>NC_134853.1:83393781-83993781 GCF_049852395.1 Peromyscus maniculatus bairdii | reverse complement strand
TTTAGGTTTTCAAAATAAAAACAGAGTTGCGATTTTGGCTGAACTGGACAAAGAGAAAAGAAAATTACTTATGCAGAACCAATCTTCAGCAAGTCACCCTGGAGCTAGGTATTGACTGTTCTTTGGAGGTGCTATTATTAATCATACTTTTAAAGAGAAAAGCGCTGACTAGCACTCTTTGGAGGTCTCATTACTGTTAGAATTAGGTCTACACTTTAAGCTTCTCCTTACCAAAATCCCAGTGCCTGCCCCTTCCTATTACGTCATGTGCATCATCACATTTCATCATAGCTGCTGTTGTCTGTGATTTGTTTTGCGTCTCTGTATATCCCTCGTGCTTGGCACAGAGCCAGCTGTCTGGTAGCTGCTTTAGAATCTCGTGAGTAAGCCACTGTCAGCTTGGCTTTTTTTTTTTTTAATTCACAGTTGTTCAACCTGTGTAGAATATGGTCATCATAAGTTTAATTATGATACAGACAATGAAGTATGGTTTTACTGTTGATAAACATGCTATTTGTTAACAGTTTTTAAAAATGTTAATGTCCAGTATGTATACCTTTAATCCCAGCACTTGGGAGGCAGAGGCAGGTGATTCTCTGGGAGTTTAAAGCCAGCCTGGTCTACATAGTGAGATCCAGGATAGCCAGAGAGAGCTACAAAGTGAAACCTTGTCTCAAACCCACTCCTTCCCCCCCCCCCCCCCCCCCACGAAAAAAGCAGCAGCAGCAACCTGAGTTCTATCCCTAGGACTTACATGGTATAGAAAACTGATCTCCATATGTCTGACACAAAACCAACAAATTAAAAACAGTTTTTAAAGGAATACTTAATGAACACTATGTGATTTAACGTAAATCCATAAAGGCTTCAGGATTACTCTGGTTTAGTGTGCTTGAGGCCTTGGGTATGATTTCTAGTGCTACACATAGAAAACAGAAACACCCACGATCTCTTCAGATTTCTTATACAGCATGGTGGTTAGTAAGTAATGACGTACACCTGAAAATTACTGAGAGATCTTGTATAGTATCATAGTATTGGCATGTGACCTGATGGATAGGTTATCTGGCTTGACTTAATTTTTAATGTATACAAATATCAAAACACTATAACCGTAAATACGTACAATTCTTATGTGTCCGCTATACTCCTCAATTTTAAAATGTAATTTACTATAATAAAAAATATGCCAATCTAATAAATACCCTTGTATAGTTTTTGTTTTGTTTTGTTTTTGTTTTTTTAAGATCAGGATATCTCTGTGTTCAGTAACCAAGTAACCAAGATTTCCATTTTAGCATCTCCCTCTCCAGACCCTCTCTTAATAAGGACTTTCGGGATCATGCTGAGCAGCAGCACATTGCAGCCCAGCAGAAGGCAGCCCTGCAGGTGAGTAAAATGAATCTACAGCCTGCTCTCAGTGGAGAGTTCCAGGTACTAGAAGGCAACACAGTGCTTACTTTGTATCTCAATGGAGCAATGTCTATAAACCTGTTCTAAACATAATCAGGGTGGTTTTCCAATGTTTGCTCATGCCCAGAGGGATTGAAAGACCAGTACAGTAGTAATCAAAGTATCTTTTATGTGTTAATGCAGTCATGATTAATTCTCTGCTGTGCTTTACCAAGGGATTGCTTGTTCACAAAAAATATTTAGACAGAATGATACAGAAAATTGAACTGGCTGGTTTAATAGGAGCATATGTATCTTCAAATTTGTCACACCATTACTTTGTCTGATTGTCTTCCTGGTTTACCATTTGGATATCTTTTTAATAGTCTACACTGCTTGCATGGACAATATTTTAAAGATTCTTACTGTTAGGCTTATAAATGTGATATTCCAGCTTGGAAACATTATTCTAAAAAGTAATAGTTTTAGTATTACTTTCCTCTTGGATAATTTACAATTCCCAGAGACCTTGGGTGAAACATCCTTTTGGGGGGTGGGAGGCAGGGAGGTTATTCATATATAAAACCCCTGTAATATCATCACTTCAAGGGTGGAATGGGAGGATCTTGAGTTCCAGGCCAGCCTGGGCTACATAGCAAAACTCTATCTCATAAAACTTAAAAAAATTTGAAAGGTATAGTGTAATTGCCTTTGCTTTTAAGAAGAATCCCAGAATTAGAATGGACATTATAAAGATCATCTCACGTTAAATGGCCAAAAGCAGTCCTTTCTTTCTTTCTTTCTTTCTTTCTTTCTTTCTTTCTTTCTTTCTTTCTTTCTTTCTTTCTTTCTTTCTTTCTTTCTCTCTCTCTCTCTCTCTCTCTCTCTCTCTTTCTTCTCTCTCTCTCTCTCTCTCTCTCTCTCTCTCTCTCTTTCTCTTTCTTAAGAGAGAAGTTACTGACAGTTTTAAATGAGTTGCATTCCAAAGTCCTCTCTGTTGGATTTTAGTCATCAGTGGTCACGGTTCGCCATCCCTTCAGATGCTGCCCTTCCCCAGGCTTTGGGCTCGTGACCTCTGCTGCTGCTTTTCTTCATTCCAAAGAACAAAGCAGTCGTGTCTGCTGATGGAAGAGAGTCAGTCCCACAGAGATAGATACAGAGGCTGCTGGATGAGTGCCTGATACAGCGTGTTAATCTGAACGACGGTGTTATTGTCCGTCTGTGTAAACAGAGTTAGCAGGGTTAGACCTGCTGCATAAATACACTAGATCTTAGGCATCAGAAAGGGTCCGGACTGCTGACGCCTTAGTGGAAGCAAACGTGTCTCTTACTAGCTTTTGTGTTGTTTGGCTCTTTCTCAGCATGCTCACGCACATTCATCCGGATACTTCATAACTCAAGACTCAGCCTTCGGGAATCTCATTCTCCCTGTTTTACCTCGCCTTGACCCAGAATGAAGACGGTGTCTGGATAAAGGGACCTCATACTATCCAGTGGCAGAGCTCTCACTCAGCTCTGTACAAACTGACTTTCGGAACTTTGGAGAACTTAGTTTTTGTTTCTTTAAGAAAGGAATAGTGAGTGAGTGAGAAGAAGGGAGCTGGATGCTGAGGACTTTGGAAGCTCTATTGCTGGCAGAGTTGGTTGTGCTGGCCATGACTACGTTTTTTGTATTACCATTTAACTCTTCACTCTCAGACTCAGAATCGCTTAGTTTCATAAAATCTGCATCACGTTCTTCAAGTCGGACTGAATGTCTCCTGCATGAAGCCCTGGGGTTGACCCCAGCACTACACAGACAAGCTCTGATGTGCATGCCCGTAATCTCAGGGGCATAGAGAAACACAGGCGGGAGGATGAGAACTTCAAAACCGTCCTTGCCTAGGTAGTAGTGATTTTGAGACCAGTCTGAGGATATAAGACTGTGCCTCAAAACACACACACACACACACACACACACACACACACACACACACACACACACACACACACACACCGAAAGAACCATGTATAGCCCTAACTTTAGAGAAATGAGGATGCTTTTTAAAAATGCAAATAAGCCAGGTGGTGGTGGCGCACGCCTTTAATCCCAGCACTGGGGAGGCAAAGCCAGGCGGATCTCTGTGAGTTCAAGGTCAGCCTGGGCTACAGAGTGAGATCCAGGACAGGCACCAAAACTACACAGAGAAATCCTGTCTCCAACCACCCACACACACCAAAAACAATGCAAACAACAGGCTTACATTACAAACATTTGTGGTTTCTGTGCTCAGAAGCAATCCAGAAATATTCTGAGTTGATAACTAGTTCTCCTACTCTGAATTTTAAAAGAAAATTACAAATAAGACTCAATTACCAACCAATCTTAAATCATTTTCAAATAAATGCTATTATAAATGATGTGACTAAATACTGTTATGAAAAACAACTAAGTAATATGGTGGCTTTAAATATATTTGTCTTCTCACTTCATTTTGCTACAGAAGTGGTGTGTCTGAGTGGTCTTATATTTTTATCTAATTGAAAATTTAAAATTAGGCAAATTAGGCCTTTTAAAGTCTTTTAAATAAAAAAGACTTAAGTTAAGCAAGTTACTCAATAGGGCCCAACTTTAACAAGAAACTAAGGTGCTTACTTAGATATGTAGTTACCACTGTCTGCCCTTTCTCCTACAAAACTAGAGTGTGAGTAAAATAAAATGTGAGCCGGGCAGTGGTGGCGCACGCCTGTAATCCCAGTGCTCGGGAGGCAGAGACAGGCGGATCTCTGTGAGTTCAAGGCCAGCCTGGGCTACAGAGTGAGATCCAGGACAGACTCCAAAGCTACACAGAGAAACCCTGTCTCAAAAAAACAAAATAAATAAATAAATAAAAAATCAAGTGTGGAAGCATGGGTTAGACAGTTCTGGAACACATCTTGCACACAAATGTCATGATCACAGTGATCTTTGTGAGGATCCTGAGGACTGACCCTAGGGATTTGTAAAAGCTGTGCAGTGTTGTCTCCCTGAGCCACAGTCCCAGTCCCTCTGCGACCCGTGTAACAGACTGTCCTGCATCCCCATCTGGTGTGGGGCGTTTAAACCTCACGTTTTCAGTCGGGTCAGCCTTCAGCCACAGTTAGGCTCCTGATCGTTCCCTGTAGGTGTTTTCACCAAGCACAGCACCCCTGCTCAAAGGAAGCAGTAGCGAGCAGTCCTAGAAGACGCTGTGCCTCTTAAGAACGGGAACTGACTTGTACATCTGAGTGAGGTGGAACTCTTCTAGTTATAAAAGTGCCCCCACTGCAGGGCGTCCTCATATCTGCCGTGTCTGCTCCTCTCCTGCCAAAAGACCGTCCAGCGTCTGTCTCCTTGGGCTCCTAGGAGCTGTGTCTGTTCTGTGGGATTCCTGACATACTGACACGGTTCTAAATCTGTCTACTGATACTAGGGAGATCAGTGTGTGTATAGTTTCCACTATTGAAGCCTTGGCCTACTGTGTGACTTTGTAATTTAGGTGCCTGTGTTCCTTTCCTGTTTCTGACATAAAGTACCCTGAGGAAAAAACCCTAAGGGAGAAAGGCTGGTGTTGGCTCACAGTTCAAGACACCGTCCATCGGGTGGAGAAGTCAACGCAGCAGGAGCCGGAAGCAACTGGTCGACCTCATCTACAGTCCAGTGGAGGACAAAGAGCAGGTGCTACCGTTTTCTCCTGCACAGCCGGGCAGTGGTTCTGCTCCCAACAGTGGTGTATCTTCTACCTCAGTTAACACTATCAGAGGATTCTGAAAGGCATGCCCAGAGGCCCATCTCCCAGGTGATTCTGGGTTGTGTCACACTGATGATGCCATCCCACCAACTAGGACTTTTCACTGGTCCTCTGCCTTGTGTAACAGATACACAGAGATGAGTATGTGGCATGTGCTGTGCGTGAGAGACAAAAAGATCACTGAGACCTGTGTATGGGGAGGTGACATTGAGGAGGCCTACTCTGGCATACAAGTAGTCATAAAGCAAGCCGTTATGGCACAAGAGAGGCATCTTGGTGTACACTGCAGTCTGGAGAGGGTTATAAGTATGTAGGTGATGTAACTCGCAAGAGTGAAGGGTGCCCCAGACAAAGGTCAGAACTGCAGTCCAGTCCAGTGTAGTGGATCATGACTAATCCTAGCACTCAGGTAAGGCCAGCCTGGGCTACAGAGTATGCCCTACTCCTTAGCCGTACCCACACCCCCCAAAACAGTATGATGAAAGAGAATGAGCTGGGTCAGGGATGAGTCAGCCTGCAGTGTTGAAGACAGGATTGGATTCAGCTGAAGCCCTTAAGTGAAATGTCTGCCAGTGCTCTTTCTCTGAGCTCATGGGTGAATTTAGGTAAATCTCCGAACCTTTTTGCACGCCATGCCATCTATAAAATGGGAATAGCACACACTGACTATTGTCTTACTTGTTTAGGCCGGTATTTTTTAAAGTACAAGTCTCAGCTCGTTTCTCCAGTTAAGGCAGCTTAATGGTTTAATGCATTGTATCCGCATTAAATAAAAAAGAAAAAGGAAACTGTACCGCATGTGTTAATTGGTGCTTTAGTTTCATGAAAGTTCTGTGTATGTAGTTTGCATTCTATTTATAAGTCTTCAAGGGTAAAGATTGTGGGTTTTCTCTCTCCTCTTCATCTAGAAAAATACCTGCTATGTTGGGGTAGTTTTATCTACTTATTGAAAGAGTGAATGCAAGAATACGTACACGCCCCCAACCTTGGTTGCAGAGTAAAATAAAAATTTCTCCACCTTGTTTTTGAAATAGGGTCTGCTGCTGACGCTGGAGCTCACTGATTTTGTTAGACTGACCAGCAAGCCCCAGGGATCCTCCTTTTAAGTTCTGGGGTTACAGTGCCGGCCAGGCTTTTATGTGGGTGCTGGGGGTTGAACTTAGGTCCACATGCTTGTGGTTTACAATTTGAGCCATCTCCCTAGCTCCTAAAAAGATGTTTTTGTATATGTGTGTTTTGTTTTTCTGAGACACGGAAAATAAAATTTGAATACTTGAGATGACAAATACTTGAGATGACAGTACTTTTTATGATGAAAGAATAAAACCAAAAGGCCTCAGTGATTTTAAAGGCAGTTTGGTTGGTTGTTTTGTTTTTTCTCCCACCCCTGAATCTGTGAGCTATTTTATTAAATCATCTCAATTCTTTGCTTTGCTTTGGCAAGAGAAAGTTCTATGAGTTCAAAGCCCACTTAGGCAAGGGCTTTGACAAGATTCTGAGAACAGAAGATGAACAGAATGGGAATTGATGGTTTGATTCGGCCCCACCCAAGAGTCCCCACCCAGAGTCCCATCAGTGAGCACAAGTCCTACTGTAACAATGTTGAAGTCAACCAGTAGTTAGGAAGTGCCTTCGCTCTTCATGTCTGTGCATAGAGCAAATAAAGGATGAACATGGACCACGAGGAGGGGGAGAACACAGTCACTGTACTAATGAGTCTAACCAGGTCGAGTACACACAGACAGATACCCTAATACCAGTGACTCTAGTGAGACAACTGAGGACATGAGCGTCGGGGGACACATGAAGGCTATATCAGAATAGCATTTGAAACTTCATTTACAAGATGAAATATTTTGAGACAAAACAACATTCAGGGTAAAGGCAATGTCTACATGGAGGCAGGAGGATGTCAGCTGTGTAGGGGTCATGGAACAACCAAAGTGCAAAATTTGGCTGGAGCACAGGTTTGTATATTTTAAAAATGACTAAATGGACAGTTCATGGGTCCATTGAACTTAGGTCATAAGGTCCTAAGTTCAATTCCCAGCACTGATATTTACAAAATGAGGCTCAGTCTAGGGTGGATTCATATTTCAGTCTTGAATTCTGGGGTGAGCTACTTTGCTTGGTGCAAAGCTGGAAGCCACTGAACATTTAGGGACATAGTCAGGTATAGAGATGAATAAACTTAGCCCACATCAGCTCTTAGAAAAGGTGAACTTGGGAGACACCAAAAGAACATGACTAATTCAGCTCACCTTTACTTCATTGATATCTGCTGTCTTTTCCATCTTGTTTTGACCCTTTCCCCCAGACTGTTCTTACCTTGCCCCTTTTATAACTATATTATCTCGTGGTTTCTTCTTTAGATAGGTTTCCAAGAGCTTTTTAAGGAAAAAGCCAGGTACTGTCAGAGGGTATTTAATCTTCACACAGCTCATGAGATAGTGAGTTAGAATTCTTAGAATTTACCCAGCACCATGTTCTTCCTAACAGTCCCATTTTTATAGGCCATGTTTCCTTTTATGGAATTTGACTCAGCTCCATCCACAGAAGTGGACCTTACATGCTACACAAACCACCATAATTCCTCATTGCCAGAGTAATAGTAGGTCCTGCCTGAGCCAGCATGCACATTTCTAGAACAGACTGGTTCAGGTGAGACTTGGGAGAGTTTGCTGGGGGGTTAGAAAAGTTCCAAGGGGTGCTCTTCACATGATGGAAGGAAGCAGTGCTGCTGGAGTCAGGCGGCCACCGTGGGTGTGGAACCAAATTAGGAGTGGAGACACCACCCTAAAGGCAGAGCAGAGGTGGCCCTCACTGGTGATGTGCCTGGGCCTGTGACTGACATGACTCAGATAACCTCAAGGTGCTGGTGGTCCTGAAATGTCTAATCTGGGATGTGACGAATTCTCATTACATTGGATTTAGGTAGGATTCTGGGATTTTTGTCACTTGTCTTATAAAGATCTTAATTCAAGGAATCTTAATTTGCTGCCATCTTAGCCACAGAGTAGGCAATGGGAATACAGAACTCCAGTTTGTTTGTTTGTTCGTTTTTTTGACCACACAATGCTGCTTCAGCGTGCGTTAGTGTGCTGTCCTTCCTAGCCACAGAACTTGTTTGCCTGTTCCTGTCTCCCTGCAGCTCAGCCTCCTCGGTACCTGCTCACCTTCCGCGATACATCCTTATAATTTCCCCACTGTGATGTGTGGAACTTTTGGTTCCATCACAAAAATACATGTATGCAAGTATTTTGAACTTCTCAAGAGAACACAGCTCATTAGCCTATAGCCTGGATGTGAATTCAGTTAGTCTCTGACTCGCTATGGCCACCACGGGGATGCAGCATGCCCGGGACACTTGGTTTGACCCCTATGGTCACATCTATGCCAATGTCATTGTCAAGTGCTGTGCTCTCCGTCCCTTAAGGACCTCTACTGCGTCTTCCGAGGCCTGTGCACTACTGGGCAACGCTGAAGCCATCAACAGTCCAGGGCCACTTTAACAGGACCCAGACGGATACCCTCATCTCCAGATGCCTGCCATCTTTTGCTCCAAAGGCTGCCCTCTCCCACTCTGGAGAAGAAAGAAACTGGAAACATGTCCTCATCCTCCTCACCTGCATCCCGCTCTGGGGCCACAAACCCTGAGATTGTAGTTACCACCTTTCCCCCTTCCTACCTTTGCCCCTACAGAACCATGCTTCTAGCTCATATGTGTGTGTGTGTGTGTGTGTGTGTGTGTGTGTGTGTGTGTGTGTGTGTGTGTGTGCATTGTTAAAGACCTTCCGACAGGACCCGTCCTTTTCAAGCCTGGATTAACTGTGTCCCTCCCCAGGAGACTGCTCTGTCTCTACCGCAGCTTCCCACTAAGAATGTCTAACCACTTGTCCTGGGTAGCCGCGTACTCTGGTTTTCTTAATTATTTTGACTTTCTCCTTCCTTTTTTATTGCAATGGTAGATGGTTTGCACTCTCTAAAGGCTGTTTGTCTACCTTTGCCTTCTCTTGGCTTACATCTCATCTCACCCCTCTGCTTCCCACCTAACACATTCCAAGAGTGGTCTGTGCTGGCTGCCACTGCTTCTCTTCTAGTCTGGAACCCACCCAGCTCAAACTGACACGGATTCACTGAAATTTGTAAAAGCTCCATTCCCCAAGGCCAGCAGTAAACTTTGGTGTGTTGCTTCTGCTCTCTGTAGCATCAGGTGCTACCGATCATCCGGAACCATGGTTACGCTCTCAGGGTTCCTCTTGCCTTAGCAGCCACGCCTTCTGTTCCCTCGGTGGCCAGCTTCTCTTTCCAAGTGCAGCATAGTGGAATGTCCTTGAAGATGAGCTTTTAAAAAAGTCTCTTGCCTACCTTCATCCTGTGTTAGTCTGTCCAGAAACATGGCTTTGGGCGCTATCCTTTGATTACTTTTCAAGTTGTATCACTATTACTGACATCTCCCCTTGTGGTTAGTCTCTCAAGTGGATCTCGGTCTGTACGGATGCACTCGAGGGAGTGCAGCAAAGAATCCGCCCACATGGCTGCTCCATTATCGGGAGAAAGGTTCTTATTGTGAATAAGAGAGAATATCCAGAGGCATCTTGGAAGAGTCCAGAGCAGTGAGAAAGAGCAGTAGACTGGTCCTAGCCAGAGCTATCTGTGAGAGATAACAGAGGACGAGAGAGCGTAGGGTGGACAAGTCACATGGATTATAAGAACCAGAGGAGGGACTCCTGGGGACGGAAAACCATCTCACAAGTTCCTGAGAAGTGCTGGCTTCATCTAACTGCCAGAAATCCTTCTACAGTCCAGCTTGAACTCATTTCTAGATACCTGCACACCCCGAGACCTACCAATGCATGTGCCACTGTCCTTATGGTGGGTGGGCCCTCTTCACTATCTGACTTCTCACAAACAGTATGGCAGAGAGCAGGATATCTGAGACCGGGCTTAGCCTTTAAGAGGCCAGGTAACTTCTGCTATTGTCCTGTATTGAGAAGCCAGGGAGGAGTCTGACTCCCTGTGGCCTGTAGTATGAGGAAGCCTAAGCCAAGTACATGAAGAGCCCCATGGAGCACTGGCCTAGTTAGGGTCACTATTGCTATGACAAACACCATGGCCAAAGTGACTTGGGGAGGACAGGGTTCATTTGGCTTCCACTTCCACATCAGAGTCCATCATCAGAGGAAGTCAGGACAGGAACTCAAACAGGGCAGGAACCTGGAGGCAGGAGCTGACGCAGAGGCCATGGAGAGGTGCTGCTTAATGGCTTGCTCAATAGAACCCAGGGCCACCAGCCCAGGGATGGCACCACCCACAATGGGCAAGGCCCTTCCACATCAATCACTGATTAAGAAAATGCCCCACAGCTGGATCTTATGGAGACATTTTCTCAGTTGAGATTCCCTCCTTTCAGATGACTCTAGCCTGTGTTAAGTTGACATAAAACTAGCTAGCACAAGCACCAAGCGACCAGATAGTGATAATAAGTGACGCTATTGTGAGACCAAAATGAGCCATCTTAGAAATGCTTTCACCCCAAAACTAAGGCCTAAGATTTCTCCTTTTGGGAATAGGCCATTAGTTACTGAAACCAGTCAGTTCAGATTCCAGAAACCAGGAAGTGTAAAAGTACAGAGTCACAAGATAGTCACGAGGTAATGCCTGCCAGACTATGGAATGTCCTCTCCCTGGTTTCCAGGGTAACTGACCACAGAAATGCCCCTACCTGAGGGCAGCCAATGAGAATGGTGGCAGGCAACCACTCCCTTAGAAGTAATTTCTAGAAGTCCCTAGAAGCAAGCCAATCAGAATTGTACCTGTACTAGCACCCCTAAATGATGTAACCTTGTGACTTTTCCCTTTAAAAACTGAGCTTGCAGACAGGTGGGCGCTTCCTCCAGCCTCCACTGCGTTGGATGTATTGGACGAAGTCCCTGCCTAGGCTTGTATTGCTTTTGGATATCCAGAATTAAACCTTGCTTTTGCATTCCGGCATGCTCGTCTTTGGTGGTCTCTCTGGGGGTCACGATCTGGGCACAACACTATCATAATTGGCCTAGCCACCAATGGATGAGGCCAAATGAGTAACCCCTGCTGATGTCACAGGGACCAGCACTACCCGGATGAGCCCCGTTGACCTACAGAATTATAAGAAAACTGAATTCTCATCATTTATATAAGTTTTAAGATTTTTTTTTAAAATTTATGTACATACCACAGAGCATGTGTGGAGCCCAGAGGACAGCTTTGTGGAGTTGGTTCTCCTTCCCTGTGGGTTCTGGGAATCGGTATCCAGCCTGGTAGCACATGCCTCTCACTGGCCCACTAAGTTAGGGAGCAGTTCACTATGTAGCTAAAGATACCTGAGACACCTTCCTCTGCAAACCCACATGCCTTTTCCTGTCATTGTTTCCTTCCATGTGGAAGTCTAATGGGCATGCAGACTTAGCATGTCCAAATGTGACTGCAGACCTGTCCTCCGGGTCCTCGCCTTCAGTGAAGTCATTGTAGGACTTTTTTCTTATATTGTCTCTTTTAATTTGCTTGGCCCAGCCCCTAGGTATATCTGGAATCTCATGAATGCTTACCCTCTCAATGCCGTTATCTGTAACACAAACTGCTAAATTGGTCTTTTAATAAAAAAAAAACAAAAACCCAGGAGCCTTATGTTAGGGTAAATGCTGAAGGATCAGAGAGACAAAGGAACCAGCCACTGCCACGTCTCACCTCACCAACTCCATGAATCCTCTGACTGAACTTCTCTGAGTCCTCACCCAAAAGGCTCCAGCCAAAAAGCCTTTAGTTCCTGTCTCCTCACGCCTTATATACCTTTCTCCGCCCAGCCGTCACTTCCTTCCTAGTGTTGGGATTAATGGCGTGTGACTCCCAAGTATTGGGATTAGAAAGTGTGTGCCACCACTGCTTGGCTGTTTCTCTTCTAGACTGAGTCAATCTCATGTAGTCCAGGGTGGCTTTGAACTCAGAGATCCAGACAGATCTCTGCCTCTCGAGTGCTAGGATTCAAGGTGTGTGCCACCACTGCCTGGCCTCTGTGTTTAATCTAGTGGCTTGTTCTGTCCTCTTATCTTCAGGCAAATTTCATCAGGGTACACAATCGATTGCCACAGTCATCGATTCCAAGCCGCCATCATCACTTCCCTAGTCTTCTGTAGCAGCCTAATGCCTGCCTTTTCCTCCTTCCATGCCCCCCCATTCCATCCTGCCCCCCAGTGGAGAATGCAAAGCAGTCAGTGAGCCATTACAAATGAGTAAAGCAGAGCCAGGCGTGGAGGCACACACCTTCAATCCCAGCACTCTGGAGGCTGAGGCAGGTGGATCCTTGAATTTGAGGCCAGCCTGGTCTACAGAGCGAGCTCCAGGACAGTCAGAGTTACATAATAGACACTGTTTCAAAAAATCCAAAAATAAATACTTAAATAAAAGCAAGTAAGACACTTTAAAATATGTTTGATACTGCCAATTATTCCATTATAAAGTACTACCTTGGTAGGATGACTGTTACTAAAAAAGTAAAATAAAATACAGAAAATAACAAGACAAGGATGCAAAGGTTGTGGAAAAATTGGAAGTCGTAGGATTCTGCTGGAGAAGCAAGCCCCCAGCTACAGGCCTTCCTGTCTGGATTAGCACGATGCACCTCAGCCAACCCTGAGGAACTAAGAAAATAGGCCCGAGGAAATTCCTGGGCTTCACACAAAAACCGCAGTCCAGACCTATTTAGATAATTTATGTCTGTGTGCTAAGGCTGTGGGAGTGGGTAAGCCTGTCCTAACTAGTCTGTGCTTAAAAGTGGTTAAAAGCACTGGCTGCTCTTGCAGAGGACCCAAGTTTAGTTCCCAGCACCCACAGGACAGATCACAACTGTCTGTAACTCCAGTTCTGGGGATCCATTGTCCTCTTCTGACTGCCGACAGTACTAGGAACTCATGTAGTACACATACATACACACATGCAGGCAAAAGTCATATGTATAAATACATTTTAAATAAATCAGAAAGAAAGAGAGAAAGAAAGAAAGAAAGAAAGAAAGAAAGAAAGAAAGAAAGAAAGAAAGAAAGAAAGAAAGAAAAAGAAAGAAAAAGAAAGGAAGGAAGGAAGGAAGGAAGGAAGGAAGGAAGGAAGGAAGGAAGGAAGGAATAAATAAATCAGTTGAGGTACAGATACCTTGCTCAGGATTACAGAGCTAGGAAGAATTGGAATTTAAACATGAATAGCAAATAGAAATCAGAGGATGCTTTTCTTTTTGTTTAAGGCATTTACTTTTTACTATAATATAAGTTCAAATTTTATTTATTTATCTATTTATCTATCTATTTATTTGTTTGTTTGTTTGCTTATTTATTTGAGACAGGGTCTCTGTAGCTCTGGCTGGCCGGGAACTTGTGGCCTTGAATTCACAGAGATCTGCCTACTTGGACTTCCTGAGTGCTCAGATTAAAGGCAGGCGTCACCAGGCCAGGTACTAAATTCACGTTTTTAAACAAGGAGTCAACATAAATATAAAACATCAAATACACAGTGGAATAAGCAAACTTGTAACAAAAGTTGTGAAAGTGGCATATAGCGCCGGACACTTGGGGACCGTATGCAGGCTGGTGGTCGTGCTAAGAGACAGAAAGGCAAGAAAGAGACAACGTGGGAGTGATCTTTGCAGGGTCTGCCCACGCACTGAGAGACAGAAGGGCATGAGAGACGTGGAGGTGATCTTTGCACCGTCTGCCCACGCACTGAGGACACAGTACAAAGGGAAAGGTGAAGATCACACTTTTCCCCGCTGAGAGATGTCAGATTGCAGCCTTTCAATTCTGGGCTATTATCCAAGGGACGGACAGGAGTAACAGGGCACAAACACGGCTTCCCTATCGACTGTCAAAGGTACATCTGTTACTGGTACGGTGGATCCTCGGACGCTGTCATAAAAAGTTGACTGGGTTCTTTAAATTTGTCCGAACTCTTAAAGACAATTACCACAGCTAAGCGTGTTAGAAATGTGCTAAATTGCTTCCTTGATTGCATGCTGAGCATTTGAGGAGCTGAGTACACTGTAAATACTCCAGCAGGAAATTTTGTTTCACATCTTTATTTCTTTGGGATCCCATGAGAAATATAAGGATCTTGTTTATTGTTGAAATGCATCTTGTTTAATGTCTTTCACATCTGTCCCTGGTGTCTTACCAGCAAAAATGGTGGTGAAAATGCCCCTAAGAAGAGGGAGGAATCAGACAGACTCCAAGGACGAGAAAGAAAAATACATGTACTGGAGAAGGAAAATGGAGCCACATACCTGAAAGAAGCCCCAACATTCTGAGCAGGAGAGGCTCTGGGCACTAGGAGAAAGTAAGGACCCTAGATAAGCCTGGGTGGGCAGCACAGGACCGGAATGCCTGTGCCCCGGTCCCCATATCCGGCTGGTGCTCTCAGGGAGGACACCTCCCCTACACCAGCACCTCCTCGGCCATGTGCATCCTTTGGCCCTTTGGCCTCCTCCTGCTAATCTGTAAGGGACACTGGCATGCAGGCGACACGCGTCTGTGTGTCATAGCACACCTGTCTCAACAACCCACAGATCTACGTTGAAGGAAGCAGGTTAGCGGGTACAAACAGGGTCGCCCACAGCCCATCACGCTCCCCCAAAACTCTGCTTCAGTTTCCATCCACGCCATTAACAGCATCATCCCCACATCTCCGCAGGCCCCTCCTTTCAGCTGAGGACGCTCACCTCTGAGGCGGTACCGTCTCTAGAACAGCCTTGTGGTCTGCTGTGTGTGTTTGTTTGCAACTGTTCTTGTTTATTTCATCTTACACCTCCCCGGTCCCACTCTGTCACCGAGGGGACCCAGGGAGGGAACTCCTCACAGGAAATGAGACAGGAACCAAAGCAGAAGCCATGGAACAGGTTTCAGGTATCCTGGGGTTGGTCTTCACACTCTCAGGGGAGACTGCGCTGGCAGTCAAGTTTTGTGTCAACTTGACACCGCTGGAGTCACTTGGGAAAGGGGAACCCCGGTTGAGAAGATGCTCCCGCTAGACTGACCTGTGGGCTAGCCTGTGCTGCATTTTATTGATTGATGATTGGTGTTGGAGAGCCCAGCTCACGGTGGCTCAGTCACTCTGGGCTGCTGGTCCTGGGTACCATAAAAAGCAGGCAGAGCAAACCATGCAAGCCAGTAAGCAGTGTTCCTCCATGGTCCCTGCTTCCAGCTTGCTGCCTGTGATGACTCTTCTTGGTTGTCAACTTGACCACATCTGGAATGAACTAGAATCCAGAAATGGAGGGCACACCTGTGGGGGGCTTTCTTGCTTGTTTTGAAATGGGTAAAGTGGGTGAATGCACTTGTAGTCCAGACCTTTGAGGCAGGAAGACCTACGTCTTTAATCCAGATCTTGAGGCTACACCTTGAATCTGGGCCTCAGTCGCTGGCAGCCTTTATAAGGAATGGAAGCCGGTTTTTCATTCAGTTCTTCACCCGCTTGCCCTGACCTTGCCGGCACATTCATTTCTTCACTGGCACTGGAGTCTACTCTTTCAGGATTCCAGCATCTACAGAAGACCAGCTGAGACACCCAGCCTTGCAGACTGAGCAGCTACTAGATTCTTGGACTTTGCATTCACAGCCAGCTGTTATTGGATTAGCTAGACTGCAGCCTGTAAGTCATTCCAATAAATTCCCTTTTATATATAGAGAGACTCATTCCATGAATCCTGTGACTCCAGAGAACCCTGACTAATACACTGCCCTAATCTCCCTTCACGATGTACTACAACTCTCAGATGAAAATCAACTCTTTCTTCCCCAAACTGCTTTTTACCACAGCAACATGACTTGTACCACATCAACAGAAACCTAAGATACCCAAATCTATTCTGCTGGAAATATTTTTTAAATTTCTGTTTCTTAGAAATGAGTTTATCTGTTGTAATACAGAGAGCAATAGACTTCCACTTGGAAGTTCTGAGGATTAAATGCCTCCAAAGTAACAAAACTGGAAGAACTAAAAACATGAACTAAACATTAACTAAAGGCTTGAACGCAGTGGCCAGTATATGACTGAGACCTTTCCATGGGAATCGGGCTGCAAATTTTAAGAGAGCCAGAGGAGGAGGAGGCAGCTGCAGCAACTACCTCCACAACACGAGCCCAGGAGCATCAGGTGGGCAAGGAATACACCACATGCCGGCATCGCAAAGCACCACTCACGAGAATGTGACCCGGATGTGAAGATACTCAAGCTGCTTCCTACATGTCATACTCAGATAGCTAGGCTACTTTAAGAAAACAGACACAAAATATACCTTTTTTTTTTATTTTTAAAAATCTGGGTTGAACAGTAAAGCTGCATATACATGAATAAAATCAAGCAACACTTTAAAACAAACCAACCAACCCCAAACATTGCAAATTGTTAACAGACTACTAGACCGTCAACTGGAGGGTCGGACCACAGGAGTAAGAGACCCCCTTCCAACACCAACACTGACAGAAAACGATGCAAAGGCTCCCCGCTCACAGGCTCCTGTGTGCACGTGTGTGTTCCCAGGTGTGGCCGCCAGGGGAGAAAAAGTTGGAAAGGGTACAATAAAATCAGTCATTAGTAAATGAACACCAGCCAGAAAGACTTTCCTAGTGTGTTTAAAAACACCCAGGAGAATAAAACCATTACAAATGCATTTTTGTTACAAAACTAAGAACTGTCACATAGAAAACACTGACATTTTAAGTAAAGACAAATGACTTATCTAAGTGGTGAAGTCAAACGGACTTGTCAATCACAGCTAAGCAAGAGCACCCTGGGAAGCTTACACTAGGTCTCCAAACCAGAAGAGGCTGCCAGTCCCTCCGGGGACAGGTTTTGCAAGCACAAAGCAATCTGTAAACTCCTGTATTGCTAATTTAAAGTAAACATCCGGGGTTCACTGGGCAGACAGCTAGAAGCACACACTGCTGCAGGAGCTGAGCCGGAGGCTGAGGACACCCTCCACTCCTGTTTCCAAGCCTGTCCAGGGCAAGCACGTGAAAACAAAAGAACAGGTTTTAGTGCCAACACGATACTGTAGGTTCTAGAAGTAATTTGTTCTCACTGTTCTTATTCTCTTCCTGCGCTTCCCCTTTGCTGCACCAAGCTGGGCATTGAAACCAGGGCCTGGCAGGGCATGGTGGCACGTGCATTTAATTCCAGCACTGAGTTCGAAGCCAGCCTGCTCTACGTAACGAGTTCCAGGCCACCCAAGGCTACATAGTGAGACCCTGTATCAAACATCAAGCAACAACAAGCAAACAAAACAACAAACAAAGCAAAGGCCAAAACAAAACAAAACAAAAACAAAGAACCTAGGGCAAAGCGCTCTGCCATTGAGCTACATCCACAAGTTCACAACACTTGAATTTCGACAGGTGTTTACAACTTCAAGTATTGTTTAGGAAAGCACCACTCTCTTGGCCAGCTTCCTGCAGTTAACATCGAACTTTTCTTATCCTTGCACTCTAGAAGACACCATTTTTTGGTATGAGTGCTCTGTCTGCACATATGCCTGCAGGCCAGAAGAGGGCATCAGATCCCATTATAGACGGTTGTGAGCCACCATGTGGTTGCTGGGAATCTCAGGCCTCTGGAAGCACAGGCAGTGTGCTCGTAACTACTCAGCCACCTCCCCAGCCCCCAAATCCAGATTTTTTTTTTTTTTTTTTTTTTTTTTTTTTTTTTTTTTTTTTTGGTTTTTCGAGACAGGGTTTCTCTGTGTAGCTTTGCGCCTTTCCTGGAACTCACTTTGGAGACCAGGCTGGCCTCGAACTCACAGAGATCCGCCTGCCTCTGCCTCCCAAGTGCTGGGATTAAAGGCGTGCGCCACCACCGCCCGGCTCGCAAATCCAGATTTTTAAAAGTTTATTTTATGATTGTTTTGTGTGCATGCCTAGAACCTGTGGAGGCCAGAAGAGGGTATTGGATCCCCCGGAATTGGAGTCACAGACAGTTGTGAGCTGCCAGGTGGGTGCTGGGAATTGAGCCTGGGTCCTCTGTAAGAGTAGTCAGTGCTCTGAACCACGGAGCCATCTCTCCAGCTCCCCTCCATGTTTAAAAGGGACCCAGATCCATTCTGTAACTGTCTAATTGTGTACAGCTCCCCTCCCCACGTTTAAAAGGGACACAGATCCATTCTGTAACTGTCTAATTGTAACTGCTGTTACTGACTTTGGAGAGAATGAAACAGTACATGTGATGCAGTGAACAGGCACAGTCCGGGCTCTGAGACCCCAGAACAGGACAAGTGGCCACTTAAAAGCAATGGGCTTTTTCACAAGAGTGTTTTAATTGTTGGAAAAGCCTAAAATAATTTAGATTTTATTTGTAAGAGTTGTAGCTGAGTTTTCTATTTATAATTGCCATGGGCTATTTCAGTAATAAAAATAAAAAAAACAGTACTGTGGCACTACATTTACTTTTAGATACATGTTACATTAACTTAGCACATTCAAGAGAGGACTCTTGGCATTTTTAGATGCATGACTTCTAGCCTTATTGTCTATTTAAAGCACACACTCCTTTCCTCTCGTGGATAATGGCCCAATGTTTATTATTCCAGAGACACTGAAATTAGAGACCCATTTAAACTAAATGATGCATTAGGATAGCTGGTATTTTTCTTGGACTTTCTCATATTTTAGATATTAAATTATAAAATTCCAAAGATACAATCTTTCTCTTGAGAATTCCCTACTGTTTCCCAGCACTTGGTGCTGTAGAGGAGCCGAAGACAGTCCTCTTCTCTCTTCTCAGAGACTGCTTCCTGCCTTCTGATTGGATGTCTGAAGAATCCTGTCCAGAAGTGTTAGCTGTGTGTGTGTGTGTGTGTGTGTGTGTGTGAAGCTGGGATACATCGAGCCTTTTCAAACTTTACAAACACTGATACTCATTTGTTCAGGAAAGATCTTGTTTCTCCGTAGTCTTTCCATTAAAGACAAACTCAAGCTACTGCCATTTTTTGTTTTTGTTTTGTTTTTCGAGACAGGGTTTCTCTGTGTAACTTTGGAGCCTTTCCTGGATCTCACTCTGTGGACCAGGCTAGCCTTGAACTCACAGAGATCTGCCTCACTCTGCCTCCTGAGTGCTGGGATTAAAGGCGTGTGCCACCACCGCCCGGCTATCTTCTTTAAAAATGTTTTAAACAGGAAAAGCTCTCCTGTCTCTCACATTAACTAACATTTTAAAGGCGAAGTATTGTTCTTTTTTCCAGTAGGTTTCAATCTACTACCGTCTTAATCTTTCCTAAAGTCCTTTCTGATCCATTTCCTTTTCCGTCCAATTCTGCTGCATCTCTCCCAACCCTTTAAGATAACTTCATATGACACAGAGGCAGACCATGCTTTTACAATTATGACAAAGAGAATCCCAAAATTTTCCCGTTTCTCGAATATACCACTTTACTGTCAAGAGTGCTGTTGCTCAGACCTGGTAACACCTGGAATCTGAGGCAGGAGGACTGGATGAGTTCAAGCCAGCAACTACATGAAATCCTTGTCCTTACCCCTCCCCCAAAATGCTTTGGAAGCTGTTCATTTTCTTTGGGCACACTCTTAACGAATTTCTCTCCATTTCCATCCTTAACTGTGAGTTCTTTTTCGCTTTTGTTTTTTTTTCCTCAGATCCTGCACACTCGTCAGTTCCCTTTTCGGTGAAATCCTGGGTCATGGTAAGCTCACTATGCACGCTTGCACGCTAGTCTACAGTGCTCTACTGGCTTAGCCTCCTATCGCCCAGCTTTCTGGATCTCTGAACCAACACCATACAAGAAGTCATAACATTTGCATTTCCTGGGGCTGGAGAGATGGCTCAGAAGTTAAGAGCATTTACTGCTCTTCAAGAGGTCCTGAGTTCAAATCCCAGCAACCACATGGTGGCATCTCCTGGCATGCAGACAGAACACTGTATACATACTAAAATACATCTTAAAACATTTGCATTTCCTGCTGTCCAGACTTTGTTTCCACTTTCACCTAAAGGCTTTATTCTAGTTGTGTGTCTAGCTGTCCCTTCTGCTTTCTGGCTATTGTCGCCCTACAGTTTGGGGTCTTGGACTAGATGAGGATATATATTGGGAAGAGAGTGAAATCTAGAGCCCACCCTTCATGGTGCAGCATCAGGTTAAGCTCAGCATCTCTGGCTTGGAATCCTTATCCTGAGTGAGAAGCATGGAGACGTAGGGACTGCTTGTGAGGCCAGGGACTGAGCTCCAGTCTGCCTGCCACGCCTCGCAAAGAGGGTTGATTCCATCTAGACTCTACAGTTGAGATCGGTCTTCTGGTCTTCACGAGTCTTTAAAAAACTTTATCTGGGGACTGGGGATTTAGCTCAGTGGTAGAGTGCTTGCTTAGCAAGCGCAAGGCCCTTATATGAATGAGTGTTTTGCCTACATGTATGTCTGTGCACCATGTACATGCCTGGTACTTGTTCAGGCCAGAAGAGGGCGCTGGATACCGTGGGACGAGCTAGACAGTTGTGAGCTGCCATGTGGTGCCAGAACTCAAGCCCAGGTCCTTTAGAAGAGCAGCCAGTATTTTTTTTTGTTTTGTTTTGTTTTGTTTTTCGAGACAGGGTTTCTCTGTGTAGCTTTGCACCTTTCCTGGAACTCACTTGGTAGCCCAGGCTGGCCTCGAACTCACAGAGATCCACCTGGCTCTGCCTCCCGAGTGCTGGGATTAAAGGCGTGCGCCACCACCGCCCAGCGAGCAGCCAGTATTCTTAACCACAAAGCAAGTTCTCCAGTCCTAATGAATCTTTTCTGCTAGCCAGATATTGTGTTATTAATTTTTAAATCCCAATCTTCCCAGATATGCTCTGGAGGAACAAGTTCACTCACTTCCCAGGCCTGATTCTGCAACCTGCTCCTGACTGGTCCTGGCTGGTTAGTCCTTAAAGAATTTTCAGACAGGATCTCAACAGCCCAGTTTAGCTTATGTAGCCAAGTATGACAAACCCCTGATCCTTCTGCCTCCAGCTCCCAACTGCTAGGAACACAGGTGTGTGCCACCATGCCAAGCTAAAACTTCTAAAATTAATTTTTCCAAAGTTAAATGTACTTCAGCAGGCCTGAAGGAGGCTTTTTTCCCCCTAATAAACTGAGCACTGGATTTGTATCAGAAGACTTGATATTGGTTTATGTTCTCCAACTTATTAGCTCTTTAAGAATTTGGGAAGTTAAATTGACTTATCTGAGTCTTGGTTTCTTCACAACAAACTGGGAATAATTAGATGTCTTTTATAAACTGCTGTGAAAGTTAACAGAGAATGAGGCAGTCCTGGGGAGCCCTTACCACAGTGGTGGTCAGATTGGAGTCTGCATTTGAAAACTGGGTGGATTCAGTGCTACACATGAGACAGCCCTGAATCAACAGTGAAGCCTCTGGGCTCTTTTCCCTTTCAGTGGGGGAGGAGGAATCTGTGCAGTTGGTATGAGTGGCGATAGAACTATTATGCACTTACCAACACATCAGACATTCTTTTTTTTTTGTGGTGGTGATGGTCTTAAGTACTTCCTGAAAAGGCTAACTTCTACATAAGCTTCATTAGATAAATAATGAAGAGCTTTGGTTGAATCCAACAATGTGATTCTGATCAACAAAGTCTCTTGTACCAAAAAAATGCAAGAAGTGCCGAAACTCTTACTGGTAACAGTAAAACTCGGCTTGAAGGCTGGGCTTTGGAGGACTTGAAGAAATCCTGGGATGTCAGATGTAGGAATTTCCAAGGATAATCATTTCATTTTCATCCTCCTGGCCTTGTCTCTCAGAGAGGGGGGTGCAGCTATATTCTACCTCACTTCTTGTTTTATTATTCATTCATTCATTCATTCATTCATTCATTCATTCATTTATTCAAGACAGGCTCTTGCTGTGTAGCCCAGGCTAACCTTAAACTTGCAATCCTCCTATCCCTGATCCCAAGAGCTGATGTTACAGGTGAATACAACCATGTTTAGCTTAAACTGACTCATTCACATGGAAATAATACAACAAAGATTTTTATGTAGGAACAATGCGTGAACAACAGAATGTTTTTCTTTTGACACAGAGAATTAAATTTTGGTTTAGAAGTGAAATTACTTAAACTGTCCACCAATTTTGACTCTGTTCACAGCTGTCTGTTAGCTCCCAAGCAAGTACAGAGGCAGCTCAGACCACAGCAGAGCCGACCAGCTTCTGTGAGCTCCTACTGTGTGCATTCACCCATGCCTAAGTAACTGGCTCCAAGTTTACCACATTTAACTTTTTTTTTTTTTTTTTTTAAGCAATCAATGTCTCATAAAAGTGACAAAGCGATTAACACTTGACAGGGATGATCTTTAACCATTTTGTCCATTTAAATGGTAACAATATGGTCACTGTTAGCTTAGACTGACAAAAATCGCATTCTGTTGTCTAGAGACAACAAAATAACTTGAGAAGCTCTGAAACCTGAAAGATTAAGAAAACATGTATTTCCCAAGACGACATGCTAGTGTACTGAGAAATGCTACATTAGCAATGTGGCTGTTCCCTGGCCATGAGCCAGCCCGCTGAGGTGGTTGTGGAGCCGGGGTGCAGAAGCTGCCGAGTGAGTGGTGAAGGAACGCCCCAAGATCTGTGCCCCGGGCTCTGTCAGGATGTTTCATTTCTACGTAAATACCCTCTTGTTCAGACCCTCTTGATGGCTGTGTCTATGAACACGCTGAAATGCTTGGTGCTTTTAATAAAACTGAATAAACACAAAAAAGTAGTAAGATTTCACATTTTTTCAAACATCATTTATGGGTCTGAGCTGACTAATCAGAACAAAATCCAAGGATAGGGGACTGGGCCACATGACCAAAGAGACCAAATTTCTTTCACAGCTTTGGTTAAATATAATATTTCTGTTTTAAAACACCAAAAACAATGGAGAACCTTTCCGTAAAGCCTCTGCAGACTCCTGGTCTTCCTTCTCCTGTTTTGGCTTGTGTCTGAGGTATCCGGCTGGTTGTGCTGGAGGTAGACTTCATAGGCTTGGGTGTGTTCATCTGACCAGATGACCAGGTTTGGTTTCCTCTTCAAGTTTAAAAATGTAAGGAAGAGAATCTCCACAATGGAGGAAGCAAGTGACACCGTGTGACTAGAAGTTTTAACAACAACAACAACAACAACAATCCATTGCTTGCCTAAGATACAGCTGTATGTTCAAGTCTTCATGTCCAATCAGATCTCCCAAATCAGGATGACAACCTATTACCTGGCAAGCCATTCCCTAGAGGGAGGCCCATGGGCTCTGGGGAGGTGGCACCTGCAACTTCTTTGATTTATGAAGTGTGGGGGTGTTTTATCTGTGTATGCTTGTGCGCTGTGTTTGTGCCTGGAGCTCATGGGAGCCAGAGGAGGGTGTCAGATGTTGTGTGCCTCCAGGTGGGTGTCAGGAATTGAACCCAAGTCCTCTGGAAGAGCAGCCAGTGCTTTTAATGGCTGAGCCATCTCTAGCCCTTTAGTTAATTTTAAGTTTTTCAGTAGCCCAAGATGGCTATGATAGCCTAGGTTGGCCCGGAACTCATGGCGGTCCTCTTGCCTCAGTCTTGCGGACATTGGAGGTGTGAGCCACCATACCTACCTCAGCTTCTTTTACAGCAATACAAAAGGTGTTGTGGCATGACCTCCTCCAAGGGTTCCAGGGGTCCTCTCAGAACCCAGATGGCAACTTCCCTCACGCAGGGTCCAGAGGCAACTTGCATTGGGGTGAACTAGTGAAGGAATTTATTTCTTTAGTGCTGGGAATGGGACCCACGCTCTTGCACATGCTAGGCAAGCATTCTGCTGCTGAGCCACTGCCCCAGCTGAAACTGAAAGTTCTGGGTAACCATTCCAACTCTGGCGCACAGAGACCCCAAGGCAAGTGGGGGAAAGTGCTTGTAACTTGCCCTGTCCCTTCTGGAATTCTCCTTTCTCTTGCTTAAGCCAAAAGCAGATGAATCTCCTGTGGAGATGGCATGTAACTGACTGGAGAGAGGCCAGCCCCTTCATGTGAACCTCAGCCACTAGTTCTTGACCCTTCTCTAGAGCACGGCCGTCCAGGCAGACAGCTACCTGCCAGGCCAGTGGGCTCACCCAGCTTGACCACATGCCGATTTAAAGTGTGTTTCACATAGACACAGCTGCACAAATACACAATAAAGTTGCTCATGACCTACGATAGCCCTGGATGCCAGTGTGTTCTTCCTCACTCTCATGACCCAAGGAGGCTTAACTCAGAAGAATTCTCATCCCATCAGGTGTAACCAAAGATCAGACCCCTGAGTTTAGTATACCTGTTCACTTCAGAATTCTGAGAACTTACAATGCATCAAACAAGTGACAGCGAGCTGAGGCAGAAATGCTTACTCAAATGCTGAACAGTCCCAGTTCACAGGAATATTGATGACACATGGTCAGTTATTGCTACTATCGGAAATGTTAAAATCGGAAAGATCACAGTATACCTAACGGCAACATTTTGAATCTATTTAAAATAAAAATGAAGGTGTTAATAATTAAGCTGCAGGCTCTGCAACTTGTCATACAAGTCATGTCTCCATCTCACATGCAGAACTGACAAGATGACTGCTTCCTACAAACAAAACAACCTTTGGGTGTTCAGCAAACTGAAGAAGACTGCCCTAACGTTTGCCTTTTGTTTTTGTTTCTTTGTTTTGTTTTTTGTTTTTTTTTTTTCAAGACAGAGTTTCTCTGTGTAGCTTTGGAGCCTGTCCTGGATCTCACTTTGTAGACCAGACTGGTCTTGAACTCAGAGATCCGCCTGCCTCTGCCTCCCGAGTGCTGGGATTAAAGGCGTGTGCCACCACCGCCCAGCTGCCCTAACGTTTTGTGACTCTCTCTCCTTCTCCTCCCTCCCCCTTCCCCGCTCTGAGACAGGGTTTCTCTGTGTAGCCCTGGCTGTCCTGGCACCAGCTTTGTAGCCCAGGCTGGCCTCACAGAGATCCACCTGCCTCTGCCTCCCAAGTGCGGGGATCAAAGGTGTGTGCCACCACACCTGGCTTGTCTATCTCTTCTAAACCAAAACCCTAAAATCACAACTGGAAGCCACTACAGACCAATACACCGGGTTGAGTCAAACACTGATTATTGATTGCGTGTTATTTACACACAGAGGGGGCTACTAAAACTCATCACTACCCAGGGAAGGTCACCTAGTGAACAGAACTATAACATGTACTCACTAGAAAGGGAACAACGTGAGTCCTTAAGGCAGCAGTGGTTGAGTCTTCTCTGGTAAGTGTCATCTATTTCCATGACTAATGAGTGACTTTAAAACATCAACTCAAAACAAATATTAAAGTAGTGCTTTGAAAAAGAAATGACGAATGTAAGGACTCCTGCAGTCTGAATCTGCACTGGGATTTTCATTTGGGATCAGAAAATACACGAGAACATAATGGTACAAATTATGCACCATTACATAAAGCAGACTTCCCTTGAGTAGAAAGTAGACTAGAGACTTCTACTATTAATTAGCACTCTTTGGGCTCCCTTTTAAAAACTTGCATTCAGAATAGTTACCAGAAAATTCAGCTGTTTAAATAACACATGGTCTGGCTGAGTTTTATTAACGTGAACTGATTTGAAAATGCATGAGTAACCTATGGTGATTATCTGACTCGGTCAGCATGTCCTTAGCTGGTCTGCTTACCTGGCCGGCTGCCTAAATCAGTGTCCCAGGCACTAGTGCCAGCCCTCAGAAGATCTCCAGGATCCTTACAAATGCTTGGGGAGTTTGTTTTCTTTGTGGCTCACTTTGTTGATTTTCCTAGTTAATCACTGCCATTACTGCTAGCCTTACATGTCCAGCGACTCTTGCCAACATGGTGTGAGAAACAGATTAAATAAAACAAAACAAAGTTCAAACAGCAAGCGCTCTCCCGGTGTGGAGAACTCAGACAGACGCAGGCACTTCCGCTTCAGGTTTTCACATCTGGGTCACAGTCACAGGTGGCTTTGCAAGTCCCCCTCTCGCTGCTGAAAACGCTCGCGGTGCAGACCGCTGAGTCCGCTGCACATGGTGTCTCAGAAACACCCGTTCAGAGTGCGGATCGTCCACTCAGCAACCATCTCCGTCAGCGGCACAGCGGAAATGGTGCTCCTTTCTCCGTGAGCAGCCCCGCCCCCCGGCAGAGTATCCACCAACAAAACAGAACGGTGTTGAGTGCAATTCTGCTCTCATGTCTGCCTCCCTTGCTCTAGGTCCCGATGTGAAAGAAACCCGACCAAGTGTATATAATGCTATACCGTTCGTTCTAAAGCTACTGGGCTACTGGGCTATTTTTTTTAAGTGACTACTTAAAACATTTTTTCTTTTCTTTCTTTTTTTCTTTCAAGAAAACCTGTGCTAAAAAAGGCACTAGATAGATAAAATGAATTCCTTCACTCTTGTATATAGTAATTATATATTGTGTTAGATTCTAAGGTTTAACAAGGTATCACACATTTAGATAAAACATCCAAATTATTCAGCCATCTACTTTTATGTAAAAGTGAATTTCAAGTCCGAGGAATGGCCTGCTGCAGTAATGGAGGCCGGCTGGATCCTGGAGTGAAGACGCCAGCCTCTGTCGGCCCAGAACCTGCTGCTGATGACTCTAGCCGCGGCCACGTGAGGCGAGTCTCCAAGGTGAGCGAGCAGGACCGTGGCCTGGCCTTGGAGGCTTCACTGGCAGCAGCTATGGGAGCCAAGTCGCCTGGAGACCTGAGTGAACGAGACAAAGGTGAAGTTCTCACAGTTGTCCAGCTTGACCTTTCTGGCTAAATTAGGGACGATTCCCCGGAGGGACCGCAGGCCCATCCTCTGTTCTTCATACCACACACTGCCCATGTCTGTGGCTTCCTTCCTGGCTGTCAGGTAGAAGGGAGACTTGGCCTCCATTTGGGTAGGTGGCCGGTGGATATACATGTACTTGTAGAGGAGGCAGTAAGGGCACTGTTTGTGTCCCCTGGAATGCTCATGGTAGATTTTCCCGTGACACACTCTGGTGGAGCCACTCCGGCTCTCTCGCTTGACACTGTCTGTCCGGGCAAAGTAGGGCTGGTTCTGTGGGTCTTTGAGCAACTCGATGTCACCGTACATCAGGTCGGCATGCTCCTGCAGCGTCCGCATGTTCAGATACTGGCTGTTGTACTTGACCACTGTGGACAGGAGAGTAATAGGGCTGTCATCTCCCAGACACCCCGCCTGCCACATCTCCTCCTCATCGGAAAGGGAGAAGTAGACGATGTTTCGAGAACGCGCCCCCGACATCCCTGCCTTACTCAGAACCCACAGCTTCTCCTTGAGTTTCTTGGTGGAGGAGCTGAAGGTGCTGCTGGTGATGGAAAAGCCCACGCCGGCATTCTTCAGGATGCGGTCCAGGCCGCGGCGGATGGCATGCAGCGAGGTAGCCAGGAAGTCGGAGCCGTCACTCTTCTTGACAGTGACGTAAAAGTTCTCAAGCAGCTCATTCAGCTTCACTGCGGGGATCTCAAAGGAGACAAACACTGAGGTTACACACGGGAGGACACGCAAACAGCTGACCCCTCTCCTCCCGAGTCCTCCCTAGGGACTGTACTAGGGAAGGACAGTTTCTGGACCTCTGGAGGACTGACCCTCTCACACACTACAGGAGAAAAGCAGCGAATTTCAAACTGGATGGTCTAGGTTTCAGAGTTGGCTCCCTCTAACTTTACAACTCACCGTTTCAATCTGCAAAATAGCGCATATGGGCAGCCACTGTCCCAAAGTTCGTAAGCAATGCTTACAGGAGATATGGACCATGAGTTTCCAAGGGCTTGTATGCAGCAATGAGCATCCCCCTCTTACAAACGTGTGCCTACAAATGCATGCAGACTACTCCAGGACTGGCCTTTGTAATGCTGACTATTCTCTGG
This sequence comes from Peromyscus maniculatus bairdii, assembly GCF_049852395.1. Taxonomy (NCBI): domain Eukaryota; kingdom Metazoa; phylum Chordata; class Mammalia; order Rodentia; family Cricetidae; genus Peromyscus; species Peromyscus maniculatus. Next base: position 83,965,712 of record NC_134853.1, on the reverse strand, counting down.
ACGGTCCTTTCTTCTTCTTTGTTTCCTTCGCCTTTAATACGGTCCAGCCATCCTCTCTAAGGGATCCCATAACTGAACCTTGGAATTATTCCAGCATTAATGTCCTTCATACCTTCCCATACTGATGGTCCCTACTACTGAGCATGGGCTTCGGAGGAAGAGGAGCAACACATCCAACTTACACAGCAAGTTAATGCTCTGTGGGTTTTCGCTTAATAATCAATAGGTTTTCAATATCGGTCTTCTAAGTTTGGCTCATAAGAAATCCTTGAGGTCAAGATAAAGATGTAAAGAGCAAGCAGCCTTGAGTCGGGCTATAGTACACACATGCTTTGGAGAAAACAGAAATTCCAATACAAATGTCTGAGTAGAAACTCTACAGTTATCACTCATTTTGCTAACAGCCTAAGAGTCAAAGAAAGACTAAAAGACGAGTCATGTATTAAAAATGAGCCACATTAGGGGCTGGGAGAAATGTGAGTAAGGTGGAGAGTCCTTGGGCTCTTGCACTGATGTCACTCAGGGACTCACAGCCGTAACTCCAGCTCCAGGCATCAAAAGCCCCCTTCTGGCCTTTGCAGGCACTCACATGTGTGCGCACACACACACAAATAAAAAAGAAATCTTTTTAAAAAATGATATCCATGGAGAATTAGATTTAAAAACAAAAATTGACTAATCTATGATTATATAAAAGTATATCTGATTGGAAAAAGCACAGGGACAACTAGCCAAACTAGTGGAAACACAAGAACTGTGAACCAATAGCTGAGAAGCCTCCATGGAACTGGACCAGGCCCTCTGGATAAGTGAGACAGTTGATTAGCTTGAACTGTATAGGGGGCCCCCAGGCAGTGGAATCAGGACCTGTCCTTAGTGCATGAGCAGGCTTTTTGGAGCCTAGTGCCTATGGTGAGACTCTTTGCTCAGCCTTGGTGCAGGAATGAGGGGCTTGGACCTGCCTCAACTGAATGTACCAGGCTCTGCTGACTCCCCATGGAAGACCTTGCCATGGAGAAGGTGGGAATGGGAGGTGGGTTGGGGGGAAAGGCTGGAGGGTGGGAGGAGGGAGGACAGGGGAATCTGTGGTTGATATGTAAAATGAATAGAAAAATCTCTTAATAAAAAAATAAATAGGGGCTGGAGAGATGGCTCAGAGGTTAAGAGCACTGACTATTCTTCCAGAGGTCCTGAGTTCAATTCCCAGCAACCACATGGTGGCTCACAACCATCTGTAATGAGATCTGGTGTCCACTTCTGTATACATAATAAATAAATAAATAAAAATCTAAAAAAATAAATAAAATAAAAACATTTATAATAAATAAATAAATAAAAACTATATCTAATTAAATATACTCCAATAACATAAACTAGATTTATGATTTGTTAGAAAACTTTATTCTTGGTAAACAAACATATATACCCCCAAAGCTAGAAAAGTAAATCAAATTCATAAATAGTAAAATGAGCCAATAAAAACAAAAATGAAAATTAGTGAAGGAAGAAGGAGAAATTAGTAGGTAAGGAAAACATCAACCTTTGAGAAAACCCATCAAGCTGATAAAGTCCCATCAGGTCTGGGAGGACGAGGAGGGCAGAGAAGGGAACGTAAGCACACCAGGAATAAGGAGGCCACACAAAAGGAGAGTAAAGAACACGGACGCACACTGCATGCCTATGTATATTATGTGAGCATCTCTATGACATGGATGATTTTATTTTTAAATTGTGTGTGTGTGGGAGAGACACTGCAGCCGCCGCCATGACCAGCAGCATGTGAAGACGCCGGTAAGCCACCAGCCACGTGGCAAGGTATAGATTTATGGAAATGGATTAATTTAAGCTAAAAGAACAGTTAGCAAGAAGCCTGCCACGGCCATACAGTTTGTAAGCAATATAAGTCTCTGTATTTACTTGGTTGTGTCTGAGTGGCTGTGGGACTGGAGGGTGACAAAGATTTGTCCTGACTATGGGCAAGGCAGGAAAACTCTAGCTACAAATGGTGCCCAACGTGTTGGCAAAAGTTTCTACCTAAAACCTGAAAAAAGATTCTAAAACGGAGCTAAAAACAGCTTCCTAATTGTCTCTCTCAAATGAGCGGCAGCCTGCCGGTTTGAGCTACTGGCAGGTTCCTAGCATGCAAGCTCGATCTGCAGTATGGCGGGAATGAGGCCTCTGCAAGTGGCACATTAAGCTGCATGGTGGATTTAGCCTTTGCTAGTACAAAAAAAAAAAAAAAAAAAAAAAAAAAAAAAAAAGAGGTTTCTGGGCTACACGCTGCTTGGATAAAAGCATAGACCCACGATGGCTCCCAGAGTTGGTGGAAAACATACCACCGCCATGTTGGGAAGCTGAAGTGGGTGGAGCCAGCAGCCACAGCGCCGTTTCAGGCTTAAAAGGCTGCAGTTTAAAACAATAGGCTCAAGGTGATATAAAACATAAGCCACATAAAGATGGCTACCACACAGAGAATCTGGATTATGTTCTCTTTGATATTCATAACTGAAGAGAAACATTTGATTGCAAAAGCTGTTGAGTTATGCCAAAATGTGTGTTTTAAAGGTACCTTGACTTCAAAATTTGGATGTAAGGATATGTTGCTTTGGAAAGGAGGCTCTGCTTTTGTTTCCACAGAAAGCCAGAGGCTATGGATTTGTTCCAGATTAAGATACATCAGGTTTGACCAGCCAAGACCACCTGAAAGGTCTCCGATGACACCATGGCCCAGATGATCCAACATCCAGAATCCTTTCAAGGCAACTGGCTCAGACGATACAGTCTCACGGACTACTCCATGATCCTAAAATTTTCTTTGTGTCCCCATAAGATACAGCGCCCCCCTCCAGCAGGAAGTAGTAAGAGAAGCTACGCCCAAATTCCCAAATATACCAAGCTGACTTTGGAGATGTGTAAAAGTTAAAACCTTCCTTTTAAAAAAAACAAAGGGGAAGTGCTGTGGGACGGTCTGTATGTCAAATTGCTCTGATTGGTCAAAAAATAAAACACTGATTGGCCAGTGGCCAGGCAGGAAGTAGGTGGGACAAGGAGAGAGGAGAATTCTGGGAAGCGGAAGGCTGAGGCGGAGAGACACTGCAGCCGCCGCCATGACCAGCAGCATGTGAAGACGCCGGTAAGCCACCAGCCACGTGGCAAGGTATAGATTTATGGAAATGGATTAATTTAAGCTAAAAGAACAGTTAGCAAGAAGCCTGCCATGGCCATACAGTTTGTAAGCAAAAAAAAAAAAAAAAAAAAATTGTGTGTGTGTGTGTGTGCGCGCGCGCGCATGCTTGCACACACGCAGAGGTTCATGAACACACAGGCCCACACGCACACTGCAGGTATGTGGCATATAAGTCACTATACTTGTACAGTTTGACTCTGTCTTACTGTAGTGCTGGGAATCCAATCAAATGCCTGCTACGTGCTGGGCAAGTGTGTGACCACGGACCTACCAATTCTTCTGGATTAAACAGCTTAACAATATGGAAAAAAGGCATCGAGGCTCTCCATTCTTATCTGACCCACATCTACAGAGTATATCAAAAGCCAAGACATATGAATGGAATCCTAAACATAGGCAGCCTTCATGCTGCATATAACTGTGTCAGATAAGATGTATTCAGATTAGCAGGATGTCAGGAGAGCCATGCCAGGCTGGGGAGAGGGCTCAGCAGACGACCTGGTTCAAGTCAGAACTCCCGGACAGGGCAGCACACATCTGTAGAGCTGGCACTCCTCCAGTGAGATGCGGGCAGAGAGGAGCAGTGCCCAGGCTACCTAGCCTGGGGTACTTAGCCAACAGAGCCACAAGTAGACCCTGCCTCAGAAAAAAAGGGCAGGAGTCAAGAACTGACCTCCACAAGTTGCCCTCTGGCCATCACATGTACATCACAGCATGTACCTGTGCTCACGTACACATACACAAACACAATAACAAACACTAAAGAAGGAGACAGAATGTGTTCAAGCGCAATGGTCCTGGTGTGCACAAGTTCCAGGTAACATGGTCCCTTGTATGACACCAACTGACAGTCAAGATGTCGGGGCAGTCACCCTGCATCCCAAGAGGTGTCACTACAGTGTAAGGACGATCCAATCTCAGTCACTATTTACATGCAAAGACATTGACATGACAGAGAAAAATACGAATCTGACAAATATTGAAAAAATTATATTACAGATGTGGCATCTACTTTAAACTTTTCAGAATTGAATTGAAACTGACACTGCAAGAAATAAATCCACTTAATAAAATAAAAGTATTTTATAGGTGAGAACTATAAAAATATACCCATAATGACAATTAGATTCTTCCTTATAAAGTGAGGGGCAGGATGGCATGCTGAATTGAAAAATAAAAAAAGAAATGAAGAAGGGAAGGAACACAGAAGGACAAAATGTCATTTTCTGATAATCTGTTAGTCTGTCAACAGATTAGGATGGCTCTGTACAAAATGTAAGACTAGCTTTCTTACTTATCGACAAAAAAAGTTAAAACAAGCTGGGCAATGGTGGCACACATCTGTAATCCCATCACCAGGGAGGCAGAGGCAGAGGGATCTCTGAGTTCAAGACCAGCCTGGTCTACAGAGTGAGTTTCAGGACAGCTAGGGATACACAGAGAAACCCTGTCTCAAAAAACAAACAAACAAAGTTAAAACAATTAGTTGGGATTCCTTTGGTTGTAGAAAAAAAAAAAATCAAACCTGAACAAGCCTAGATCTTAAAGTGGGATTCAGAATTAGGAGAGACCAAAGCCATTAGATATTCTCTCCCCAGCCCCAATCTCTTCTCTGGCATGGGAAACTAAAGCCACAGGGAGTTCTACTCCACCCTCACTAGGATGACTAGAATTAAGAAAAAGAGAGAGAGCCAGGCGGTGGTGGCGCACGCCTTTAATCCCAGCACTCAGGAGGCAGAGGCAGGCAGATCTCTATGAGTTCAAGGCCAGCCTGGGCTACCAGTGAGTCCCAGGAAAGGCACAAAGCTACACAGAGAAACCCTGTCTCGAAACCCCCCCCCCAAAAAAAAATTAAAAAAAAGAAAAAGAGAGAGGATAACAATTGCTAGTTGGGATGTTAGGAAATTAGAATGCTTGTACACCTTGATCGAAATGTAAAGTGATGCAGTTGCTTTAGAAACTGACTGTTAGTTCCCCCCAAATCTAAGTCATATACCCAACAAGACTGATAGCATTTGTCCATACTATATGTGTACACACACACACACACACACACACACACACACACACACACACACCAGTAGGTAAGTGGATAAACAACATGAGGCATATGTGTGTGTATATATATAAATGAATTTTCTTCAGCAATAAAAAGTGAATCTTGAAATACCATGCTAAATAAAGCTCCCTTTTTCCACTTCTACAGACACAAAAGGGCAAGTGAGCCAGAGCTAAAGGACAAAGATAATCCTACTAACGTGCAGAACCTAGAGTAAGAAATCCACAGAGGCAGATGGCAGGGCAGTAGTTACCAGAGCCAGGGGCAAAGAGGAAATGGGGAACTATTCTAGTTGGTGAATAAGGAGTTTCTATTTGGAAGGCTGAAAGAATTCTGGGAATGAATAATGGTGACGGTTTGCAAAACAGTGTGAAAACAATAAATGCTAAGCTGTACACTTAAAAACTGACCGCCATGGTAAACTATCTCCAAGGGTACAACAGTAGCATTCATATCTGGTGAGTGATCAACAGCTATCTAATTGGAGTTACTGCCAGCTAAAAAGGAGAGAAATAAACCTAGCCAACTCCCCACGGCTGGTGAAGTCAGGACCCTAGAGGAGAGCCGAGCACTGCCACTTTCCTAAACCAGGATGGTTCCTAACGACACTCGAAATACTTCTCCTTGGAGCCACAGTGAAGTGCAGCTCCCGCCAGCAAAGCTTTCCTTTGCAGCAGATGAAGATCACAGAAATCTACAAATAGTCAAAATTCCAGAACTGACTATGGAGTCCCCAACCCCAACTGACACATCTATAATACAGTTTCTGCCCCTTGGGCTCAGGGGACATCATGGAAGAGGGGAGGAAAGATTCCTAGAGCTAGAGGGCCAGGATGCCTGTGGTGAGGCAGGGTCCACACATGACAGGAACCTGCACCCATGACACCTCTACTCTACGATCACCTAAACAAGACCTGCACGGTGACACCAGCTGACATGCCAATGTGGAGGGGGAATCCTACCACTTGATGAAATCCACCACTAGATGAAGAGCTATAGGCAAATAATGGCTGCTGAGATAGGGAAAGTCAGTCTTCTCCAGAGACAAGCCCCCAAGACAGGTTACCCAGTCTCGAGTAGCCAGCCCTAAACACATGCACAGAAGCAACACTAAAAAGACTCAGCAGGCTATATGTGTGTGATACAGTATATATACAGATAGATGTATATGGTAAAGAAAGGTACAGAATTGAAGTTCATTCTGTGAGACGACAGTTTCCAAATACAGACAAATACAGACACACAGACACACACACAGACACACACAGACACACACACACACACACACACCAATAATAAAGAAGAGTCATGAACTTGAGACGAAGTTGGGAATGTGAGGGGTTGCGGTGGAAATGACAGAAATATAGTACTTATGTGGGAAATCTCAAAAAAGCAGCAAATTTTTACATTACAAATAGCTCAAAGGCTCAATTTTATAATATGGATATTGTGCCACAATTTAAAAAACTCAAATAAATTACTGGATGCGGTGGCAAATGCCTCTAATCCCAATGCTACGGAGGCTGAGGCAGACGGCTCCCTCTGAGTTCAAGGCCAGCCTGGTGTACATAGCCCAGGCCAGCCAGGGCTACACAACGAGATCTGTCCAAAGGGAAAAGAAAGAAAGAAAATCTGCAAACAGTTTATCCGGGTGGTTCTGCAGTTCCAATGCTGGGATTACATGTGTGTGTCTCAAGATCTTGCTAGGTAACACTGTCGGTCACAGTCCTTGGTATATGAAAGAAGCCACATTTATACGCTGCTGCCAGCGCTTCCCCACGACACGGTAAGCTGGCTCTCGACAGCTGAAGTAACATAGCTCCTCACATTTTAACAGACTGAAGACCTTGTGATGGGGAGTATCTGACAATCAAGCAGGCTGAGAAGCGAAGGAGGCAGAGACACAGGCCAGAGTGAACTGTTTCTTGTGTGCAAACAATACCCTCTGTGTGGGCAGACACTTCTGGAACTACCTGCTTACTGTGACTGCATTTCCAAATGTGTGGTATTTTGTGGAAGCCAAGAAAAATGGTCTCTATCTGTGTCTGTGGGGTGCTCCTGATCTCAGGTGAAGTCAGTGACCTGACACATCCACCAGCACACAGGCTGTTCTCTATCTGTGTCTGTGGGGTGCTCCTGATCTCAGGCTAAGTCACTGATGTGACACATCCACCAGCACACAGGCTATTCTCTGTGTCTGTGGGGTGCTCCTGATCTCAGGCTAAGTCACTGACCTGACACATCCACCAGCACACAGGCTATTCTCTGTGTCTGTGGGGTGCTCTTGATCTCAGGCTAAGTCACTGACCTGACACATCCACCAGCACACAGGCTGCCACTATCTATAATCAGGTGGAATCGTGTTGGTGCTGGAGACCGAGTCCTGAACAAGTGCAGCCCAGGTGGGTCTCCGCTCTAGTGTTTCTCCTGGGGTGACCATGTGGATGCGTCATTCGGACAGTGGGACACTGCCTGCCGTATCTGTAGTTCAGCTGGGCTCCTGCACAGGACAGCACCTCACAGCAGAGCCCTGTACATGTCACACGGGAGCCCTGAGTCAAGTGCCAGGAAAGCTGACTCCACCCGGGGACACTGGTGAGGGGTGTGCACACAGGAAAGGGGGACACTGGTGAGGGGTGTGCACACGGGAAAGGGGGCACTGGTGAGGGGTGTGCACACGGGAAAGAGGGGCACTGGTGAGGGGTGTGCATACGGGAAAGAGGGGCACTGGTGAGGGGTGTGCACACGGGGAAACACTGGTGAGGGGTGTGCACACGGGAAAGAGGGGCACTGGTGAGGGGTGTGCACACAGGGAAGAGGGGCACTGGTGAGGGGTGTGCACACAGGAAAGGGGGCACTGGTGAGGGGTGTGCACACAGTAAAGAGGGGCACTGGTGAGGGGTGTGCACACAGGGAAGAGGACACTGGTGAGGGGTGTGCACAGGGGGAAGAGGGGCACTGGTGAGGGGTGTGCACACAGGAAAGGGGGACACTGGTGAGGGGTGTGCACACGGGAAAGGGGGCACTGGTGAGGGGTGTGCACACGGGAAAGAGGGGCACTGGTGAGGGGTGTGCATACGGGAAAGAGGGGCACTGGTGAGGGGTGTGCACACGGGGAAACACTGGTGAGGGGTGTGCACACGGGGAAACACTGGTGAGGGGTGTGCACACGGGAAAGGGGGACACTGGTGAGGGGTGTGCACACGGGAAAGGGGGCACTGGTGAGGGGTGTGCACACGGGAAAGAGGGGCACTGGTGAGGGGTGTGCATACGGGAAAGAGGGGCACTGGTGAGGGGTGTGCACACGGGGAAACACTGGTGAGGGGTGTGCACACGGGAAAGAGGGGCACTGGTGAGGGGTGTGCACACGGGGAAGAGGGCACTGGTGAGGGGTGTGCACACGGGGAAACACTGGTGAGGGGTGTGCACACGGGAAAGAGGGGCACTGGTGAGGGGTGTGCACACGGGGAAGAGGGGCACTGGTGAGGGGTGTGCACACGGGGAAGAGGGGCACTGGTGAGGGGTGTGCACACAGGAAAGGGGGCACTGGTGAGGGGTGTGCACACGGGGAAGAGGGGCACTGGTGAGGGGTGTGCACACGGGGAAGAGGGGCACTGGTGAGGGGTGTGCACACGGGGAAGAGGGGCACTGGTGAGGGGTGTGCACATGGGGAAAGAGTGCAGCACCAGGAGACAACCTGCACGCAAGGCTACCGGCTGGAACCGATCAAGGACCAGGGAAGCTGCTGAGGTGGTGTCTCTCATGTTTGTTTTGAACCGTCTAGGAATTTGTTCACCGTATCTATGGCTGCTTCTGGGGGACACAGTTGTTCACAGAATCCTTTCTCGCTGTTGTAAGGTAGGTAGTAATACTCTCTTTTATTACTGCTTTTAGTATTTTAGATTCTTTTATATTCTCTGACCTTAATTTCTTGTCTTTTCTTCCTTTAAAAAAAAAAAACCGAGACAGTGTCCCTCTACAGACTCCAGGCTGCCCTTGAACTATCCGTCATCCCGCCTCTGCCTCCTCAGTGCCGGCATGGACCACCACCCCGGCGTGACCCCTTTGACCTGCTGCCATCACCTTGCTATTCTACATATTCAAAAAAGTCTTCTCATTTTGCTTACAATTTATTATTTTGTTGTCTGAGTCTCAAAACTTTCTTTTACATTAGTTTGTTTTGTTTTCTGGGACAGCGTTCTCTGAAGTAGGCTTGGCTAGCTTGGAACTGACTCTGGCTGAGGCTGACCCTGAGCTTGCCGTGGTCCTTCTGCCTCTGTCTCCCAAGTGCTCCAAGTGCATCTGTGCCACCAGGTCCTGCTTGTTAACTTACTTCAACATTACACTGATTGACTGATTGATAGCTGTAACAGTCACTTTCATTTCCTAACATAAGCTTTTAGAGTTAACCTATATTTTCTCTACAAATACTGCTTTTGCTGCATTATTTTACTCCTCCATATTTTTTTTAATGTACATACCTTTTATTATTTAAATCTGGGGGTGATGGTTGAGACAGGGTTTCTCCTGACTGTTCTGGAACTCACTCTATTATGCAGACTGTCCTCAAACTCAGCGATCCGCATGCCTCGGCCTCCTGAGTGCTGGGGTCAAAGGTGTGCACCACTACCTGGTTTATCACTTAACTTATTACAAGAAACCTTGGAAGCAGGACCGGAAGTAATGCATTATTAAATGAAAATTTAAGTGCCAAGAATGAGCACTGTGAGTTACTGGTCAGCAGAGTCCCAGACGTCTGGGAAGTAAGACGGCTATTGCCATCATTCTTAGTCACCTGTTACGATGTGACAGGACCTTACAGCTGAAGACACCACATACTTTAGTTGCCAGATACACAGAAATAAGTCTAAAACTGACTGGGAAACCCTTCCCCGTTGGCTAGCTTACATGGTGCCAAAGGTTCTGTATAGCTCTGGGAGAGAAAAGACGCCAATGGTCTTACACATGAAATCCTCAAATAATAAAAATTATTATTTTTTTTTTTAAAGAAATTTGGTGAGTAAGTAAAAGAATTAAGTCTTCTCAAGACTTGGATTCTTTTTCATTGTAAACCAGAGAAATAACCCTCAAAGTTCAGAGTTGGCTGTAAAACTTAATGATTCACATTCTTTCTCAATGAGCCTGTGGGGTGACGGACTCAGAAAACACCATGAGACACAAGCGACCACACTCAGCTCTTGATAGTCTAAGGCACAGGCTCACCTTCAACATAAGCCATATACTTGAGAGATGCAATTAAACTATTTTCATGTCTTGAATTGATTTTTTTGTTTTTTTGTTAAAATACATTTTTTTTCTCACATAATATATCTTCATATGGTTTCTCTTCCCTCAACCCCTCCCAGTTCCTCCTTGTCTCCTCTCCCATCCACATCTACTCCCTTTCTGTCTCCCATTAGAAATCAAAAGGGGTTCTAAGGGATAATCATAGAATAAAATAAAGTAAGGTAAAAGAAAAAATAGCACATTGGAGTTGGGCAAGACAAAGAGAAGGAAAAGAGCCCAGGAGATGGCACAAGAATCAGAGGTCCACTCATTTACACACTCAGGAATCCAAAAAAACACTAAACTGGGAGTCATAGGACATACATAGAGGACCTGCTATAGACCTATTCGGGTCCTGTGCAGGCGCCTCAGTCTCTGTGAGTTTGTATGAGCTTTGTTCATGCTAACTTAGAGGACCTTATATTCTTGGAGTCCTCCATCTCCTCTGGCTGTTACATTCTTTCTGCCTCCTCTTCCAAGGGGTTCCCTGAGCCCCGAGGGAAGGGACTTGATGGAGATATCCCATTTAAGGCTGAGTGTTCCAAGGTCTCACTCTCTGCATAATGTCTGGCTGTGGGTCTCTGTATTTTTTTCCTATCTGCTGCAGAAGGAAGTGTCTCTGCAGATGGCTGAGCAAGGCACTGATCTATGAGTATAGCAGAATGTCACTACAAGTCATTTTATTGCTACTTTTTTGTTGTTTTGTTTTTTACTTTCTGAACAGTAGTATTTGGCTTCTTAGGTCCATTTGCTTGGAATATCTTTTTCCATCCTTTTACTCTGAGGCGATGTTTATCCTTCATGTTAAGGTGTTTTTCTTGGGTGCAACAGATGGATCCTAGTTTATTATCAGTTCTGTTAGTCTGTGTCTTTTTATTAGGGAATTGATGTTGAGCGATATCAAAGACCAATGACTGCTGATTCCTTTTTTTTTTTTTTTTGTTGTTGTTGTTGTTGGTGGTGGTGGTGTGTGTGTGTGTGTGTGTGTGTGTGTGTGTGTGTGTGTGTGTGTCCCCTCTTTTGATTTGCTGATCTGGGATTATTTATTCTCTCTAATCTCTTTAGGTTGGACTTTTTCTTCCAGCATCTTCTGTAGGGTTGGACCTGTGATAGAAATTAAGTTTGGATTTAACATAGTCTGTCTTATTTTCTCCATCTATTGTGATTGAAAATTTTGTTGGGTATAGTAGTCTGGGCTGGCTTCTGTGGTTTCTGAGAGTATGTAGACCACCTGTCCAGGCCCCTCTGTCTTTTAGAATCTCTACTGAGAAGCCAGGTGTAATTCTAACAGGTCTGTCTTTATATTTTATTTCATATTTCCCCTTGCAGCCCTTAATATTCTTTCCTTGTTGTATACCTTGAGCATTTTGATTATTATGTGCCATGGACTTTCTTTTCGGGTCTAATCTATTTGATGTTCTGGATGTGTCTTGTACCTTGATAGGCATCTCCTTCTTTGGGTAAGGGAAATTTTCTTCTATGATTTTGTTGAAAATATTTTCTGTGCCTTTGACCTGTGTTTCTTTTCCTTTTTCTATCCCTGGTCTTCTTAGATTTGGTCTTTTCATAGTGTCCCAGATTTCCTGTATGTTTGTGCCCGTTTTTTAGATTTAACATTTTCTTTTTTTTTCTTTTATTTATTTATTTTTCTATTATCAGCTTGATACAGTATAAATTCTTATCCTAATAGTGAAATGTTTCATTGAGGCTTGCCCAGTAAGTGAGTAAAACCAAAACTTATTATAAGCCACAGTCATCCTAGGGTCCCCCCTGCTATGTAGCCTCCCTGGTTCTGTGGGTTGCAGTCTGGTTATTCTTTGCTTTATATCTAGTATCCACTTATGAGTGAGTACATACCATGTTTTTTCTTCTGGGTTTGGGTTACCTCACTCAGGATGATATTTTCTAGTTCCATCCATTTGCCTGCAAATTTCATGGTGTCATTGTTTTTCTCTGCTAAGTAGTACTCCATTGTGTATATGTACCACATTTTCTTAATCCATTCTTCAGTTGACGGGCATCTAGGTTGTTTCCAGGTTCTGGCTATTACAAACAGTGCTGCTATGAACATAGTTGAACATGTATCTTTGTGGTATGATTGAGCATTCCTTGGGAATATGCCCCAGAGTGGTATGGCTGGGTCTTGAGGTAGATCGATTCCCATTTTAGATTTAACATTTCCTTTGCCCAAGGTATCCACAATTTCTATTGTGTCTTCAGTGCCTGAGTGTCTGTCTCTCTTCCATCTCTTATATTCTGCTGGTGAGGCTTGCTTCTGAGGTTCCCGTTCTAGTCCCTAACTTTTTCATTTCCAGATTTCCCTCAGCCTGGATTTCCTTTATTGATTCTATTTCCACATTTAGGTCTTGAACTGTTTTATTCATTTCCTTCCACTGTGTGTGTTTTCCTGAATTTAAGGGAGGTATTCATTTCCTCGTTCAGGGCTTCTGTCATGTCCATCAGGGCTGTCTTGGGTCTCTGTCTCGTGCTTCAGCTGTTACAACACTCAGGCCTGCTGTGGTAGGGAGGCTGGGCTCTAGGGGAGCCCTGTTGTTATGACTGTCACTGTGTTTTTATTCTGGTATCTAGGCATCTGGACTGGGATGATTGTAATTCTTGGTGCTGATATCTGGTCTTGTCTATGTTGCCCAGGTGTTTTGCTCCTGGGTCTCTATTGTCCTCTCTGTTCTTAGCAGTGTGGTGGCTGGATGTTGCCTGGTAGGAAATTCTTCTGGGATCCTGACAGGTGTGGTCACTGGGGATGCCAGGTAAAATCTGTTCCTGGGTATTGGAAGCTGACACTCAGGAATGAGGATGGGCCGGAGAGGGGCTGAGGCGGTCCACAGGAGGGGGGAAAGCAGGTGTTTCACTGGGGTCTGCTTAGTCCCCTGGGACAGGGGTAGAGAGTAAGGAGAAGCCCCAGATGAAGGTCTGCTACAGAAGAGACTGGGAGGCTGGCCTTGGAGGAATGGAGGGAGGGGGAAGATCTGCAGACAGCCTACTTGCTTCCCTGGTCGGGGTGGCCTGTGGGTTCCCCAGGAGTGCCTGCTCAAGTTGGGGGCTGGGAGAAAGCAATGACTGGGGTACGAGGTTAGGAGGGGAAGAGCTGTGTGATCCGAAGGAAGGGAGGCTGCACAGCTGTGCTGCTGAGCTGAGGGTGAGACTGGGGGTTGGATCTGGAGGGATGGAGGAGAGGCAAAGCTCTGCAGTCAGCCTGCCTGCTTCCCTAGCAGAAGGCACATCCTATGAACTCTAAGCTGTGACTTAATTTTCATTTGGTTTATGATATTTTATAATTTCCTTTGTGGTTTCTTCTTGATCTATAGGTCAGTTAATAACTTCCCAGAATCAGGGTCATTTTCGTTAGCGATCTGTAACTAATGCAACTTAATTCTGTTATGCACAGGGACACACTACAACTTCAATATCCTGAATCAAGACTCACTGTGAACTTCTCCATTGGCTGGTGGGTCTTCCTTTACTGCCATGTCTGCTGATGCCTCTGCAGTTGCAAAATACAACTGTTTTCTTTCAGAGAAAGAGAGAGGAAAGAAAGAGTGTGGGGAGGAAGGGAGGGAGAGAGTGGAGAGGGAGAGGGGTAGGGAGGAAGATGGGGGGAGAATAGAGAGGAAGAGAGGGTGGGGAGGAAGGGGGGAGAGTGGAGAGGAAGAGAGGGTGGAGAGGAAGAGAGGGTGGAGAGGAAGAGAGAGGGGGAGAGGAAGAGAGAGGGTGGAGAGGAAGAGGGGGAGAGTGGAGAAGAAGAGAGGGTGGAGAGGAAGAGAGGGTGGAGAGGAAGAGAGAGGGGGAGAGGAAGAGAGAGGGTGGGGAGGAAGAGGGGGAGAGGAAGAGAGAGGGTGGGGAGGAAGAGAGAGGGTGGGGAGGAAGAGGGGGAGAGGAAGAGAGAGGGTGGGGAGGAAGAGGGGGAGAGGAAGAGAGGGTGGGGAGGAAGAGGGGGAGAGGAAGAGAGGGTGGGGAGGAAGAGGGGGGAGAGTGGAAAGAGAAAAAGGAGAGAGTGGGGAGGGGGAAATGAGGAAGAAGAGGGGGGAGTGGGGAGGGAGAGGAGGACGGGGAGGAAGGAAAGGGGAGGAGCAGGGAGAGGGGCAGTATAAAATTTTAGGTGGACAGGTTTCCTTTCAGCTAGTTACAAATGTTACCCTGACGGGGGAATGTCTTCTGTATGCTGTGAATATGTGTTGCTCTGATTGGTTGATAAATAAAGCATTTTGGCCTATGGCAAGGCAGCTTAGAGGCAGGCAGGAAATTCAAAAAGATTGACAGGAAGAAGGTACGGGGAGACACTGTGAGCCACCACCATGAGAAGCAAGACGTAAAAGCACTTACTGTAAGCCACAAGCCACGTGGCAAAGTGTAGATTTATAGAAATAGGTTAATTTACGCCGGGCGGTGGTGGCGCACGCCTTTAATCCCAGCACTCGGGAGGCAGAGCCAGGCGGATCTCTGTGAGTTCGAGGCCAGCCTGGGCTACCAAGTGAGTTCCAGGAAAGGCGCAAAGCTACACAGAGAAACCCTGTCTCGAAAAACCAAAAAAAAAAAAAAAAAAAAAAAAAGAAATAGGTTAATTTAAGATGTAAGAACTAGCTAGCAAGAAGCCTGCCATGGCCATAGTTTAAAAATAATATAAACCTGTGTGTGTTTATTTGGGTCTGAGCAGCTGCTGGACTAGCAGGTGAGAGAGATTTGTCCCAACCCCAGGCCCTGGAGAAACTTCCAGCTACATTATCCCCTTGTCTGTGGCCTGCAGACTTGCCAATGAAGACGTATTTTGCCCATTTTCCTCTCTTCCAGATCAGTTTGCTACTTATTGTTCCACTTTATCTTGTTACTGTTTTTGTTTAAGAAGCCAATGCTGTTCCATAGAGATTTACACAGCAGCCTCTTCACTGTTCTCTCCTCCCTTGGTGATGGACCCCATGTCCAGATGCTATTGTCTCCTTGTTGGCTGGAGAGGACATTAAACTTCCTTTAGTGTTTCTCACAGTGTGGGGCTGCTACTGCTGAGTTCCCTCATCTCTGAATGTTTCAAAAGTCATTATCTCATCTTATTTTTAGAAAGACATCTTCACTGTGGATACTGAAATTACTTTTCTTTCAATAATTTAAAGGAGACATTTGTCCCCATATCTTTTCATCTTCCTGGTTTCCAATAGCAAAGCTTCTGTCAACCTTTACCTTTGATTCTCTGTGAATCATCATCCTTTTGTTCTAGCTGCTTATTTTATTGCTGGTTAAGAATGTGATTATGATATATTTGTACAGCTTCTTCCTCTTTTTTTAAAAGGATGTTTTTTAAAACATTTATTTTATTTTCAAATGTGTCTGTGTGTGGATATAGTCACGTGAGTACAGGTGTCTGCAGAATCCAGTAGAGAGCACTGGACCCCTAGAGCTGGAGTTACAAGTTACAAGTGAGTTACTGAATATGCATGCTGGGAATTGAACTCTGGTCCTTTGCGAGTGCTGTACCCACGCTTAACCACTGAGCATCTCACCAGCCCCCTGACGTGGAACTTTTTCAGGAACCTAAAGGTTCCTCCTCTAGCCAAGGTCCTTCAGACATCTACCTTCCTCTTGTCTCCTCGATATTACCAGTTCTGCCCTCAGAAGGAAACATGCTCTTTGGTCATTCACATTCTTTCTTTTGCCCTCACCCCCAGGATGCTGCTCTATCTTCATGTGTAACAGAAAAGCCTCTCACACTACTTAACGCACCATGCTGCCAGAAAGAGAAAGCCAGGGTTTCTATTTCAGCTTTTATTGATTCCCTAACTGCATCACCTAAACTCTGAAATCTTACACGCCTCAGGCTTCAACTAATGGCCGCTACCTGTGAGACATTTAAACCTATTTCTCCAGCTCATCATTTCCACCATTTTAAACCTCACAAACCCAACTGCTTAATGGATATATCTGTCTGGATCTTGGCTTAGAATCACTGTGCCCATGTCCCCTACTATTCACAAATCTCAAATACTTGAAGTTGGAAGAGCTCTTAAGAGCACATTTCAAGCCGGGTGGTGGTGGTGTACACCTTTAATCCCAGCACTCGGGAGGCAGAGGCAGGCGGATCTCTGTGAGTTCAAGGCCAGCCTGGTTTACTGAGTGAGTTCCAGGAAAGGCACAAAGCTACACAGAGAAACCCTGTCTTGAAAAACAAAACAAAACAAAACAAAACAAAACAAAACAAAAACAAAAACAAACAAAAAAAAGAGCACATTTCATAAGGCAGAGACTGGGGACCAAGGATGCTAAATAACTATTTTGTTCATAACTTCTAATTAGTTTCTCTAAAATACCACTTTTAATGTTCCTTTCTGCTCAAAAAACTAATGTATTCTTTTTTTCTTTCTTTCTTTTTTCTGACCCTAGATACTCACAGCTTTTACAACCAGATCCTGCAGTGTGGAAATCCAAGACACATCAGTGATTCCCAGTGTTTACAAAACCCCGAGCTTGTCACTTAAGCATCATTGATGTCTGATTTTCTGTCTAGCGAATGGCTCTGCCATTTTGCTCTTTCTCACATCACTTGCTCTACTGGTCTCCTGTCTAATTCTACCAACTCCTGCCTCTTCCTGAAAACATGGCTTAATTTATTCTTCTTTATATGTCAACAAACGTACATTCATTAGACACTTTCTAAATTCTACTTGGGTCTGTAGATAGTTTCCTTTGTATTTCATGCTCTTTGGTGAGTGCCCCCCACAGCCCTTTGCAGGGTGCCTGGCACCTGGAAGCTCGGTGAAGTCAGCCAGAAGGATTAGCAAACTCACGCGCCCCTTACCTTGGTGATGTCCGTGTGGTCTTTGAGCCCGTTGGTCATGCACCAGTAGCGCCACACGTTTAGGGCGTACCTCGTGGCTTTGGTGGTGTTTGGGCTCACTGCACTGGTACACAGATCATTCAAGTCATCATTAATATTAAATACAGGAAATTTGTTGAGCTTAGTAGAATAAGCTAGAAACAAAAACAACAGAAACATTACAAAAATTTGCCATCCCCTTCTTAGTGAGCTTCATCCTGGGGTGATATTAAATAAAAAAGAACTTAAAAAGGACACCTAAGAAATGGAATTTCTAGCCAGATGTGGTGGGCACACCTCTAATCCCAGTACTCTCTATGTGCTTGAGGCCAGCCTGATCTACATGATGAGTTCCAAGAAAGCCAGAGCTACACAGTGAGACCCTGTCTAAAAAAACTGTTTACATGTATGAGAATCCATGCCTTGTATGTAATCCTGATCATTTTGCCATGTACACTGGCTGACACACTGGAAAACATTTCAATAATAGGATGGAATACTAGAAAATTGTAAAGTTTCACTAGAAAATACAGCATTTCTACTAATAGCAAAAAAGTGAGAAGCAAGAAGTAGTTAGGGAAGACTAAAAAAAGAGGAGAGGGAGGAGATTAATAGGAAAGGGAGGACGGCTACGGGGAAGGGAGGACGGTTACGGGGAAGGGAGGACGGTTACGGGGAAGGGAGGACGGTTTCGGGGAAGGGAGGACGGTTACGGGGAAGGGAGGATGGTACAGTAAGGGGGATGGCACAGGAAAGGGAAGGTTACTCATCTTCAGTACACAAAGACTCGTCATCTCTGTTAATACAGCGTCAAATTACTTGTGTGCCAACAGGAGCAACCTTAAATTATATGGAGCTATACACCTCCTAATCCCTTCCTGGAAGTAATGCGTACACACTCATACCCCCACACCCACACACATGGGCATATGAGGGAGAGTTGATTGATTTAAGCCTTGATTACACAAACCATAAACTAGTTTCAAATCAGAATGGAAGATCAAATGAAAGCAATATTAGGAAAAAAGAGGAATCTGAGGGCAGGCTCACCTTCAGAAGAAAGGAAAAACAGTTTAAATTGCCAAAAAGAAAACCAAATCCATAACCATTAGCTGGTCTTTCCTTACACTCTGGAGTCTGATAAACCAAGTGTCCCTCTGAGGAACGTATATTCAAACAGAAACTGGCTAGGTCGCAGAGAGACCAAAAAATGATAAGTTAGTGCAGTCTGTGATTGGTTTCACGTCACCTAACCTATCTTGGTTTTCATGGTGCCCACTGAGGATCTCCTCTGTACCTTACTCCAAGCATCCTGGGGACTCAGAATCCTCCAGCACCCAGGAGAACCACCCCCTCCCATCCACAACAGAGCTGAGAAATGCCCTTGAGTTAATCAACATACTTAAAAAATTATTTATTTTTATGTGTACGGGTGTCTTGCCTGCAAGTATGTTTTTGTACCACGCGTGTGCCTGGTGCCCATGGAGGTCAGAAGAGGGCATCGGACTCCCTGGGACTGGAGTTACAGTTGGTTGTGAGCTGCCATATGGGGGCTGGGAATCGAACCTAGGTCCTCTAAAGAGCAGCCCATGTTCCTGACCATGGAACCATCTCGCTAGCCCCTCAATACACTCTTATCGATTTCAACCGTACTTCTAGGGCAGCTTTCTGCATATTAGCACCTCCTTTTCAGATGTTTCACATCTGCCTTTTCATTCCTCAGGTGTGTGTTCTATGGTGTTGGTTTCCGTGCTCCTGTGACGTCACATTTGTTAGCTTGATCCTGCCCATGATGTGGAAGGCACACACTGCTTTACCAAGCACCGGTATTGGGAGGGATGAGCGACACTGAGCACATGCTGTCTGAAACACCTTAGTCCCCTCACCTCTTCCACAAACCTACCTAACCTCAGTATTTGTGGGACTTTCTTGATACTAATAAGATGTGTGGAAAAATGATTAGCATACCTGGTGTGGGCTCTTACTTTAACTGTGCAAAGGTGTGTTATATTTGTTTTTGCTGAATTTGCTTAATTATGAAAAGAGGTGTTACTGTTTCACCTTGTCTGCCTAAGGCATCTGATCTGTCTAATAAAAAGCTGAGCAGCCAGTAGCTAGGCAGGAGAGGGATAGGTGGGGCTGGTGGGAGAGAGAATAACTAGGAGAAGGAAGAATGAGAGGAGGAGGAGGAGGAATGAGGGAGACACCCATGGCCAGAAGCCAGGCAGCCACAGCCAGTAGACACGAGAAGCCGTGGAAGTAAGATACACAGAAGGAAGAAAGAAAAGAGCCCTGAGGCAAAAGGTAGATAATTTAAAGGCTAATTTAAGTTAAAAGGGCTAGCCAGAAGCAAGCCCAAGCTAGGCTGAGCATTCATAACTAATAAGAAGTCTCTGTGTCATGATTTGGGAGCTGGTTGGTAGCCCAGAAGAAAAAGCCTGGTATCCACACCTAACATCAATGGAAGCCTACTATGTGCCAATTTTAAAAACCTGTGTGTAATCAGTAACCAAGTACATGATTTTACCTGTTTTACAGACAAGGAAATAGCATCAAACATCTCAACAGCTTCACACACTCATCAGATATTTATCAAGGAACCTTCACTGTGCAAGAAGTGTACTGCTGAAGCCATGAGCTAGCAACTGGCAGAGCCAGGCTCCAGACACGAGTTTGATGGCATGTCCTGGCCACAACAGCAGTGGTACCAACTACTGTGGGGACACAATCTCAGTAAGAACAATTTGGATAGCCCCTTACGCATATTAAAAATATCCTTGTTCCCCAAATTTCCTTGGATTAACCTTCAGTAAGGACAACAGCCACAAGCTGGATGCTGGGGAATGGAACCTGGGTTCTCTGAAAGAACAGCATGTGGTCTGAAACACTGAGCCATCTCTCCAGCCCTGTGAGGGGAAACCTATTTATGAGAGCTTGGGCCTCGCTACTGCTGTTGAACTCCACTAGTATAGCCCGGTGTTCAAGACTACCTGCAGAAGTGAGTTCTGTCCAAATGCATCAAGTGGGAACCCTCAACAATACTGAATTCCTACCAGCAACTACTAACCTAGACTTAAGTTTTAAAGGATGAGCACACAAATATAACTGATGCTTGCCAAGCTACAGATGCTCAACAATGATCCCACATTCCTACTAATCCCCCAAGGATAGTACATTCACCAAACAGAAAAAAAACAAAACATTCAAAACACCACAAATGTGCTGGGGATGTCTTTTTGTATGCTGTGAATGTGTTGCTCTGACTGACTGATGATAAATAAAACGCTGATTGGCCAGTAGCCAGGCAGGAAGTATAGTACAGGTGGGATAATCAGAGAGGAGAATTCTGGGAAGTAGAAGGCTGAATCAGGAGAGGCTGCCAGCCGCTGCCATGAGAAGCAAGATGTAAAGTACCAGTAAGCCACAAGCCATGTGGCAACTTATAGATGAATAGAAATGGTTAATTCAGGATAATAAGAACTAGATAGCAAGAAGCCTGCCATGGCCATATAGTCTATAAGTAATATAAGTCTCCTTGTGTTTACTTGGGTCTGAGCGGCTGCAGGCCCGTGTGGGGCTGGAGAAAACTCCAGCTACACAAATGTATCAGTGGGTAACTGAGAAGATAGGGTATCAGACACAAAGATGAGCCATCACTGTGAAAGAAGAAATGGGAACACATCCAATATTATACACAGGTACAGAAGCACCACCTGCGTACATGTGATAAGGACTATCTCTTCCTGAGGACAGACAGAATTCATGGGATGAGAAGGTATTTCAAACTGCATGGTGATGAGAGTGCAGCATGCCCCAGATCTAGGACACAGTTTCTCTGTGCCAGAGAAAATGAGAGCATCAGCTGGACAGATCTGAAAAGCAACACTATCAATTATACCAAGAAACTGTAAAAAGAAACATGGAATATACTACGATAAGCTGGAAGAAGGAACAAAAACACAATCATTGAAATAAAAAAAAATGCCAAGATGAACTTGAAAAGACAAGATTTTAAATACTAGCAAGGGAAAGGGGTCAGGGGAGACAGGTTATCACATCAGAAATGAAAATGATCCCTAGAGCTCAGAAAGAGTGTCTACTTAGGGTTTCTATTGCTGCAATGAAACACCACGACTAAAGAGTAAACTGGGGAGGAAAGGGTTCATTTGGCTTCCACTTCCACACTGCTGTGCATCACTGAAGGAAGTCAGGACAGGAACTCAAACAGGACAGGATCCCGGAGGCAGGAGCTGATACAGAGGCCATGGAGGGAGCTGCTTACTGGCTTGTTCCATATGGCTTGCTCAGTGTACTTTCTTACAGAACCCAGGATCACCAGCCCAGGGATGGCACAACCTAAAAGGGGCTGGGCCCTTCCACATTGATCACTAATTGAGAAAACATCTTACAGCAGGATCTCATGAAGGCATTTCCTCAACTGAGGCTCCCTCCTCTCTGGTGACTCTAGCTTGTGTCAAGTTGACACACAAAACCAGCCAATACAAAGAGAGAGAAAAAAAGAAAATATCATAAACAACTTGAGGCCAGTAGACCTGAAAATTGAATAAAAAACACAAATGCCACGAAGTCACTACTTACCTAAACATACTAAAAAATTATCAAGTTAAAACAGTCTTCTATAGTTTACAGAAATTGGACCTATAGTAAAATACCTTGAAAGAAATCTTCAGATTCAGATGAATTTTACTAGCAAATTCTTCCAACTTTAGGGAACAAGTAATGACTTATCCATTTTTCATTTTTATTTATTTATTTTTTTAAGACAGACTCTCATTGGGAAGCTCTGGCTGGCTTGAAACGCAGACATCCACCTGCCTCTGCCTCCCAAGTGCTGTGTCTAAGGTGTGCACCACCACATCCAGATTTATTTTTATTCTGGTGTGTGTGTGTGTGTGTGTGTGTGTGTAGTGTCAACAGACACCAGAGGGAAGCATCAGATCCCCCAGAACTGGAGTAACAAGAGGCTGTGAGGCAAATGATGTGGGTTCCAGGAACCAAATTCAGGCCCTCTGCAGGAACGGAAAGTGTTCTTAGCCACTGAGGCAGCTCTCCAGCCCACCTACCATTCTTTATAAGACAGTGTAACTTTTTCATAAAAACAGAACAAAATAAAGAAACCTACAGACTAACTCAGCTATTAAACAGACACAAAAATTCTTGGAGAGGACCCAGTGTTCAATTCCTAGCACTCACATGGTAGCTCAAACCATCTGACATTTGACACACTCTTCTGACCTCCCTGGGAATCAAACATGCACATGATACACAGACAAGCAAAATGCTCATACACAAAAAATAAAAATCTAAGAAAATTTTAAAGGTAAAAAAGAAAAGATTTAAGTGCTTAAAAAACATCCCAATTAAAAAAAAAAAAAAAACTGAGGAAACTGAATTCCTACCTCATACCATAAACAAGAACAATAAAACAATCCCAAATGAACCAAGCTGTAACCTATATAGTGAGTTCAAGGCCAGCCTGGTACATGAGGCCTTGTCTCAAAAGTCAAGACACAACAAAACCATCTCAGCTCTATGACCTTGAAGTAGCCAGATATTTTTAAACCATACATCAAAATCAATACTAAGTAAAAGACTGAGAAGTCGGATTATATAAAAATTAAGAGCAAACACACCCACCCACACATACACACCACAAAAGCATCATTAAGTGAAAAGGGCAAGCCACATAATGGGAAAAGACACTTACCCTGAATTTATCTGACAAATCAACGAGAAAGTGGACAGTCCAACTAAAAATGGACAATCTTGGGAGCTGCAGAGACAAAATCACCAGTGCAAAGCACTGACTGTGCCCGCAGAGGACCCAGGTTCGGTTCCCAGCACCTACCAGGCAGTTTCACAGCTACGTGTTACTCCAGTTCCAGGGGATCCGATGCCCATTTTTGACCTCTGAGGGAACTACATGCACACACATACATACACTCCAGTAGTACACACACATAAAAAAGGACAAGACTTTAATGAGCCTCGTATAAAATTAGTAATAATCTGGGAACCCCCACATTAATATTCACTGAACAAAACACCTTCAAAGAAGAAACATCAGGTGTCAATAAAGAACGCTTTGCTGGTGCAAGAACACAGCCACCATCATTTTGGTGCTAATTCACAGTGTCTGATGACGTTGGACATCCATCCATTACATCATTCGTGATTCTACATCCCCAGGAGGGTCACACACAGCCAACACAAGTGTATGCATATGCATCGAAAGGCATAGATGAATGTTTGTAAAAGTCTAACAGTATAATAAATAGCCCCAAACTGGAGGCTGTCCTTTGTCCATAACATACCAACTGCATGTGAAATTAGAAAATATTGAACAACAAATTATCATATAACAATAGTGAGGAATGTACTATGTGCAAATCATGAGTGAATCCCACAAACCTAATATTAAGAAAAAGAAGGCAGAGGGCAGAGTATACTGAAAAGGCCACTCATGTAGTTCAAAAACACAAAATGACTCCACAGTCATATAGTAGTAGCCTGGGAGGTAACAACAGGGACAGCAAAAGAGAAACTTCGGGGTTCAGGTAATGCTCTTATTCCACTGGGCTGGAGTTGTGATAGTGTTTGCTTCAGAAAAATCAATTAAACTAGATACTAACGTTTTGTGCATTTGTCTGTGTAATTCAATAAGAAAACAATCCAAAACTCCTTAAAATTAAAAATACCTTCTGGATAAAGTGTTATATACCACAAATGTGGATGGAGGGGCCAATTAGGTATTTAATTTAGTCAAGTAATCTTCTTTTGTTGTTTCTGTTTTTGTTTTTTGAGTCAGGGTTTCTCTGTGTAATTTTGGAGCCTGTCTTGGATCTCGCTCTGTAGACCAGGCTGGCCTTGAACTCACAGAGATCCGCCTGGCTCTGCCTACCAAGTGCTGGGATTAAAGGCATGCACTACCACTGCCTGGCTTCAAGTAATCTTTAATTAAATATAATTCTAACCCAAATCCTCTTTTATTGGATACTGGACAGGCCAATTTTAAAGCTTAGTAGACAGAGTAGGTAAATTTTTTTTTTGTAAATGAATTTTAAAAAGGCAGTTATAAAAATAGTAACTGAGAGGCCTGGTCTTAAGATATAAATGTGTTATAAACTAAGAATGTGATAAACTAACCTGGGTGGTGGCCCACGCCTTTGATCCCAGCACTGAGGAGGCAGAGGCAGGATGATCTCTGTGAGTTCAAGGCCAGCCTGGTCTACAGAGTGAGTTCCAAGATAGCCAGGGACACACAGAGACCCTGGTTTGAAAAACAAACAAACAAACAACAAACAAAAAAATTTCAAAAACCAAACGTGATAAACTGTCACTTATTAGTAAAGAAACAGTGTTTGGTGTGTAAATACACACTGGGCACACAATAAAGACTCAAATTCTTACTCGAGGACAAAGGATGGGCCCGTCAGGCAACAGTTTATTCCAATTAACTGGTTGTCAAGTCAGAAAAAAAATAAATAAATTGATTCATATTTAACCACACACACACACACACACACACACACACACACACACACACACACACACATTTCTAAATGGTTCCTTTTTTTTTTTTAAAAAAAAAAAAAAGCTGTTTTCCCAAAGGAGATGATTTGCATAATTTGGGGAGTGAGCAGTACAGCCTTTGTCCAAGTGACACAACCCATAAGCTACATAAACAGCAGCAGATCAGACATCATCACTGGGGGAATCTTAAAAGCCAGTAAGTCCAACTGTTAAAAAAAAAAAAAATCCCAGCACTCGGGAGGCAGAGCCAGGCGGATCTCTGTGAGTTCGAGGCCAGCCTGGTCTACAAAGCAAGTTCCAGGAAAGGCGCAAAACTACACAGAGAAACCCTGTCTTGAAAAACCAAAAAAAAAAAAAAAAAAAAAAAGAGTTATGGGGACCTAGGAAACGCTGCTAGAAATCTATGAAGAAAAGATAACTCACTAGAAAACGGTCTCAGAATGACAGACAATTATTCACAGAAGAAACACAAATACTGAAATACATTAATAATAGTCAGACACTAAGATGAAAACGAGATGGATTTCACTTTAAAAAAGCCTCCATCTAAACAGAGGCAGAGTATGGGGAAGAAGCTTCGTTCTTGGCCAATGTTCCATGATGTCTGCACTCATACTTTTGTTGAGCCATTCTAGCTAGTGTAGAAATAAGTAGGCAATGATAAAGATGTCTACAAAAAACTCCTTAGTGGAGGAAAGATTAAATAATGCATATGTATAGGCTATCATTAAAAGCTGTGCTACCTTTTACAAGAGTATGGAAACAGGTCCACAATGTATTAAGTAAAAAAGGAAAATTGAAGATGTGTAGTCTGATGCCATTTTAACAAGAAAATAAAACTTAAATTGTCTATTTATAACTTCATTTTGAAAGTCCTAAAGGATACATATCATGTTAGTTATTTGTTCCATAGTATTTTCAGTCCCGTATTAAGTATGAATATATTATTTTTGTACATTGTAAAACTCATTAGGAATCATGTAGGAAAGAGTAAACTTCTTTTTCATGTGATCTAAGACTTTCTTTTCAAAACCAGGGATTTTATCAGAAATACAAAAATGTATGCATAAGGAGTTAATGCAAATTTATAAAAGTTAAAAAAAAAGAATACAACTAATTAAGGTACTTTAAAACAGACCTTGGCACGTTTGTTCAAAGCAGTAAGAACTTATTTAAAAATATTAAGGTCCACACCTCCAATCTCAGCACTTGGGAGGCATTGGAAGGCAAAGTTCTGAGTTCAAGGCCAGACCGATGGACATAGCAAGTTTCAAGTCATCCATGCCTGCAAAATGAGACCCCAAATCTCAACCTATCTCCCTCCCTCTGCTGCCCCATTCTAGGGACCCAACAGTAGGCTCAGTACCTTAAAGTAGGTGCTTTCTCACTGATCTACAATCTCCAGCCCTGATGGTTCATGGGCGCAACACCCACATCCCAAGTAAGACTACGAGAAAGTCTTATCTGCGTAGCAGTTTCTAAGAGTCATCTTTCCAGCATCCTACCTATTCCTGCCTGCTCCTTACTTGCAATGGCTGTTCATCGATATACCAGTCGGAAAGCACCAGAATGTTCAATAAAGTGAATGCTGGTTTCACTTCCACTTAAAATAAGTTTGCTCTGAATGCTTGCCATTTTCAATGTTTGCTTTAAAAACTTTTAACCAACATTATTTTGTACATATTAACCATTTTAGTTAAATAAAATCCTTTTTAAAATTATTATGAATTTTTAAATAGAAACAATTTTATGACTTGTACCCGAGTCAACCTGAATCCTAATATTCTTTCCCCATAAGCAAAGTTAAGAATCATCATAAATATACAACTTGTAAACATATTTAAAAATGGGCTTCGTGTTTCTTGAAATACTATGAAAACACAGGCATAACACTTACAGTTAGTCCATCCACACTGCTGTTACAATGAAACAGCCATCTCCATCTGGAACATTCAGCCGAGAAGACTGGTGAGTTATTCATATATGAAGTAGGTTTACATTTCAGCAAAATGGTTGTGAGTATTCATACAATTTCCAGGTATTTTTTAAAGCTTTACTTTATTCTTAATTTATTTATTTTTTATTATTTTATTTATTTATTAGTCACAGTGCTTGGAGTGGTGTATGTGCACAGGTGTCCTCAGACGCTCGGGGTGTCAAATCCCCTGGCACGAAGTTATGAGCCACCTGACATGGATGCTCGGAACTGACCATAGGTCCTCCATTAGGGCACTGCATATGCTTAACTGCTGAGCTGTCTCTCTAGAGCCTAAGGCTTTTTACTATTAGATCATTTTAGCAACCCAACAAAGATGCCTGAGGTTAATCATCAAGGAATCAGTTTTGCTTTGTTCAAAGAACCATGTCAAATATGCCAAATGTGATAAATAACACATAGAGAACACCATCTGACTAAAAGCACTTTTCCGAAAATAAAGAAAACTAGGACCTGACATATATTTAAGAAAAAAAATGTTTTGTTTTTCGAGACAGGGTTTCTCTGAGTAACCCTGGCTGTCCTAAAACTTGCTTTATAGATCAAGGCTGGCCTCGAACTCACAGAGATCAACCTGCCTTTGCCTCCTGAGTGCTGGGATTAAAGGCATGTGTCACCATACCTAGCTTTAAAGTATGTATTTTTTTAAAAAATGTGTGTGGGTGCTTTACCTGCATATGTCTGTGTACCATGTATGTGCCTGGTGCCTGCAAAGGCTGGAAGGGGGGTCAGATCCCCTGGGACTGGAGTTAAAGGCAGTTATGAGCCATGTGGGTGCTGGGAAACAAACCCAGGTCCTTTGGCAGCCTGAGCTGTTAACTTCTGATCATCTCTCCAGCCTGCCTCTATGTATTAGAGCAGCATAACTGTATTTATTTGGAAAGCATTGACTCCCTCTGTGAAGTAAAGGGAAAGGACTAACAGAGGTGTCCATACAGACAGCAAACAGAGATGCTCTCACACACCCACGATCCCAACACATGAGAGGTGGATTCCAGAGAATCAGTTGTTCAAGTCCACCTTCTGCTATGGAACAAATCCGAGACCAGCCTCGGCTACATACCGCCTCAAAAATGGAAGCAAACAAAAGGGGGGGGGCTGCTTAATAAGCAAGAGGACCTGTCAAAACCTGTTTCGGTGCTTGCATGTAACTTAAGTGTTGGAAGTCAGAGGCAAAGGGATCCCAAGGGCTCAGTGGCCAGGCAACTGAGCTAAAATGTTGGGCTCCTGGTTCACCGAGAGAGCCTGTCACAAAAGTTACAGAGACAGGCACTTGGTTTTGACCACTGGCCTCTGTACACACACACAGGCCTGCACACCCACCACAGTAAGTATGTAAATAAGTAAATCAGACAGCCCACAGCTAATTATCAGCTGCAGAGCATTCTGCTCCATAAGTGGGCCCAGGGCTACAGAAAGCCCGTGAATTAACCAGCTACAGATCCATTACTCAGGAATTTCATTACCTTACAGAGTCCTGTAAACAGCTGTGTACATACATACTTCCTTTTCCAGGGCTGTCCCCTTCAGGGTTAGACATGGAGTGCCTGGCTTTGTACACACTGTCAACATCCCAGGGGCCACTGCACGCCACCAGGCCAACAGTTTGACTTTCCCCCCAAACTGTGGCCTGCTTTTTAAATTGGAAGAGTTACAAAACCAGCTCTCTTTGCAGAAAATAATTTATTAGCTGAAAATTGGTCATCATGCCCAAACACAGAAAGGACACGGTGACAGAGCAAGCTCTAACTAGAGACACTATGGACACACACGGGCTGGGTTTATTGGACTGCTTATTTCCAAAGATCTCAAGCTGCATCAACAAACTGAAAAAACAACAACAGAAAATCTCACTACGTGAGAGCAAACGCTATACACGTGATGGACACAAAACTAGAGCTTTATTTAAAGCACAAGTGCACAGACAGTTATGAAGCAAAAACAGTGAGCTGATAAAAATGAAACATCTTAGTGTAAAAGGTCAGTGAGCAGCGAAATAAAAATGAAACCAATACCATATACTCTTAGTAACCAAACAGTCTATATTACAAACATTGACAGGCAGGAGCAGCTGACACATTATCACAGTTTTTTTTCATTTTAATCCACACTGTTCTTCTTCCTTTCCCAAGTTAGAACTGTAGCAGCTTTAAAAAGAAGTTTTCAATTATGATTTGAGTGAGGCAGACACACATGTACTTTTTTCCACGTCAATCATAGAGAAGCCAAGTGGCTAGAAAACACACAGAAAGACAACAATCTACCAACCTGGGCAAGTAAATACATCCTAAAAGGACAGCACGACCCTCTGTGGTTTCATGAAAATTTCCCCCTAAGCATATTAATTGTGGTTACAGCATTTTCAAACAGATGCCTGGTCGTCAACCACAGGGACTAAAATGATAAATCTGTTTTTTTATCCCCTAAGTCCTCAGTGATGGAAGACAAGGAACTGTATGCACACTTGCATGATTTATAACAAAACAAAGGACCTCCCTGAAGTTGACCCTAGCCTCCATTCCATGAGAGCACACCAAGTCTTCTTGTAGTGGTCAGCTGGGCCACATACTGATTCTGGTCGATTCAAGTAGGGCCAGTCATTCTCTTCACCAGCCTTCGGGTCAATGGGATTTTAATGTTTATATTACCGCACAGAGACGGAAATGATCACTCACCACGAGGCTGATCTAACAACTATATGTCCAACTTTAGCAATGAATGTTTACATGGGGAAAATAGAAACTATAAACTAAAAACCTACCAAGTATTTATACTATTTGTTCAAAAAAATTGCTCCAGACATAAAGGCCTTGGACAGAGAGATTCAAAACACAAGCTCCAAGGGTGGAAAATAAACCCGAAAATACATGTCTACCACCAACTGAGAGAGACTTCATCATAGGACCTACCATGCCAGTCTTTGGTGTCTGAAATTTCCCAGTACAGGAATCAAGAGATGCTCCAGTGTGGCTCTGGGGCTGGATGACAAGGGCTGCTCACACCACACAGAACCCAGTTTCCTCTTATTGCTTCAGCACCTCATGGAGGGCTGGACACTTACAGCACATTCTGGCAGGGAGGCTCACAGTTAAATCTGCCTTTCTCTGCCTCTCAGCCACCGTTTCTCAGCCTTCCTAATGCTGTGACCTTCTAATACAGTTCTTCATGCTGTGGGGACCCCAACCACAAAATAATTTTCATTGCTGCTTCATAACTGTAATTTTGCTACTGTTATAAACTGTAATGTAAATATCTGATATGCAGGGTATGTGACCCCTGGAAAAGGGCCACTTAACCCTCCAAAGGGGCTGCAACCCACAGGCTGAGAGCCACTGCTCTAAGCAAAGAATGACAGCGGCCTTGAGGAATTAGTTTTAATAATGTTGGAATTAAATCAGTAATTTCAGCACCCATGTGTCCAAACACAGCACCGGCTGTCACTATGCTTCTGGTAGTCACACAAAAAGCCTGTATCTACCTCAGGAGATTATCCTTTCATTAAAGGGATCTTATAATTATTATCGATTGAGCTGACAGGAGGAAACCCAGTACCACATGGGGAATTTTGGCATGTTGGTGTGAAAAGGCTCTTTAGGATGCAGCCTTCTTTGCTTAATATTTCATGATAGTTTAACCTCTGCTGTAAAAGAATAAATACTAGTATAATGATACTTTCTCCGTGCTGAATTTTGACCAAGTACAGGAGACAGAGTTAATCTGTCGTCAGAGTGTGTGTGGGACCACTGAGGCAATCGGGAAACACCAGGCACTGAACTGGACAGACAGCTATGAAAGACCTGATGGGCATACTAAATACACGCCACAGACCTAAGTAAATACTGGATACAAAAGCTGGCATTAGGAACTATAAGGTATACATTAAATCATTAATTATTCTTTTTTTGGTTCATTTTTTCTACTATTTTTAATTATATGTAAGTATGTGCAGACGTTTTGGCCTGGAGCTAGAATTACAGATACCCAATGTAGTAGCTGGGAATAGAACTCGGGTCCTCTGGAGGAGCAGTACATGCTCTCAACCACTGAGCCATCTCTCCAGCCCCGAAATTACTAGTTATTCTTGCAGATGCAATCCTAACAGTAAGCCATGCTGAGCAGCTAGCCCGCGTGTGCCTCACAGGCTCCTGCTGCTACCCCGTCAACCTAAAATATCCAGGCCAGGGAGACTGTTCGGCTCCACTGCCACTCTGCTGGACTCTCTTCTCCTGTAAAAACGCTCAGTGACACAGTACTTAAAACCAAACACACAGACTGTTTGCTTTCTGTTTTCGAAGGTGTGGGAAGGAAAGCTCTCTGGACGGCAATGGTACACAGGAAACACGTTCAGTGCTTCAGGACAACCGTGTTCCTTTTGTGAGGCCACTAAGTGCTGTCTCCAAAGACTAGACCAAGTACTTACTTTCTCAAGTCACACACACACACACACACACACACACACACACACACACACACACACACACGCAGCACAGCCTAACTCTAGGAAGTGATAGCAGCGATGGCTAACGATTCCACAGCAACGTTATCAACACTGAACGAGCATCTACAACAACATGCAAAACCCCCAAAGTCACTCAATTATCTTAGAATGCATAGAAATTGTAATGGTTTTTGGCAAGTTTCTTTCATAACAAATGCTTATAAAGCAGAAGTTTTTTTAGTTATAAATGCTATTTTTAAAGTGTAACATAATGGATTACTGGTATAAAAGTTCAGTTAGATAAAGTTAATCTGGTTGGACTAATACTAAATATGGACACCCAGTATAAATAATCAATTACAAATTAATAGTACAGTACTCTAAGGTACGTGACTTATAAAATGTAACAACACAGACACTCAACAGCCACTAAAACACTGTGTGTACAATAACTGTTAGGGTTCTACATTTCCAATGCCGTCCTAATTCTACCTACCACGAACGAGTCAACTAGGTCAAAGCATTTGTAAAGCTCCCATGGAAATCAATGCAAAACGGTAAGAATGCTAATTCCAATGTCATACCAAGTCAGACATTCCGTAAAAAGACAACTACACTGCACTTTAAAAAAATCCTAAAATTTGATATTGTCTCCACTGATTCTGATAAACACAATTTGCAAATTGTGTCTGTGAAATTTCTTATGCTTGAATTCCAGAAGAAAAGTCCAGCTAACACAGGAAACCCACTTTGCATTTCTAATCTCCCTGCTGCAGACCTGTATCACCGCCTACCACTTTTCCCTTTTTACTGCTGAATAAATTCACTTAAGAAGATCTTAATTATGTCGATAAAATTGTAATCCTTTTGACTGAAGGTATGTCTCAAACTGTCAAATAGTACAAATTGTATCTCAAACCAATAACATGGGTACCGTAGAGCTGGATTTCCAGGAGAATGCACAATGAAACAGGAATTCCCTTTGGTCCATGATCTGCAACTGGAATCCAATACTTAGAGATGTGGGTAGTTTGCCTCCCCATTTATAGTTGACAACTAACTATAAGTGGGATGAGCAGAGTGACATTTGTTAGGAAACAATTACACTAGAAGTGATTCTAACAAATTTTACAATGAAACATGGCTAAAAATCAAGATATAACCCTATACAATGAAAAGTTAGGTTTCACATTCAAACAGCCTATAACAAATGTGAGGGTTAATTCTGGGCACGGTGGTGTACACTTTGATTCCAGCACTCCAGAGGCAGAGGCAGAGGCAGGCAGATCTCTGTGAGTTCAAAGCCAACCTGGTCTACATAGTTCCAGCTAGCCAAAGCTACACCATGAGACCCAGTCTTAAAAACCCAAACAAATATACAGAGGTTTAAAATACAATTTGGAAAAGAAGAAAAACACATTTAACTCATGGTTTACTTCCACGTAGGTGGGATTTCTTTTCTAAATTCTATCAAGTTTTTCTGTAAGGACAGGAGTCAGGTGTCTGTGTACTCCTGGCTCTAATCCTAATGAGACGGGAAGACCCAGGTACTCATCTCTGTGGGGGCTGTGGAACAGAGGTAACATCAGCCCATTCAGCACAGCCAGTCTCAAAGGACAGAGGAAGTCTAGGAGCTAACTCTCCAGCAAATGTGTATGAGTGTGCACGTTCATATATTCTTTCTGAGGTATCCATCCCTTTACCTTCCTTACTATCTCCCTGAAGGAAGATATGGTTTCTGAGTCTAAATCTTGGTAATCACTGGGCGAGACAACTTCTTAGGTCCTTTCTAGGGGTGGCCTCTAAGATCACAATTCAACAAAGACAATGGCTTTATAGCAATACTCGGACCTAACTAACACTGATTCTAATTCATCATGGCTTGCACCAAAACTCAACTTAGTACACTAAAATGTCATATTTTAAAGAAACCACAATCTTCAATACCAAATCAGGCCTTTCATTCAGTTCTGGCAAACCCAACGGGTCAATTTTCAGGTAAGCTGGACCTTGAGAGATCTGTCTTCCTTTTCTCTGCTTAGAAAGGTCAAATCAGAGTTGCTGGTAGTTTACCGATACAATCCCCTTTATCTGCTATCAGTAGAAACACAGCAGTAACTGGAAGATGGTATCTACAGTGCACTTCTGGGTTCCCAGACCCGTTTGACGGGAAGGACTGCTAATTTTCATCCCAGCTCTAGCACTCTACCTTATGAAAGGACAGCCCAGCCTAACTGCTGGGCCCCAGGCTCCAGTCAAAGCCCTTTCTCAAAAAACTATCTTGTACCAGAGATTTTATCTACAGCTTGTGACTTCAGAGAGCCTACTGCAGAATTACCAGAGCACAAGTGAGTGGTGCCTGGGTAGCAGCCACAGAAAAGGACAGGACTTGGTGGGAACAGGACGTCCTTCAGGGACCAGCACTGCTTCTCCCCTCTCTGTGTGACCAGGGCAACCCGTCCGACCTTCTTCTCCCTTACAAAGAGCAGCAATGTTCATTTAAAATAATTACTAATAAAGACACCTTAGGGAAGCACCTGGGACGGGGCACACTGTACGCTCTGACAGACGACTGTCACCACACAGCCTGGCTTTCCTGTGTGTATGCACCTAAGTGAACACAGGGATAGCACACAAATGGCTTCACCGTATTACTGATTTTAGGAGAAACTCCCAGCACTGGGAGGTAGAGGCAGGCAGATCTGTTAGTCGGAGTATGGAACATTCCACATTAGCCCTAATAACCATGATAAATGCTGGCGTACACCTCTGCCACGGCGTGGAATCATTTTATAAGTTAAAATTCTAAGTAATAAAAACAGGTAGTGGTACATCCTCAGAACTGTTTAGATAAAAATACAAAATTTAAAGGTAGTCATGGACTTTGTATAATTTAATTAAAGAGGTTCTAAGTTGGCTATGCTTCTTCTAGTAAGCCATTTTTCAAAAAGTTGTTTTAATCTAAATATCACAGTGTTCCTATCTGGTTAGTTATCACAGCAAAACATAAATAAATAAAAGCAATTCACATTACTGATGGAGCTGTCTTGATGAAAATGTAGTACTTCAGGAGAGGCAGGGCAGGGGCTCCTGTCAGTTCTCACCACCACCCGCAGGGACTCAGAACTGCCTAGTTCCATCCTTAGTGGAGTGCACAGTGACAGGCTTCCTTTCTCAAAACCAACTCTGCTGCCAACATGATCGAGGATTTAAAAACTATGACGATAAAAAATGACAAGTATACCACATAAAACAGCCTTTCAAAAAGTTCCCTTACAGCGGGCTTGTCTGCCTCCAAGAGTGGGGAGGGTCTGCAGAGGAGCTGGGAGAAAGCAGCTGCGTATTTAAGTGGAGGCGATGGGGAGGTGGGTCAGAGGATTGTGTGCAATCACGAAACATCACCCAGAATTCCTTGAAACTAGACAGCCTTCAGCAAAGGAAAGACACTGTTCTCATTTCTGGCTCATACCACCCAAACCAACAACTAGCTCATAAGATGAATAGAAAAAGGCTGGGGTGAGAAGACAGACTCCTTCATCTAACCGACTTATGATTTCACCATAAAAAGAGGATAACTTGCTTCCTCTTTAGGGTGCTCAAAGGATTTAGACAATACTTGTATAGAAATATATACCTTTTCTTAATGATGCTTCTCTCAGAAGGACAAGCTCATAAAGCTACTTCTACCCACCAAGGCCCCAGGCTCACCTGCTACTTCTGCACTAAGGACCACAGCCTAGAAGAAAGGCCCCTGTGCACTTATTACATATTGATGCAAAGAGCCACTTAGCCATGGGAAAGCTCGGCTCTGTGACAATTTAGTAAAGCAAATGAAAATATTTCTCTTTTCATATCAGAAGATAATAAAGTACCACCTATCCTCCAAGCTGATGTGAGTGGTAAGGTTGACCTGAAGAATAAACAGCTCCCCAACAGGGTGCTCAACTGTGACAAACCAATGATGGTTTTCAGAGCCCTTCCATATTACTGATTGCATAGGATGGGAAGGAACCCAGCTCAGTCTTACTGTGGCTCTAATGACTAAATGTATTTGATTTTTGAAGTGTTTTAACTAATAATTTACTACAGTCTTCAAGACTTGAAAACAAAGACTGGAAAAACCACCACAAATGTTTAACCAAAATTATTCCAGCTACAGATTACCACAGACGAATGCATTTCTATTTACTGAGAAGAAACTCAAGAATGCTTTGAATTCTGCTAAGCTGGGTAACTAACTATTGTGATTTAAGATGGGTGTCAATGCTCCCTTGATCCTAAGTGCAGAGTCAAGTGCTCCCCTAGGGAAAAGAGCTGGATTGAATGCTTAGACACAGTAACAGGATCCTGCAGCTTGTTGTCTCCACCAAGGTGTCTAGATTGTTAGTGGGGCCTCCATTTTCTACCCTCTCTTTTATTCTTGATAGACAATCTAACACTTGGAAATATTTTCAAAGTTCTTGAAAGTTTAAAATTTCTTGTAAATCTGATGATCAAACTCATTTACACTGACTTAGGAAAAAAGAACACCCTACACAGGTCCAATCACACCACTAAAAACGAGCTCTGTAACAGTCTCCCCACCCTCACGGTATCAGACCTTGCATATTATTTAGAAATGAGACGTCTTCCAAAAAAGAATGGCACCTTTATTCCTCCTTCTACATGCCGTCCTGTGTCCCGCCCCCCCCCCCAAAGAAAAATTCTTTAAGCACTGGGATCTCCATATATGGTGAAAAGTGAGGTCCAGGAGCTAAAACTCTACACTAACAACACACGTAAATAACTTGACGCCGAGCTTATGATAGACACCCCTTCCATGACCTGCTCTGGCTCAGCAACATCCGGCAGGAGCAGTAAAGGTGTCTCCTCCAGATTCATAGAATTTTTAAAAATTAAAAAAATAAATCCATCTATGAAGGAGATCAAAAGTGGGATGTGAGGAGGCAAGGAGTGAGGACATGGTGAGGACTTGAATGACTCGGTTTCCTTTCTGACGGTTTTTTCGAAACGGAATTCTTTCTCTACCGTTGCCTGAGAACCACTACGGTTTTGCCAAGTCTGTAACAGCAATTACATGTAATCACCCACAAGCACACTTATTTGTCTCAAGCCTATAAATACTGTGTTAGTGGTACTAAACTATTGCCATTGGCTTATCTGTAAAAAGAAAAATAGAGATTTGCATTTTATAAAGTTAACACTGAGGGCAGGTGAAAGGCGACGAAATGCAGTATACAAGGAGAGTTTCTTGGGACACAGAAACCCAAGTGAGGTCTTGCGTAACAAGCCACCTGGTCAAGCTGTGTCTGAGGAAGAGTCGTAAGAGGAGACAATGAAATTGCCGCTGTTGGAGTGGCCCGCCACTGACTGGGCGGCCTGCTGGCTCAGGTTGTTGCAGATGAGGACCAGCTGGTTGCTCTGGGCCTCGGACAAGGTGCTGCAGCTCTGGTAGACACTGAAGTTGGTCTTCCTGCCCGGGATGTTGCCCTTCTCGCACATGGTTTTCACCATCTTGGCCAGCTTGTTCTTGCCGAGGGCCTGGCAATTGTACCAATGCAGAGCCGCCAAGTTCACGACTGGCTTGATGGACAGGTAGAAGGGGGCATCCTCATAGCGCATGGCCGGAGGCCTCCGCTGGGCGTACTCCTTATAGTCCTGCACCGGGCAAGTCTGTGGGGCGTGCTGCGTGGCATAGACTCGCGAGTCTGTCCCTCCTCTCTTGGTTTTGGCGTTCAGATCACCGGTGTCCTGACCCATCCATTCCAAATACTCGAGCCCCGTTTCTGTGACCCGCAGCCGGATGTCGCCCCATTTCAAGGTGGATCCATGGAAGCCTGTACAGTGCCCAAAGGCTTTTGTATTGTTAAGCCAGACGAGGTTGAGCAGACCCTCGGGGTTATACCGGCTCAGCAGTCCTCTCTTCCGCAATATGAGCTCGTCGGCAAAGGTGAGCTTCATGGACTTGTGTGGCTTGTTTCCTTTCCCTTTGCAGCGGAGCTCAATCTGCTTCTGTTTCAGGGCCTCCTGGGAACGCTTAAACTCCTTGTCCCTGGTGATGCTGTAGCCATAGCGGTGCTCTTTCAGGTACCGTTCCAGCCCACACTGGTAATTCGCCAAGCTGTTGGGTTCGTACTCAGACCCATCCTTCTGCCTGGCATCCACGAAGAAGGAGGCAAGGTAGGCATCTAGCTCCTTGCAAGGGATGACATAGATCTCTCTGGTTTCGGAAGGGTACTTGGAGATGAGGAACTCCCGGAAATTGCGGAGCGCGGTCTGCGTGCTCCGGATGGTTTTCTCATTCTGCTCCCTGCTGAGCTCAGCTGCTCTTTCATCCTGGTCTGCAACAAACGGGGGAGGGGAGGGACAGAGAGGGTGTTGATGAGTTCAGACAGTGCACTTGCTACTCTGAAATAAAGTTCCCTTTTATAATGAAACGGGAAGGTCGGATCAACTTTGAGAGGACAGCGATAAATAGTATTGAAAGCATTGTCGCACTATTGAAGCCAAATTCAGTTTCACAAATGTAGTGGACAAAATATGGCCCATGACGAGAGAGAACTTCTTTGTTAAAACATTAAATGCTGTTATTATTGTGTTGTGTGTGTGTGTGTGTGTGTGTGTGTGTGTGTGTGTATATGTGTGTGTGTGAGTGAGTGTAGGTGCAAATCCTTCCACCTTTCCACAGTTCCAGGGATTGAACTCAGGTCCTCGGGCTTGCACGACAAACACCTTTGTCCTCTGGAGCCACCTTGCTGGCTCTGAGTGGCTGGCACCTAGCTTAGTGAGTGAAGGCTTGTAGACAGGGTGGGAATGCAGGTAGTCTTTTGGTTGGAGGAAAAATGTGGGGCAGAAATGTGCTACCTGTCCTACGTAGCATGAAGGCATCCCCTCCCCAGCTGGTAAACTCACTTCATTTGTGAAACTGGAGGCGGCACTGGGTCCACTGACCGCACGGGCCACCTAACACATCACTGAGAGCCGATTTAGAAGGAAATAAAATGATGGCAGTTCATCTGATACTTGCTCTTCTGTAAGAATTCAGGTCAACACAACTTTTAAGTATTCTTTATGGATAGCAAAACAGTTTGTATGTCATTAAGTGATAAGAATCAACTTGGTATTTTAAAGGAAAACCAGGACTAAACTTCACAGAAACAAGAGGATAATTAAACATGAACTTTATAACTGAGGTGAAAGAAAGGGCCTATCTTGGTTCTGTTTGTTTTCTTGCTTTATTATTTACTTTCTGCCTGAAGGATTTGTAGTACAAGCTCTAGACCACCCATTAAGCAGCACTGCTCCAAGGTAGCAGGCTTCACACTGTACTATGCTTCAGACTTAAAATGCTTGGCCAACTACAGGCTACCTGCCCGCAAGCCTATGAATCTGCATTTTAGCCAGTACCTCTGTGCTCATGATGAGACTCAAAAGCATTCCCGGGTAAACAGAGTTCTAGCAGCTCAGGCCTGTAACTCCTGCTCCTTCGGAAGCCCTCAGGAGGTAGAGGTCTCAAGTTCAAAGCAGAACTTGACTCAGAAAAGTCAAGTTCTATGCCTGCCTGTGTCCTGGGTAGGAAACTCCATTTTGCCCATTTAAAAAAAGGTTTCATTTCAGTAACATTTAATTTAAACTTGAAACCTTAACATGACTAATAAAAATACTTGGTTTAAAAAACCACCTGCTCTGTATGTCAGCTGTGGTCTGGACAAGACTCAGAAACCCAACAGAAATACACAGCAGAAAACTAGTCTACCTACTGCTATGCAAAGAAGCTGGTTTTCCTAGTGATTTTAAGAGGGAAACACAGAAGTTAATTTAAAACAACAAAAAAATACAACTTAAGACTCTTGAGTATAAGGCAATAGCATTTTGTTTATTGAAAATATCTATATAGGAAAAAATTCAGATTAATTTGTAAGACTGTTCAGTTAAAGTCTTTGTAATTATTATACCCAATAATGGAAAGTTTTTAATATACTGGACTTTATTCATAGAACACACTACTTTTTTTATAGAGCATATTACCATATTATATTATTGTATATCTATAAATAACCATGTTATTTTTAAATGGCAATTCTAAGACAGATATCCAAATTTCATTATGTAAACAGGGACACTGGAGAGATCACATCTCCAAAATTCAAGGACACAAAGAGACTTTCTGTTTCAACAGCTTAACTTTCAGTCACCTCTTTTTGTAGTTGAAATTGTTTACATATTAACAACGCAGACCACTTTCTCTTTCCATTAAAAACAAAGAAGCAGAGTTGAGTGTGACCTTTCAGCCCTGGTCCCCTTGCCTGTTCGCATGTGGAGTCAGAGGCCAGCACAGGTTTGCTCTGGCTGCTTATGCGAATATCTAAAAGCAGTCTGCAAACTTCAAAGGCTTTCCAGGAAATAAACGTTCACAGGCAACTCAGGGAAAAGATTTCCAGCCCCTCAACACTCAAATGAGCTCTTAGACTGAGTCTGTATACCCTGTTATCGGAATTTTCCCAGGGGCCTGCCCTGAGAAAAGCCTTCCCAGAGTCCTGGGGAAGCCGCTATGTCCGGTGTGGTGTTAACTGAGGGAAAAGAATCTATTTACACAATGCTCTTTTGTCTGTTTATTTTTCTAAGACAAAATGATATATATACAGCTTCAGCTTCCTCTCTGTCCCTTCTTTTTCTGTCCTCTAATAACTAAGCTCTTATGCTTTCGATCTCATCTTCATCCCCTGTTCCTTCATCATCTTTCCTCCCTCTTCTCCTCTCCTGACCAGTTCAAGTCCACCTATAGCACACAAAACTTTTCCTTGCTGCTTACTCCTCAGCCGGAGCCAGTCTGCCCTACCATCTATAGAAACCCTGCACTGTTCTCTTCTCTCTGGCCACGCGACTCTGACTGGACCAGGAATTCTGCTCCAGTCTTTACTGTACCTGGTTCTGCAAAAAACTCCTTGTTCTAAGAAGTTGCTCCAGGCCTGTAAGAGGATGGGGAGATCTGAGCTTGATTTGCACAAGAAGCAAAGCTATGCACCTAGGGGGCTGTCCTCGAAATGTTTTACCTTAGTTCAGGGGCTTCAGGCACCTAGCAGGTGGTCTGGCCAGCTATTCTGTTCATCTGCTTGTCCTTGGATGCTTTGTTTGGAGATGGCCCTATCTTTGGATATAGCTAAAGGGGATATTTGCAAAAGGCAGAAGCCCAATTCAAATGCTAAAAAGGGAGCAGGGAGGGAGCCCTGAGGCAGAAGGCCTTGACTATGTGACCTTATCTAAGTACTTTGAGTGTATATGCCCAAGAAGCGGTTCACACACACTGTTCTT
The DNA here is from genome assembly GCF_049852395.1 of Peromyscus maniculatus bairdii. Classification (NCBI taxonomy): domain Eukaryota; kingdom Metazoa; phylum Chordata; class Mammalia; order Rodentia; family Cricetidae; genus Peromyscus; species Peromyscus maniculatus. The sequence goes on along the minus strand of NC_134853.1, from coordinate 83,925,060 downwards.
GGGGAATTATGAGCACAAGAAATTCATAGCAAGAAACAGCTGAATATTAAAAGCTGAATAACACCAAATATTCCCCGATAAATGGCTTCCCCCTAGAAAAATTCCTTGGCCTTTCTAGTATAGCTTTATTATATACAGTTGCATCTCTATAATATATTCTTGTGGCCTGCAGCACCGTCACCTGAAATCCACTACAGTACCTGTTCAGAGGTATAATTTATCAATCAATGATCAAATCCTAGCACTTCCTATTAAAAATCCTAACAGATAAGATCTGCCATTAGAAACGGTCTTGGGAGTCTGAACCAAGGTGCTACAAACCAGTATTTCCCAAGAGGATGTTGAATCTTTAAGCTGGAATATTGTAGAGCTAACAAAACACTCCAGATAAACTAGAGATTTAAAATTTCGCTCATTTCAGTGTGCTTGTATTTGCAAGGTACTCAGCAACTGCCATCAGATCCCATCATGAGATACCAACTCTACTTAGCCAACACTCATTTTTAGTTTGTAAAATATTTGGTATTTTTACCTCCTTTTACAGAAATGAATTGACATTTGATTTGAGAACTTTTGTGTGTCAACTGAAGAGTGATGATTTCAGGGTATGTAGCATACAGTCAGGCGCACTGGACATGAAGCATGGGGCATCATGAGCTGGTGAGGAGCACTGTGAAATGGTGTCATCACAGGATACAGCTCCCTGACCAGTGGCCTGCTCTCCTCTCTGTCTCTGCCACATTTTCAGCTCCGGAAAAACCCACTCTGAGCTGACCTCCTCAGTCCATCCTCAGCCTCATCTTGTTTGCAAGGCTTGCCTTCTTGTTTGCTGAGTCTCAAGCTCAGTTTAAGAAGCAGAAGTTACATCTGCAGGAAAGCAGCCCTAGTGAGCTGCAGCATGGCCACTGACTTTTCTAAGGCAGCTTGGAATGCACCACAGGAGACAGCTGGAAGGGAAGACACCCTCATTGACTTTGTATAAATGAGGGCAAAGAAACAGTTTTCAAACCCAGTATAAGTAGTAAGTTCTCAGCTAATAACAAAATCAAGTAAGACCAGAGAAAATCAATAGGAAATACAAACCAACTACAAGTATCATGCATCAGTCTCCAGAAAAGTTTCTGCTTCATTCCTTTTAAAATTTTACTTGGAGCCAGGCCAATCTCTGTGTGTCCACCCTGGTCTACAAAGTGAGATCCAAGACAGGCTCCAAAGCTACACAAAGAAACCCTGTCTCGAAAAAACAAACAAACAAAACAAAAACAGAAACAAACAAAAAAAACTTTATTAGGTGTAACATACACAGAATATAGTCATTATGTGCACACAATTTTGACCTGTGAATCTAGTAATCACTTGGAAGAATTCCTTCTTCCATCATTCCCTAGCACCAAGAAAACTGCTCTCTTGACTTGAAATATAGTTGGGCTGGCCTATTACTATAATGCCTATGCATGGAATCTTGAGCATCTGACTTCTTTTTTCTCAGCTTCAACCACTGTTGTGTATTTGCAGGTACTTCATCATCATGGCAGTGTGACGTTCCACTAGACATAAATCCAGCATCTCAGTACACGTAAACCCAAAGGCCGAAAAAAGTTAACAAAGCAGAGTATGGCAGTCAAAAGCATGAGGACACAAATGATTTTCTTCTAATTAGAGCAAGTTTTTGGTTTTTGTATCTGTGTGTACCTGTTCATGTGTACAATATGTGCAGGTGTACGTGCACAGTACTTGGTATAGCCAGAGCTTGACCGTCGGTAGCTTCTTCAATGTTCCTCACATTATACTTGTGTGTGATGTGTGCACACTCATCTGCATGAGTGTGGGTGCACATGCAGAGGTCAGAGGACAATCTTGAGTTTCAATTCTTCACCGTGAGACAGTTCACCACCACATGGTGTGGGCTAGCTGGCCTGCAAGCAGCTGGGAACTCTTCTCCGTTTCACTGCATAAGGACTGGGGTTTTACACGAACACACCACACCCAGACTTAGTTCCAGGCATTCAAATTCAGGTTTTCCTTCTTTATCCATTCAGCCATCTATCTCTCCAGCTCTTCCACTTAATCTCTTGAGACAGAGTTCCTCACTGAACTTAGAACTCACCAATTTGCCAGCCTGGCTACCCTAGTCCCAGGGATCCTCTTGTCTCTGCCTCTGCAGAAAAGGAATTATGAGTACACAGTGCTACACACGACTTTTTACACTGGTGCTAAATCTGAACTCAGGTTTGCATGGAAGCACTTTGCTGACTGACCCATATCCCCGGCCCCTAAATCAGCGGTTCTCCACCCTCCTAGTGCTGCGACCCTTTAATACAATTCTTCATGTTGTGGTGACCCCCAACCATAGAATTATTTCGTTGCTCCTTCATAACTGTAACTTTGCTACTGTTATGAACCGTAATGTAAGTATCTAATATGCAGGCTATGTGATATGCGACAGGTTGAGAACTGCTGCTCTAGATCAAGTATTTGAATCGAGTAAATAAGTGAGCAGGGATGAAAATAATGTCTCCTACAGCTTCCACTAGCTTATATGCCTAACAGGCTCATCAGTATGTACGTCCTGAGACCTAGCATGTAACTTAGGACCTAAGGAGCTATCCTACAAAGCTTCATCTTCCACTCAGTCAGTGCCTGCCCACCCACCTGGGCAGCAGCCTGAAACCTCAACCTTCTCCCTCCCTCTCTAGAGCTGAGCTGGGCCACTTCACTTTCACACCAAGTGACAGGTCAGGAACTAAGTGGTCTACCAACATAATCTACACAGCTCTTGTTTTATGGATTTGTCATCTGGTAGGAGGGCAGTAACCAGAGTCAATCTTTAGTAGACTAGCCCAAGTGCTAGTCTTTTTAGCAAACATAGTCAGCTGTCCAGAACACTTCCCAGTTCCCTACAGCCAGAGTAGTGTTTACACCCTGTCCATGCTCCATTAATCCAGTTATTCCCTCCCTTGTTAGGAAATGGCATGGAAACACATAATTAGAGCAGTATCTTACGCTCTCATTTAATTTGAGGACGTCTATGATAGATTTAACTCCAGACACGTTTGCTCTATTGATGCTGCATCCAATTAAACAAGCAAACTTAGCTACGGCGGCATCCCTGCGTGCTGTTATTACAGCAATGCATCTGCAGTGAGGGTGAGCAGTTCCTGATGTTTAACGGCTCCTATTATTTCCATGTAAAACAAAGAGTATTTGGTCTCATTTTTCACTTAGTTAGTGTTCTAATTCTCTATAAACTAGTGAACAATAAGCCCATGAGCTTATTAAATAAGAATGTATTTTAAATTTGAAAAATAAAGTATCTGGTGAGCTGACTTACATGTAGGAAGCTGAGGTTAGAATCAATAATGAATACACATTCACAAGTACCGTTAAGCCCTGAGCATTTGAAGGATTTCTGTGGGGGAAAAGACAAAGCCTTAACAGTTGTGAGAAGACACCACAGCTAGAGAGGTCAGCAATGCACAGACAGCTAGTTCAACAGGCCACGGCCCTGTGAACTGCTATGTGTTCTGCCGGAGCTGAGATCTTCCAGCTGGAGCTGTAAGGGCACGTCCTCTATCTTTAATCTGTGGAGGGAGTGGACGATGCTCTGGAAGGCTGGTACCATTTGATTAAGCAGCAGAGGAGAGTGGAGCGTCCCTGAAGAAGCTGCTTGAGCAAAAGGCAAAGATGAGAAGAAGCAGCTTATGCTCCTGAGTTCCAAGCCTCTGTGTAGGGAGAAAACTAGACCAGCGGGGTGACCATGGAGACTATGCTGGGCACAAAGAACCCCCGTATGTTAAATCTGACAGAAGTACTTTCTAAATAAGTAAATAAATCTACAGCCATCTTCCCATCTCTGCTGTCCCTGCCTCCTTCTTGCTGTCACTACCTTCTAGTGCTTATCATCATCTGTGAGTGCTCATTTAGATTTGTCTCCTCTGCACAGCTGACTCCTTCGATGGCGATGCCTTGTTCAGTCTGGACGGGCAGCTGAGAAGTAAAAGCGCTCAACAGACCAACGTTGGTGGGCTGAGTCAGCACTCAGGCTCAAAGGAGAGTCACTGAGACAACTGTGTAATTCCGTAGTTCACTCCAGATCACCTATGCTGACTGCATTTAGAAGGCAGGAAGAATAAAGCAAGGATCACTCGTTTAAATTTGTGGTGTCACAATCAGACTTCACGTGCTCACTTGATCCTTTTTTAGGACTGTTAACAGTAAGCTGTGGTCGGGGCTGGTGCTGTTGACTATCCATAATAACGTTATGAAAGGACATAAGAGGCTCTGGTAGTTTTCCCCAGGGATATTTCCGTAGGAAATTAGAATTACCAGCCATCACAACAAACTGCTTGCCGGGCATGGCGGTACAAGCCTGTAAGCCAGTTAGAAGCTGAGGCCAGGATTGTGAGTCAAGGCCAACCTAGGCTATATAGTAAAACGATTTCAAAGAACTCCAACTCAAAACAACAACAAAAATTGCTGCAAGATAACATCTTTATCTTATTAGGATAAGAAAACAAATAATATTTTAACAAAGTCTGTGCTGGAATCGATGTAACCATAAAAGACAATGACAGCCCCTCCTCCTTTTCTGATCTTCACTTTAAAGATAAACTGGTATTATAATGTGAGGTACTTACCTCTTCATAGATATATTTTGGTTGAGAGAAACAAATTTCTTATGACTTTCTATATTGGAGAAATAGGATCCCTGTTTGACAGTCTTAGGAATCAGGAAACCTCAATTTTATTTGTTAGTGGCTATAAAACTTACTTGGCAACATTTGTGCTTCATTTTTGAAAAGAGCAATAGCTTAATATCCACAATAGTAAGCTATGGTTGCCTTAACTGTAGAAAATAAACTGCGGTGATTTTATAATTGACATTAAAAAGTCATCGGCTTCCTTCTCTTCTAAGCCTGTTCCTTGTCCATTTTCTGCCTTTTGCTAGAGCTTTAAACCCAAGCGACTTTCTAGGACTGTTAACGTCACTAAGTGAAGACAGGCCTCTTCTACTGTAGCTATCTGACCAACAAATTATTCCTATGCTTTGTTCATCTTTTTCAGTTGTAGTAAAACACATTACACACACGCACGCACGCACGCACGCACGCACGCACGCACACACGCACGCATGCATGAACACAGGCACACAGGCACATGCTTCAAGAACATAAAACTAGAAACAGTATGGTTAGTTCAGTTTGTTTTTGACAGTGTCTTTTACTGAAGTAGTAACCCTGGGTGGGTGCACCATGTGATCCCAAAACCTCTGGATAATTTCCTCAACATAAATTTAAGAAAAATAAAGGAAGCACAGAATTTTGTCGTGTTTATTAAATCAACACAGGAGTCTGACATGCAAGGAAAAAGCCTATATCTGAATTAAATCAGACCATGAAGATGTATGCTGGAAGGTGGGGGTGAGATGCCGCCACACAGAATTAACTTACGGCCATCAGGGTGCAGGAGTCTGATTTTTAACAAGTCACCAGATGATTCTAATACAGGTGTGGTCCATGAGTGCACACCTGAGTGCCTGGAAAGGTTTCTTCTTCCTCCCAGGAAGCCCCCGACCAAGCTCTGTCTCAGATACCTTACCGGCCAGGCTGTCTGCAGAGTGGCTTAGAGTCTGAGAGTCACTTCCCAGCAAGACAGTTGCTAAACACTGGCCAAGTTTGGTTTGTTGTTTGTTTTGGAGACAGGCTCTCTGTACCATAATGGCTTCGAGATCATGTAATCTTCTTGCTTCAGGAAGGGGTCTCCTTCCTTCTCTGGAATCCTTGTTACTTATTTCATTTTAATTTTTCGTATATGTGTATGTTTTGTATTACTGGGTTTATGCATGTCACTGTAGTGCCTGTGGAGGCCAGCAGATCCTCCAGAACTGGAGTTACAGGCAGTTTGGAGTGCTGGGAATTAAACTCTGCAAGAATAGTACACACTTTTAACCACTGAGTTCTCTCTCCAGCCCTTGGAATCATTCTTAAGTTAAACACTGTTTACCTAACTACAAGACCATTTTTAAATCACATCTACTAGGCCCCATCCACCTGATATAGGCAGTGTGGTCAATGGTTAATAGATCTTTGCTAATGTAACATCCTTTTCAAATCTTAGAAGCACTGCTTGAGCTGAGCTACATAAAATCATGTCTTTTAAAATCTAAGCCTTAGTATCTTCAATTGAAGTGGTTATAAATTGTACCTCTTAAGAGTTATATGACAGTTGAATAAGACAGACTGAGAAGTATACTGTATTGGGCACACACTTTATCAAGTTCAATCCTTTAGAAAATGTGTTCCAATGCACTGAGCCCACATCTCCCTATCTCAGCTGGAGATGTAGCCCAATGACAGAACACTTTCCAAGAATGAATCCTGGGTTTGATAGTACCACAAACAAAAAACACCAGTCTTTTAGTCTCAACTGAGTTCCACTATTTACGCTGTTCTGTAGCAAATCATTTACTAATTTTTCTAAGCCATTCATGCATAAGTAAATACTTCGATATGGGCAGTTATGAACTGGAGTTTATATCACAAACAGCCTTTTGGAAGACCATCCATCCATTCCCCAAGTTTATGGTGTCACTATGAGACAAGGTATGGTGCCTGAGTTCAGTACAGAGTTAAGCAATGGTACAATTGTAGAATTCTCTCTTCTGAAAATGTTGGCTTTTTAAATTAACAAAGTAAAACACTAAAAGGCAAAAAGGAGATCGTCCAATGGGTATAAAAATAAATTAGGAAAAACCTAAATCTCAAGGTTAATTTCTACCCATGGAAAGAAATTGGGCGTTTCAAAGCAAAGGCAAAAGAAGAGGAGAACAAGAGAATAAATATTGTATGATATTAATCACAATAAAGAGCACTTTCATCCTGGCTGAAATATATTCTTAAATCAACTGTAGAATGTGGCTGCATTTGTAGGCTTAACAGCATGAAAACTGCACGATGGTAATTAATGTAATAAATCATCTTGTGGACCTTTTCATAGAATCTGACAGGCTCATTGATAAATTGCTTGTTAGAGACCACAGAAACTTCTCCCCCACCTTTTATTACACTGCCGGAGACACTGAATCAAGAGTTCCTTCTGATGGGTCTGAAATATCTGCCACCGGTGTAACAGATCAAGTATCCCATGAGCTGCCGCCGCCAGCCGACTCTGAGACACAGCGCAGCACACAATTCCCCAGGCCTGTTCTCACTCTGCCTTTCCTTGGCTTGAGGCAATGGGGAAGAACGCGGATTCATCATAGAGTCAACACTGACATTTCCCACAGATTCAGTAATGACGCCTCAGCGCTGCCCTCACACCACCAGCTCCTTTCCAGTTCATTCTTTACTGATTCTGCAAGTACACAACACAAAAATCTTCTACAGACATTTTCAATCAACCCACACGTTTTCCCAGTGCTTTTAACATGACTCCTAAAAGAAACACACTAAAAAAATTCAACAGTAAATCATTCCCAAAGTAAAAAACAGTCCCTGCATAGTTGGAGAATTTAGCCCGGACAGCAGAGCACCTCAGTGAGCTGACACACCCTTAATCTGCTGTGCAGATCTCACTTTTGATTTCTAAGAGCTAAACTGTAAAGAAATAGACGGTTTAAAAGAGTAACTACTCATATATGAAAAAGGGATTATATGGTAATATAATCCCCCCCCACCCGGAAATTAAGAAAAAACATAGCAAAGGTTAAAATGACAACTCACACACATACACACACACCCATAAGTCCATCACTGAGACACTGTCACTGGATACATTTTGATGCCTGTCTGGTTTCCCAGTTACATTTTCCTCCCTTTAGTGCTGAGGATGAACCCAAGGTGTTGCACATAACTAGGAAAATGTTCTATTACTGGCCATCACCCTCAGCTCTCAATTTAAAATTTAATTAAAATACTACCCTTTAATTACCAAGAGTAGAGTCCATTCTGTCCTAATTACAGTCTTTGTTTTCCTTTTGTGTCCTATCTTTTCTCTGAAGATACTGCTTTGTCAATTACTCAAGACCCCCCCCCCACCAAAAAAAAATCACTGTTAATAGAGCCTGGCTGAGTTATCATTTCTGATACCTTCTTTTTGTTCACTCAGAAGTGCATAGGCTTTGGATTTGAATTCACTATCCACAGGTGACTCAGAAGTCCCTAGTAGATTCCAGGGTATTCCTTAGGCCCCGACCATGCTGCTCAACTGTCCTCCACACTGCAGCAAGAACAGACCTTCGCAATTCCAACCTGGCCACGCTGTTCCCCTGCTCAGCCTCCAGGGATTCCCACCACAAAGCCCTGGCCACCACACCAGCCCCATTCATTCTCCCTTCCAGCCGCAGGGGCACCCATTCCCCGTTTCAAATGTCCTCTTCTTTCGGTCGCTTAGGAGCGTCTCTACTAAAGGGTTTGCACATGAGCCTCCTTCAGGAATATACTTCTGCCCTCCATCTCTTATGGTCTCATCCTTAATTCTCAGCCAAATGCCACTCTCCTTAGGGAACCTTCCCAAATCCTCCCCCATCCCAACACATTGCTGATAGCACCTCTAGCAATGTGTATTACACACTTGTGTGACTATCATCTGACTAACATATCAGACTGACATCTGACATGACCTTATAGTATAAGCTTCATCAAGTTGGGGACTTTCATTTTCACCATGGATTCATCCACGACTGAAGAAGTGAATAGCAGGCACTTACTCATAAACAGTTAAGTGAATTAATTTAAGTATCAGGACATACCCACTAAAACTGTGTAAGAAAACTATAAAGCCAAAAGAGAACAGAAAGTTAGTCCTAGTCTTTTAGAAATGATTTATTATAGCACTGGTGAGCGTGTCTGTCAGTGTTTGTGCGGAGGTCAGAGGACAGTGTTTGGGAGTCAGTTCTCTCCGTATACCCGGTGAGTCCTGGAGACCGACTCAGGCCGTCGGGCTGAAGACTGTGCTTCAACAGCCAACAGAATCTACTCAGTGCCTCAGCCCAGACGACACTGCTTCAAGGCCTCTGAGCACGGCAGTTAAAACTGTTGTTTGTTTTTTAACTTTCTTTTCAGTTATTCTTTGTGTCTTTCACATCATGCATCTTGATTCCATTCATCTCCCCTACCCTTCGTATCCACCCTCTGCCATTGCACACACCCTCCCCAGGAAAATAAAATAAAATAAAATTTAAGAGAGAATTAAAAAAAGAAAAAGAAAAATCTCGTCATGAAGCTGCGGTATGACACAGTGAGTCACACAGTAAACCTTTTTGTCCATACATCTTTAACTGCAAGTGTTCACTGTAAAAAGTCACTGGTTTGGTTCGAGGTCCCTAGCTTCTGCTACACCATCAACACTGAACCCTCACTGAGACTTGGCTATCTTCTTGTTGCCCTGTGTCATGGAGATCCTGCAGCTTTGGATTTGCAGGAAGTGCCCCTTCACGTGTTCCAGCAGGTCACAGATAGAGTGGATGTTGGGGTGGGCCAACTCATATCCACGGTTCTGGGCCTGGGTAGTTGCAGAGTTGGTCAGCCCACCAGCTTTCCCCCATCCTTGCCCCCAGGGTGAGCTCTCTGGCCAGCTACTTTATCCTATGCGGCAATGAGCAAGGAGTAAGGCCAGCTCACCTCCATCTATACCATCAGGGCCAGCTCTACTGTGTTGCCCAGGCGAGGTCCAGGAGCTGCAGCTGGTGAGGGGCAGGGCCAGCTCTCCCATTCTTATGAACTCAAGGCCAGTGAAGGGCAGGGGTAGGGGGAGTTGGGGGTTCCCTCTCTCCCTCCTCCTGCTACCATAGCAGATGAGAGGTGGGGCTAGACCTCCCAAGCTCATGTTCTCAGGACAGGTTCACCCACGCCCCTGTCAACAGGGTCAGCTCTGCTTTGCTGTCTAGACGAGGTGCAGGGCCTGCTCTCCCCCTGCTGCAGCTGGTAGAGGGGAGGGCCAGCTTCCTCGCCTGCTGCAACTTATAAACCTCATTTTCATCCCTTCTGTGAGGACAACCACAGTTGGAGACTAGAAGTAGGAAAGAAAGAGAGGAAGTTTGGGCAGTGAGGTTTCTGGAAGAATAAAACAGAGAAGATGCTGGTCTAGGCACAGAACACCACTTTGCAGCTAAGGAGAATGCTGAAAAACAAGAGAACCAGCATCTTGGTCAGGAGCACAAGCTTGGGCAGACTCCCAGGGTTGGAATCTTACAACTCTCATCTGGTTACTATAGGGTGGCCTTCCTGTGACTTAGCTTCTTCATCTGTAAAGTGGAGTTTGTATCTATCATTCTATTATCCCAGTATTGTGAGAACTGAATTATCACAAGTCACTCGAGAGATAATAAGCACTTGGGCAGCATTGGATATTACCGCTGCTACTTTATACAAACTAATCAAAGAGCTAACCAGCAGTGACTCTATAGCCTGCAAAGGTGTTAGGAAGTTAAGTGAGTCACTTTTTGTCAGCCAGGCACATGACACTTGGGAGGCAGGAGGATTTCTGTAAGTTCAAGGCCAGCCTGATCCGTATAGTAAGTTTCAGGACAGCTAAAGCTATATAGTGAGACCCATATTAAAAACAAAACAAAACAAACAAACAAACAAACAAAAACCCAAGAGCTACTGTCTGTCATCAGTTCACTGGTACAACAGAATTAAAGATTATCAAAGTCTTCATCACAAGCTTGTCAAATCTTTCTGGCTTCAACAACTGACAACAAAGATATCATGAGGTAACAGGATGGGTATGAAATGAAACACCATATCCACTACACGAATTACCAGAAACTTCTGGTTAGAAACCGCTTCTTCTTTTCCATTTACACCTCATTTATATGACTGCATATTTTAGTCAGTACAAATAAAAATATGAAGACATCTTGTATAGAAAATGCATAATAATGTAAAAAACAAAAAGCAGTTATTAATCAACCTGAAGTAAAAGATGTATGGTGCATAAAGCACACAGAAAACAAATAACATAAAAATGGAAATGTGTAAAACTCTAATAAATTATCTCCTGTTGAACTGAGTTATTAATATTCATTAAATTTCACCCAAGAAGCAATAACCTAATAGACAGAAGGAAGATGCTAATTTCCCTAGGTCGGCCACTGATAACCATAAAGTACATTTTAGAAAACTTCATTGTAAAATAAAAAATAAAGTATTTTTTTATGTAGGTTAGTATTCTATCACCCAGTTATAAATAAAAGCAAAAGAGTAAAATAAGGCCTTTAACAATGAGATGACTGCTTTCCACAATAGAGAACAATTTAGAAGCACTAATTACAATAGTAGTCAAAGCATTAAAATGCTAGTAACCATTACATAAATCCCAGCACACTCAGGACGAAAGCTATCTGTAAAATAAGAGTTCAAACATCATTTTCAAAAAATATTCAGTTGTGTGCTTTGAATCAAATCTTAGCTCCATAGAAACAATAGATATTACAACTTTACACGGAGTCATTTTTTCCTACTGAATGAAATTTAGGCATTAAATAAGCAAGTAATGCAAGTTTATTTTACCTCTCAACTATACTTAGCTATTTTGTTTACTGACTATGTTAGAGGCCTTCAAACCTTGACTGTACATACCTATATGTAAAAACTGAATTTTTAAATTAATTTTCTAGCTAGCATATAAAATAATGGTTTCATTATGACATTTTCATACATACAGATCATTGGTAAAAAGTATTTTGAATTAACTCCTCCAAAAGTGATACTTCTACCTCATTCTCTCCACCCACCCTGGTGTAGTTCAGTATATTAAAAGCCAATGAAGCTGAATTCCTAGTCTAAACGAAAACCAGGAAATCTAGTATTTTCTTTGGGTACTACAAAAGATCACTGTGTGACTGTACTGTAGAGCACTGAGCTGTATCACCCCAGGACTCTGCTTTGCCACTTCAGTATTATCTGTACTTGCATTTTATTATTCCTCAATTACTGCGGGCTATATGTACTTCTACAGAGAAACCAACCACCTTTGTTCCTATACATCACTTAGAGATAAAGGAAGAGGTAAACAACGGTGTAAGTATACATACATAATTATACCCAAAGTGGCAAGATTTACTAGTCATTGCTGATTTGAGTGAAAAACATATGGATGCTTCTGTGTTTCAAAATTACCATATTAAATATGGCCCAAACAATACAATAAAACGATGCTCAAGATTATCATTCATTAGAGAATGTAAATTGAAACCACAATGAGCTACAGAGCCTCACATCCAGTATTGATTTGGTTATAATTAAAGGCAGAGCGCAACATATGTTAGCAAAGATCTACAAGTTAGACCCACAGATGTTGATGGGAAATAAATGGCACAATCATTTAGGAGAACAGTTCAGCAGCTCCTCGAGATGACAAACACAGAGCTACTGTATCATTTGCCAAGCCCACCCCTAAGGTACATGCTTAAGAGAACTGGAAACATCTGTCCACATTAAAGTCTGAACCTGAAGCTGGGTAGTCATGGCCCACACCTTTAATCCCAGCACTTAGGCAGAGTCAGCGGCAGAGGCAGGTGGATCTCTGTGACTTCATGGCCAGCCTGGTCTACAAAGCGAGTTCCAGGACAGCCAGGGCTATTTCAGAGAGAAACCCTGTCTCGAAAAAGCAAACAAGTCCCCTCCCCAAAAAAACTGAACCTGAGTTCTTTTCCATTCACAACTGAGGTTTTTCCATTAAGAGCCAAAAAGGCAAAACAAAAAGTAATGTCCACAAATTGACTAAAGGATGAACAGAATGTGTCACATCTACATAACGGATATTATCTAGCCTTAAATGGAATGAAGTACTCATACTCAACATGGGTGTGTCTAAACATACAAAGAGAAAAAATGAAGTTCAAGAACAGATAAACTATGAAACCAGTTTATAATTTGGATGGACAAATAGCATGTGTCTGAACAGGAAATGAGGAACAAGACTGGAGTTAGGAAATTAAATGCATTCTCAAGAATCAAAGCCAGGTGAAAACTGAGAACTTAAATATTTCCTGAGATTAAAATAAAAATAAAACAAATAAAACTTTCCTGAATTATTCCATACTGAATGAAGTGTCTAAAACAGGTAAACCCATAGGTACAAGGTCATGAGCTGTTCCAGAGGTTCCACGCAGGCCACTGGTGGCATCTGTGGACTTACCCAGTATGCTGTAATACTGACAGCCAAGGAAGATGTACCCATGGTGCAACTGTGGCATGACTGGTATAAAGTAGCCAGCCATATTACACTTGGACTTGAGGCCTGCTGCATGAGGGAATTTGTGCCTGTGTGGTGGTTTGAATGAAAATGACCCCAAGCCAGGCGGTGGCGGTGGTGCACGCCTTTAATCCTAGCAGAGCCAGGTGGATTTCTGTGAGTTCGAGGCCAGCCTGGTCTACAAAGTGAGATCCAGGACAGGCACCAAAACACCACAGAGAAACCCTGTCTTGAAAAAAAAAAACAACAAAAACAATAATAATAATAATAATAATAAAAAAATGACCCCAATAGGCTCATAGGGAGTGGCACTCTTAGGAGGTGTGGCCTTGATGGAGGCAGTGTGGCCTTTGGTGGAGGAAGTGTGTTATTGGGGGCGGGCTTTGAGGTTTCAGATGCTGAAGCCAGGCCAGGTGGCTCATTCTCTCTGCCTGTTGCCTATGGACAGGGATGCAGAACTCTCAGCTCCTCCAGCAGCATCATGTCTGTCTGCATGCCTCCATGTTTCCCACCATGATGACAATGGACGAAACCTCTGAATTGTAAGCCAGCCCCAGTGAAATGCTTTCCTTTATAAGAGTTGCTGTGGTCATGGCGTCTCATCACAGCAGTAACATCCTAACAAAGACAGCCTGGTACTGTGAACTGGGTCCAAAGCTCTCGGTTCCCAGTGGGAAACCCGCTATGGTTTTGCTCAGCCATCCCACTGTCAATTGCCTTCTAAACAGTTATGTTTATGTCCATACAGCTGACTGCTCTCAGCCTTGCACAGACTTCTTTGTGCAGTAGGCAGTAGATACAGAGACTCGCTAACTGCTCAAAGCACTGAATAAGTAATTGTTGAGTGCTCAGCCCTAACTAGGACATCTATATCAAACTGCCTTACAACTCAAAGATTCAGGGAACATGACCAAAGAGGGGATAGCGATATAAGAGCCAGAGGAAGATGGGGAAATGCTGGGAAATGTTGTCTTCATGACCCACATGGCTGGTGCACTCAAACTCACAGCAGCTATGATCACCTGTACAAGACCAAGACAGTCAAAACTCCAGCACCACAGGGAGGGGCGTGTGAGAGCCCCGCCACTAGCTGGGGAGATACTAGCAGCTGATGGCTACTAAGGAAGAGAGAGTCATCTTTCTTTTGGGGTGTGGCCACTGAAAGGCTGTCTATGTTCCAGTGGATGCTCACCCATATGTGTGGGTTAAACCCATGTGTGTATGGGCAGCACTAACCGGAACAATGAGTTCCTGAGGAAAAATGAAGGCTATGAAGTTGGGAGAGTCCGGGGTGGGGGTGGGGCAGAGAAGAAAGTGGGGTATACGGAATATACATTGTGAGGCTGCAAAGATAGCTCAGTGGCTAAAAGCACTGGCTGATCTTCCAGGGCACCACCCAGGTTCAATCCCCAGTATTCCCACGGTGGCTCACCACCACCCACAAATCCAGTTCCTGGGGGTCTGACACCCTCCTCTGGCCTCTCTGAGCACCGAGAACACAGATGGGTGCACAGACATACATGTAAAACACCCATACACATAAAATTAAAAAAAACACATCACAAACAGAATGAAATCCTTAAAGAATAAATTAAACCATTGTAAAACTCGGAAGAGCCTAAGTAAGACTTAGGGCCTGAAGGTCAAGGTGGAGGCAATGGGGTATGAAGTTCACAAACTCTGTAGTGGACAGAAGCACGGCCCTGAGACTGTATCAGAAATCTCCAAACTGCCCTCCAGTGAAAGGACTGTATGGTACACGAACTGTTTCCATAAATGGGAAAATTTCTGCAAAAAAACTGCAGGCTGGTCACTAAAATCCAAGGTCCGCATTCCCAGAACTTCCCAGGTAGATGTTTCTAAGTCTCTCTTACAGGTGGCGCTTGAGAGTGGCTCTCCCTCAGTGTGGTCTAAATCCCTTTCCCCCTTGGCTCTGGTCTGTGACAATTCTTCTACCTGCTTCCTCCAGAAACACAGTCCCAGCCAACCGGATCAGACCACAGGGTCCAGTCAGACAAGTTCTTTCAGCTCCTTTCAATGGTTCTCAAACTGACCGCTGAAGAGGAGAAAGGGTGAGCTTCCAGCTCCTGCTGAAACGTCATTCTGTATAGACATCACCTGCAGCTTGTGTTTCCCCTCAGCCTCTGAATGTGTCTGAACTAGTTATGTGCTGGCGAAGCTATCTGAGTTCCAGTGGAGTTACAAGGTCTTCTGCTACAGCAGAGGAGCTGGACAATGCCTAACAGAAACAATGACAAAGTGAGGCTCACGTTCTCAGGTTTTCCTTTTTGTCATTTAAAAACACGCATTTTAATTTTAAAAAAGAAATACATTCACTGTAAACAAAGTAGAAAGATGTTTCTGTCTGATCCTGCCTCAAAAGTCTATCCCTAATTCTCATTTTTCAGAAGTACCACCTTTGAGTTGAGGCCAGCCTGGTCTACAAAGTGACTTCCAGGAAAGGCGCAAAGCTACACAGAGAAACCCTGTCTCAAAAAAAAAAAAAAAAAAAAGTACCACCATCCATAAATAAACCAGTCAAAGCTGGGTGAGGTGATGCGCACCTTTAATCCCAGTACTCAGGAGACAGAGGCAAGCAGATCTCTGTGAGTTTGTGTCCAACCTGGTCTGCAGTTCCAGGACAGCCAGAGTTACATAGAGAGACTTTGTCTTTAAAGCTATAAAATGTTATATATAATCTGTAAATTCCAATATTAAAAGTTAATTTCTAGGAGCTAAAGAGATGGCTAGGTGGTTAAAAGTGGCTGCACTTCCAGAGGATCCAGGTTGGATTCCTAGCACACACATGGTGATTCACAACCACCTACAACTCCAGTTCCATGGGAACTGACCCTATTCTGACCTCCCTGAGCACCAGGCACACATGTAGTCCAGACATCTACATAGGCAAAATACTCATATATGTGACAAAACAATTAAAAATTTTTTGAAGTTGCTTTCTACTGCATTAAGTATGTAGCTATAAATACCAAGCATTTATATCCAGTATTTCAACCAATCTTGCTTTTACTTGACAATTACAGACCCCGTGAAACATGGTGCTGTACACTTTTAACCCAGCACTTGGAGGCAAAGGCAGAAGGATCTCTTGAGTTCCAGGCCATCCTGGGCTACACAGTAAATGATAGTATTTTTAAAATTTAGAGCTAGGTTATCAGTTGTCTGCAAAAATGAAATTACAATGTTAATATAACTAGGCTTATTTGCAGCTGAGTAGAAAGTGTCTTGAATAAATTATGAGGACTGGCTGGCTTGTAGCTTCTCCACTTTTAATTTCTGGCTAAGAAAGGCTTGGCTTTCATTATCACAGCAGCTTAACTGCTCATCCAGGGCTCCTTCCGAGTCGTGCATCATCCTAAAACAGTCCTAATGAATGGGTTCTCTGAGGGCAAACAATCTAGGCTTACAAAGTCATTCAATTTGATAAACAACATCACACTTGGACAATTATTTGAAACTGAGTTTTGTGTGAGAATTGTTGAAACCAAGGTTGGATAATCCCAGTACTCAGGAGGCAGAGGCAAGCAGATCTCTGTGTGCACAGGGACAAACAGCCAAACGAATGGAAACACATGAACTATGAACCAAAGGCTGAGGAACCCCCAACTGGATCAGGTCCTCTGAATAGGTGAGACAGTTGATTGGCTTGATGTGTTTGGGAGGCATCTAGGCAGTGGTACCGGGTCCTGTGCTCATTGCATATGAGTTGGCTGTTTGAAACCTGGGGCTTATGCAGGGACACTTGGCTCAGTCTGGGAGGAAGGGACTGGACCTGCCTGGACTGAGTCTACCAGGTAGATCTCAGTCCTCGGGGGAGGCTTTGCCCTGGAAAAGGTGGGAATGAGGAGTGTGCTGGGGGGAAGGGGAGGAGGGCAGGAGAGGGGAGAACAAGGGAATCCATGGCTGATATGTAGAACTGAATGGTATTATAAAATAAAAGGAAAAAAATATGTATTTTTTGATGACAAGCATGAGTCATCAAGCCAGCTGCTGAACAACCTAGGTTGTTTTGAGAGGGCAAGGCCTAGGAGGGGGGTCTTTGGCATTTGTATCATCCGACCTGAACTTTGCCCTTGGTAGGCTTGCAGTGGGCATCTGCTTAGTTAGCAGGTGAATGAACAGTTGAAGCACACGCAGAGAACTGCACACAGGACTTCACTATCCTGAAGACTTTCTGGTGCTGTCTAAAACAGTGGTATGCTTTTAAACAGGGACTGTGTAACTAGCAACGTCCCCAGAGGCCTTCACAGGATGCCCTGGAACACTGTTCCGTCTCTTCTCTTCAGTTCCTTCAGCGGTGCTGTATGTGAGCAACCACTCTTAACTGGGGCACTAACACCCTCTAAGAGCACGATCTTCTAAGACGAGGAACTGTGTAGGCCACTATGACATCATAGGCACAGCTTTCCCAGGTGACTCCAACTTGTCTTTCTGCCCTCAGTCTCCCATCTCCCCGACTGTTTTCAAGCCACACTCAACTCTTGCACTCTTCCCGTGTTCACAGCCCTACTGCCTTTGCTCATGGTGTTCTGTCTGAAATGTTCTTCCGTGTGTTCTTGAAAGCCTAGTCAACCGTTCCACATGTGTATTTCTCTCCACCTTACGCACTGGAAGTAGCTGGTCTGATGGCCCCTTTAAATGATGCTATCCCCAGGACAGGGAATTTGACATTCATCTTGGGCTCTTCACCATCCCAGCACAAGTGTCTATCATATCATATAGCCAGCTGAGGCTTTTGTTAAATGCAAGCGACTTGTCTAGATGCTTGGGGAGGAGGGCAGATAAAAACAAAACTAAGATACATAATGCTTTCTTGCTCCTGATATACAGAATCTTTATTTTAAAGTCCAGGACCTTTTAAAAAGGATTCTCAAAAAACTAAATGATTTCTTTAAATCTTTTGGGGACATAATCTTATGGCATAACCTGGAAATAAAAAGGGAGAGAGGAAGCAACAGTTTTAAGATCAGAACCTACTTTACTTCGTAAGGAGTACTCCTGTACTCTAACGAGGACAATGAAAGTACTAATACTGGTGGGAATTACTCAGTTACTCCATGTTTATCAGAGGTCAGGACCCCTCCTTAGTGTTTACCTTGCAATTATGCATCTGGTCTTTACAAAACACATTGTTATTTTGCAAATGTGGTTGCAGGCCAGCAGGAGGCATCAATTCAAAAACCATCTTATTCTGCACAGCCAGGCTGCCTGCCACACAATCCTCAGAGAAGCACTCTTTGATGAAGAGGAGAATGATGAGGAAAAAAACAACCACTCTGCATTTGTTTACTGTCTCTCACATCTTTCAACACTTCTGTCTCATGCTTTCCTGGAAGGAAGTATGAGAAAAGGTAAAGAAGGCCAAGTTCAGTCTTGCTCCTTTTTGTAAGAGGCACACACACCTTTGAAGAATACAGCAACGCAGAAAGAATACTGCATGTGTGTGCACACATAAGTTTACACATTTTACATATTCCTATCCTTTAGAACACTGTTTCAGTGTACGCCAGTATGTCTCTAAATGACATAAAACTTTTTCTCTCTGCCCATACAGATCATCCTAGACTCACTGCACATAACAGCAGTAGGTAGCTCTGTTTGCTACCTATCTCAAGTTTGGAACTTTCAAGAACATTCTTGTCCTATAAACTTCATCCTGATTCTTTCTCTAGCTATTGGTTAGCCTAGGACTGGACTCAATATTACTTCTAGGGTAGGCCTGACGCTCCTAAGATTGGCCAGGGGTTAGTACAAATGCTGTGACATGGGTCCTCTCACTGCCAGACACGTTCCCAGCCAGCACAACCAACCTCACTCCACACGCCAATCAAGTATGAGAGAAAGCAAATGGTGCCCTGAGAAAGCCAAGGCTGAAGACGGCAAGAACTAGATGGCATGTGAGACCTGGAGGAATGCTTGCTTGAAGATCTCATCTAGCCTGAAAAGCAACTCATTTTCTCCTTTGATTTAAGGCAGTTTCTGTTTCTGACAAAAGAAATCATTATTTATTGTGTCATCATGAATCAAACAACAGGAAGCAATATACAACCTTTATTAATTTTTAGAAGCTCATTAAACTCAATTTTATATTAGGAAGTTTTCAAGAAGGATAGTAAACAATTTAGACTATATCACTTCTAAATGTATTCATTTCATATAAAATATAACCATGCGGTAAAAATTACAAAAAAAATATAAGGAGGTCAATAAAACAGTAAAAACCAGAAACAGACTCAATTGTAAACAAAAATGTGATATGTAATACATTAATTCACTGGAAATGGAAACTATTCAATAAATTCTAGAATCTTACAAAAAAGAATGACACCAAATCTCACTCCCAATGTATTCTACTTCAGTTTTAAATGTCAAAAAAGAGAAAAGGAAAGAAGAACATAGAAGAATCAGAAGAACAAACAGATAACTGTTTTCTGATTAATTTTAATTTTTAGTGTGTTTGCCTGTATGTATGCAGAAAGGGGCACAGGATCCCCTGGAACTGGAGTGATAAAGGGATGTGAGTCACCATGTGGTACTGAGAATTGCATCCTATTCCTCAGCATGAGTAACAAATGCTTTCTTTTAACTGCTGAGCCATCTCTCCAGCCCCAGTTAACTATCTTTAAAATGTTTTTTTATCACTGCAAATGTCTGGGATCTAACCCAGTTGCACCACTGAGACACACCACACCCCTAAATAACTATTTAGCTGATCTCAAGGTAGGGAAAGGACTTCCTGAATAAAATACCCAAGGCAGAAAAGACGGCAGATTAAACAGACAATGAAAGAATAGCCATCACACAAAGGCTTAAAAAAACTACACTTCCCAAAACAGTACCAACAAAATTAGGACCCAATATATTTTCAAGAGACATGATGGACTGGATTACTACTAACACATTCAGGTTTCACATGTCAACATTTCGGCCAATGACAGGCTGCATGTAACAGTAAAAGCATCTCATGATTACCACAAATGGGAAACTTCCCCTCACTTGATGGTCACACCGATCCCAGTGCCACGGGGCAGTGCACTGGCTGTGTGTAGTGACGCCAATGTAAACAAACTCTAAGAGCACAGCACTCACCACTATACCCGGCCTAACCCTTGATGATAAGGAAGTATCCTAGTTTATGCGCTTACTAAATTATACTACCTTCTAACCAGTTGAATATACTCCTGCACATACACAAAATAAGAGGATGAGGACAGCCTTAGGTAGGTCCTTTAACAGACATTAAAGACAAGGTAGTTCTGTCACAGGAGATGGCAGCTCTACCTTTTATGACCCCCAAAGATCTTCCAAAGAGACAAGATGTGGAGGAGGAAGAAGGTGATATTTTTTTAATTTGCTTTACCAACAACGGTTTCCCTTCCCTCCTCTCCTCCATTCCCTCCCCCACCTCCTTTCTACCCACTGCTCCATCCACTCCTCAGAAAGGGTAAGGCCTCCAACGGGACTCAACAAAGCATGGCATATCAAGTTGAGGCAGGACCAAGCTCCTTCCCCTTGCATCAAGGCTGAGCGAGGAATCCCACCATAGATAGGAAATAGGTTCCAAAAAGCCAGCCCATGCACCAGGGATAGGTCTTGATCCCTCTACCAGCAGCCCCACAAACAGACCAAGCTACACAACTGTCACCCGCATGCAGAGGGCCTAGGTTGGTCCCATGCAGGTTCCCTAGCTGTCGGCCCAGAGTCCATGAGCTCCCACGAGCTCAGGGCGGCTGTCTCTGTGCGTTTCCCCATCATGATCTTGACCCCACCCAGCTTATATAACGCTTCCTCCTTCTCTTCTGCTGGACTCCAGGAGCTCGGCCCAGTGCTTGGCTGTGGATCTCTGCATCTGCTTCCATCAGATATGGGGAAGGCCAGTTCAGGCACCCTCTCCACTACTGCTAGGAGTCTTAGCTGGGGTCATCCTTGCAGATTCCTGGGAGTTTGCCTGGAATCAGGTTTCTCCCTAACCCCATAATGGCCCACTCTATCAAGATGTCTCTTTCATTGCTCTCCCTCTCCGTCCCTCCCCCAACACGACCATCCCAATCCCTCATGTTCCCCTTTCCAATCCCCTCCCTTCTATCCTCTCCTACCCCCAGTTTACCCAGGAGATCTCATCTATGTCCCCTTCCCAGGGCAATCCATGCAACCCTGTTAGGGTCCTCCTTGTTACCTAGTTTCTCTAGGACTGTGGATTGTGGCCTGGTTAGGAAGATGGTGATATCAATGATCCTGACTATGAAGGTCTTAGCTAATGTGTGTGTTTATTTCTTGGTTTTTAAGTAAACTAGCTTAAAATGCTGTTAAAAAAAAATCTACATAGACTAAAGATGGGTTAATTTTCAGCGAAGAAAGACGTTTTTAAAGTGAGTTGCATACAGCTGAGTGTAGTTTGTAGCCTACATGATCTGGTGTGGCTGTGGCCTTTGTTCTGTGAGATGCTTCAAAGTCTTATTAGTAATGTCTGGGTCCCTATGAAACCCTACTAGACCCAGGTTTACCAAAAAATTTGGGTAGAAATGGGGTTAATGACCTTCATCCTTTATAAAATCAGGAGTGTTGATAAAAGAAGTAAACTTTTAACTAAACTAAACTAATTTAGTCAAAAACCAAGCAATAAACACCCTTATTAGCCCATTTTGCACCTGCCCATGGTCCTCATTAACTGTTCCCTGACTCCACTTAAGACAAATTGTGTCAGCTAAACTTAAGCAAGCTGTGTTAGATGGGAACATGGAATATCACTGTACATTCATCTAAGTACCATTTACAACATGGCATCAATAAATGTATCAGATATGTTACCCCCCCCACACACACACACCCAGAAAGACTATAGTAATGCTTGGTGCTCACTCACTCACCCAAAGCAACTTTGGGTCCTATAAACTCCATGCATGGTGTGTGATCGAAACAGACACTACTTATTTACTATTTGATCTATCACACTTCTACAGTACTTTTTTATTTTGGCTATGCTTAGACCCAGAAGCACCTGCCAGTGCGGTGCAATTATCTACAGTACTCGTTACAGTAGCGTGTCACACTGGTTTGCAGCCTGGGAGCAGTAGGTGGCACCATAAGGACTCGGCGTGTATGTGCTACACCAGCCAAGTCTGTGTAAGGAGATCCTAAAATATTTGCACAATGACAAATCCGCCTCCTGACACATTTCTCAAAATGTATCCCCATAGTTAAGTGATACACGACTGTTCATGAAGATTATATGGTGATCTATTACATGGAGGAGAGACAGAATCGCCAACCTTCACCCTTGCTCATGGCACACTCATGTGTGCCTGTGCGTATGTGTGGGCGCGCGCGCGCGCGCGCGCGCGCGCACACACACACACACACACAATTCTGAAAATAACAAGAGGGAGCCCTACAGGAAGTGCATTACTTTCCTTATTGCTGTGACCAAAGCCCTGGCAAGGGGAACTTCAGAAGAGGTTTACTTTGGCTCCTGTCTGGGGAAGACAGCCCACTCTGGTGGGAAGGCAGGCCTGGGGGTGGCCCCTGGCCACGGGGAGCCTGTCGCAGCTGCTTGCTCACACTTGAGCAGAGCAGGAAGCAGAGGAAGGGGAAGGCTGGTGCACACCTGGCTTTCTCCTCTGCTTCAGTCGGCCCCACCCCTGGCCTATGGGATGGTGCTGCCCACTTCACATGGGTCTGTCTGCCTTAGTTAATCTTCTCGGGAAAAGTGTGATTCTAAATCCTGACAAACTGATAATGAGTGTCAATTTCTATCCTAGTTAGGGTTACTATTTCTATGATGAAATGCCTCGGCCAAAAGCAAGTTGGGGAGGAAAGGGTTTATTTGGCTTACACATCCACATTGTAGTCTAACACTGAAGGAAGTCAGGACAGGAACTAAAGCAGGGCAGGAACCTGGAGGCAGGAGCTGATGCAGAGGCTGTGGAGGGTGCTGGCTTATTGGCTTGCTCCTCATGGCTTGCTCAGTATCAGTATGCTTTCTTCTAGAACCCAGGACCACCAGTCCAGGAGTGACCTCACCCACATGGACTGGGCACTCCACATCAATCACTAATTATAAAAATGCTCTATAGGCATGCCTGAAGCCAGATCTTCTTTAATTGGGGCTCCCTTTTCTATGATGACTTTAGCTTGTGTCAAGTTGACATAAAACTACCTAGTACAACAAAGTTACAGATATGTGAGTATATTTAAGAAACAGTCATAAAACTCTAATTCATGACACAATAGAGCTTTAAGTTTCATCATGACAAATGAGCTACATTCATAGAAACCTCAAAGCTTAATGGAATCAAAGCCACTGCTAGTAATTCTAATAATATCTGTCCACTCTGCTTACTGCTAATGACAGGGATATGAAAATCAATACTCTGATTCACACTTTAGTATTTCACAACTTTATAAATTCAGTTCTGAACCGAAATAAGGATGATTTCCTACCAGGGAACAAAATTTAAGTAATATCAGCACTGTGGCAATGCATTATGGAAATATCTCCTACAGTCTAAAAGAAGAGAACTTTTGCTGGACCTCACGAAGTTAATATACCTTGAGGTCACTTACGACCACTTGCCTACTGTGTACTCAGGTGTTTGTTTAACGTGCCTTTAAGAGAACAAAGCAAGAATCAACTTTACTTGTCCTGGATTTCTCATGTAATCAACCTTTACAACTTAAGCTAATGTATAACTGTAACCCCCCCCCCTTTTTTTAAGACAGGGTCTCTCTACATAGCCCTGGCTCTCATGTAAGTCACTATATAGACCAGGCTAGCTTCAAACTTACAGAGATCTTCCTGCCTCTGGAGTGCTGGCATTAAAGGTGTGCGCCACTCCCAGCTCCTAGAGTAATGTCTGTGTATTCTAATGATTGTTTGCTGAAAAAAGCAAAAACAGGTTGAAAGCAATCTTATAAAATAAATATCCACTATAAATGTTGATCGCAACATACAGATATTGCTTGATAAACAATGATGTTTGTAATACTATTTGTTATCTGGATCAGCTGGGGTCAGTGACATAATCCCACGTAAAAATCTGTTACAGATTTCTTTAAAGTATCCCTTATTCCTTCCCCATGTGATGCTTTCTGTGCTGTTCAATAAAAGAGAGCAACGTCCTTTGCTAGGGAGAGATTCACAAGACCGCCTTCAGGCAGGCACAGATCCAGGCTCACACAACAGACAGGGACATGCAGAGTGAAGTAGAGAATTCAAATCTGGGCTCACTCCCAGTTAGATGAGACTAGTAGGAGGTGCTTTAATGACACCAAGGCATCTGAGGAGACTCTGAGTTTTATAATGTGCTCAAATGACTGCATGGTACCACTAAAACTAGAACAGCTTCTCTTTGCTTCAGACTGACTCAATGAGCCACTTATCAGATTATTATTAAAATAGAATCTATAAAGCCATGTAGTATTACTGCGATGATCTGAGAAAGACCCAGGCTTCTATGGTGTTCAAGTGCCTGTTCTATCCCGCTTAATATATTGACTGTGTAGGGTCCACTTATACTGTAATCACATACATTTGTATATGCTGGATTGTGTGTGTGTGTGTGTGTGTGTGTGTGTGTGTGTGTGTGTGTGTGTGATCATCAACTATAAATAATCATACAAACACAAGTAAATAAGTTAAACTTTAAAATTTAGAATGCAGAACCTATATTGGGCTCCAGGAAGTAAAGGTAAATTATGTTAAATTTATATAACTCTCACACAAGGGAAGTGTCAATTGGGTTTTTATTAATCTCACCACTGTTTCCAATCCAAATAGAGTTTCTCTGAAGCCAGTAGCATGGTGGAAATTTGGTATCTTTCCACAACCTGAGAACCACATCTCAGAAACCTGCCATTACTGGCTCTTCAGAGTGCTTTTCTTGAGCAGTGTACGCCAGGCCAAACTAATTCTCCTTGTGAGAGTAAAGACAGATCAGGTCGTGGCTGGATGCAGTACATGCTGTCTTTGGTCATGCCTGATTTTCATAGCTGATATAAGAAGTACAATTTCAATATTAATGGAAGAATTAAAACAGCTTCTTTTTCAAAAAGGTTGAATTTCCTGTCCAAATCACTATATAGTAACCTTCAATGTGCTTTGCAGTCAGGTCCCACAACTTATTTCACAGGGTTAGTGTGGATCAAAGAAGTCTTAGTAAGCTAGTGAATGAAAGACCCTAACCCTTCAGGCTTACACCCCCAAGCCCCAGGAAATAAGGAACTAAAAAGAAAACTAGTTCCAAGGGCCACCTGACTCAGCCATTATTCAACCTGTAACAACGTAACAATGTAAAAAGAATTCTGTTAAGAGATGTGCTCAACTGTGACTGGGATAGTTGCAAGTGTTCCAGGAAGGACCACTGTGACCTTTGTGTAAACTCCACTCCCACCTTGATATCCCCTTTGAGGTTTCAGGAAGAATGTACATGTGGAGGTGACTGTACCCACTCTGTGATCAGACCATGATCTTGTGAAACGAAACTGTATGGGAATTGTAATCTTAAGGCTTTTGTGGGTTTTTCCTTTAAAAGCCCCCATGGGGCTGCAGTAAGATGCGACTCTTGCTCTCAGGACAAGAGTTTGCCCGTCTGTACAGTCGCTTCTTCAATAAACCCCTCTTGCTGTTGCATCAACTGGACTGGAGTCTGGGTTCTTGGGGCGCCCCCTCAAGAAGGTAGTACCCTGGGTCTAGGGTCTATCAGTGAACACACTAAACAACTCTGCAAAATGTATTTTTGAACTGTTTCATTAAATGTAAATTGAGGATATAGAAAACTCTGTCAGGTTGTCTATTTTAAAAAAAGAGGAAATAAAACAACTATTTAGGTGAAAAATACTTAGACCTCCATATATTAAAAATTAGATTTCCTAGTATAAAGATCTTTTCTGCCTGATACACATGTGTCCAGCAATGTGAAAATTAGCCTGAGCCCACAGGATTATACAATAATTAAAGTATAAAGTTCTTTAAAAAAAAAGAAGAAGAAGAAGAAGAAAGCAAAACTAAACATGATAATGCCTGTAATTCTAGCATTTGGGAGGCAGAGGAAAAAAAACAAAACAAAACAAAAGTTCCAGGCCTTCCTCTGAGAGGGGGGTGGGACAAGAGAGGGAGGGAGGGAGGGAGGGAGGGAGAGGTAAGAGAGGGGGGAATATATGAAGGGAGGGAGGGAGGGAGGGAGAGTGTGAGCCTACAGAATAGGAGAAAATACTTGCAAATCATGTAAGAGACTTACATCCAGATACAGAGAACTCTTTCAACTCAAAGTAGACAAGAGAATCTATTTTTAAAATGAGCAAAGAATCTAAAAATTTTCAAAAGAATATACATATATGACCAATAAGAACATGAGAAATGCTCAATACCATTAGATACTAGAATAATACAGGCTAGATCATAAGACTACTTTATATATGTGATGGCATAGCAATTTTTTGTTTTAAGTCAGGGTCTCCTTATGTAGCCCTGGGTGGCTTAGAACTTGCTATATAGACCAGGTTGGCATCAAACTCACAAAGATTTGCCTGCCTCTGCCTCCTGTGTGTTGAAAGTAAAAGAGGAAATTTTTTTCTAAGATTTATCTTCTATCTATCTATCTATCTATTTATCTATCTATCTATCTATCATCTATTTATTTATTATGTATACAGTGTTCTATTTGCATGTGTCCTTGCAGGCCAGAAGAGGGCACCAGATCTCATTACAGATGGTTGTGAGCCACCCTATGGTTGCTGGGAATTGAACTCAGGACCTCTGGAAGAACAGCCAGTGCTCTTAACCACTGAGCCATCTCTCCAGTCCAAAAGAGGAATTTTTAAAGCATGGAAAATAATGTGTCAGTGACATACAGAGAAACAAGAACCTTTGTCCCTTAGTGCTAAGAGTTAAAACCAAGTGGCTTTAGCAAACAGATTCGTGGCCCCTCATCTTGAGGTAGATTACCACACAAAAATCAAAGGAAATGTTCACATAATAACTGGTATATAAATGTTCATAGAAGCAAACAGACCAAAGGTGGGAACAGCCCAAATGTCTGTCCAATTGACTGAAGAAAAATAAAGTATATTTATAGTAAAATGTTATTTGGCAATAAAAAAATGCTCTAATATGGATTGGTCCTGAAAATACCAACACTAAATCAAAGTAGTCACAAGAGGTTATACAGTAAAATACATAAAATAAGTAAATTCATAAAAAAGTAGGTAAGTTGTTGCCAAGAACTGGGAGAAGAAAAGAGAAACTGCTTAGGAGGAGAGGGCTCCTTCTGAGGCTGAGTGGCACTTTAAAGGAGTGCTCTCAGCAGCCAGGGAGGCCTCTACACTTAGGAGCAACTGTTGCTCTCGAAAAGGACTTGGTTCAGTTCCCAGTACCCACATGATGATTCACAATCCGATGTCCCTTCCTAACCCCCTTGGGCACTAGGCAAGCATGTGATGTGTGTGTGTGTGTGTGTGTGTGTGTGTGTGTGTGTGTGTGTGTGTGTGTATTGACATAAACACAAAATAAAATCTTAAAAAGCGTCTTTTATGGTATGAATCACATTTCAATAAAACTGTTAAGAAAAATAACCAAGTAACATTCTACGATTTTCAACTAGTATACTTTTAAAAGCAGCTGGCTGACTGACCATTTTCGGTACGTGTCCTTACTGAGGGCAGCAGGGCTGCGGTAGGAAAGTCTGCAGTGGTAAGCAAGCTGCCTTTGGAGACCCTGGGGCTGACACGACTGTAACTGCCTATCTGTAAAGGCAACTTAATTCCAGGAAGTTTCAGGACAAAAACGTGGGTAGCTCAGTCTTTTAAGGATGTTTCCCTGGGGGCCAAAGAGATGGCTCAGCAGTTAAGAACACTGGCTGCTCTTCTAGAGGTCCTGAGTTTAATTCCCAGCAACCACATGGTGGCTCACAACCACCTACAGTGGGATCTGATGCCCTCTTCTGGCATTACATGCAGATAGAGCACTCATATACATAAAATAAAGAAATAAATCTTTTTTTGTTTCTTTGTTTGATTTTTTGAGATAGGGTTTCTCTGTGTAGCTTTGGAGCCTGTCCTGGAACTCACTCTGTAGCCCAGGCTGGCCTTGAACTCACAGAGATCTGCCTGCCTCTGCCTCCCGAATGCTAGGAATAAAGGCGTGCACCACCACCGCCTGGCTCAGAAATAAATCTTAAAAAAAAAAAAAAAAGATGTTTCCCCAAACACTTGCCCTTTTGAGAAGGACTAAATGTACCAAAGTGTTCTGCTTTCTATATTCTGTGGGTCTATTCACCCTTGCCCATATATCTACTTATGCCCTTTTAGATTTCAATTGTAGACCCCCAAAGTATGGTTGCCAAACCCCCTTTATATCACAATATCCTAGCTCAAATAAACAATGGACATTTGAATTAAAGAGTATTAGAATGTTAGAATTGTAGAGGTAGCAGCTATGAATAATTCTACAAGCCTCAAATTGTGAATGCACTGAGTTAAGCTGGCCTACTCCAGAAATGTATGTTTTCTGTGTTTTTTTTTTTAAGTTTTGAGAGACAGGGCCAAACACTTGTTTAAGAAGTTACCTGCTGTGTTTTAAAAATCGGTTTAAGTTATCACACTAATTAAAAGGAACAGCAATAGGAAATTGGTTCAAATAAATAGTAAGGAAAAATCTATTATCATATACCTTATTCAACGTCAGTTGGTTTAACTACCTTGTTACCAATAGGAGAAAATAAGTGAACTATAAAATGCTCAGCTAAGGTTGGATATGAATCTTAAATCCGGCCATCCACAGCACAATCTTCCAGTCGTCAGCTCAACCCTAAGGTGCATCTACCAAATGGATGGCCTTCAGATGGAGTTTCTCCATAGTATCAGTTACATGTAACAGATTTCATTATTTCTGTCTTCCTGAGAATGAAAAATGACTGTACCCTAGCAAATTAAAACAGTGGTCTTAGAAGTGCTGACGGCGCAGAATTCTCTCAAGTACACGGATGAGGGACTTGAGGTCACCTCGGGTTCCATACCTGGAATGCACTGTGCAGTGGCTTCAGTGGTTATGGTTGGAGCAACAGGGGGCTGCTGTTGACTGGAGCTCACTTCGGGCTCTGTGTTAACTGAGGGAGAAAGGGCTACCTCACAAGATGAGACCTGGCTAGGCAAATGGGGCAGGAACTCCTCCGAAGCAACTTGCTCATCCTGTCCAGGCAGCTGAAGGGCAGACAAAGGGATACTGATCTGTTTGTTAGGATGTGATGTGCTCACAGGCATCTGCATGGTCACCTGGTGGGCAGTGCCATGGGCACCAGAGGGTCCTCTGTTTGGTGAAGCCAGAGATACCCTAGCAGTCTTTGGGATGACTGGTCTGGAGATCACAGAGGGGGATGCTGACAGAATGTGTGGGTCTAGCTCCGCACTGAGGGCAGAAGTTACATGGGGAATCAGTTTAGCAGACCCCACACAGGAGGGACCAGCATGAGTCTGAAGCTTGGGCTTTGCCATCTGTGTCAATGAAAGGGCTGGTCCATCTACTCCTCCAGTCAGCTCTGCATTTGCCACAATGTAATAATCTTCTGGAATCTCTTGCTTGATCTTCTTGATGATGACATCATTACTGCACTCATCAACCATCTGTCCCTGGGAACTCGAATGGATAGAAGATGGGACTATTCCTGGCCTTTTGCGAGCAATGCTTTGAGGCCTCTGGGTTTGGGGTTCAAAGTCACTGTCCTCATCTGTAACAGAAGACTCACAAACCATGTCAAACAGTGTGTTTTCATCTTCGTACTCCTCAACAGCTTCGTCCAGCTCAGAGGGCTCACTGCAGTAAGAGAAGTCACAAGAGTCTCTGGTCCGGTTACAGTCCAGCTTTGCCTTCACAGGTCTCCCAGGGTATCTCTCCACAGGGCTAGTCTGCGTCTCGGAAGGCACCCCGATTATACTGGGACTATCAGAATTAAAACTTCGGTTGTCCTGGAAACAAACCCTCTCTTGGGACCCAGCTCTGCAAGTAGCTGTTAGTGGCCAGTGGTAAGCATGACCAGCACTGCAGCCCCACATTGCAGTCAGGTTCCCATGGGAACCTTCAGACAGCAAGTGTTTCAGGTTTGGAATGAGGCTGCAAATAGTCCCATGGCTGTGGGCCCAGCTGACCAATTTGGACAGATTCTCAGATGAGGTATGAAGACAATCCTCCATGTTACAGGATCAGCAGTGTCTTTCCTAAAGGGAAATAATCAAAATGAGAAGCTGTTATTACCCAAGACATTCCCATAGAACTCATCTTTCCAACCATAATCACTCGGAATAAAAAAGGAAATATACTTCTAAGCTGCATGCAGATGCCACCACTGCAGAGGAACAGGAATGGGGACAGCTGACTGTCCACACAGTGTGGGATTTGAAGACAAATCTGTTCGTTTCCTTTATTGCTATAACAATTCCTGCAGACAAGAAAAGAAACAGTGAAGAGAGCACTGGCAGCAGTTGGAGCATTTCTTCATGGTGCATTTTCCTTCTGTAGTGACAGGAGGTTCATTTGCTCAGTCCTTCACAAAACGTGGGCGCTTCCTACAATAACCAAGAGGACTGCTCTTCCAACGGCACCATCTAGTAGACTTCATTACTGGAGGCAGAGCTGAAAACAAAGTCTGGATCCATTGGAGGACGAATGTCAGATCGAGAAAGTCAATCTGCTGGACACTAGAGAACAAGACAAGTGAGAACCAAGGAGAGAATGAGGCACCACACTTAGCAAGCCACGGAAGAAAGTCTTGGAAGAAAAGGGAGAAGAGGCTAGAAGGAAATTGGCTGGGCGCGGGCAGTGGGCAAAGCATCAAGGACAGCAGCCTGGGGTTCTCGCCAATCAGAGGCACTCCAAATTCCTGAAATGGCACCATTCACTCCAGACAGAGGGAAAGGTCAGAGGTGTACTCTACCTCCCGAGGGCCCCAAGGACAAAGAACTAAAACAGGGTAAAATCACTCCTTAGGGGTAGGTGTCAGAGTCAGTGGCTCTAAGTCCTCGGCTGGCTAGGGGCAAAAGGATGGAGAGGGACGTGGAAAGAGACATGTGGACTCTTCAGGTAAGGGAAAGGCTAGACAGGGAGACACAAAGACCTTCATGTGTATTTTATCTGCCCTGTTCATTTTCAAAACCTGAAAATGACTTCACATGGTGTTTTTCAATATCTGATATGGATGATAGGATATCAGCATTATAGCCTTACCAAGTGACATGTCATTAAATATTAAAACTGAAGAGTCCTGGCTGGAAGAGTTTGTGTGTGAGATATGACTACCCCAGATTAGAAAACAAGCCTCCATAGTCTTTAACATTGCCCCGTATGTTAAGTTAAGTAAGAGATGTTCCACACACCAGTAAATTCAAAATCAGAAACACATTAACTATGGAAGTAGATGATCTACCATTAAGCTCAACACCAATCCATAGGCTTGCACATCAAAAAGTAATGCTACTTACTATTTCAACTAATATTTATTGGCCAATTACTACTGTCAGGCATATAAACAACCTAATTATTTAAATAATTTTAATTTGATTCAGTGATTTAGATTATTATCTTTTGTTTGTTTGTTTTTTGTTTTTCGAGACAGGGTTTCTCTGTGTAGCTTTGGAGCCTGTCCTGGAACTTGCTCTGTAGACCAGACTAGACTTGAAATCACAGAGATCTATCTGCCTCTGCCTCCGAGTGCTGGGATTAAAGGCTTGCACCACCACCTCCCAGCCACAGATTATCTTAATATTATAAATGAGAGGCAATTAAGGTACTTGTACAAAATAGGTAGCAGACCTAATATTTGGCCTTATGTTGCACCTATGCTAGTCTATGTTCTTCATAACATTATTCTGTCTCTGGCATTCTTTAAGATTAATTTTTTTTAAATTTTGTGTGTGTGTGTGTGTGTGTGTGTGTGTGTGTGTGTGTGTGTGTGTGTGCGCGCGCGTGCCTGTGTGTGGGTATGTGCACATTGAGTGATGGTGCCCTGAAGGCCAAAGGCATCATATCCTTCCAAGGCTGAAGTTATAGATGGCTGAGTCATGTGACATGGGTGCTGGGAACCAAATTTGGGTTCTCTGCAACAGTAGTACAGACTTAATCCCTTAGCCATCTCTCCAGCCTCAAAGGTATTACCTGACTGGCTTCCAATTTAGGATCCTCTTACCTCCACCTGCTCAGCATACCCTCCCTACCAGTGTGGACCAACACAACCAGCCAGCGTAACAGCAGAAGAAAGAGTCATCTCAAGTCTGGGTCACTATTACATTAATGTTGATTTGAATTTATGCTGGTTTTACAGGTTTACTTAAGTTGAATTTTAAATTTGTCTAGGTTTATGCCTGTATCAGAACTGTAAGTTCTTACAGTTATATTTATTTTTCTTTTCAATAAACATATTTTGAAGCTCCCCATCTAGTCTGGGCCACTAGTCCAGTATCGAGTTCTGCCCTCGCTGTAGTGAATAAACACCACAGACCAAATGAGCCTGCCACTGCTACTCTCGTGAGAAGCAAGACCACACCTGGAACCAGGAACCGGTACTGTGAAGAGCCCACTGGGAAAGAGGCAGGCAACCGGAAGTCAAACAGGATCCAACAGGTATTTGCAGCAACAGTGCTCACACTCTTGGTGTGAGTAAGCCATGCACTCACAGGATTTGATCACGGCGGGGAAAGCAGGCCCACAAAACTTCCAAGTCCGAGGAACAGAGGAAACATCTGCCTGGACAATCAGTTACACTCTGCAGAAGGCAGACGGGAAGAGGGCAGGCAGGGCTAGCAGGTGCAGCTTCTTTTTCTATCAGGAGACTCTCACTCGCTAGGATTCCTGCATGGTCTCTGTAGGTGATGGGGAGCTGTCTGTGGAAGTGTGCCTGCTCCTCAGGCAGTAGTCAGCTCATTCCCACCTTCCTGTCTTCTGGAACCTCTGCTCCTGCTCACTGCTAGATCCACCTAGGCAGCAGGATCCCCATTAGCAGCAAGGAAGCATTGTCCTTCCAAGACTGTAAGTCAGACTCTTGCTTTTGCTTGGTGATCTCCGCTCATAACCACTGCCTGTGCACCAGGTGCTCAAGGCAAAGTGTTCGCTGAAATAAGACCACATAAAAGGATGCAAGTACTTGGGGCTCCACAGATCACCCTGAAAGGGGCTGTTTCAAGACGTACAGTGGTGGTGCACGCCTCTAATCCTACAGAGAGTTCCAGGAGAGCCAGGGCTACACAAAGAAACCCTGTCTTGAAAACCCAACCAAAAAGAGAGAGAGGGAGGGACGGGGAGAAGAGAAAAGAAAAGGAAAGGAGTAGAGGAGAGGAGGGGAGGGGAAGAAGAAAAGAAAAGAAAAGAAAAGGGGCTGTACCTTGGGCACCTATGGACGTGTTATGGAGACTGGCTGCCACTTGCTTGGCTACGTGATGTGCACTTACTTGTGCAGCACACCCAGCTTTCCGCATAGTCTGCTGTATTTGGATTCCTTCTTTCTACCTGCGGCCACTGCTGCTGCTTTTTTGGTGGGTGTCTCAGAAAGCAGTCCTGCGGCACAGGCACTGTGCAATCGCTGAGGGAGACAGCCTAGGTACACCCAGGCACAGGCACTGGGAATCGCTGAGGGAGACGGCCTAGGTACACCCAGGCACAGGCACTGTACAATCGCTGAGGGAGACGGCCTAGGCGCACCCATGTCCTGCACTCCCCCTTCCTGCACAGGAGCTGCATTCTCTGGCTCCTCCTGCTCCCCTCAGCCTCTACACTCAGCTCTGCCTCTTCCCGAGGTTCTCCCTCCATCGCCCTCTACTCCTCTACCTTTATGGTAGCGGATATATGCAGCATGACCTCACCTTCATTCTGTGTGTGCATGTAGTGTACGGTGTATGTGTTCGTGTGGACATGAACATGTGAGTATAATGCTTGAGTGTGGATGACCAAAGCGGACACTGAGGGTCTTCCTCAATCACTTCTCTACCTTATTTATTTGATTGATTGTATGTGTGTTTTCATCTTGTCTGCATGTATGTCTGTATACCACCATGGAATCTGGATCCACTGAAAGAACAGCCAGTGCTCTTAACTGCCGCGCCATCTCTCCACACCCTACCTTATTTCTGAGGCAGGGATTCTCACTGAACCAGCTCACTGAAGTGGTTAGGCTGTCTAGCCAATGAACTCCAGGCACTCTCCTGTCTCCACACCGCTGCCCTCTACCCTTAGCACTGGGATTCCAGGGTGTGCCGTCATAACTGGGTGCTAAGGACGAACTGAGGAGCTTGTTTGTGTAGTAGGCACTCTACCAACGGAGCCGGCCCCCAGCCCTGGTTACATGTCTTTAAATAGCAACATAACAACTTATCAGCCCTGAACTAAAGAGGAAGGACAGAGCACGGGAATAACTTTTCTCAATAGTTTGAAAACAATGGTTTTCTAGAAAATAGTATTCAGGTCTAAAGCATTATGTTACTTTTCCAGAACCAGAAAAAGCTAGCTAGCAGTTGACCAACAGTGAAAACCCGACTAGCTTCCAGCTGGCATTAGATACCTCAACTTGCTGGACAATCTTTATAAGTTCTAACTCTTCCAAACCTTTTAAAATTTGCTTGTTTTAAAACTACCAGGTCTCAGTTGCTCACATACAAGAATTCTTTAACGAACTGATTTTTAAAAATGTTTTTCAATAAAAGCTCAGATGATTTCACTGGTAAATTCTCTTAGCCTAGGAAAAAAATAAGTTTTAAAAAGTTATGTCCCAGGTGTGGTGGTGCACGCCTTTAATCCCAGCACTCAGGAGGCAGAAGCAGGTGGATCTTTGTGAGTTTGAGGCTAGCCTGGTCTACAGAGTGAGTTCCAGGACAGCCAGAGAGAAAAGAAATATTTGGAAAAAACAAAACAAACAAAAACTCAGGAGGCTGAACACTGAGGCAAATGCTTGTATTATCATCACTGGGGGGTGGGGGGTGGAAGCGTGGAGGTTGTGAATTTGAGGCCAGCCTGGATTGCATAGCAAAATCTTATTTCTAAATAAATAAATAAGAAAAAAAGGAGGGAGTACTCCTTAACTTGTTTAAGGAGGACAGCCCAACCCTTACACCAAAATCGAATGAAGTTACTGTAATAAAATTATAAATCAAGACTTCTTCCAAATGCTGATGCAAAAATCCTTCACAAAGAATTAGCAAAGGGAATCCAATAATGTAAATATAGGTAACACACTGTTACCAAGCAAAACATACCCCAGGAGAGCCAGGCAGAACAGACAGAAAAACATAATTCAAGGTATTAACAGTTGATAGGAGAAAACCCGAAAGATCCCTTCAACAGATGCAGATCCTCTTAACAAATTGATAATATTCGGCAAATTCCCCAAATGGACAAAGGGCACCTCTGAACATCTATGGCTAATATCTACACTTAATGTAGAGGAATGACTCATCTCCTCTGAGTGCCCTAAATCACCTCTGCTCAACCCTGCGCTGGGAGACCTAAGCACGGAGGAGAGGTCGAGAGGGACAGGAGGAGGAGGAGGAAGGTAAGAGGGAAAGCAGTCCACGCTCCCATCTGGGAAAGGCACGGCTCTTCCACTCGAAAGCCCAGGAGAACTCAGAGCCTCTGCTGGAAACCATTCCTGAGTTTTACAGAAGCAACAGAAGTAAGTACAATAAAAGACGTTGACGACTTCTATACTCAAAAGCACAAAGCAAGCTGGGCCTTTAATGCCAGCACTCGGGAGGCAGAGGCAGGCAGATCTCTCAGTTCATGGCTAGCCCCGTTTACAGAACGAGTTTCAGGACAGCCAGGGCTACCCAGAGAATCCATGTCTTGAAAACTACAAACATAAAGTACAAAGCAATAAGAGAAATTAAGCATGTCATAAGTAAGTAGATAAACTGTATTAGTGCATTTCAAACGTTGACATAGTTAGGCTGTCTCCTAAGCCATCTGTATGTCCGATGTAATTCCAACCACAAAGGCACTGCAGGTCACGGAAAATATTTTTTGGAACTTTATTGTAGAGATAACAGCAGAGCGTTATGTGATTGTAAGCAGGACAGTGACTTTAGAGTCATTCTGGTTATAGGAGGAAAAGATAAGACTAGAAGCAAGAATTCAAGTGACATGTGACAATAACCAGCCTTGAAGAGTGGCAGATGGATGGGGAAGAAGGATCTGAACACTCCGTAGAAAGAGGCTAAGGAACTGGGGGCAGGGGAGGAGAGGAACCAGCTCTGGGGCTGCACCTTCCCTCCGAGAGCCATGGTCACGCCACACTAACGAGTTTATGCTTTTCTCAAGAAAACAACCAGGGCTGGAGCCATAGCTAGAAGATGAAGGATCAGTTCCTAGCACCTGAACAGTCCTTAACTACAGTTCCAGAGGATCCAGTGCCCTCCCTCTGGCCTCCACAGGCACCCATGCAGTGCACTTACATACACGCAGGCAAACACACTCACACACATAAAAATAAATAAAATCTGAAAACAAAACCACCTGATACTTCGAAGTCTAATTTTCAGTGAGTCTAATTATCCCAACCCTAATTCTTCCAGTTTGCACTGAATGGGCGTCTCCACTCTACTGCACTGAAATGGATAAAGGATGGATAAAGGTCAGTTACGGAGGGCCTGCGTTCATTCCATCTTCGTCACTAGCGGCATTACCGGGTCACATCTAAATGTGGTGTTCTGACTCTGACACAGGACGTGGAGGAATCAATCAAGCCTCCTCTACCATCCAAGCTGGAAGGGAGAAAGCAATCCATGGTCCTACCCAGCTGTGAAGTTCCTAAGTCACAATGGCCAGCATAGCAAGATATCCCCAAAGGTTCAATGACACTTTTACCTTTGGGTAAGCCCTGCTCAGGAGGATGGAAGTCATGCCTGGTCCTGATCCTAGGTCCTGGTCCTAGTCAACTACCAATGGCTGGTGGGGCCAAGGAGAACCCAGAAAACTACTGCTACCTTTCCAAAGCAGCATGTCTCACCGCATTGCTAAAACTCATCCTTAGGCCCACAGGTAAGTGCAGCTCTTACCCCTCATCAACAAAGCTTCTTTCTGCAGCAGACAGAATCCATTACAGAAAGCCACAACTGGTCAAGACGACAGAGAACAACTGGCTGTGGGATACTTGGCCTCAACTGACATCCAACACAACCCCTACACCTAAACTCTGGGAACACTGAGGAGAAGGGGGAGAAAAGGGTCTAAGAGCCAGGGACAGGGAAGTCTGCTGCAGGATTATACACAGGGAAACTACACTCAGGTCTCAACAACATGGCTGCTTAAACGAGACCTGAGCAATGGCAACACCAGTTGACAGGCCAGCACAGACAAAAGGACTCATGAGGAACCACCCCTAGGAGCACAACAGTCAATTAATAACTGCGGACACAGAGAGAATTAGTCTTCCCCGGGGGTGAACCCCCAATTCGCTATCCAATATCAAGTGGTTAGTCCTAAAAACATATACATACAAGCAATAAATGGACTCAGTAGGTTGTATCTGCATGTTTATACATATGTAACAATAAAAATTAAAGAGGAGGCTGTGAATTTGAGAGGGGGAGAACTTGGGAGGGGTGGAGGGAATAAATATGAAATTTTAAAAAGAAAGAAATTCGCCGGGCGGTGGTGGCGCACACCTTTAATCCCAGCACTCGGGAGGCAGAGCCAGGCAGATCTCTGTGAGTTTGAGGCCAGCCTGGGCTACCAAGTGAGTTCCAGGAAAAGGCGCAAAGCTACACAGAGAAACCCTGTCTCAAAAAAACCAAAAAAAAAAAAAGAAAAAAAAAAAAAAAAGAAAGAAAAAAAAAAAAAAGAAATGTGTTTCCATCAATGGTCATGATTCCACATGATGCTTCATGCTTTTACGGCCCATGCAAAGAAATACAGTAAGTGGAAAATTTGAAAATTCTTTCTCACAGTAAATGAGGCATGCATTCTTAAACTGCCTTTAAATTTACACAGCTTCATTTTTGAGATGTTCAAGACTTAGTAATGATGTCTTTCAAACAAGAATCTGTCCTAGATGTTGGCTGAAGACACAGCCCTACCTTGTTAGTAAACTAAAGGCAGGCTGGTCCTAGATTTCCCAGAAAGAACAGCATGAAAACAGCACCTACCACCTTTCCCCCAAGGCTTTGGTCCACTTCACCCCCCCAACCCCCCCACCCCGCCCCAATGCTTTGGTCCACTTCACCCACACCTCCCCCCCCCAGGCTTTGATCTACTTCACCCACACCCTTCCCCCCCAGGCTTTGATCTACTTCACCCACACCCTTCCCCCCCAGGCTTTGATCTACTTCACCAGCCCCCCAGGCTTTGGTCCACTTCACCCACACCCACACCCCCCCCCCCCCCCCCGGCTTTGATCTACTTCACTCACAACCTCCCCCCCAGGCTTTGGTCCACTTCACCCACACCCACACCCCCCCCCCCCCGGCTTTGATCTACTTCACTCACAACCCCCCCCCCCAGGCTTTGATCTACTTCACCCACACCCTTCCCCCCCAGGCTTTGATCTACTTCACTCACACCCTCCCCCCCAGGTTTTGGTCCACTTCACCCACACCCTCCCCCCCCAAGCTTTGGTCCACTTCACCCACACCCTCCCCCCCAGGTTTTGGTCCACTTCACCCACACACACCCCCAGGCTTTGGTCCACTTCACCCACACCCTCCCCCAGGCTTTGGTCCACTTCACCCACACCCTCCCCCGCCCCAGGCTTTGATCCACTTCACCCACACCCCCCCCCAAGGCTTTGGTCCACTTCACCCCGCCCCCAGGCTTTGGTCCACTCCACCCCCCACTCCCCCCACGTGAAGAAAGCCCACTGTCATCCCCAGGCCTCTTCCTCCGGCTTCCTGGCCCTCAGCTCCTCTCTTGCCCCTCTTTTCCTTTGACCCCAGGTCCCTGTTTTGTTTGCTGTGGCTCCTCACTTCTTTTCGACTTTCCTTAGCAGAATTTCTTTCTACATTACAGTTTCACGAGAGGTGTCCTCCTCCACCCTTGACTACCTGGTTATCTATCAGGCAGAGTTCAAATACAAAGCCTTATCTTAATAAATGACAACATCCTCTCAGCTGCTGAAGTTTACTCTAGAAGCCACCCCCGACCCCAATGTTTTTATCTGTCCAAAGGCTCCAACAGGACTAGTTCGATTCTGAGAACTCATTCCAGCCGCTGGTTTTCCAAATCACTGTTTTATAAAGTTTGTGGTTTGTAGCTCTGCAACCCTTCTGGAACTTACAGAGAAAGATGCAGCAGTCAGACAGGTGTGCTTTCTTTCTTATGCACAGTGTGACCTTCTAAAATGTGGCAACGTTTTGCCTACAAAGTCTTTTTTTTTTTTTTAGATTTATTGATTTATTATGTATACAGAAGAGGGTGCCAGATCTCATAACAGATGGTTGGTTGTGAGCCACCATGTGGTTGCTGGGAATTGAACTCAGGACCTCTGGAAGAGCAGTTGGTGCTCTTAACCTCTGAGCCATCTCTCCAGCCCTACAAAGTCTTATATAAATCAGCTCCTGATCATCACTGGCCCTCGGGAAAGGAGGATGCATCTGCCTTATTACTGTGAAATACTTATCCCATCCCAACAGCTCCTGTCTTCTGACTCTTTAGGAACAAGATGACAAGTGCTGCACGCGATGTTAATTGTCCCAGAAGAGATGGGTAGACAATGGGACACTGTGGTGCGAGGAACCTATTTCTACTCATAGATACTTAGAAACTATGAAATAGGTTTAACAGACATCAAGATGGTTTGAATCTCAGGATACCATTAATTAAACGAAACCCTCCAACTGGGACTATAGTATTTATTCTAGAAAATACTAAGGAAGACCATTTTCCTAAGAAATGACTACAGTATTTATTCTAGAAAATACTAAGGAAGACCATTTTCCTAAGAAATGCAAAGAAATAAAACACTGATTGTTTGGTTATTATGGTCCTTTCATAAAAGCACAAAAAATGTTCACACTTTCTCCTTAATTCCTAGATTTTCTATTCTGATCTATATGTCTCTAGGGCCGAGGAGACATCTCCCCTCAACTCTGGACCTGAGCACCACAAACCTGTCAGATGCAGTGATACACATCTGGAACTGCAGCCCTGGGGGGCAAAGGAGACACTCAGAGCCCTGAACTCACTGGATCACCCAGCTAAGTGAAGAGCTCCAGGCTTTGTGAGACCCTTCCTCAGAAAACCAGTGGACAGCAATTCAAGAAGACACTCAAAGACAACTTCCGGCCTCCACACCTGCACTCCCATGTGCATTGACACAAACAATTACAACACACACACACACACACACACACACACACACACACACACACGCACGCGCGCGCGCGCGCGCGCGCGCATGCACACACACACTCATGCCCTTGTCTGAAATCCCTGCAGTTGATTATGTTTTTATTTTCAGGAAGGCAAATCTCTATTTTCTTGTATAACATTTTATCTTACCTATGCTTAAGCATTTTTAATTCTAATTTTCATGGTAAAACTTCTCTATTAAGAATGATATTCCATACTTATTCTGAATAAATTTTCTCAGCTATGTTAAGAGTATTTGCAGTTTCTTAATGCAAAGGGATATTAATTTTGTGAAACAGCAAACAACATGTTACTGAATGAAAAAATAAAATAAAAAGAAGATATGACTGTTCCTAAGGGGTTGAGGGTTTTTATTATGATATAAGGGAGAGGCAGAGACATCTGGGCGAGTCCATAGTGGACATGACCAGCAGACTGGACAGGACCATGTGAGGAGAGGGGAAAAGGGAGAGCCAGATGCTGTGGGATGTCCTGTATGCTGTGAATGTAGGTTGTTATGATTGATTGATAAATAAACCGCTGATTGGCTAGTAGCCAGGCAGGAAGGATAGTATAGCAGGACAAGCAGAGGAGAATGCTGGGTGGAAGAAGGCTGAGGCAGGGAGATGCTGCCAGACGCCGCCATGAGAAGCATGCTGTAAGATACCGGTGAGCCACGAGCCACATGGCAAGGTAGAGATTTATAGAAATGGGTTAATTTAAGAACAGTTAGCAAGCAGCCTGCCACAGCCATACAGTTTATAAGCAATATTAAGTCTCTGTGTGTTTACTTGGGGGATGTTGAGTGGGAGAGATTTGTCCCGACTGACGGGACACAGGAAAACTTCAGCTACAGCCAGGAAACAAGAGGCCAGGAGGCAAAGAGACCAAAAGGTAAAAGGGTCAAAAGGGCCATAGATCCAAAACGGCTGGGTTATACAGGAACCAGAGGGGCTGGGGGAAGTCCCTGGGATGGAGTTTAG
Organism: Peromyscus maniculatus bairdii; assembly: GCF_049852395.1. Taxonomy (NCBI): domain Eukaryota; kingdom Metazoa; phylum Chordata; class Mammalia; order Rodentia; family Cricetidae; genus Peromyscus; species Peromyscus maniculatus. The sequence goes on along the minus strand of NC_134853.1, from coordinate 83,883,546 downwards.
GGTGGAGTGCAGTATGCCAGCCAGGAGGACCCTTTAACAGGTGGGGACTCAGGGCTGCTGGGAGAACCTAGAGGCCAGAGTCCGATTTGATGTGTTAGTATTAGTGATTTTGTCCTGTGTTTGAGACCTAACAGTTACATTTGAAGATTTCTCTGTCTACAGATTTTACATTGCCACTGCTAATTTCTCCCAATTTCCATTATTCACAAATGGTCCTGGCATTCTTGTCTCACCAGTTCCTCTATGGATCTGGTCAACAGATACATGTGCTCTGCCCTAACATCTGTCTCCTAGACACCACAGTAAATAGTGTCACTATCTTGTTGGCTGCTAAGATTAAACCCAGAGTTAAGATTTTAAATTTGTTCATTAAGATTCAGGAATTGGGGGCAGAGAGGATGGCTCAGAGGTTAAAGATACAAACTTCAAACCCCAGGATCCACATAAGAAGCAGGATATGGTGGCAGCATCTGTAATCTGAGCAACATGGACAAGAGTGGAAATTTCCTGGAAGCTCCTGGGCAGCTGACCTGGAGTATACAGCACAGCCACAGAAGCCTTGGCATGTGGAGGGCAAGAATGAGCTTCTGACAGTTGTCCTCTGACCTCTGTATCACTGAGCATGTGCGTGCCCACACCCACTACAAACAACTTTTTAAAAACATCCTTGGTAATCTTTATACAAAAATACCCCTCTGAATGGACAGTGATGGAACATTCTCAGATGTTCTGCTGCTTTGTGACCCTTCTGAAAGCAAAGCATAAGACAGACACGTTGCCCACAGCTGTCTATCACCTCTACAGCGCCCAGAACATACAAAGCACCAGTAAATATTGATCAAGCTCAGCTGTCTTCTCAGGAATTCCTTTATTTGAAATGTTTACCCACTGTGTGTCCACCTGCCAGCTCGACCTACTTTGCATTGTCTCCCACCCGCTACTACCTCCTGCCCAACCTGTGAACACAGGCCACTCCTTCCGGGTCAATGCATGAAGCATACAGTGGGCAAGAGAAGGGGAACAGGCCAAGGATCCAAGGGGAGCAGTTACTAGCTAAAAACCTTTCAAGACTGCACCATCTTCGTTTAAGTGTTTACTTATCTCTGTGTTTGTGTGCAAGTAGCAAACTTTTTAAACTTCTGTGCCAGTAGCCACCTGGTTTTGAAGGCAACAGATTCCTGCCCTAGGTACAGACTGAGTAGGAAGAGACAGGCAGGCCTCCCTTGAAACCACAAGGACAGAATCTAACAGACAGCTTAAGTCTACTTAAGGGAAATGTGGTATGATGTGTGTATGTGTGTGGTGGTGGTGTGTGTATGTGCATGTGTATGTGTGTGGTGGTGGTGGGGAGGTGTGTGTGTATATGTGATATGTGTGTGTATGTGGGGTGGTGGTGGTGTGTGTGTGTGTGTGTGTGTGTGTGTGTGTGTGTGTATGTGTGTGGTGTGTGTTTATGTAGTGTATAAGTATGGTGTGTGTGTATACAGTGTATAAGTGTGTGTGGTGTGTGTGTATGCAGCCCTCTATGCAGCCCAGGCTGGCCTTGATCCACTTACTTCTGCCTCCTGGGTTCTGGGCTTACAAGGAATATACCAGCTCACCCAGCTTTCTGTGTTTCATGAAGTTCACGTGGTGGTGGTGGTATAGTTTGAATGTGATCCTCTCTGAAGTCACACTGAAGCTTAATCTCCACTGTGGTAGTACTAAGAGGTGAGGCCCCAGAGAAAAAGGCTAACTCGTAGTTTAGCCCACATAAATAGTGTCTTTTTTTAAAATGAAAAAAATTATTATTTATTTATGTGTATGTCTGTATATGTGCATGTATCTGAGGCTAGGGCCATCCCCTGGAGCTAGAGTTACAAGCAGTTGTAAGCTGCCTGATGAGGGTGCTGGGAATTGAACTGGGTCCTCTGCAAGAACAATATATGCTCTTAACCAGAGCCCCCATAAATAGTGTCTTGTAGACAGCAAACTTCGGCAGCTTTTGTTCTGCTCTAGTCCTGGGTGAAGAAACAAAGTTCAGTGAAGCCAGCCCTCCTCACCAGACCCTGACTCTGACAGCACCATCACCTTTACCTTCCCAACCTTCCCACACAAACATAAATCTCTGGTCTTAGCAAGCCACCCAGTCTCACGTGTTTGGTTATAGCAGAATAAACAAATCCAGTACTGGGTCACTGAGAGACAAAGCCAGAGGACAAACACTACGATCACCCACAGTGTGACACAAACCTCAGCTGTACCTCAGCCCCCAGCTTTCCCAGTCCGCTCAGCGTCTCAGGAACTTCACTGGTGGCTAAAGCTACAAACCAGTTCACTGCCCCTTTGTCAACTTTCACAGTTTTGTGTGGTTTTGGTGGGTTTTTTTTTTTGGGGGGGGGGTGTTTGTTTGTTTGTGGTTTTTGTTGTTTTTTTCTGAGACAGGATTTCTCTGTGTAGCCCTGGCTGTCTTGGAACTTGCTCTGTAGCCCAGGCTGGCCTTGAACTCACAGAGATCCACCTGCCTCTGCCTCCTAAGTGCTAGGATTAAAGATGTATGCCACCACACCTGTTTATAAGTTTTTTGTTAATTAAAAAAACTATTTTCATGTATATGATCATTTTGCCTGCAAGTATGTCTGTGTATTGCCTATATGCCTGGTACCTGCAGAGGCCAAAAGAGGTCACTAGATCCCCTGGAACTAGAGTTACAGTTCTCTAGTTGTGAGCTGCCATGTGAGTGATGGAATCAAACCCAGGTCCTCTGGAAGAGCAGGCCATGCATGCTCTCAACCCCTGAGCAATCTCTCAAGCCCGAATTCACTTTTTTGTTGTTGTTTTTATTGAGACAGGGTTTTTCTATGTAGTCCTGGCTGTTCTGGAACTGGCTCTGTAGACCAGGCTGGCCTCGAACTCGCAGAGATCCACCTGCCTCTGCCTCCCAAGTGCTGGGATTTAAAGGCATGCGACACCACCACCCAGCTCACTTATTTTTAATACCATTTCAAAACGCTGCCTGGAGGTAAGCTCTAAACTGAAGGTTTTGTACACACAGCCAGCAGCAGCTCCTCAATACCTTCCACGTCCAAACCAGGTCCTGCTGCGCTGATTTAGGGGATAATCTGTGTTCATTTTCAGAAAGCCATCTCTAATTTGTCTGGGAATTAGGGAATGGGAGAAAATGTGAGGGAAAAGTACTTTTTCTTGCCATTGCCCATTGTGTGTGTGTGTGTGTGTGTGTGTGTGTGTGTGTGTGTGTGTGTGTACGTACGTGTGTACGCTCGTTCTTCCTTTCTTGGTTTCCTATAGATTTGGATTCTTTCTTTGATTCTTAGTGGGCCCTCCATTTGGTTTTAAGAGATACTAAAGCCTTAGACTTGGCTGACTGCAGATGACCTGAGAGCAAGCAACAGTGGTTCTCAAATGAGACGGCTGATACCACCTAGGGTTCTTGTTAGAAAACACATCATCTGGTCATTAGGTCAGCCCTAGAGACTGATGCACTGACCAGGAGGGCTTGGGCTGATGTGTTTATATCAACTTAGTAGCCAAGACTAAGAGTGTGCATTTGAACACCATGGTTCTACATAATGTTTACGAAGACTGGTATCTGTGTATGCACGTGTGTGTGCAAGTGCCCAGAGGCCAGAGCGGTGTCAAGTCCTCCGAAGCCAGGTTACACAGGTGGTTGTAAGCTCCCTTACCAAGAACTGAACCCTGATCCTCTCTCTAAGAGCAGCAATGGCTCTTGAACTGCTAAGCCATCTCTCCACCCCAATTCTACATGATTTTTAATGATACATTAACTATAACTAACCAGGCCTTGAATTTTTGATATTTGATTTGTTAGCTTAATTTCACTTACTAATATATTTAACAATAAACATCTTTTTATATTAACTTTTTTAAGAAAAAATATTTTATTTTTATTTATGTGTGTCTGCATGTGTGTGTATGTACCCAAGGAGCCAGAAGAGAGTGTTGATCTGGAGCTGGAGGTATAGGCAGCTGTGAACTGTGTGGATGCTGGGAATAGAACTTAGGTTCACTGAGCCATCTCTCTAGACCTAGCTCATCTTTCCTTTTCTTTTTTCTTTGGGGGGGGGTTCGAGACAGGGTTTCTCTGTGTAGCTTTGCACCTTTCCTGGAACTCACTCTGTAGCCCAGGCTGGCCTCGAACTCAGAGATCTGCCTGGCTCTGCCTCCCAAGTGCTGGGATTAAAGGCGTGCGCCACCACCGTCTGGCTTAGATATTTTTAATATACTCCCTTTTGTGATAAATGCCTAGACACAGAATAAAAATAAGAGTTCTTCAATTCCTTTAGTCAAACCACCTTCAGAGTGGATCTACAAGACTTCTCTTACAGATGTGTCTATTTTCTTACCACTCTGCACAATTACATTATTTTAAAAGTATTTGATAGTTCTCAAAGTATAATGACATCTGAATGCCGGGTTATTTTATAAATGTAGAAACCCTCATTTTATCCTTATATCTTGACTATTTACCATGACTTGTGAATAATGTGAGCAAAGGCTGTCCAACAACAAGGCTGTTCTCTGTCTTATGCAGAAAGCATCACACTGATCTAATAATCAAACAATCCCAGTGAGAGATTCTTACTATCAATACTGTGGTGATGGTGCTATTTGATCTTTCTAAGCAGTGTTTGACCTTTCTGAGTTGTCGAGAAGATCCCGAGAACTGACGTTAACAATGAAGATAATAGTAATGGCCTAAACTGACATGGAGCTCACTGTCTCACCAAGGTCTGTTCTAAACACATTAGATGTAGTAATACACTGACCTTTGTGGGGAGTTATTATTTTCATGTTAAAGGGGAGAACAAAGTCAGAATGCTCATACCCAGTAAACAAGGGAGTTAAGATTTCATTCAAGCTGGGTGGTTGGTTGCACATGCTTTTAATACCAGCACTTGGGAGGAAGGGGTATATAGATCTCTGAGTTGAAGGCCAGCCTGATCTACAGAGTGAGTTCTAGGACAGCTAGGGCTACATAAAAGAAACCCTGTCTCGAAAAACAAAACAAAACAAAGATTTAATCCAAAGCTAACTGCTACAATGTGACACGTCTTAAGTGATGCTCCTGAACCCTGTCCAGTGTCCACATAGTCTTCGCACTACCAATCCTGGTCCTCACCAGATGGGAACTGCTCCATCAGCACACAAGCCCCATGATGACTCAGGCAATTCCGGATCTTTGGTTTTGTCTTTATAATCCTCATCTCTAAAGCTAAATCAGCTTACATTGTTAGAAGTAACCAACCCATACTGTTCACAGACCTGAAGTGTTTAGTATAAGTAGAAAAATAAGATTGTCAGAGTTTGACAACCCATCCTGCATCTCTAATCACTGTTTACTATATAGGTTTAAGAAAATAAGAAGTGGCCGGGCGGTGGTGGCGCACGCCTTTAATCCCAGCACTCGGGAGGCAGAGCCAGGCGGATTTCTGTGAGTTCGAGGCCAGCCTGGGCTACCAAGTGAGCTCCAGGAAAGGCGCAAAGCTACACAGAGAAACCCTGTCTCGAAAAACCAAAAAAAAAAAAAAAAAAAAAAAAATAAGAAGTGGTAGGTTTTTCTCTCACATTCTGGTGAAACAGCGATGCTTAGCGTTCAAATGTGTTGTAACAAATGATTACCAACAAATCTCGAACCCATGTGCACTTGTTTTCACCATTTAGAGACAGAACACTTCTCTCCCCTCCCTAGAACTTTGGTCAGGTGACCTAGGCTACAGAAGGTTGCCCTAGGCTCTGACAGTCAGAGTACGCCATCCTAATCCTCACTTGCATCTCCATGTTTATAGCAGAATTAATTAATTCACAGAAGCCAAGCAATGGCGCCAGCCCAGAGGTTCATCAACAGATGAGAGAATGTGGTACATACACACAATGGGGCCACCCTCAGCTATACAGACATGGAATCATACTATCTGAAGTCAACAGATAGAACTAGAATCATTATAGCAACCCAAATAAACCAAGACTCGGAAAGACAGACATTGCATGTTTTCTCTCACATGCAGAATCTAAATTTGTGTGTGTGTGTGTGTGTGTGTGTGTGTGTGTGTACGTACGTGTGTGTGTGTGTGTGTGTGTGTGTGTGTGTGTGTACGTGTGTATGCAGACATATACATCTACGAGAGCTCAGAGGAACAGTGAAAAGGTGGGAGCAGGGACTGGGAAGGACAGCGAGAGAACAAATGTGAGCAAAGAACAACAATACAAATGAAAATGTCATAAGAAAATCCATTATTTTGTGTACTAACTGAAAAAGTTAATTAAAAAGAAAAATGTCCCAAAACAGGGGGGAATAGGCACTGAGAAGAAAATGGGATATAATGTGGAACTCTGGGAAACAGAAACTTACTGTTAAAAAAAAAAAATTAGGTACATAGAGGACAAAAGGTATCTTTATCAGGGCAATACACACAAAAGGCTTAGCATCCGTATCCTTTGTTAGTTAAGGGAAAAGGTAAACTATTATACAAAAAAGCCTATGTTCATATGACTCTGCTCTTTCAACTAACATTTCTTATAAATATTAATCACTTATTAAAGAGGTTAATTCCAAGAAGCTAATGTTTAGTCATTAAAATATAAACCTTTAGCAACTGTTACATACAATAAAGTATGTTTAGTCAGAAACTGTAATTACTACGGCACAGACAATATAAATCAGACTTAAGGTTATAGTCTCATGATAAAGCCAAGGAAGAACATAAACAATTCATATTATTTTTTGTATAAACATTAGAAAATTAATATTGTACACAAAATCTGTAATTAAGGCATACACAGTCTAATGAACTCAATATCCACTTATATTTAATAATTTATTTTTTGCTTAGAAATGTATGTGAAGTAGACAGATGGCTACTTTGGGGACACATAAAATGTCAGGAGATTTAATAATATTAGGTCTTTAAATGGGCTGAGAAATTTGGAATACTGCTGGCAACAAGCGTTTGCACAAGCCAGGCTTCAAGCTGCTTCGATTCACCCAGGGCAGAAACAAGCTGTGCAAAACATTGCACACTGGATCTCAGGAAACAAACTGTCTAAAGCCTTGGCGTCTCTTTTTTGAATTTCTGAGACACTAAGATGACATGAGAAACACACAAAGCAAGCTATGTGACTTCCCAGCTTGCTTCTACTTTGAGTAAAATTAACTCAAATGTGTGTTAATTTTGCAGATGATAACTACACTAAAGTTCTTAGTGCCTAAGTACAACCAAATACCATCAACAAAACAGTAAAGTACCCAAGATCAAGAGCTAGAGATGTGAAATAAATTACAGGAAAAGCAAAATGGATACATTTGTATACATACATACATACATACATATATATTAATTTTCCTTTTTTTCTTATTATTTGTCTCAAAGCAGATCTAAGGCTTAAGATATATTATTTGGTGTGTTTTCAAATACCAAACACTAAGAAATAAGTGTATGTGTCACAAAACCCACAAAAATGTAAATAGTAGTCTTATTCTTAGCAAACTGTGCAGCTGGGCAGTGGTGGCACATGCCTTTAAGACAAGCACTTGGGAGGCAGAGACAAGTGGATCTCTCCGTTACACAGAGAAACCCTGTCTCAAAAAAAATAAATAAATAAAAATAAAATAAAAATAAATTAACAAAACAAAACAAAAAATAAAACTGCAAACAATCCACATTAGGAGAACAAACTAAAAGTGTTCTGTATTCATACACTAGTACCACAAGCAGAACACACTATCAATACATTTCAGAATACATATTGCACAATCCATGCACATGGATTTGTGCGTGGCAGAAGAATCTGTGATGATAGAAATTGGAGTCCGGTTCTCTCTTGAGGCTGAGCAGCACCTAGGAAGGGGTGAATGAAGGAGTGGGGTGACAGCAGTGTCCCGAATTGATCTGCACGGTGTGTATGTAAGTTCATACATATGTAAGATGTAGCAACTTACAGATTTCTGTTTTACCACATGTAAATTATAGGGGAGGAGATCAGCTATGGGACCAGTAAATGGAGCTTGCTCTCAATGCAGGCATCTAACCCCAAAAGTCACTTTTTATCACTGAATCAACAGTCATGGGGGAACGGGAACCTGGTACTGCACCGCCTGGCATTCCAGTCTCATTAACCCGAGCGCTTCACACCTAGAGGTCATGAAATGACCCTGCCCTCCCTTCTCCTAGGATTTCACTGGTGCTGTTCTCACATAACCCAGCCATGTTCAAAATCCCCTCCCTTCCTTCCTTTGTTTTCCCAGAGTAGACACAATAATAAATGATGATTCATTTTATGCTGAGAAAGGGGGCTTTAAATTAATTTGCAAGAGCCATTTGCTAGGAGCCAATTCATCAACAGACCAATTTGCTGAATGTATCAAATTCAACTTCATCCTTTTTGAAGATTTCAGTAAAATTTTACTTTGCTTCACAGCAACTTTTAAGACTATTTAGTTTGCAAAAAAGCAAAGGGTTTTAGGATAAGCTAGCATTCCTATGAATATATTCTTTGTGAATATATTCAATAAATGTGAATATATTCTTTATAATGATCATATTCATGAATATATCCTCCTTATGAATATATTCATGAATACATTCTTCTTTGCCCTGTTGGGAAAACTTTTTTAATACAGTTTAAAATTAATGAACATGAATATATTCATGAACATTTTTATAAGTATATATTCATATTCATGAACTATGTTCTTGACCATATTGGGACATTTTAAAATCTAGTTTAAAATTTAATGAATATCAATATATTCACTAAGAATATATTCATGTTTTCATCAGCATATATTCATATTCATAGCCTGTATTCTTGACCATATTGGAAAAGCTTAGAACTCAGTTTTAAATCTGATAAATATTAATAGATTCATTAGGAATATATCCATAAAAATGCACTCATATCCCTTGAATATGTTTAAGAACCGTATTCTTGCAAGTCAACTAATACATTTAATTGACAAAATGAACATTCTGAAAAGCAGGGCTAAGAACATATTTGCTTATATCTGGTAAACTGACTTACTTCTATAGAGATGGATTTTTCCAACCATACATCAGCCAGGTCTGGAAAAAGCAAATACAGAAGGCAAATTGGTCTCTTCATTTCCAGCCTTTGGACACAAATAAGCTTTATGGCCTTTGAATCCAGGACTTAAACAGCAGCCCCTGGGTTGTCCAGTTTTCAGTCCCGAAGTGGGACTTGCATCAGCTTCTCTAGTTCTGAGGCTTTCAGCTGGGATAGAGCCACACTACTGGCATCTCAGGGTCCCCAGCTTGAATACAGGGGTCATGGGGCTTTGCGGCCGCTATAATCATATGAGCCAATCCCTAAAACACCCCCTCATATCCCTGTGTACATATTCTAGTGACTGTCTCTCCAGAGAGCCCAAACAGACTTCCCTATCTGGGTGACCCATATTGGCAGCCTAGTTTATGTATCCATATATATTTATTACATGTTCATATAGTCACATCCACACATATATTCATATGCAGTACTATCGTTTTATGAACACAGTCAACCATATTTTCTATATCTTTTATATATGTATGCATTCTATGCATAGGTGCACATGTAAGCATAGAAGCACAGCTGTGCTTTCCTGTGTGGGAGTGTGTGAAGGCCAGGGGTTAATTTGGGAATGTCTTCAATTGCTTTTCCACCTTAATTTTTGAGACACGGTGTCTGAATGAACCTGGAGCTCACCGTTTCGGCTAGACTGGCTGGCCAGTGAGGCCCGGGGACCCACCTGTCTCCACCGGCTCCTCCTCACTAGCATTGGGGGTGCAGTACTGCTGACTTTTATGTGGCTGCCTGGGATCCAACCTCAGGTCCCCATGTGCAGCAAGACTACACCACCATCCCACACAGCCCTTGCTATCCTTATTCAAGCATTCAGTGGTGAACTCAGAATCAACAAATAGAACTCATTTTTTTTGTCAATAGCAACTGTATTAAGATATATTTTATATACCATATTTTTTCACATACTATAAATATACCAATTTCAGGCATATAATTCAATAGTTGTTGTTGTGTGTGTTTGCAAAATGATCACCACAATCAATTTTGGAAAACTTTAAGCTAGATATGGCAATGCATACCTATAATGGCAGCACTCAGGAAGCTGAGGCAGGAGAACCTTAGGTATCAGGCCAGTCTGGGCTACATAGCTTGACCATTTCTAAACAACTAAGTTAGTAAGTATTTTTGTCTCCCTTCAAAGAAAGCTCTTATACTCGGCAATGTTTCCTTTTAATTCTACCACTCATCACTGAAGAGCCTACAGATTTCTTTCCCTAGCTCACATAAATGAAGTACGTAATCCTTCATGACTTGATTCTTCCATTTGGCACATCTTCAAGAGGTACATTTGTTGTATGTACTCTTCTTTACAAGTAAATAACATCCCATTAACAAAGATGCCACATTTTATTTACCTATTAGTTGGCAGGCATTTAGACTGTTTTGACTTTTTTCAAGATTTATTTATTTTTATTTTATGTGTACAAGTGTTTTGGTTGCATGTATGTATGTACACTCCATGTGTTCCTGGTACCTGTGGAAGCCAAAGAGTGTGTCTGACTGACCCCCTGGAACTCAAGTTACTGAGTTGTGAGCCACCATGTGGGTGCTGGGGACTGAACTCAGGTCATCTGGAAGAGTAGCCAGTGCTCTTATTTATAGCCATCTCTCCAGCCCTGACTGTTCTATTTTATAAATAACACAATTATGATCATGCATATACAAGTTTGTTTTATGTAATGCTAAGGATTAAACACAGGGGCCTTGTGCAGGCTAGGCAGGTACCCTATGACTACACCCCCAGCCACATACAAGTTTTTACACACGCGCGTACACATGCGTGCACACACACACACACACAAATGAGGACTGAACTCATAGTGTAAGACTTGGCAGCGCCTGGCAGTGATGGTGCACGCCTTTAATCCCACCACTCAAGAGGCACAGGTAGGTGGATCTCTGAGTTCGAAGTCAGCCTGATTTACAGAGTGAGTTCCAGGACAGCCAGGGTATGCAGAGAAACCCTGTCTCAAAACAACAAAAAAGATTTGGCATCAAGCACTCATACCAACGGAGCCATTGTACTGACACCTCGTCCCAAGTTTGCTTTCAATATCATGGAAATTAATAACCTAGGAGTGGAGCCTGCACTGTACGGCAACCCCAAGTTCAACCTTCTAAGAATGGGCCAGACTGTCTCCACAGCAGTAGGACTGTATTACATTTCTAAGAGTAATATTTACAATTTTGATCTCCACATTGTTTTTCACAAAGCCACTCTGTGACTGTGACGAGGTAGCGCACACTCCGATTTGCATTTCCAGGACACTGAAATCTGTTGCAGACTACAAGCTGATTGGTCATTTGTATACCTTACTGGGAAAAATGACTTTGCTGAGGCTCATAAGTTTTAGAAAGAAAGATCAACTATTTAACAATGTAAAGCAAAAGTAAGGGAGTAGGTACCAAATATAGCCCAGCTACCATATATTATCATAATTACTGACTGCATTTAGTACCTCTAGATCCCACACTGAAAGAGTGCACAGAAATAACATGCAATATTGGAATTTTACCATATTTTCCTTTACTTGTTTTGGTTTTGCCTAATATGTTGCATATTTCATATATGATTGTGGATTGAACTGTCTATTTTAAGTGCAGGGAGCCTAAATTTACTGTTTGCTTTCTGTATGGGGGTTTACTTTGGTTTTAATTTCTGTACGTTTTAATGTTTTCTTTATTTCTCCAACTCATTTGCTTCCAGGAGTGCCTCAAGACTTCCCCCCTTCTCAGCATCTCTTCCAGAAAGGGCCTCACTATACAGCCAGGCTGGCCTCAAGCTCACAGATCCACCCACCCTGCCACCTCAGTGCCAGAGTTCAAGTGTGCCACCACACACACTCAGGTTGATTTAACTTCTCTTTGAATGGGAGGATCCAATCTGTTTGTGTTTAGTCTGCTAATCAGCGCATACAGCCTGGTTTTTTCTTTCCCTTTCATTTTTATTTCTATTGTCCCCATTTCCCTTTTCCTCTGTTTTTGTTAAGTTTCTTACACTTCTTCCCATGTTTTCTCGTTGCTATAGAGGTTTTTTTTTTTTATTAAATTTCTCGATTTGAAGGACAATTCCTTTCATTTTCTTGCTCTGGGTGTTATTCAAGACAAAACTTCCATTTATCCGACTTTGGGGATGTCTTCTATGCAGCACTAGGGATGGTAACAGATTCTCCTTCTACATGCCCCGCCCCCCAGGTTTCCCTGTCCTAGCCTTCTTAACTAGTCTAGAACTCACGCTCTTCTTAATTTCTGAAAGTACTTCCTATAGCACCATCTGTGTTACCTGGCTGTAGGAACTCCTGCTGTGGGATGGTCTGTATATCAAATTGCTCTGATTGGTCAATAAATAAAACACTGATTGGCCAGTGGCCAGGCAGGAGGTAGGTGGGACAGGGAGAGAGGAGAATTCTGGGAAGCAGAAGGCGGAGAGAGAGAGACACTGCCAGCTGCTGCCATGACAAGCCGCATGTGAAGACACCGGTAAGCCACAAGCCACGTGGCAAGGTATAGATTTATGGAAATGGATTAATTTAAGCTATAAGAATTGTTAGCAAGAAGCCTGCCATGGCCATACAGTTTGTATGCAATATAAGTCTCTGTGTTTACTTGGTTGGGTCTGAGTGGCTGTGGGACTGGCGGGTGACAAAGATTTGTCCTGACTGTGGGCAAGGCAGGAAAACTCTAGCTACAAACTCCACTAAGGCTCTGTACATGAACCCCACTTTCAGTCACAAGTGCTGAAGTAACTAACCTCTTCCTCTCTGTGGCTTGCATCACACTCTCGAGCATCAAGTTAGTTCCTAATACCAAAGTGGTCCTATCTATGATGTTTCCTTGATGATTATGGCTTCTTGTTCTCATTTAAGATACTGTGCCTATCACATAAAGCAGGCACGTCCATCTCATGGGTATTTACTTATTTTTACCCTTAACATTTAAATCTAGCCAGGTGGCACATGCCTTTAATCCTAGCACTCTGGAGGCAAAAGGCAGGTGGATCTCGGTGAGTTCAAGGCCAGCCTGGTCTACAGATTGAGTTCCAGGACATCCAGGACTACACAGAGAAACCCTGTCTCAAAAAACAAAATAACAACAAAATTGAATCTAAAATTCTACTTAGAATTTCAGTGTATAAGCTTAGCATCAATGTTTTTCCATATGGATATCTAACTGATGTGCACCATTAATTGATAGGATCATAGATACATGAGCCTGTTTATGGATTCCCACTGGTTTGTTTATCCATTGTTGGCATTTATCCTTGACTACACAATTTTACAACAAATCTGGATATCCTACAGAGCAGCAGAAGGTAATCTTACGACCTGTAAGACATCATCTGCAAAATCTAAATTATATGCCGTCTTGCTCATTAGAGCAGAAGTATGGTGACCCTGCCATAGACTACACCCTAAGTCCTACAACTTTGTCCTTCTGTTTGTGGCCATTTGTATAGCCATATACTTTTTGTAATAAATTCACTGGTATCTCTCTCTCTCTCTCTCTCTCTCTCTCTCTCTCTCTCTCTCTCTCTCTCTCTCTCTCTCTCTCCTTTTACTTTCACTCAACCCCCCCCCCCCACCTCCTGAAAGTGATTAGGTAACTGGGTATATCGTTGACTGGGAGAATCCGTACCTGCCTCTGAAACTAAGAATATACTAAGACCCACTACTTCCTGATCCAGAGCGTTCATGGGAGAAAAGCCAGCTTCTCTTGTGTTCACGTGTGATGGAGCAAAGACTTTGATTATACCCAGCTACCTGTCGAAAGGAGCGGTCAGCGTGCAGATAGAACTGAAGGTGAGGGAGGTAGGCAGCCGAACCCCTTGCTATGCGGCGGCCTGTTCACAAATTGTCTCCTGTTTGGTCCCAAGCCCCACGCCGGGCAGCTTACAACTCTCTACAACTCCAGCTCCAAGGGGTCTGCCACCTCCGGTCTGACACCACACACAGACAGAGACACAGACAGACAGACAGACAGACAGACAGACACACACACACACACACACACACACACACACACACAATTTGTTTGTTTGTTTGTTTGTTTATGAGTTTTTGAGACAGGGTCTCGCTATGTAGCTTGGCTGGTCTTAAACTCACTATGTAGACCAGGCTGGCCTCAAACTCACAGAGATCCACTTATGCCTGTTGAGTGCTAGGATTAAGGGCATATGACATCACAACCAGAGAACATAAACATAATTTTTAAAAAATCAAGTGGGGACTGACAGTGTAGCCCCATGAGAAACAGCATTTGGCTCCAAGCCTGACAATCTGAGTTAGATCCTCAGAACTGACATGTTGGAAAAGGACAACTACTCTAACCTCCACATGCTCACAACCCTAAACACACAATGAATAAGAAACAGGAGGGTGCAGAGAAGGGGGAGGAAAAAGAGGAGGGAGAGGTAGAAAGAACACATTTTGGGCTGACAGGATGGATCAGCAGGTAAGGTGCTTTCCATCAAGGCGGACAACCTGAATTCGATCCTGGGACTCACATGGGAATACATATAGTGATCAGAGAGATCGGACTCCTGAAAATCGTCCTCTGACCTCCACATATGCATGCATGCATATGCACAAGTAAATAAACGTAATAACAAATTTGAAGTGGGATAAAAAAGAGTCAGTGCCGAGAAGGAAGTGAGAGCAGAGGCCCTGTGGTTTACTGCTGGTCCTGGGTGCTATCTAACATGCCTCTCTTGGTGCTACGATCATATGGTGAGGACACCCCTAGACATGCAACTTTATGAAAAATAATCTTGAGATACAGTTTAATAATGTGGCTGGAAGCTACAATAACCCAGAATTTCCTCTTTTAGCAAGTTACCCTAAAAACCCAACAGCAACTAATTATATGCATTTACCAACCCATTACCTACATAGGAGAAGCTGGACATGCTAGTACATGCCTGTAACGCCAGCACATGGGAGAGTGAGGAAGGAAGAGCGAAAGTTTAGCGTCAGCCTGGGCTACACACCAAGTTCAAAGCCAGCCTGAGCGACACGGTGAGATTCTGTCTTCAAAAATAAGGCAGGGCAGGACACTTGCCACCAAGCCTGACAACCTGAGTTTGATCCCCAGAACCCACGTGTGGAAAGAGTTGTTCTCTATCCTCCACGCGTGCTGAGACAACCATGCCCCACACACACCAAAAAACGGTGGAGAGAATGAAAGTTATCTGACAAACACATATTTTGTGGAAATGCAGGTTATATACACTTTAACACACATATATGTGTACTTTATGAATCTGGGAAAATAGACTTAATTTTGGAGGAAGAGGTAAGATTATTTAGAGAGACTTCATTTTTGCCACACTCTCGGCATACTTGAATTTGCTACACTATCTGCATATTTGAAAATGAGTATTAGAAAAATTTCACTTAAAGTAGCTTGAGAGCCTCAGTTCCAATGCCCAGAAGCGGAGCGAGGCTGGTGTGGCAGCACATTTTCCCGGTGCTCCTAAGGCGAGGTGAAGGGTGTCAGGAGAGCCTCCAGCTCACAGATGGGCAAGCCGGGCGGACACAGGGCGCTGGCAAACAACCAGACCTCGCCTCAAACAAGGCAGAAGGAAAGGACCTACAGCGAGGCTGACCTCTAGCTTACATACATACTCTGTAGGACACACAGAACACACACATACACATGCATGCACACACATGCACCCATCATACACGTATACACACACAACACACATGTACATGTACACACATACACACACAGATTATAAAAAAAAAAGATATTCCGTAGACTTCAGATATTGTTCTCTTACTTTTAATATGCTATTTTTCAACTTTAAAACAATTTTGTGGATAGACAGACAAGCAGTTACACTTGTCCTTAATGCCGACATTGATGGCTTTATTCAGCTGTTGGTTATCAGGCTAATATACCGACTGACAAGTGCCATTCTGAAAACGTCACAGGCTCTGCTGACAGCGGCACTTGCCTCCTCTGGCTGCACTGAGGCACCCGCAGACCACAGGACCTAATCCCACTAACACCATGAACCAGACTGCACAAATGCTGAGCCAGTGTTTCCTGTCACAGTCCTACCTCCAGCTGGAGACCGCCAGCTGCCATGATAATCCCTCCAGTGCTTTACACACAGGGTAAACACACCCAGGAAATAATCCTCCAGCCTCTGCCTCCTACATGTATTTCCCAGAGAGGAAGAAGACAAGGCAGGGCATTGGCCATTAGCAACAAGGGCCATTTTATCAGAAGGGGTGTCTTTAAATATGTTTCTAAATGTTAAGTTAAAAAGTATTGTTCACTAAGAGAAAAAGAAACAAGGGTGGGTGGGAAGAACAAAGTAGGTAGGAAATTTAAAATCCATCGTTAATTGCACTAATATCAGTCCATCCCAAGGACAACCAGAGTCAACAGCCTAAAAAGTTCACTCTGCAGCTTCCAAGATTGAGTCATGAACTTTATGCACCTCCCCTCAGCACTAGAAGTGGAAAAACTAGAGGTAGCTAGACAATGAATGCTAGGTATGTTCACTCCTAAAGGACCTGGAGGTGTCTCTACAGGCCACCGGGCACCTCAGAGAAGAATGTGAGATGACCTCTCAAGGGTGCCGGACAGCACAAGAGTGGGTGGCGACAGACTCTGATCCTAACCAGAGCGTCTCCAACACTGCTCCAGAAGCAGACGCCAGAGCCATGAGGCTCAGTTCATCAACACTGGATGCTAGCTAACCTTTCTACCTGATCACTTCTTCTATGACTGAAGGGGAGAGCCATTCAATACCAATTTTACTAAACAAGATACATAGAATATCTGTAAAGGTTAAAATGTTATAAAAATGAGTCAGTTAGTAATACAGAAAACCAACTAGAATTGTGGGTTATTTTCAAAAGGCCTTTTAACTTTCAGTATTTAGAGCAAAACCCAAAAGGTGACCCAACAGACTTTGCGCTTTCCCATAATTCTCCCTAAATTAAAAAAAAAAAAAGCTCCCATTTATCTTCTCATAATGATACATGACCATTTATTTCTACTTTGAAAACAGAAGATCAGTATCACACAACCTGATAAAAGGAGTCTCTAGTAATCCTTTGCTTTTTCCTGCTAGTCTTTCATTTGTTCTTGGGATCAGTTTCCTTTAGACAGAGCTGTAGTGACGCTGGATCACAGTGCTCCACGTCATTCTACCAGCAGACCTCAGGAGAAGCAGAGCATGGGTACATAATGGAATTACTGACAGTTTCATAACACACTCTGAAATATTTAGCTGGAGAAAAAACATATTAAGAATTCCAAGCTTTTAAAAGCTAAACTTAATTTCTGGCAAACACAACTGGTAATTACAACCAAAAGCCAAATATTGTGAAGTCCGTTTTTAGACTAAGCAATCTTACCACTCAGCACAGGCAATCACCGGACCACTCAGGCATGAAGATAGCTGCTCAGCTCCTGAAAACCAGAGCGACATCACACTTCTCTAATGTGACTTGCAAAGTGAAACTTGTATGTGAACAAACTGGAAGCATAAAACTGTGGCCACAGCACTTGGGAGGATCTCTGTGAGTTCGATGCCAGCCTGGTCTATAAAGCAAGCTCCAGGACATACAAGGTTTCACAGAGAAACCCTGTCTTAAAAAGAAAAGCAACAACAATAACAAAAAACAAACAAACAACAACAAAAACCCACCAAACCTACCAACCAACAAACAAAACTTGTGGCCACAAACACAGTATTTAGAGATAATTTATAATAATCTACATTTTCACCTATGAGAAACAGCCAAACAAATAATCACAAAAATAAAATTCAATATTGAAAAAAAATCATTTTGTTTTTGTTTTTCAAGACAGTTTCCCTGTGTAGCCCTGGCTGTCCTGGAACTCGCTCTGTAGACCAGGTTGACCTCAAACTCAGAGAACTGCCTGCCTCTGCTTCCGGACTGCTGGGATTAAGGAGTTAACCACCATACCCAGCAATATTAAAAATATTCCAATCTATTCACACTCTGGCTCATATATGCAAATCCACATATCCCAAATCCTACACCAAATCACTGAGAATATTTAAGTTTTCCAAGCTGACGAAGGAAGGCTCAGAAGGCAGACTAATGAGTACAGCAAAGGGGCTGAGGAGCCAACTCCGAGAGCTCTCAAGGGCCGATAAAGCTACAACACTTTCAGCAAGAAAATAAAGGAACACTAGATTCTAACCCAGAGTATCCACGTGTTATGTGACTTTTCCTAGAGTGACAGGAGCAAACCTAATTCACCCCAAACAGGAAACACACAGACCAGAGAAATGATTCCACTCAAGAATAGATTACTGAACCAGTGAGTTTTCTGGAACTAATTCTAGGAGCACAGGTCACTCAAGAGCAACCAAGTTAACAACAAATCCAATCCAGCGTTTTTGCAGTTCCCCGAGCAACTTGCAGGCAGTCCCACTGAAGAGCCTCTCCTTTCGTTCTAGCAATTATTTACTGATTTTATCTCTTTCGAGGGTGGGGGCTCCCAAGTCTTGTAAGTTTTGTCAACTTATGTCCTACACGTAGTCCTTTGAATGAGACACAGCCCCCATAAGCTTGGCTATTTGGACACTTGGTCCCCAGTCAGTGGAACTGTTTAGGAAGGATTAGGAGGCGTGGTCTTGTTGGGGGAAGTGTGTCACTGGGGGCAAGCTTTCAGGTTTCCATAGGGAATTTCCATAGGGAATGGGCCAAGTTTTTCAAAACTCTGCCTCTCCATGCCTGCTGTCCCTCTCTGCCTCCTCACTCTGTCTCCCCGCCCCCTCCTTCTCTCTTCCTGATGCTTAATAATTTTTGAGATGTGAGTTCTCCACTCTTTATGTCACCATTTCTTTGCTCTCCCATCATTGACTCTAACCCTCAGAAACAATAAGACCAACTAAATGTTTTCTTTCATCAGTTGCCTTGGCCCTGGTGTTTCATCATGGCAACAAAAATGTAACTAAGATATGGAACATTTAGGACCAGGAGCCTTGCTGGAGTTATTATATCACTGGAGGTGGGCTTTGAAAGTTTACAGATTCACCCAATTTCTTTCTCTCCCTCTCCCCCCCCCCCCCTCTCTCTCTCTCTCTCTCTCTCTCTCTCTCTCTCTCTCTGCTTCCACTGTGTGGTTGAGATGTGTGGCTCAGCTTCCTGCTCCAACCTCTTGTTACAGTGCCGCCCCTGTCGTTATAGACATCCAGCCCTCTGGAACAGTAAACGACGGTAACAACAAACCCTGTTTCTCCAATAAGCCGCTTTTGGTCATGGTATTTTATCACAGCAACAGGAAAGTAACTGATACACCTAGTCTTCTGAGCTCCACTCCCCCATCCCCAGGAAATGCTTCAATTTAGAGACAGCTGTGTATCACTACATATGATACTAACCGAAATCAATGTATGATTTACTAGTAGGAAAAGCAGAACTCTACCATACAGGATTTTAAGTGATTTCTATAGATGCTGCCACCTCAAGAAGGCAAAGTACATCTCCTCACCCATGAAGTATTGGCTGCTTCTTCCAAAAAGTGAAGTGTGTGTATGGGGGGGACAAACCTATAAGACCCAGAAAACACCACTGCAACCAGGGAACGGACAGTGCTAATCCGTGCTGAGATCAGGCACCACTGGTGTGACATGATAAGGATGGCATTTTAGGGACAGCAGGAGAACTCGGGTAAGTCAAGGTGCTTTCTGCCTGATCCCTAGAATCCACGTGGTGAAGGTGAGAACCAACTAACCAATTCCCACAAGTCATCTTTTTACTTCCACATCCATATGTGGCACACATGTGCAGGTGCACACATGCATGCGTGTACACACAAAGTATTTAAAGAAGAACTTAAAAGACACTTTTACCATTGTTCCTATTCCCCAGAACTCTAGCAAGGGGGTATAAGTTATAAGTGATGCCAGACTGAGGAATGTCTTATGTTCTCTAAAATATGCTGCCAGTGTTCCCTCAAGATCATCAAAAACATTCTGAAAGACTATTACAGTTCAGAGAGGTCATGAGGAATGAGTGTTATATGGCAACATGGGGGGGGGGGGGGAGGATCCACTGGCCAAAAAGGAGACATGAGGTAAAAACTAAGAATATCTGGATAAAGTACAGACTTCAGACAGCATTCATTTATCAATATTGGTTCATTAACACTAAGAGACATCACACTAATATGAAACATAACAAAGCATCTTTCACATGGGAACTCTCCACCCTCTAAACTTCCTGCAACTCTCAAAGTAGTTAGTCTAGACCTTGAGGTCTGATTGTAACATTATTATAACGTAAGCATTAGATGGAAATGATATATTGCATGTTGGTAGGTACTGTTCACACACATCTTACTTCCAACAGGGCAAGAAACTGTTTTGCTCATTGTATTCCATTGTTAGAACATCTCCTGCCACTCAATAGTTTGGTCTTTATTATTATTATTATTATTATTATTATTATTATTATTATTATTATTATTATTATTATTATTGGTATTCCTGTTTGGTCTGTGTGTAAGTCAGTGCACCACAAGCATGCTTGGGTCACACAGTGGCCAGAAGAGGGCGCTGAATCCTCTGAAGTTACAGACGGTTATGAGCTGCCATGTGGGTGCTGGAGACTGAACTAGGGTACTCTCACGTTCTCTAGAAGAGCAGCCAGTACTCTTAACCTCTGAGTCATCTCTCCAGCCCCATTCAATAAGAAATTGTGGAATAAATAAATAAGTATACACTTTTGTAATACCACTTTTATTCCTGTTACTCATGATTATTCCTTTATGTCTATATTTTCATTCACCAAAAGATGCTACCAAGAAAAAGCTAATTAATTCTGGTCAAGAAATTGGCAATGACTGGGGTCAGAAGTGGCTCAGCAGGTAAAGGGGCTTGCCATAAAAGCTCTATGACCTGAGTTCAATCCCTGCAATCCTAAAGATGGAAAGAGAAAACCACTTCAAAGTTTTCTTCTGACTTCCATGAGCACACTGTGACATGTACTACCCAATCCCATAACACACAGTACATTTTAACTGACAACTATAAACAGATCTATCCAATAAACATTTACTACTTCTCTCCCATAATCCAAAAATGACATAGCATTGGGGACATTAAAAAAAAAAAAAAAGACTTCATATTGAAGTCTAACTGTGGGCGGCACTGATGTACATACAAATGAGAATCAATACAATGAGTGAGTGTCAAGTTCTTGCTCTGGGTACCGTGGGGCAGTGTATTAGGAACACTGACCACATCCCACACCCCAGGATGGTGAGAACAAAAGATTCATGAGCAAAGCAGGGTAAACAGGCCGCAAACAAGTGAAGTGTGTGTGTGTGTGTGTGTGTGTGTGTGTGTGTGTGTGTGTGTGTGTGTTGGGGGGGGTGTCTGTCACATGGGAAATTAAGTACTAAGCAAAGCAGTGACGGACACTGAAATGCAGGCAGACAGCAGGCCATCAAGAGGCCTGGGCAGTCATGGATGAGGGGTTAAGGGGGTATTCAATGGTAAGGCGGTGACTTCAACAGATCGAACCCTCTGAACTCACTGGAGGACAAGGCAGAATGAGCCGTAGGAAGTTAGAGAGGTTGAATGAAAGATGGCAGACCACGACAGTGGGACCATTCGGGAGAAGACACAGCAGACTGATCTACTGTTAACTATAGCGACTTATATCATCAACTTTCAATTCCACTTCACCCTGCCTCCTTCAGACTCTTCCCTCACAGAAGACAGACTATCTTTCAAAAACATAGATCACCTCACTCCCAGCTTAAAACTTTCCAATGCCCTGCCATGACATATTCCAAAATCAAACTCCTCAGCATAGCCTCTCAAAGGTAAAAGACTCAAGTTTCTGCTTTCTCTTCCGATTTCACTTTGTGCATCCTCCAACCATATTACTTTTCTTTCAGTTCCTTCCTTCAAAAAGCATCCACCTTGCCAGTAACTCAGCACTCCAGGGGGCAGAGGCAGCGTGAGGCTACTGTGGACCACACAGAGGTCAAGCCTAGCCAGTTACACAAGGGGCCCCTGTCTCACAACAGAGCCAACACAACAACAGCAAAACTACAAAGCAAGGCTGGACATGGGGCTCACCGGAAGGAAGGGCTTGCCTCAAACACGAGAGGTCCTGTCTCTGATCCCCAGCACTGAAGGAGGGGCATTCCTCATGCCTAAAATACTCCATTACTTGTTCCATGGATTTCAATTTAAAATTTGTGACTTTCCAAGAGGACCAAACTAAAGGCAGGCCTCTTTCCCACACAGTTACCTTCCATTATAATCTCTTACTTTTCTTTACACTTAGATAATAAGCACGCCTTTAATCCCAGCACTGGGAGGCAGAAGCAGGTGGATCTCTGTGAGTTCGAGGCCAGATTGGGCTACAGATCTAGTTCCAGGACAGCCAGGGCTACACACAGAGAAAGTCTGTCTCAGGAAAAAGAAAAAGGAAGGAAGGAAGAAAGAATATCTGAGAGTAAACACGGGGCTGGAGAGATGGCTCAGCGGTTAAGAGCACCGGCTGCTCTTCCAGAGGACCACGGTCCAGTTCCCAGCACCCACATGGCCCCTCACTATTATCTATACTCCAGTTCCAGGGGCCCCAACATCCTCTTCTGCCCTCCAAGGATACTGCACATGTGGTAAACAGACACACATGTAGGCAAAATACCCATAGACATAAAAAAATAAAGGAAAAATTTTAAAGAGAGAAAATAAATGTGTGAATGGGTAAGAGATGGTCAATCATGGAGACACTTAAAATGTAATATGGTCAACGGCTGAACAACCATTCTAAACCACGCACAGAGAAAAAGCAGGAAGCATA
Source organism: Peromyscus maniculatus bairdii (assembly GCF_049852395.1). Classification (NCBI taxonomy): domain Eukaryota; kingdom Metazoa; phylum Chordata; class Mammalia; order Rodentia; family Cricetidae; genus Peromyscus; species Peromyscus maniculatus. Next base: position 83,860,624 of record NC_134853.1, on the reverse strand, counting down.
ATCAGAATGGTTAGGGAAGGCTATTCTCAAAAGGGAGTTCCTAGGCTGAAAACCAAAAAATGCAAAAGGCAAGTTATATGAGGCTGAGGGCATAGAAAATTCCAGACAAAGATAAGTATGAAGGTTCTGGAGTAGGAATATATCTTTCTTGTTGTTGTTGTTGTTGTTTGGTTTTTTTTATTTTATTTATTTTATTTTACAATACCATTCAGTTCTACATATCAACCATGGGTTCCCCTATTCTCCCCCCTCCCACTCCCTCCTCTTACCCCCAGCCCACCCCCCATTCCCACCTCCTCCAGGGCAAATCCTCCCCCGAGGACTGCAATCAACCTGGTAGACTCAGGTAGGAATATATCTTAATGTCTGAACAACATCATTAAAAGCTCTCTTAGGCTTACAGAAGAAGCAACTTACACCAATTTAACACCTGCCCAAGCTGTCCAGATAACTCCTTTCCAAAGTCCTGCAAGTCGATGGCAACTGTGACAGCTTCAGCGTCTGCCCCTCCCAAACACTGATTGAACTGTGGGACTGTAGGGGTGTTCTGGACATGGATGCTGTGTCTTCACAGTGGGGGTGTTCTGGACATGGATGCTGTGTCTTCACATGGGACTGGTGCCTGAATAAAGGGAGAGCTTGTCCCTCTCGGTCCTCCAACCTTCTTATTCTTCACATGGGACTGGTGCCTGAACAAAGGGAGAGCTTGTCCCTTTGGTCCCCCTCACCTTCCTATTCTGCAACATTCCAAGGCCCTGAGGCCTTTGCCAGCTGTCGTCACCTCAGGACCTCCCAGACTCCACAACTGGGGCCGACAAACGTCTGCTCATTAGAAATTGCTCAGTCTCAGGGACTCTCATATGCCGGTACAACGGGGACTAACATGGACGTCAGAGCCTCTGCAAAGTCAACGACGCAGATAAATTCCTTACCAGAGACAACATCAAGAACACAGAAGAAACTTTCCAACACCTCTAACAACCAGGACACTGCAGCCCAAGCCCTGTCTTTCCTCCTCCTCTGCACTAACTGAGATCTGTCTGTACTGTGGGTGCGCAACACAGTGATTGAGTGAAGCAGTAATAACAACCAAAGACACGGGCTCTGTCATTCAGAGGGCGAAAAATGCGAAATCCTATGAAAACTAGAAAACTATATGAGAAAGAAACTGTAAGTAAACTGCAAAAACTCTGGGTTTGGTGTCCCAGGTTTCGGCACCAAATGTTAGTAAATTGATGGCTGAAACTGGGAGGAGACAGCTCAGCCCTAGAGGGCGAGTATCCCGGACACCTCGAGCTACTTAGAACAAGGGCTCTGCCCTGAAGGTGTCCCGGACACCTGAAGCTGTTTAGCACAACTCTGATGGCTGAGACTACAAAGAAACAGCCCAACCTTGGAAAGGAAGGTTTTCTGACTTCTCGGGAGAGTCAGGCCTGGAACTGCTTCAGCAAGGAAGGGTATCCTGACTCTTCGGGAAAGTCAGGATATACCTGGTGTGATGGGGGATTGTCTCCCTGCAGGACACAGCAATCCTGCTCCTCTCCTGGAGAGCCACAATCTCTGGCTCAGTGTTACCAGCTCTCTCTTGCTCAGTCCACTATGGGATGTCCCAGCAAGGTTCTTCTGTGTACCAGTGAATGAAGGTCTTCACCCAAAACTCTTTTGAGAAAGAGGTTAATTTGGGAAGGAGGAGTCCAGGAGAGTAGCTGCCTCTACCAGGGTGGAGAGAACAGCCCACAACTGACCGGGCAGAGTGGTTTATATAGGATGTCTAGGGGGCGAAGTCAACTGTGATTGATTAGTTTTTTTTTTTGTTTGTTTGTTTGTTTGTTTTTCCTGCCCAGGGATTGGCCAGTTTTGTGAGCAAGGGACAGGGATGGCCCTGATTTCAGGGCCAAACTGTGTTTCTTTCACTGACCTTTCTTGGCTTTTTTTTTTTTTTTTTTTTTTTTTTTGGTTTTTCGAGACAGGGTTTCTCTGTGTAGCTTTGCGCCTTTCCTGGGACTCACTTGGTAGCCCAGGCTGGCCTCGAACTCACCGAGATCCGCCTGCCTCTGCCTCCCGAGTGCTGGGATTAAAGGCGTGCGCCACCACCGCCCGGCTCTTTCTTGGCTTTTTAACACTACCTCTAAGGCCAGGGAACATTTTTTTCACTGACTCTGATTCTAGGGGCCAACAGTGTTATTTTGGTACGAGTTTCAGAGTCAGGGCATATTTCCTGGGTCCTGGGTTTGGGGATAAAGTGTTCATTTCTCTGGCTCAGTTCCCAAACACAGGCTGTGTTTCTTTCCCTGGTCCTAGGCTCCAGGGCCAGGATTCTACTTTCCTGCTCTGTGATTGGTTGGTTTCACAAGTCTGTTGGACAGGGGCAGAGATGGCTCTAATCTGAGCTAAACTGTGTTTCTCTCATTGGCCTTATCTGAGCCATCCCTTCCCTAATTCTGGGCTCCAGGGTCAGGGTGGGTTTAGCCAGCCCCTTTTCCCTAGAGAAACATGTAATAAATTCTACTTTATATAATAGGTACTAGACAAAATTACTTTTACATATGAATAACTGCAGCCAATAAACACCAATAAAGCAGGAGTAATGGCGACATTAGGAACAGCATAATTATTCAGGCAATGAACAGACCACCAGTGGTCTCCAGAATCAAACTACTTCACCATTACTGGAAACACACTATTACGAATAAAATGAAAAACCACAGGAAATGCTCATTTCCTCAAGATTTGTAATGCTTGCAGGGAGGTCAACTGCTGTGGACTCCAGGAGAGAATAAATTTTAGTGTTTACAGTCCGGAGAGGATGGGCAGCAGGTAACTAGTCGGAAATCAGAGCAGACAGGAGGAAAAGCATCAGGTTTCACCTCTAGAACTGCACAGTAGCGACACTATCTGATCCATGGCTGTGTAGAATACTACCTAATCCTCACTCATAAAATATCATCTCAAAGAGTGTACCCTTCCTACACACAATGTGCTGCAATCTCCTGTGTGGGGAATTCTGAGGAAATAAAACAGGGGAGTCTGTTCAAAGAATCTGAGGTCCAGGGACTGGAGAAATAAACAGCTTAGCCATTAAGACCTGTGGTTACACTCCCAGAGGACCCAGGTTCAATTCCCAGCATGCACATTGTGGCTCACAAACATCTGTAACTCCAGTTTCAAGGGCACCCAACATCAGGCATGAAAGTGGGTACACAGGAATGCATGCATGCAAAACACCCACACACATAAAATAAATGTAAAAACTCTGAAAAATCTGAGATCTAAAGATGGTCAATCTGTGGTGGTATTTTCTTTGTGCACCCCAATAAAGCTTATCTGAAGATCAGAGGGAAAAGCCAGCTACTACATTAAACACAGAAGTCAGGCAATGGTAGCACACGCTTTTAATCCTAGCATTTCTCTTTGAGTTCAAGGCCACACTGGGAACAAAGCCAGATGTGGTAGCACACACCTTTAATCCCAGCACTAATTATGGAGGTCTGTACAGACAGGAAGTGATAGAGCTTGGTAGAAAGAGGAAGTGATGTAGCTGGGCAGAGAGAGGAAGTAACAAGACAGGGCACAGGAAGGTTTATAGACGTGAGTATACAGGAAGTAGGTCTCTCTTTGGCTGAAGATTTTTAGTGATAAGAACATGGCTGGCTTCTTTCTGCTTCCCTGATCTCTCAGATAAGCTTTATTGGGGTGCACAAACGAAACATCACCACATCAACCAACAGGTTTGAAATATGAATGAGGATTTTTATCATTAATACAGAGTGATTCTCAGCCCAACACCGATACATAACAGAGTCAATCAAATTTATTATCATCTCTATGAGAAAATGCAATCCTCATTTACTATAGTAGCAGACTCCTGAAATTTGGAGACATGAAAGTACAGTCCACCAACAACCATAAGAGTTCCAGGATCTCAAGGGCTGTAAAAACTTGCTAAAGGTTAGGGATGAAGCTTAGTAGAAGAGCCCTTAGCCAGCATGTGCAAAGGCTCTAGATTCTATCCCCAAATCCTCTCTCCCAATAAATAACAACAACAACAACAAACTAACTAGCTAGTCCTCTCTTCCAGTGACTACTTCAATAAAAAACACACATAATTAAAGGCTGGGCCAGGGAAGTAGCCTGGTTGGTACAGCACTTGCCTAACATGCATACAGCCCTGGGTTTACTCCGTAGGGGTACTGGTGGCTCACACTTTTAATCCCAGCACTCAGGAGGATCAGGAATTAAGGCCTCTTTGGCTTCATAGTAAATTAGAGGCCACCCTGGGTTATATGATCCCTGCTCCTCCCTTCCCTTAAAAAATAGATAGCGACAACGCAGAAATGATTCCTTTGAAGAGACAGCCCTGTGTGCTTAACATTCCTGGTTTCCCTAGTGCTGACCTGTGAGCACAAGGACCTCTTGCCCTTTACACCCACCCACCTTTTATTTTAATAATGCTATGTCCAGAACGCCTTCTCAACCTTCCTCACACACAACCTCTCGTTAAGAACTGTGTGCATCACTGAAACTTTGACTTCGGTGCCTTAAGGGGTTCTGTTGCCTTTCTAATACATGGCAACATGGATGGGAAACACTCAGCCACCAAAGAACAAGACAATTAACGAGACAGTTGTCTCCTGCACAGCCTCAGTGTCCCACCAAGCATCTTACCCCAAGCATCTAAGTCTGAGCCACTTCTCAGAGTAGGAGCTATGTGTGAGGAGGGAAAATAAAGTTCCTAATGGGTAGCTGAGGATGGTGGTGATGATAGAAACCGTTGTGCTGTGGGCAGGAAAGATGCTGCCCAGCTATCAAACACCCCATACCTTCCTCATTCAAGCCATCTATACCCATTAATTTGGGTGTACCCCACACACTCACCGTTAACAGCCACTCTAAAAGCAGCCTAGCCCAAGTCGTTTCACATCTCCATCCTGCCTACTGTGAGGAGGCAGATGCTGGTGTTCGAGTTCACACAAGAACGAGCTCCTGCACTAGACCTGGCAACTGCCTGAAGTCTCCTGGTGTGTTAACACATTCATTTTGCTCAGCTGTTAGTCTCCAGTCTGGGTAAGGATGTTCGACTTTATGGCCGAAAGTAAATATGGTAAACAGAAATTAAATGGGTCAGAGAGGGTCAGGGTCCATGGACAAAGCAAACAACAAGAACGACTGCCTTCATCAGACCAATTGTACCCTTGGTCTAAAACCAAGGGGGGAATTGTGGGCTCCTTTAGATACCAGGATAGGTGCCAGCACTAACTGATACTCAGAATAATGAAACCCAGAGACCAGAGACAGCAAAGGTGACTCAAATAAAAGGCAAGAGGGTCTTGGAGCCCAATGTAGGGGAGAACAGAGAATGCATTTTAGTCATATGAAAAGTAAATTATAATAAGAACTCAAAAACATTTAAAAAACTAAATAATTAAACTAAACTGGAATTAATAGACTATACAGGATATATATTATTTTCCAAACTTTGGGGGGGGGGGGCATTTCTCAAAAATTACCATGTAATAAGAAACAAAATAAACCTCAAAATTCCCAAAAGCAAAAATCATGCAGGTTTATGATCAAAATGTAATAAAACTAAAGATCAGAAGGAGACATTCTTTTACAATATTATTTTAAATGATTAAGGTTATTTAGAAACAAAAGACATCTAAGTTTTTTATTGTTTTTGTTTTTTAAGACAGGATCTCTCTACATAACTCTGGCTGTCCTGGAACTCACTATTTAGACCAAGCTGGCCTCAAAATCATAGCTCTGTCTGCTTCTGCCTCCCCAGTGCTAGAATTAAGGCAAGTGCCACCACACCCAACTTTAGAAAAAGAAGTTAGGCAAAGCAAACCCCTGCCACAACCCCGGAAGCTGGACTACCAAAGACTCTTGGAAAGGTCAAAGAATAAACACACTAAATATGGAAGTCAAGGAGCCCGAGGATGGGAAGCTACAGAGAAGGGTTTCTAAGCAGTCAATGAGACAGGGCTTACTGAAGACAGCATTGACTGCATCGTGAAGGAAAAGCAGATCCAACATAAACATAACCGATTCCACACTTCCTAACTCCAAACACTATATGCCAGATGCCAAAGCGGAAAAGGGCCAACATATGCTGTCTTGATCTAAGCCACACACAGATGGTCTAGAAATGGTTCCCACAAGGAAAACTCAGGAAGGACATCAGGATTTCTAGCCTCCATTTTTATTCTTATGTATGTGGTGTATGCATGTATACGTGTTTGGTGTATACATGAACGTGAGTGGCAGGTGCACATGTATGCAGAGACCAGAGGTCAATGTTGGGGGGTTTTCCTCTATCACTATCTTTTTTTTTTGAAAGACAAGCTCTCTTCACTGAACTAGGAGACTAATTCAGCTAGGCTGGCTGGTTAACGAGCTCTTGGATCCACCTGTCTCCTCCTGAGCCCACCCAACACCGCTCCCCCTTCTGCTGGAGTACAGATACTCCACAAGTCTGGGTTTCTACATGGGTGCTGAGAGCTGGAACTCAGGCCCTCGTGCCGTGCAGGGAGCACCTCACCCACGGAGCCGGATCTCCAGCCAGCATTCTATTCTTCACACTTTGGTTTTTGTCACTAGAAGTTAAAAATGTACTGATCTTGTCAGCATTTCCTACGGCGTATAATTATATAGTGGGAGAATTTACTTCCCAGTTGCACCAGTGTTTATTTCTGTTCCTTCACCTCTTCCTCACTGATTCTCCTCCCATCTGGAGTCTGTCTGTGGAGGTAATTCATATAGAATGTCCAAGCCCTTACTGTAAAAGAGTTGGCTAGAGCACAGAGTATTATGTAGGCAGAGGTAAGAGCACTAAGCATATGTTGCTGCTTTATCAGACACAATAAATAATGCACAAGTTATGCGAGATAGCAATTTCATCCCGTCCCTGGTTATCTGAGATTAGCACATCAGCATGCTGCCCCCAATGAAGGAGTACTTCTACTCCAAGCCACTGAGGAAGGATGAGTAGGACTCCCTTGACAGTAATGTGGTATGCTTATCTTCCTTTATCTCTTCTATTTCCAGCTAGGGCGTGGACATGCAAGAGCATTTAATTCACCGCATCTTTTCTACTAAGCAATTTAATCAATGGAGCCAAAGTATTCAATGACCAACAACTGTTTCACTTGGCCATTTTCCCAAACAGAACTTCAGCACTCTTTGATCTTAATTAATTAATTAATTAAGATGGTATCACTAAAAGGCTGAGCCCTGCCTTTTCTTTTCTTTTCTATTTTTTTAACATGGTGTCTTTCTACAACATCACATGATTAGGAACAAAAAGGTTTATCAACAGTTATAGAAATATTACTGTAATAATTTTTTTCTTTGCTTTTCTTTTTTCTGTTTGTGTTTTTGAGACAGGGTTTCCTTGTGTAACCCTGGCTGCCCTGAAACTACCTCTGTAGACCAGGTTATCCTCAAACTCACCGAAATCCACCTGTTTCTGCCTCCCCAGTAATGGGATGAAAGGCGTGATCCACCACCACCTAGCTGCTATAATAATCTGACAATTATATAAATAACAATGCACTGCCATCAAATTACTAATACATACTGTTTGTTTTATCAGAAGCAAGTTAGTACAAAAAACACTGTATTTAAAAGGTGCACCAGGAGAGGTGGGTGTATGCCTGCAGTCCTAACCTCTCGTACGGTTGAGATAAGGGAATGACCACAACCTGAGATTGAGCCCAGGCTGGGTAACAGTAAAACTGTCTTTAAAAATTATCCTTTTCTGGCTGGGCAGTGGTGGAGCACACCTTTGATCCCAACACTCGGGAAGCAGAGCCAGGTGGATCTCTGTGAGTTTGAGGCCAGCCCGGGCTACAGAGTAAGTTCCAGGAAAGGCTCCAAAGCTACACAGAGAAACCCTGTCTTGAAAAAACAATATATATATATATATATATATATATATATATATATATATATATATATATATATATATGTCCTTTTCCACTGAATTACCTTTCCACCTTTGTTGAAAGTTAATGGGTTATTTCTGGGGACTATTTCTGTTCACCATGTTGTTTCACTACCTGTTTATAGCAATAATGAACTGACATGCTCACTGTGACTTCAAGAATCCAGGAAATAAATGTAATACAACGGCATTTTTTTTCTCTGAAGTGACTTTGCTCAGCTAAGTCCTCTGCATTTCTGAAGAGATTTGAGTACCAGTTTGTCCATTTCCACCAAGTAATTGCTGAGGTATGGACTGAGCTCCCATGGAAAGTACAGTACCCATCTGTGAGAACTAATCTCCGAACTGCAGACTGTTCAATGCATAAACACGCTATCACTTGATTTATTTAAGCTTTTACATTTCTATCAGCTGTGAATTATAATACAAAGTGTATAATCTCATGTGTATTTTGTTACCTTTATCTCTACATAATTACTTTTTTGGATGCTCCTGCAAATAGTACATTAAATTTCAATGCCTAACTGTTTTCTGCTAATCTACAGATAGGCAATTGAGTTTTATATGTTTAATTTATATTCTGCAACCATCTCAAGCTGAGCAGTTTTGGTATTGCTTTTCATATATACTGCAGGATGTGGCAAAATCATGTCACCAGTGAACACAGAAGTATTAATTCTCCCTTCCTAAGTGCATTACTTTTTCTCTCCCATCTCCACTTGTCTTCTCTAATCTCACTAACTAGAAACTCTAGTACAAAGCTGAATGCTCCTTATCAGACTTTCACCATTTCACTATTAAAAATGAAGTTAGCTACACAATTTTCCCCGATATGTTTACCAGGGAGCGGAGACCCCTGCTCCCCTGGTCTGCAGACAATAGTTGTTTTTAATCAGGAACGGATGTCCAATTCTGTCAATATTCTTTTCTGCTCAGGTGGTAGCATGATGTTCTTTTTTACACTGTTTATATAATAAACTGCATTTCTGGAATCGTGAGTGTTCAGCTGACCTTAGGACTCCTGGGGATAAACTTTACTTGCTCAAGATATATCTTCCTTGTTTTGTAATTTTCTGAAATTCATTTGTAATAACTCTGCTAGCAGTTTAGCTATATTTGTGACAGATAACAAGTCTATGGCTCTGACTTGTAATGTCTATGCTGCACATCACTGGGAAGTATTCTCCCCTTTTTAACAGCGGAAAGGGTTGTATACAACTGATACTATCTCTTCCCTAAATATTTAGAGGAATTCCTTGATGAAGCCATTTGAGCCTACACTTTTTTTTCTGTAAGGTTTTTAACTGCAAATGCATTTTTTGTGACAGTGATAAGCACTCTGGAAGTCTGGAGTCATGGGTTACCAGCTTTACAGTACTAAGTTACTCCTGATAATCTCTTACTATATTTTTAGTAGCTATAGATTGGCTTTATGTGTTCTCTCTCTCTCTCTCTCTCTCTCTCTCTCTCTCTCTCTCTCTCTCTCTCTCTCTCTCTCTCTCTCTCTCCTCTCTCTCTCCCTCCCTCTCCTCTCTTTCTCTCCCCCCTCTCTCCTCTCTCCTCTCTCTCTCTGTCCCAATACGGGTGATCTGGCTCTCCTCTTGTTTGTCTGTCAGACTAGGAAGTATCTTTTTTAAAGTTTTTTAAACTATCAACAGGAAAGAGCTCAATCTTTTACTTATATATTTAGATTTCATGTGTATGATTGTTTGCCTGTATGTATGTATGTACACCACGAGTGTGTCCAGCGCCCATGGAAGTCAGGAGAAGGCATGAGATTCCTTGGACATGGAATTAGGGATAGTTTCAGACTTTGGCTCTGATGCTCTTTTCCCCATTGTCGTTTGCTTTCTTCTTGAACATTCTTTACAGCCTGGAAGCTGAGATTATTGTGTTTATTTGTTAGAGATTTCTCCTAAAATCTTTCAGCGGCTTCTCACAGACTTTTGTGGTTTTATGTGGTTTTGATTTTGAGATGAAGTTCAGGATGTTAGTGATCTTCCTCCCCGCAATGCTGGAGTTGCTGTGGGCCGCCATGTCTGCTTGTGCTTTCATTTTCATTTCTCTCAGAACAATTCCTGTCACCCACCACCCCCAAGGCATGTCTCTCATCATCATGTTATCCAGGCTAGCTAGACTCCAGCTCCTGAGCTCACACGACCCTGTCTCAGGCTCTCAAGTGCTGGGACTACTGGGACATGCCACTACACCTGCTCCACGTCCTTTCTCCTATTTGACCCAAGGGTTACTCAGAACAGTGTTGCTGCCTTTTTAAATATTTGAGGATTTCTCAGATATCTTCCATTATTTTCCCGTTTTCAACTGTAGTCACAGAACTACTTTACATGACTCAAACATTCCCAATTTATTAAGACTTACACATTAAATCATTTTTAAGGCCAGGATTAGTTTTTGTCAATATTCCACACGAACTTGTATAGAGTCTGTGTTTGATATTACTAAGTGAGATTTCTACAACTATCAATTACATACATGAAGTGGGTTGATGATTTTTTTTGTTTAGTATTCTGCATTCTTGCTGATTTTCTGACTTCTGATTCTATCAATTATTTATTATGATGTCTCTGATATTGTTTTAAAATTTGATGACTTCCAGTTAGTTAACCTCTTCCACACAAACTGCCCTCCTGTCCTTATGCTTCTGATGTCACAGCGAGAGTCTGTGAACAAATGTGAGGTCATGAAGACTTACTCCTTTTTATTTCCTAAATGTTTTATAATTTTAACTCACATCTAGGTGGTTGATCTATTTTGAGCTACTGCTTATGTAAGGAATGAAGGAAAGGTATGATTTCATTCTTTTGCATGCAGAAATGTAATCACTCCAGCATAACTTGATTAAACTATTATTCCCACCACTGAGTAGACTTGGCACTCACCTTGAAAGTCACCTGGACACAGGTACTACTGTATTTACAGACTGTCAGTTTTACTCCACGGTCCTTATGTCACCACCATACAGGTTCATTAAAGTCTGTAGTCAGTATAAAAGTCACGATCCGTCAGTCCGCCAACTTGGTTGATCGTTTTCAAGACTGTTTTGGGAATTCAGGGACTCTTAAAATTCTAAATTAATGCAGAGATCTAGTTTCCATTTTAAACTGTAGTTACAATTTTATAGGGGTAGCTTTGGAGAACCCTGACTTGTTAAATTATTACATTTCCAACAAGAGCATAAAAATAGATTTCCATTTATTTAGGTATTCTTTACTGCAGCAATATTTTGAAATTTTCAGGGTACAAGTCTTTTACCACCTTGGTTAAATTAATTTCAGTGTATTTTATTCCATGAGATGCTACTGCAAATGGAACTGCTTTCTCCTTTTCCAGTTTTGTGTGATATAGCAACACAACTGATCTGTGTTCTCTGATCTTTTTCCTTCCTTACATCCTTCTGAATCTCTTTGGTTTCTCTACAGGACCACGTTATCTGTGAGCAATGACGGTTTCATTTCCCAAGAACTTTACTGACTCTGGGAATGTCAGCTTGGCCTCCTCAGACTCCCAGTTCCACCTTCTTACCTCTGGCAGATCTGCAGGCTCCACTCAGCTGGTGTGGCAAGGCAGTCACTGAGTCTGTCGGATTTGTTTGTCACCTCTCAGAGATCACTCTCCTTGTTACCTCATGTCCAGTATCTTAAAAAATCACTGCCAAACTATCTTTTCAGTTGTGTTCATCATTCAGATGGTGTGATGGTTAAATTCAGGTGTTCAACTGACGATTGGATACTTGGACATTTGGTCGAATATTAGTGTATATATACGAGAGTAATTGTGCATGAAATTAACATCTAAACTGAGTAAAGCAGACTGTCCCCCTGATGTTAGACTCATCCAAACAAACAAATATGGCAGAGGAAGAGGAACCTCTTGCTGCTTTTTCACCCGAGACACCTCTTCCCTGTCTTTGAACAGAACTGGAACACCAGCCCTTCTCATACCCCCAAATCTACAGTTTCCAATGGAAATTCATGCCATAGGCTTTCCTAGGGCTCCAAGATACTATGATTTCCCAGTCTTCATAATTGCCTAGGTCAATTAATTCTTTATAATAAACCTCTTCACAAACAAAAAGAAACACACACAGACAGACCACACAACAAAATTTCTCACTTCTGCCAACGTTACAATACAGGTTGTGTGTCTGGGTACAGTGCCTCCCAGTCACACTGCCGTTGCCTGAAGTGTAAGTCTGCTGCATTTCTAAGACAGGAGGTTATTATTCGGCAAGTGATTACAATAGTCACAAATACCTTTTCCACATTCTTCTACAAGATTTGTACTTTTTTCATTGCTATGAGGCACGGTTCTTTATACCTCATAAATAAAATACGAGCTATAAAGGGAGAAAGTATGGAAAATAGTGAGTGGGACGGAGACTAAGAGAAAGCACTTCACACTTCACAAGGTTATTTCCAAACATTTAGTTCATGCTCTGAACAACCACGAGGCTCAACTCTTAGGCAGTTGTAGTTCCCAGCCATGACACCCAAACCAGGTCCCGAGGTTACAAGACTTACCTAAGACCAGACAAAAATAAATGCTGTGCAGCACACAGTTTTAATGTCAGCACTTGGGCGGTGAAGACAGGAGAACCGTAAGTTCAAGGCCAGCCTGGGCCAAACAGGGGGAACGTAATCCAAGAGACAACAATAGTAAAGTAAATAAATACTAAAACAACAACAAACGCTCGATTAAATATTGCTTCTTCTGACAAACTGTTCTACAATCAAGCAGCACAGGTAGGAAGGGGAGCCTGGGAACAGAATCAGACAGATCTGTGTCAGGCTTCCTTTCATGGACTTACTCTGACTCAACTGACCCTACTGACTGACATTTGTTCACTGTCCTCTATACTCTACACCCCGTCTTCATTTTTCTTATGCAGCTTAGAACTTATGGCACATCATTCATAACAACCTCTTGTACACACTCAATTCCCTCTACCCTTCTTGCTTCAATGTAACCTAATGACTGTTTTTACAAAGAAGACCACTAAATCCAAGTGAGTCCTTAGTATTACCTGTTAACTGTTCTTACCCGTGTCCAGTGCCTCTTCAAACTCATGTGCACCAAAATAACCCAGTAGGCTTAAGAAACAGTCATCTGCAACAGTTCTCAATCATCAGGCCTCAGCTGGCCCCTGAGCATCGGTCCAGGGACCACACTTGGGTAACAGAGCATCTCTTCAGATCTGATTCTTCTGTCCCCAGCTTTATTCTCACAGACAAAGGGATAGGCAGGCAGAAGACTCTGTCTACTTGTCCCAGCACCCGATCCACCTACTCCTCTGCTTCCTCAGGCTACTCTGCTCGACCTGCAACACCAAACACCCCCCTTGCTTGTCCTCACACATACCACTGTCCCTACTTCAAGGAATTCATCCTGGCTGCTTAGAATGCTACAGACAGATATCTGTGTCATCTGTCTCTCCTCTTCAAGTCCACTGAAGTGTTCCTACAGAAAAGCTTCCCTAGACTGAACTACAAAATTAGCAAACCCAGGGGCTGGAGAGACGGCCCTTTAGTTAAAAGCACTTGCTGCTCTTTCTTACATAGGTCCTGGGTTCAGCTCTCAGCACCCACATACTGCCTCACAGCTGTCAGTAACTCCAGGGGATCTGATGAGCTCTTGTGACATCTGCAAGCACCACAGACACGTGTGGTACACATACACACATGCAGCCAAAACACCAGTACACGCACAATAAAAATGAATAGAAAACATTTTTAAAAGATTAGAAAGCTTTCCCACATGTACCTGATGCTACCTATCCCACCTACCCTGGGCTACTTACCTGTCAACTGATAGCTTACTTTGTCTATTGTCACGGGCCATAGGAAAAGACCATAAGAACGCAGCTGGTTATGGCAAAGCCACTACCTGAAGGGATCAAGGAACTCCTTCAGAGGAAGCCAAATTCCAAGGAGCTTTTGGTGTTATTTGGCTTGTTATATATCAGCTGTCTTCTGTTATGAAAATCATGTGTGCCTTCATAGTTTTGCCATTGGTTTTTCCCAAAGAAGTGCTAACAGTGTGGACTGATCACTCTTTGGACATACACATTCAAGGTATTTGGGGAACAGCCTCAGGAAAGACTTCCTTCCCCACAGCCCATCCGTTTCTCCCCTTTCAGCACTGGAATCAGATATCTCCCCTAGCCATTTTCAAGGACTAACAGAAATAACGGTCCAGACCACCACATGCTAGTCTCCTGATTTAAGGTAAATTCCACAAGGAGACAACACCTAGGCCAGGTGGACCTTAAGTAATAGCTTTACACAATTTAGCTCGGACCCTCCTTTCTTACAAGCCTTACTAACTTTATAGAACTCTAACCTCTTACCTAACCACTTCTAGGAATATTTAGATAACCCTGTGTGCTGACAGCTATGCTCAGCCAGAACCCCAGTTCAAGCCTCCCTGTAATTATCATCACTGGCAGCATCCGCCAGGTCCATCCCCAGATGGAAGAAAGTACCTTATCAGAAATATCTCTGTACTCTCTAAGAACAGACTAAGCATCCAGACTACCCGTTTGAGAAGGCCTGGTGGATGTGCCAATTAAGCTTAACTTCTTTCTTTCCCAAATCTTATCTCTAATTCCAGATCTCCCTTTAACTATCACCAGAGGCACCTAGCTGTACACAGGTTGTCTAGCGACCGAACACACTTTCCCCCACCCTGCAGAAAAATGTCAGGTAACTTGGACAGATAGGAGCCACAGGAAAAGAGAAGACAGTTTTATTTTCTCCCATTGACCTAGTAACTTATAGAGTCTTAACATTTTCTACCAATCATGTTTAAGGTTATAATTGAGCACATAGGATCCCTCTACTTAGATATTACCCAAATTTAGCCTTTAGTTAATTTATTTCCCCATTAGTCACTTCCCTTTTGGGTTGCAAATGGTAATTAACAATTACTGCCCCTCTATGTGATTCTTATCACCCCTCCGTTTTACCCTGGAAGCCTGGCTTTGGATTGCCAAGGGATTACTGCTTGTAAGTGTATATATACTGGGACTCCCAGGGCACAGAAGGACGGAGAAGAAGATCTGGAAGAATAAATGACTGGACTAAGAGCTCGATGTGTTGAGATTCTATTTCCCGAAAATAGTCCTCACTGTTCATAGCTCTCTCTCCTGAGCCCCTGGGATGTATAATGTTAAGGTTGGTCTCTCTAATATCATACAAGAGTCTATGTGGAAACTTTGAGTAGAAAGAAGCAGCTGTCCAATTCTCTATGAAAAGGAGGTGTAAAGGTAAGAAAATAAACAGTGCATGTTAACCCACTTATCTGAGACTCACGTTCATGAAATAAAACAAGAGAATAGTGTTGTGGGCTCAAGCATAGACTCCTCAAAATGCAGAGACAGAAGCAGTGTACACCTAGGAAACTGAGCTCTTGCCCAGCATCCAGGAGGTCCTGGGTTCAACCTCCAGTACCACACACACACACACACACACAGCAGCAGCAGCAGTCACTAAGAGCAAGTGCTCAGAAGAAACAGACTCACACCAATTTTTCTTTTAAAAAGGTGTCTAGGGCTCGGGAGATGGCTCACTGTGTCCAAGTGCTTGTGCACAGCACACACCTGACAATCTGAGTTCAGATTCCCCAGAACTCAAGGAAAAGCCATACTTGGTAGCACAAGCATCTATAACCCCACAGTAACACTACGAAATGAGAGAGGGAGACAAGAGCATTTCAGAAGCTCAGAGACAGTCAACTTGGCTGATGCCGCAGCAAAGAGAAGCTGTCTCGAGCAAGGTAGAAAGATTAGGGCTGATTCTGAACTCAACACAGGCACCACAGTGCATGCACATCCCTTCACACAAACACAAAGACACACAAGAATGCACACCTTCTCTCCCTCTCTCCTTCCTACATACATACAATGTGTAAACACAAACACACACACACACACACACACACACACACACGCACACGCACACGCACACGCACTAGGAGTTTATGCTATGAAGGGTTTTATGGACAAACAGTTATACAACTATCTAGGCTTTTTGTACATATCCAAAAATATCCGGACTTGCCCGGTATAAAAGTGCCATCGCGTCTGTTTGGACCTGCCCGGTATAAAAAAAAAAAGTGCCATCATGCATATCTGGACTGCACCAATTGTACTCACTGAGTTCATAATAATAATGATAATAAAGGACATGAAATTAGGACGGGAATGTAGGAAGGCATCTTCAAGGAATTGGAGGGGAGTGTATAAGTGGGTTGAATATAATCTAAATACATTGCATGTATGTATGAAATTCTCAAAGAACAATATTATATTTTAAAAATATCCTCCAGTCTTTTCCTAAACAATTTCAGCCTTTCTTACCTTACTAATAACTGGCCCTAAAGAGCCTCGAAATTCAGGGTCTGACCCAGTCAACTATCAGCTTTCAGGAGCAAACTTGTGAGGCGGAGGGAACCCACTTCATTAACACTCAGGTGGTTATTCCAACGCCCTCTCAGGTAAGTCACAGCTCACACTGAGATCCAGGGCCGCCTGGCTCATGGGAAGCAACTGCTGTGTCTTACTAATGTGCCCGCAGCTGAGCTCCTGGAGACACTCCAAGTCATTTCTCATCATAGCAGCTGTTTAAAATCCTTTCTCCCTCGTCTTATTAGTTGTTCAATTTCACCCTCACTCCTGACTCCATGCTTAGCAAAAACATGACGGACTCACTATAGAAAAAGTTAAGCCTCAGCCAGGCAGTGATAGCATGCACACACCTTTAATCTCAGCACTCAGGAGGCAGAGGCAGGAGGATCTCTGAGTTCGAGGACAGCCAGGGCTGCTACACAGAGAAACCCTGTCTGGGGGCAGGGGGATGTTTAGCTTCCTCTCCCTGTATTTCAAGCTTTCTTCTTATCAGTAATATTCTTCTTTGCCATCTCTTTTCATGCAATAGTAATTGATGTATGGTTTCCTTTCCCAGATTTCTAGCTCCTTCATTGCCTTTCATACACAGCAGGACTTCTGGAACATCATAGTGATGACAGCCTTGTATTCGCTGACTTAACCTGCAGGTCTTCAGTGTCTTCTCCCTGGCACATACCTTCAGCATTTCCAAATCAAGAGGGCTGGGCTACTGGCTTCTCATAATCATGTTTATTTTAAATGTCTCAAAGATAAAATATCCACAGGGAGTCAGTTCCAGGCTCATACAAAACTTTTTCTCTATTTAAAAACAAACAAAACAAAAAAACTTTGCCACACACTATTTTTTGGATAAGACATTAAACATGTCTACATTATCCTTTCAAAAAGTGTTTTTACATGGCTGGAGAGATGGCTTATCATGGCATTTGCTGCCAAGCCTAATGACCTGAGTGTGATCACATGATGGAAGGAGAGCCGACTTCTACAGGCTGCCTATCCTCTGACCTCTACACATGTAACATGGCATGTATGCAACTATCCACACACACACCAAATAAATAAATAAATCAAAAATGTATTTTTTAAACTTTACAATATATTATCTTTCTGAGCATTTTAATCACAAGCAGCTAATTGTTGAAAGGTCTATTTCAAATGTTTTTATTACGGAATGGTTTTCTTTTTGTCATAACTATGAATGCAGGCTATATTTGATCATTTCACAATAGCATGATATAGGTGGATGGCCTTATAAAACTGAAAAATTTTTTAAATCGAACTATATAATTTAACTAGTGGCCAAAAGAGCCAAATAGTCTTATATAAAAATCTTAGTAGAAAAAAGATCAGACCATCAGCTTTACAGTACGAACCAGCCAACAGAAAACTGATTCCAAAACCAATCTTGGGATGTTTAATAATGTATACTTTTATGACATGACATTCAGCTGTTGTTTTACCTTCCAGCTAGACTGAATCGAATTGTAACCACCCTTATGGCACTGTACATATGCAGGCAGCAAATGCACTCCACTGAAGCAGAGCAGTGTGTGTAAAGGGCTCAATTAAATGGTGGAATGTTTCTTGTAAATTAAAGCCCTACTGAATAATCATCTTCTATGCAAATTATCTTTCTTGGGGTGCTCGACAATATGCCATCATCATATGTAGCTACTTTAATACGTGCTTATTTGTAATGCTTGACATAATGAATTCTCCCTCTTTATTCCCTTAGAAATGAAAATGAGAATGTAAGCTTTTTAATTTTTTTCCTTGCTAGACTGCCTTTGTGAACACACCGGTAGGAATACACTGTATCTTTATAATCCATAGTGCAGAAGATTTTTTTTTTTTTTGGAGGTAGGGTTTCTCTGAAGCCTTGGAGCCTGTCCTGGAAATCGCTCTGTAGACCTGGCTGGCCTCAAACTCACAGAGATCCCCCTGTCTCAGCCTCCCAAGTGCTGGGATTAAAGGCATGCACCACTACTGCTCAGCCCCAGAAGAATTATTTAATCACATGAACACTACTAGTACATTTATCTGGAAAATTTTTGAATAGATTTCTTATGAAAAACACCATGTTGATCTTTCTTCTCTCAAAAAAGTAAATTTCCCCAGAAGTCCAGCTCATTATACTATCCTTATTAAACACCTTAAGTTCCTATTCTTACAAGAAAACCAGCCAGGTGGTGGTGGCGCACACCTTTAATCACAGCATTCGGGAAGCAGAGGCAGGTGGATCTCTGAGTTCAAGGCTAACCTGGTCTACAGAGTGAGTTCCAGGACAGCCAGGGCTATACAGAGAAACCTTGTCTCAGAAAAAAAGAAGAAAAAGAAAACCATACGCTAAAGTACAACTACACAAAATAGAGATTGTTAGCATAACAGATCAGAGGAGTCCACCTACAACCTAAATTTCACACACCACTGGACATTGTAGGGCTCAGTGGCCAAGTGTTTGTCTAGCAAGCAGAAACCCTGGGCTTGGTCCCAGCACTAAAACAAACTATGTCCAGATGGACATGATGGTCCATGCCTGCAGTCCTGCACTAGGGAAGCTGAAGGTAGGAGGACTACTGTGAGTTCAAGGTCAGCTTGGGCTACAGTGATTCCAGGTTAGCCTGGGCTAGAGTGTGCCCTGACAGAATAATACAAAACAAAACTGTATATTGTGAGTGTGGATGAGTCAAAGTTAATCCAGTTCTAATAGGGGTTTAAAAAACACACAGGAAAATTAGTACCAAATAAAGTTGAAAGATGGTGTCTCTGGGTAATACTTTGACATTGCTGGGACAGAAATCTGGTGTCCCCAATGGGTACAAATTCAGTTCCCCTGGTGCTAATGGTTCACTTCTTGTAACACCCAACAAAAACTCCCCATTCAAAAAAAAAAAAAAAAACCAAAGCATTCATTCATAGTAATTTCTTACATACATTCATAGTTATTTCTTACAACTCTGCCACACATCCCCTTGAGCATTCTTATGCACATGTAATATCACTCTAAACTCAGAAGAGAGTAGTATCAAAGGTGTTGTGGAGGAATCCAAGTCACAAGCCAGTCCCTGGACCTGAGCCTGGCTCAGCAGGAGAGCCGGGAAGAAATGCTAATCCGTATCATACTTTCCTGGCTCATGAAGGGCTTTATGGGTGCATGCTTTCTTCCTTCCACCCCCAAACACTCCTTCTAAGTCATTAGTTTACCTGCTAAGTCATAAATATTAACTGCACTTGAAAAATAGCTTCTCAGAGGCCTGTTATAGGTCATGAGGAAAATTCCAAGTGACCCCTAGGTTCAATTAATACCACAACTGTTAATAAGAGCAATAACCACTGAGTGTGTAAGTACCTGAGACCTGGTAGGAGCTCACTACAAAAATCAGCACACTTAATGGCCGAGCACAACCTAGGTCTTAGTCACAGATATGTGCCCACAGGAATCCTGCAATACAAGCTATGTGTCTCTGTTACTCAGTGGAGTAGAAGTGCAGTCTCTATCCGTATTTGTCCTGTCATTCTTCTTAAGCTGAACAAACACATTATGGGCTACATATAAAGTGTACCTTGAAAATGCTCATGCACTGAAGGCTTGGATGATGACTTTCTGGAAGCATCTGGATCCTGAGGGCTCTAGATTAACCCATTAATGGAGCTATCCCTCCATGGCATCACTGCACACAGTCTTGAGGAATGGGGCCTACGGAGAAGAGGTAGGACACTGGGGCTTGCCTTTGACGGCAGATCTTGTTCCCTGACCTACCCTATCCTCTGCTTCACAGCTGCCATGAGGCCATCAGCTCTGCTCATCACACCCTTCAGCCACAATGTTCTTTTACATCACAGGCCTAGAAACAATGGAGATGTTAAGTAAAACTCTTAAAGGTTTACTACGGGGAAAAAATAAAATCAGCATTGCAAAAAGATTCCTAATTTCCTTAATAAAAACTAGTCAAATTCTGCACAATCCCCAATGATAGGTTTCACACCCTGATATAAGTTTATGCACTGACACATTAAGCCACATCAAGACAGATTAACAAGCAAAAGACCAGGTATAGTTGAGCAAAGCACTCCCAGGTGAGTCCTCCCGTCCCCAGAGAGTGAGGCTGGGGGTGGGGGGCAGAGATCACACCTGTACTAAAGGAGGGGGTTAAACACCCTGCGGGTGCAGGACAGACACATCCCCACAAGCTGGGTTTGTGCCCAATTATAACACTTTGGTCAGGGATTGGGGAGCTGGCAGCCTCAGGGGAGGAGCCTCCACTTGGCGGTTTTTCTGAGAGGGCAGGTTTTGGAGAGAGAGAACTGGGGCCAAGCTGGAGATTCCAGCAGAACACCCCAGTAGCCACAAAGACAAACTAGATTAGAGATGGCATAGAGATCGCATATGGATATAAAGTTATCTGTCCTTAACTACCACAAAGAAATATAATCTCAGCTTTAGTTCCACAAGCTTTTATAGTACACTGAATTAAACTTCATTTTCTCCATCTTTTAAATTTCACCAAACCATTGCCATATTTTTTAAACTTGTAAATTATTTATTCTTAGTTAAATTCATTATGTGAGTTCAGTGGCTAGCATCTGAGGTCGGAGAATATGCAAATACCAGAATTGTGGTGGTATGTTTAAAGGACAGTTACATCTTTGTCTACCACTCTCCACAGGATCCTCCTTACTTCTGTGTCTGTTTAAATCATGCTCATCACCACCCTGACCTAGATACTCACAAAGCAAGTCCCTGCCTGCTCCAGCAACAAGCAGCCTTTCTAGGAGCTCCCTTTTGCCATCTATCCTGCCCCACATTTCACAACACTGCCACTTAGGTGAACAGTACGATGTCTGCCTTACTCAAATAAAGCCAGCATCCTTCTCTCAAAATTCAGTAACTAACTGGGAAGGCTGCCACTCAGTCCACAAATGCACATAATTTGCTACTACTGTAGTAAGATGGCTAGTTTAAAAGTGTTCATAATATATTACCTGTGTGACCTGTGTGAAAGACACAAACACACAATAATACTTCAAATTTAAAAATGCTTTAAGACATTTGTCTATGAGAGATGGCTTTAAAGACATATTTAATTATAAAGATTTCTTTCAGGATTTCATTTATCTTATTTTATATGTATGAGTGTTTGCCATATGTACATATATGCACCATGCCTGTGCCTGTGCCCAAGGAGCCCAGAAGAGAGAGTCGGACACACTAGAACTAGCATCAGAGATATTAGGCACCATGTGGTCACTGGGAAGAACACTAGAGTCACCGAGTCAGGATTTCTTGAGTTCAGTTTTCTCAGCACCCAGGGGTAGGGGGTGGTGGGGTGGTGGGAGGGTGTGGGAGGGAGGCAATGACTCTTCTAGGTATTTAAAGTCAATACTAATCATCTTATGTGCCTGGCACTCTGCCCACACGAATTCACTCAATCCTGAACAACTCAATGAAGCACGTGCTCAGTGTCACTGTAAACTCGGGACAAGAGCTCGGATGGCAAGCAAGCAGAAAGGCCGGAGAGCAGTACCAACGATAAATGCTAACGCCAGTAAGACCGGCCAAAGTCTGCTTTTAACGAGGCAACAGACCCCGGTACTGACACCAGAGCTGCTGGGGTGGACTGCGCCTGGAAGACCGGCAGGAAACAGACTTAGGCTTCTTTTTCCCCCCAAAGATGCTATCTTTACAACAAAGACTAGCTAAATTACTAACCACAAAAGGCGCTCAGGTGCTAGAAAGGCACAGATTAAATGATGACAGAAGATGCACACACTTGCACAAGGAGCCAGAAGCCTGCCTAGCTTCTCCCGATCGCTTCATCGTCAGAAAGCACGAGTGAAAGGTTACCCCTGCAGTCCCTTTAGTTAAACACATGAAGATGAACACTGACAGTCCCTAACTCCGTGGACAGCCGAAGGCACTGCTGTCTGCCCTCAGTAACATTGCATCACATCCACCATGGGAAGACCGAGATACTTGACTTCAAAGATTTTTTGTTTGTTTGTTTGTTTTTCGAGACAGGGTTTCTCTGTGTAGTCCTGGCTTTGGCTTTCCTAGAACTCACTCTGTAGACCAAACTGGCCTCAAACTCAAGAGATCTGCCTGCCTTTGCCTCCCAAATTCTGGGATTAAAGGTGTGCACCACCACGGCCCAGCTCTATTTCAAAGATTTTCAAAGACACAACTATACAAAATCTTTCATGCTTGTAAAAATCCTTTTAAAACTGATGGTGAGGTGTCTCAGCGGGTAATTGTGCTTTCCAGGCAACCCTGATAACCAGAACCCATGTGGAAAAGCCACTGCATGCAGTAGCTCCTGGGACTAACCCCAGCCCTGCACCCCTGGAAGGGGGTGGAGAGCAGCAGTCCATGGTGGGGTAGCCTGGGGTATGTATCACAGCAACAGAAACAACAAAGACCTTCCTTAAAAAACAAAACGAAAGGCGAGAACCCACTCCTGAAGTTGTCCTCTAACCTACACACACACTTTTAAAATAGCGTAACAACAATAAAATAAAATACAGCAAAATTCTAGAAGTACAGCAAAAGGAGTAATATAAAATTCATAACTGTACAGTATCAGGTCCAAAGGAAACTCCCAGCTCCCCAAACTCCAAAGGCAGTATATATGCCCAGAAATGACAGTCTTGGACCACCTCAAACCAGAGTATCAAAGAGTTCTGGTAGGAGATAAAAGCCAGCATTCCTCGGGACCTTTGGACAAGGCTCCCTTTGACAAAAGGAGTCCCTTCCCTTGCTGTTGGCAGAAGAGTTGTAGACTATACCTGTGGTTACATATCAAAGCCCACCTCTGCCTCCAGGTTCCTACAGCCCTACCCTAAGTATCCTTCATACATTCCACATTCCCAAGCCCCCAAGCTAGCTAGCATCCTAGCTCTTCCTTCTCACCTCTCTCTAACTGGCAATGTCACACACACACACACACACACACACACACACACACACACACACACACACACACACACACACACACACACTGCATCTCCACTGTTCTCTCCCAGACAGCCCTACCCATGTCCAGTCTGTTTATTTTTCTCTCTACTCTGGACTCTTCCAGATGCTTCTGGCTGTTCTCTTATCTACAGTCAAAACCTTCCTCCAATGGAGCAGCCATTTCAGTGGTTTCTTTACTGTGCCCCTCGTACATATACAGCATATTAACACAGTTTTTCAGCGCGTTTTCTTTATGCATATTTAAATACCTGTCATGTCTAGGGGGATACAGAAGACAGAAGGGCTGTCTCTTTCTTTTTCTACTTGACAAACTTACAGCAGGAATTTTTCCTTCTGCCACAAGCTTCTACGTGGTCTGGCCATCACACACCGGCCCCCCCTTCCCTTCCGATTGTCTCTCCATCCCTTCTCTCCATCCCTTCTTCCACTCACTTCTGTCACTCAGCTGCAGCCCTGAGCTTCATCAGACACACTTCTCGGTACTTGCTCTAAACACCTTGCTTTTAGTCCTTACTTAAGAGTCACGTTTTCAGTGAGCTTTTTCTGTTTTTGAGACAGGCTATCACTATGTAGCCTTGGCTGTCCTGGAACTCACTCTGTAGACCAGCCGGCCTCGAACTCACAGAGATCTATGAACCCCTGCCCCCCAAGTGTTGAGATTTAAGGTGTGCACCACCATGCCTGGCTCAGTGAGT
Source organism: Peromyscus maniculatus bairdii (assembly GCF_049852395.1). Taxonomy (NCBI): domain Eukaryota; kingdom Metazoa; phylum Chordata; class Mammalia; order Rodentia; family Cricetidae; genus Peromyscus; species Peromyscus maniculatus. The sequence continues at coordinate 83,836,586 of NC_134853.1, read as the reverse complement.
TATTTTGGCTAACTCTATCCCAAATGTCAAGCCCTAACCCGGAAACATCCCCTCATCCTCTTCCCTAAATCACCCTATCTCTTAGGAGTTCTTTGTTCTTGTTTGGTGTCTCTGCCCTACTCAAATTAAAAAATTTACAAAGACAGGTGATAGTTAGTATTCAGACTCACTTCTTGAAATTCTGGCCAGTAAGTAGATAACACTCTGGCCTGCCCAGTCCTGACGTCATCTTACATAAGGCCCACTTTAAGAGAAAACTCCCCCTTCCTTTCTTTCTATACCCATGAGGTGTGCACCTCCTCCCTCCCTCCCCACTTTCTCCTATCCTGCATTCCCTCTCCCCTCCCCCAAAATAAACTCAGTGCATGGTGTGAGTGACTTTCCACAGCTCCACGCCACAGCCTCGTCTGCCAAGGCTTCCCACATGCAGCATCATAACATTGGTGCTGCATGTGAAAGGTTGATAATGGCGCGGGTGGTGGTGCTGGTTACTGCGTGGAAAGGTCACGGTCACAACAGAACCCAGGGTTAAGTTTTCAGAGCTTTATTAGGAGGGAACAGAGGGGTAGGGGAGAGAGGAGAGCCAGGCAGGCCTCGAGAGAGAGAAAGATGGTGGGATGGGGGGAGAGGGGAGCAGAGCAGAGCAGGGAGGGAGTGGGATCTGCATCTGTCTGGCTTTTTAAGGCGCATAAGTAGTCAACAGCGCACACTGATGACGGAAGACACAAGACCTTTTGCTTAACTCCTAACCTGTGCATGTGCAGTCACGCAGCTGGAGTAAGGGCGGAATCCTAACAGCGTGACTCCTGGCGCTTTCTCCTGCCTGCGGACAGCCTGAGACAAACCAGGATCTCTAGAACCTTCAACACTGCCATCATAATCGGCAAGTCCCCCTTCTGGCCATTTCCCACAAGTGAGGATTCGTCTCACCTCGACTGTGGTCTCTCACCTCTTGGCCCCATTCAAATTCTGGTACCAGCGACCACGCGTCCCTGCGTCCCTCTGGCTTAGCGGCCCTCCAGTCTCTGTTCTCTGTTTTAGGAAACACTGCAACAGCTGTTGCCATTTCGCCTGGACCTCAGTGACCTTCAGGCCCATCAACGTGTTTCTGATTGACTTTTGAATACTTGAGTTTATCTGTTCCATGTTAGTTCTGTATGTCTTAAAACAAAAAAAAGGGGGGGGGGGCAAGGTTAGGCAGGCGCCATCTTGGCTAAGGTTAAAGATAGACAGGTCATATGACCTCACCAACAACTTTACTAAGGGCAGCAGGGAGCCACATCCTGTCTGTGGCTCAAGCATGGGCACAGGGCACGGTGCCCGGTGACTCAGCCTCAGCCCATCCCTCCTGCCCAACCGGGCTCCGACCAGGGAAGGGCCCCAGGCAGCTCTGAGAGCATGGCAGCACCAGGCTTGAGGGTACCTGTGGGCAGGGCTGGATCAGAATTCACCTCTGAGCTATGATTACTAGATTTGGGCTAGCACAAGTTCAAATGTCTTTTTGATACAATGTTAAAACTGTTTTATGCTGTTCTTCTTTATGGAAAAGCTGGCTCTAGGGTTGGATTATGGCTCTTCCTTCACTAGACCCACGGGACCTTAACAGTTTTGCCAAGTGATCTTCTCCAGAAACACCCAGCTTGTTTTATATAAATAAAAGTCAAGCCTCACTTTTTCTAAAGTTACTAGGTCTCTTAATAAAAAGTGTTCTAAGATATAAAAGTCCATGCATGCTTTGAGGGTCTTAAAAAATGACTTAAGATATAAAAACTAGTTACAAAGTTACAAATAGGTGATTTAAATGGTTCAGATTACTTTCTCCTTCTAATATATTGTTATATTAAGATTTTAAAATTTCAGATTTTAACATTAATAGAGTTCTGATGCTATTCTGGTCACAAGTTCAAGATTTTGGATTTCCTTTGGTTATCTTCCAAATATAAACTTATATGTATGAGTCTACTGCTGTTTTTCAGATATCCATTATCTGCTTTTTATGTCCTTTTATAAAATAAAAATTCATATAAGCTTCAAAGAATCAAAAGAAATCATAAAACTTAGATCCACTTCACAGAGGTCAAAAGAACTCCAAATAAATGAGTTTTCCTCACCTGTCTAGTCTTGAGAATGGCATTTTTCTCTTTCCTGGTCTCCCCTTCCCAATTACTAAGACCATGGGCCTAAAACTTCCAAATAAGTTCATAAATTTTAACTCTATCTGCTTCAGCAGGTTTCCATTTGGCTGACTGACACATCTAGGCATCGGCTACTGACTTCAATCTGTGAGACATGGACTTGCTGAAAGCTGTTATGGACTAAACCAGCTGATATGAATGCTCCTTGTTTCCAGCTGGATCAAATCAGATGCTTCTGATGAATACCCCATTGCTTAAATTCCCTCCTTACCTTTGACTAGCCTTTCAACCTCCCTGGACTCTGACCATCTATGCCCTGTTTCAGCCTGAAGCAATTATGGGAGGAAATATCTCGTCCTCCCTTCCTTTTCCTCTTCCAGAACGGTGCTCAGAGGCATCAGAATGGTCCAGTGTTTGACATACCATCATAGGCTTTCCTACAACACAGCCTCTAACAAAACTAGGCTGTCTCAAACCCCTGGCAACAGGATTATTTACCTTTATACCAGGAAGGTTGGGAAAGCCTCTAAATCTGAATGCAGTGTGTGCCCAGGCAGGCTTCGAGGTGTTCATGCTGTGAGACCAAAAGTCCTTATGAGGTTGTCTAAGATAAAGAAGCATGTCAGCAGGGACTACAGTGGGTCCATGTGTGCCAAGTGTGTCCGCGACAGGATCAAGTGGGCTTTCCTTATTGAGGAGCAGAAAATTGTTGTGAAGGTGTTGAAGGTATAAGCACAGAGTCAGAAAGCAAAATAAATATGCAGCTTTTTAAATTTAAAAACAAAAAAACATCGTCCTGTGCTCCCTGTTCCCAAAAAGGCTAAAAGCCTAAGTTAAAGGTTAAACCCCCTGGCATAGGGGACAAAATGTCCACCTAATGCCCACTGATATACCAGAAAACTAGACCAAAATTGTCAATTGATAGACTTATTAACTAAAATGATTCTGCAATAAGACAAGACACTTGACCTTCTTTATGCAGAACCAAAGAGGTACCATATGACCACAAGAAATTATTATTTCAATATAAACCATTCAGGATTATAATCTGGCTGTACTCAAAGATCAGATCAAAACCACAAGGTCTTAAAAATGGTAATCGATGCAGATATCGAGGCCAATGGCTTAAACGTCTCTCCCCTTACTCAAGGTCTATTCAGGCTTAAGAATGTAAGCCTCCTTGTCCTTGTTAAATTTATCTGATCAGATTAACAAACGCTAACCTAGAGATTTACACCTCCAGAGAATTTAAATAAATGATGGCATATGTTTGATAAATAAGAAATTTGATAAACAAGATATATATCTTTGGATGAGTTTCCGGTCCCTCGAGGGGGTCCTTTTCTCAGGGTTGGGCCACGCCCCAACTCACCCCTTTCTCCTGTTCCCATTTCACCCTGGGACCTTCTCCTTGCCTTCCCAGGAGACAGCCTTAACATCTTGGTACAAACTTATTTTGTTTTTACCCACGGAATGGCTATTTTGTTTTGGTTTCTTTACTAAACCCATATTTGATTCTAGAAGAGCTTCAATTCAAAATAATTGTTTTTAAGGCTACTTATTGTAGACTGTTAAAGAACAAAAGTAAATAGTCGCCAGGCGGTGGTGGCGCACACCTTTAATCCCAGCACTCGGGAGGCAGAGCCAGGCAGATCTCTGTGAGTTCGAGGCCAGCCTGGTCTACAGAGCGAGATCCAGGACAGCATCAAAACTACACAGAGAAACCCTGTCTCGAAAAACCAAAAAAAAAAAAAAAAAAGTAGTCATCTTACAAATAATCAAGTTCTTTAATTGTAGTCATGCTAAATACTGATGTAATTAATTACAGGGATAAGCTTTACTTAGTCCCTAGCATATGTTATCAGGGTTGAGCTTGAAACAAGTAACTAGAAACAAAGTTTGCCTATTCAGATATACCTGGACAGCCCTCATACTTCAGAGATCTGCAGTATATGGCATTTAAAATGTTTAATTAAAAAGCGTTTCATGACAGAGGGACCTGCTGGCTCCTGGCAGCACCTTTATTTCCTCCAAAGAAGATGGCTAGGCCCAGAAGAACCTCCACCCGGAACTTGCTCCAGAGGGGCAGCACCAGCCACTGAGATGGGCACAGAAGCACCTCGACTGCTGCCAGGGCCCTCTGCAGACCGTGGACAGCAGGACTCTGGGAACACATTGCCTCATTTCTGCCTAGACAAGGTAGACTGGTCCTTCCCACAAGGTCCTACCCCACAACCGTTGGATCGTTCTGAGGCCTGGCAGCTGAAGACTGATGATGCTGCCCTGAGACTCCGGCCCTCAACAACCGTGGAGGACCCGGGGGGGGGGGGGGGGGGGGATGGCTGTCTAGGTAGCAGCAGTCAATCTCCGTCACTCTCGATCGCTAACTCAGGTAAAATATATTCCTCTCAGATCTCTGATGCCGTCTAACCACCAGCTCTGCTTCAGCGGCCTTCTCAGTTCCTGTGAAATCAGCAGCCTGTTCTCCTAGGGCTACTACTGCTCTCTGTATCTCCGGTGAACTGGATAAAAAGAAACAGCTTCAAGGTTTGTTTATAGGAAGCTAGGAGAGCTGTCTCATTTCTGTTCCCTTATCTGCCTCAGACCTGATGATGTTGCCAGTTTTAACAGCTCTCTCCCACAACTCCAGTTTCTGTGGACTTTAATGGTCCCAGCTTTTAGAGACAGGCTACAATGGAGAGGGTAGGGAAGCCTGCCTCCCCCCCCCCCTCCTCCTCCTCCTCCTCCTCTTCCTGCTCCTCCTCCTCCTGCTTGTTCACTCACCTAACCACTTCCATTCAGTAAATTTCCTCTGGTTAAAGATTTAAAGATATGTTTCATTGGGCTGAAACCAGGTCTTAAAAAAACCAGGCTGAAACCAAAGTCATAGCCTTTTGCTATGACACCAAGATGTAAATCTGTTCCAGCTGTTTTATACACTTACAGGTTCCTGCATAAGTCTACCCCTCCTGACAGACCAACCCTCAGGGGCTCTTCAGATATATCACCAGCTCTGAGGATGCCAACCACCAACAGAGGATGCCAACCAGGCGAATATTGGCAGGTTGATTTCACCCAAATCCCCACTCATAAAAAGGCTCCGTATCTCTTAACTCCTACAGACACTTTTACAGGATGGATGCATTTCCCACCTCCAGAGAAAGAGCAGATGTGACAGTTCCTATACTCCTAGCACACATCATCCCTCAATTTGGTGTGCCATCTTGCCAAGCTCCTGGGACTTCATTGCTGGTACCACCTCTCCAGGCTCAAGCCGGCACCTACCCAGCAACTGGAACCTGGTTTTCCAAGATGTCCCAATGAAGGGCACATCTGCTCTTGGGTCTCGCTCATTCCCCCTTGCCTCTTCTCAACAAGCAGGGCACTCTGCCACTCCATTCTTCCTGGCGGTTATCACTTTTCCACGGTCAGCCCTGCTCATGGGGCTGGTGACAGCAATCTATTGTTTTTCCTCTAACAACCTGCCTTCTCAGCTCCCTTAAGGGGTCTCCAGGATGACTAAACGTTTCTTCACTCACACTTCCCACTGTGCATGACCCTGACCCCACCTTGTCCCAACTCAGCAGGAAGCAGTCTCGAGAATTTGGCGCCCTCATCCCCCCACCTGCTATCCATAACTCTAATTTTTATAATAATCAAAACGGGAGGAATGTTAGCACTCACACTCACCGGGAATCCTGGCCAATACCCTGGCCCACCGTGTCCTAAGGCCATCTTACGTAATGCCCACTTTAAGAGAAAACCCTTCCTCCCTCCCTCTCTAGTCCCATGAGGTGTGCACCTCCTCCCTCTCTCTCCCTCCCTCCCTTTCTCCTTCCCTCCATTCCATCTCCCCTCCCCCAAAATAAACTTTTCATGTGGACATGTGTCTGTTTCCACAGCTCCACGCCACAGTCCGCTACCAAGTCTGCATGGTGCATCTCCCTCACCGACCAGGGCACCTTGGCCCAACCTGCCAAGACCTCCTGCACACCGTATCATAACAACAGGTAGTTTTTGTCTTTAGTAATTTCCTAGGACTGAGGAAAGTGCCTAACACATGGCAATTGCCTAGTATTTTCTGGGTGAATGATATGTATAGTTGTTGCTATAAATGGTTGTAGCAAGATGAACAAGGATTTATCCAACAATTCCCCAAATGTTAACTGTTCCAGTTATTGTCCAGCATCCACTTTTTTACAGGATGCTTTAATGAGATCAGCAACCAAGCTTTCCTCCAGGTGGGCCAGATAGTGAATAGTTTCTGGTTTTCAAAGACCCTGTCTAATTACTCAGTCCTGCACCGTGGCACAGAGGCAGCCACAAAGAGTTGGGCATGGAGGTTCACTGTAACCCCAGTATTTGGAAGGTAGAGGCAGGGAGAAGGCAAACTCCAGACCAGGTTGAGCTACCTAACAAATTCAAATCCATCCGGGAGTGTAACAAGACCTTGACTCCAACTTCACCACAGACAGTGAATGGTTTGGGAATCTCAGCTTTGATAAATGTTTTTGTACATGTATCTTTTTTTAATCCTTTAAGTGAGAATTACTAAACTAATAAAATGTATTTATGGCTCTTGAAAGTTTCCCTCAGGTCCAAAGGAAACTCCACACCCCCAAATTCTGGGGCCTGTTCTCCTCTATCAAAGGAGCCACTCCTCATCGCTGTCAGAAGGGACCAAAGGCTGTCTGTGGTGCCTATTAGCATACCAAAGCACAAGCTGGCCTCCAAGTCCTGTGGCTCTTCTCAGCTCTTCTCACTCCACCCCTACCCTAAACTACTCCAGCTCATGGACTTCCCTCCCCCAGCTTCTCATTCCCTTAGAACCCTGCTGTTTCAGCTCTACACCCTCTTTTCTCTTCCTCTCTTGCTCTCCACACCCCCATGGCCTGGTCCAGCTGCTGGCCATGTTCAGTTTACTATTCTCTCTCTGCTCCGGACTTTTCCAAAGCCTCTGGCTGTACTCGCCCTCACAGCTACAATAAAAATCTTCCCCTCCCCCTCAACCATACCTTGGAGTCTTCATGTCCTCAGTTTATACAGCTGGTACCAAAACTCTCAGTTTATACTCTCAAACTGCTTTCCAAAGGACAATCAAGGAGTACAGCAATTAAAACACTCCTTGTGGGGTATGAACTATATAATCTGGAAAACTGGTAGAATCCACTGAAGGTGGACAGACAGACAGACAGACAGACAGACACACACACACACACACACACACACACACACACGAGCTGTCAGCCAGGGTTTTACTCTCTGTATTAGGTACAAAAGAGCACAGAGTGCCAATGTCCTGCTTATTGACCTAAATGCCAATCATACATTCATTCAATCTATAAAAACTAATAAACTGTACATGTTGACAGGTTTATTTTATACAAATTATACTTTTAAGTTTTAAGGGAAAACTATATTCCCATCAGTGATGTAAGAATAACTTCTCTTGCCCTTCCCTAGCAATGGGTATTATTTCATTTTATGTTATACCAATTTTTTTTTTTTTTTTTTTTGGTTTTTTTCGAGACAGGGTTTCTCTGTTTAGCTTTGTGCCTTTCCTGGGACTCACTTGGTAGCCCAGGCTGGCCTCGAAATCACAGAGATCCGCCTGCCTCTGCCTCCCGAGTGCTTGGATTAAAGGCATGTGCCACCACCGCCCGGCATTACACCAATTTGATATGGCTAAAAAACAGCATTCAGGAGGATGAAACAGGAGGACCTCGAGTTATAGGCTACCCGGAGCTACATAGAAAGACCTTGTGTCAGACAACAAACTTCTGAATTGCTACAGTACTCTGTGTTATTTACACAGCCAGGGAGGCTGATTTTTTTCTATAAATTTTTATTTTTTATTTTTCCTACTATTACTCATTTTTACAAATCATGAAATCCACACGGGTGCTGGGAGACGGATCAGCTAGCCAGCACAAGCCTGATGACCCACTTGATCTCCAGAATTCATATAAAATGACAGGCTGTGGGAGCATGTGTAAGTAACACCGCTATGTCAAGATGGGAGGCAGACACAGGAGGACACTCTAGAACCTACTGCCTGGAGTGTGCGGCACTGCAGCGGAAACAACACTGCCTCAGCGAGGTGGCAGGAGGGAAGAGTCCTGGAAGTTGTCCTCCAGTCTCCACACACGCACCTACCTGTACATGGACCCTCCCCCCCCCCCTCTCTCTCACACACACACACACACACACACACACACACACACACACACACACACCATGTACAAAATAATAAAATTAAAAACTACATAAGCAACAATGTCTACAGATATCAACTCTTTATTATACCATTTCTTGACTATTTCTGTTTTTAAATTTTTATGTATGTATGTATGTATTTGCAATGCTAGTGATGAAGTCAGAGCCTTGTAGGGAATGCTCTACACACCAAAGAGCCAACCCCCAGATGCAACTTACTCTCTTACAATAGCAAAGTTTAAATATTTACATAGTTAAATCCATCCTTTTATTGATGACCCTTTCTCAAAACTATTATCTAGAACCTTATATTGTTGCTTATTACATGTAAGGAAATGTTTATTTCTCCGATCAATAGTGTGCTTTTTTTATAGTATTGTTATGGAATAATCATTTTGTACACTGAAAGATGTGTCTTTGCCAAAGTGCCTTCTGAATGGTTTAATACAAGAGCTGACTGGCCGGTAGCTAGGCAGGAGGTATAGGCAGGACAACAAGACCCAGAGGACACTGGGAAGAAGAAGGGCAGAGTCTCGGGAGTCATGAGAGATGCAGAGAAAAGCAAGGTGAATGTGCACATGACAGAGGGCAGATAAGAAATATGGATTAAGCTGGGCAGTGGTGGCGCACGCCTTTAATCCCAGCACTCGGGAGGCAGAGGCAGGTGGATCTCTGTGAGTTCGAGGCCAGCCTGGTCTCCAAAGTGAGTTCCAGGAAAGGCGCAAAAGCTACACAGAGAAACCCTGTCTGGAAAAACCAAAAAAAAGAAAAAGAAAAGAAAAAAAGAAAGAAATATGGATTAATTTAAAATGTAAACATTAGCTAATAATAAGCCTGAGCTATTGGCCAATCATTTATAATTAATAGTAAGTCTCTGAATGGTTATTTGGGAGCAGCTACCAAGACACAGAGAAACTCAGCTTACAAAAGGTGCCCTATGTGAAGGACCTACATCCACATAAGACCTAAGAAAGCTTTTAAAAGGTTCTAAACACACAAAAATGGAGCCAAATGTGGCCTCCTTGTCTTGGATCTCTCATGCCAGCCACAGTACAAAGACATGTCTTCTGACAGCTGACAGCATGCCATGAACTAAGTCTCATGGCAGGTTCCTGCAGTCTCTCACAGAAGCTGTGGTACAGAGAGGCATCTCCCAGCCTCTGCCTGTGCTGCTGCATGGTGGGTTTAGGGTTTTGCTCATATAGACAAATACATATGCTCAGTAAAAACAAACCCAGATGAAAAATACCTCCAAATGGGTTACAGTGTGTTTTAAAATGTACAAAGGCTTGAGAGAGAAAACAGAAAGGGTATAAACAGTCATTAAAAAAAATACCTAGTTTTAAAATAATAATGTCCTTAAAAAAGGAATAGAGTTTAAAAAAATACAATAAGCCATGTAAAGATGAGAAATACACAGAGAGTTTGGATCCTGTATGCTATTGTGTTGTCTTTAAATTTTCTGATTGTTAATGAAGGAACCACAGCTGCTAAAACACATCGGATTATGAAAACTGCTGGATTAAACCAAACCATATATTTTAAAAATGTCTTAACTTCACAATGGAAGTCAAAACATAAGTTACTTTGGGAAATAAGTTATGCTTTTATTTTTATTTTATTTTATTTATTTTTGGTTTTTCAAGACAGGTTTTCTCTGTATAGTTTTGGTGCCTGTCCTGGATCTCGCTCTGTAGACCAGGCTGGCCTCGAACTCACAGAGATCCTCCTGGCTCTGTCTCCCAAGTGCTGGAATTAAAGGCATGCGCTACCACCGCCCAGCTTGAAGTTATGCTTTTATATTTTATTTCCACAGGAAATGCGAGGCTGTGGATTCATTCTAGGTTGATATGGATCAGATTTGATTGGGAAAGACCACCTGAAAATCCTGGCTACAGACATAAAGAAATAAACCTAGAAAAACTACAAAACACCTAATGTATATTTTACCTACTCAAACATAGAACAAACACCTTTGGCTGACTTGTGAACAATACACAGTCTATACTTGTATTAATACATATATGTATGTTATCTTTAAAAGTTTATGTATTTTCAGTGCAAAGTGACCAGACACCAATAAAAATGGATGGCCCAAGTGATCCAGCATCCAAAACAGCTTTCAAGGGTGCTAGTTGAGATGATCCAGCCTCACAGAATACTCCAGAAAAGACTTAATAATTATCCTGATTTTCTCAACGTTCCCCCAGAGATGACAACACCCCCAGACAACAGGAAGCAATCTAGGGGGAAAAAAAAAAACACCCACATTCCCAAAACATGGGTTATGGATGTTTGTCATTGTTCAGGGGAGGTTGCTTACAAGTTATTATGGGTCATAGTCAGGGAAAAAAAAAAAAAAAAAACAACTAAACAACTCAATTCAAAGATCTCTTTCTAAAGGAAAAAAGAGGGATATAATATAAGAATGATAGTGGGAAAAGTAGATTATTGGATCTACTTTAATACAAAAACAACTATTAATCTCAAAATATTTTGCATTGTATGGATTTTGGTTTATTGATAGAAATTTAAAGTTAATTTTGTTATAGTGCATGTATGTTTCTACACTTGTTTGGGGTATTGTGTCTATGCAGCTCATTTAAAAATGTAATGTATAAATAAGAAATACAGTAGTAGTCATCTATAATAATCAAACTTATAGTCATGTTAGGTATGTTTTCAATGTCATACACAGATATATTTAGATAGATAATTTTCAAACACTTCAAAGACCTAAAGAATATGGCATTTAGTATGTTTAACAACCTAAGGCTTTTTATGACAATGAGACATGTCTGCTCCTGGCAGCACCAACTACTTCAGAGAAGATGATGGGCATCAAAGAAACTCCACATGGAGTTTGCTTTCTTTGTGGCAAAAGTTAGCCACTGGACAAGAAATTGCCCTTGTCTCAATTGCTGACAGTATACTGTCCAAACTGGACCAGCAAGATGCAAAAACGGCGACTGCCACACTTTGCCAAGACAAGGTAGGACAGTCCTTCAAAATTCCCTGCTACACAAAAATGTCTGTCATATATACTAGGCCTGTAGGTCAAAGTTGGACACCCCAACATTAAGAACTCTGGGTGACTATCCAGGCAGCCAGGTGTCCCTGTCGTTAGGTAACATTTCACCCTTCTAAGGTCACTGTTAGAGTTGAAGACTAGATAGTCATAATTAAAATTTTCCTTAGTTATAGAAAGTAAATTAGGTACAAAACTTTAGACTCAGAAAGACAAATAACAGAGTACTTTCTCCAATTTTGCCAAATACAAATACTTGGGAGGCAGAGGCGGGCAGATCTCTGTGAGTTCAAGGCCATCCTGGTCTACAGAGCGAGTTCCAGGATAGGCTCTAAATCTACACAGAGAAACCCTGTCTGGGGGGTGGGGGAGAAGAGCTGACTAGATGGTAGCTTGGCAGGAGGTATAGGTGGGACAGCAAGACACAGAGGATGCTGGGAGGAAGAAGGGTAGTCTCAAGAGTTTCGAGAGACTCGGAGAGAAGCAAGGTGAATGTGCCATGTTGAAAGAAGGTACCTATACGTGACGGAAGGTATGTAAGAAACACGAGTTAGTTTGTAATTTATAAGTCACTGAATGATTATTTGGGAGTGGCTACGGAGACACAGACAAACTCCTCCTACACAGTAAACAGATAAAGACTGGGGGAATGGCTCATTTGCTCAAGTACTTACTTGCCTTGCATTGCACAAGGACCTGAGTTTGAGCCCCAGAAACCACATTTAAACAAACAACAAACAAAAAACTGGGAGGAGGTAGGTGGATCTCTTTGGGGCCAGCCTAGTCTACACAGTGAGACCCTATTTCAAAAAAAGAAGGCCGTAATAAAGAAAAGGAAATGCGCTCTTGTGATCCTATCACTGCACAGGCACAAACAGGCAGATGGAACTTTGAGTCTTATCTTTTTGTTGTTTTTATTGTTTGTTGTTTTAGTTTGTTTTCTTTTGGGCTTTGTTTGTTTTTCAAAAAAGGATTTCTCTGTGTAGCCCTGGCTGTCCTAGAACTCACTCAGAACAGGCAGGTCTAGAACTCAGAGATTTGCCTGCCTCTGCCTCTTAAGTGCTGGGTGGGATTAAAGGTTTTCGCCACCAGCACGTCTTAGTCACTGTTCTATTGCTGTGAAGACACAATGACCAAGGCAACTCTTATGAAAGAAAGCAAGCCCCAATAAATGTTTTTCTAGTCCAAAGTCTCAAAGTCTTCTATATCCCCCCAACAAATAGCATGGACAAGTCCATCACAGCAATACCCAACAACTGTCTTAGTCATTGTTCTATTGCTGTGAAGAGACACCATGACCAAGGTCCCTAATGGAGGGCTTACTTATTGTTTCAGAGTTTTAGCTCATTAACATTATGATGGGGAGCGTGACAATATGCAAATAGACATGGTGCTGGAGAAGTAGATCAGAGTTCTACAACCAGATCTGCCAGCAGCAGAAAGAGAAACAGAGACTGGACTCGGCACGAGCTTCTGAAACCTCAAAGCCCCACTTGTGACACATCTCCTCCAACAAGGCCATACCTGTATGAGCTTATGGGGCCATTCTTACACAATCCACCAAAGGTCTGGCTGGCCAGCCAGTCTAATCTACTTGCAGGCCAGTGAGCGAGCCTTCCTCAAAACAAGAAGAAAAAGATGGTGGATGGTGCCTGAGGAATGACACCACGAGTCATCCTCTGATCCCCTCACATGCACTCACATCCACGAGCACCTCTAACATCGATATTACACACACAACACACAACACACAACACACACACACACACACACACACACACACACACACACACACACTATAGATTTTGAATGCTTAACAGCAAAAAGATGACCTAAAGAAAGGAAAGCAATAGAGTAAATTTATAAAATATTATGACTTTTTTTTAGGCAGGACTCCTTATGCAGCTCCAAAGCTGACCTCCAGCTAGAGATCCTCTTGCGTCATGTCATTGTCCCAGATGCTGGCATTACAGGCATGTGCCACCACACTTGGCTTTAAACCTAATTTTCAACAGGAAAACTAATTCCTTAAAGGAGGTTTTATATCAATGTAGACATCATAAAGAAGTGTATATAGAAAACACACTGCATGGTAAGACTTTTGACTGCCAGAAAGAACATAGCCAACTGGCTAAAAAGCAACTGAAGTAGGATATATACAAATCAAACATTCATATATCAAATATGTTCACAAGTACAATATATTCATAGGCAGAATGCTATTTATAAGATACACGTTTTTCCCGGACTATGTTCAAGAGGGAAAATGCTCCCAAGACTAAGCCATCAGATGATGCTTATCTTTCGAGGGCTGTTCTGCAGAAAGCACAGGGGGACCTCCAGTTAACATTTCACAGGTATCTCATCAAAGCCTATGCAAATAAGACTTGGGGGAATCAGTAAATTGAACGGACTTGTCAGTAAGGCTGATCGATCCTTTCTGGAACTGGTGACAGAAAACAGGACTAAAGATACAAAACTTCAAAGGTAAGAAACTTAAGACAATTGTCCAGGGAAAGAAAAAGATAATCTTAAATGTTTCTGTTTGTTAATCCAGATTTCCAAATGCAAATAAAGGTACAACTGTTTTTACTTAAAACTCACTGAGGCCGGGCGTTGGTGGCGCACGCCTTTAATCCCAGCACTCGGGAGGCAGAGCCAGGCGGATCTCTGTGAGTTCGAGGCCAGCCTGGGCTACCAAGTGAGCTCCAGGAAAGGCGCAAAGCTACACAGAGAAACCCTGTCTCGAAAAAACCAAAAAAAAAAAAAAACAAAAAACAAAACTCACTGAGAAAATACATTCACAAAAAAGTTAAAATAGTGAACTTTTCCCACGTTAATTTTTACTATTTGAGAAAATCCACTAATGTTTAGCTTCTAGTTTTCCGAAAATCTGGATAAAGTGAATTTCTAAACCTAAACTGCCATGAAAACATTAACAAACCTGTCTTTACAAAAGAATTAGACTCCTTACAATAAATATGCCTTGGTTTATCACTGTAAGTTAGATAAATTAGATAAACTAGAAAATTGATCACCTAGGTAGGTCAAAGGGGGTGTCTGTGTGAGAGAGTGTCACTTCTGTTAATCTTAAAAGATGGGAAACAAGAAATTTTAAGTGAAGTTGCCTCTACGAACAACCAATCAAATTGCTCAGGCTTCCCAGCCATCACAAAACTGTCAAGTTACCACACTAGTTTTGCTGCTCTCCAGATCTAAGAGAAACAATGGGGCAGGATTTATTTTAGCTCACAGTGTCAGGATCTGTCCATCTCTGGCAAGGGGGGTGGGGTGGAGCAGAGCATCACAGAAGGCAGGAAGCAGAGAGAAGGAATACAGGAAGAGGTCAGGGCAAGAACACAACCCCCCACCCCCACCCCCAGTGATTTACTGCTTCCAGCTGGCCTCACCCTAGAAAGTTCCCAGAACTTCAGAACGGCACCTTCAGCTGAGAACCAACACTAACCACATCGGCCTAAGGGAGCTACTTCATGTTCCGGCCATAACACTGACTTAAGAGCCCCTGGGAAGAAAGCTGTGAGCTAGAGTCAACCAACCCCAGAGGACTGAGTGAGACAAGGCAGAGACAGACAGACAGACACCCAAGAAAGACCAGCTTCAGAGAATATCATACAAGAGGCTCCATGAAAGGCTGTTTATTTCCCTTTGTATTCAAACATGATATACAGTCAGAAAAGAACAGAAATAATAAGTAAATATCTTGCTACTACTTCAAAATGTTTTACAACAGAGCCTACAACCAGATCATGGAACATTCATTGCACTCAAGGAGCCCCTATTTTTTCCTTTCTTTTTCCACTTCCCCTGGGTAGACAAACAGACACATAGACACGCACGCACGCACACACACACACACACACACACACACACACACACACACACACACACAATATTATTAAGCCTTTGGCCTAGGACTCTGGCTATCGTCTTAGGGCAGTATTCTCCTCAATGCATTTATGAAGCTGCCATAGCAGTAAGGTTTGCTAATATCCAGTTGACCAAAGCAGACCACTAGGGAATGAGACAAAGGTATCAATACTAGATGTTATTTATTTGGGGATATCGATGTAGCACTCTAGCTGGTAGCGTCTACCATCTACTGTAGTGATGGTCATCGTGAAGAGTTCCGTTTGGGGATATTATAATTAGTGCTGCAAACGTTCATTCTAGTACATTTACTTTGGTGGTATGTATCTCCAAGTGGAACTGCTGAACCATAAGGCATGCATGTGTTTAGTGTAAGTAGATACTGCCAAACAGCTTTCCAATTTGTTCATTCCAATTTACATTCCCATACTAATGTATAATTCCCACAGCAATGCAGAATTTCAGTTGCTGTATGTTCTCACAACACTTACTAATTTTCATTCTAATGAGTGTACTTCACTTTTATTTTTGAGTGGCCATATTTTAAAATACTTCACAAAAGGAATAAAGGAGAAAAATCCTGAACCATGAAACCAGGACAACTCCCCATGCCTAGCACAGCAAGCTCCTCCTAAAATATAGACATAACCATCTTGTTTAAATATAAATGTGAAAAAGGGACAAGGCTATCCCGTGGCAGGTACTGTAAAGATAATGAACAAGAACCGAATAAGGAAGCCAACAGAGGCAGACCACAGAACTGGCACAGACAGATGCGCTGTAGCCCAGTGTTTCACCATCCGCACGCCTAACCCCTGGGAGGTAGGAGGCATTGTTCAAGCCATCTTTGGCTATATAGCGAGGTCAAGAACAGCCTGGGATACACGAGACCAGAAAGGCACAGAGAAAGAAAAGCAAAGCTGGGGTTGGGGGAGGAGAGACAGAAAATGAAAAGCTAAGAACTTACACTGGACAGTTGACAGAAAGATGCACAAAGAAAAATGATAGCAGTCAGGACAGACTGGGAAAGAAGGGGACACTTAAAGGGACACTATGGCTACACACACACACACACACACACACACACACACACACACACACACACACACACGTCTGTAGAAGACAAAGTAAAGGGCTGGCAAGGTGACATGATGGGTAGTAAGAGCTGAGTTCAATCCCACAGTGAGGAGGACCTACCCCAGAAGGCTGTCCTCTGACCTTTACATGTGAAGGGAAACTTCACACACAAATTAAAAGTATAATTTTTTTACAAATATGAAGCAAATATGAAGACTATGGTTTTAAAAAAAATAATTGGCCAGGTGTAATGGCATACTCTCTTCAATCACTGCCCAGGTAGATCTGTGAGTCAGAGGCCAGCCTGGTATATATAGCAAGCTCCAGGCTAGCTTTGGCTGCATAATGACACCCTGCTTAGAAAACAAACCAAAAACAAAAAACCCACAAAAAAATGTTAAACGGTATATGCATAAAAGTTAAGCAAGGATTATCTAGCATATATATCACAGGAACCCTTAAAATGAAATACGTTCAATAGTAGAAGTTATAACAGATTAAAATATTTGGGCCAATATACTAAAATATATTGTGTATCTTGGAAAATTAACAAAGAACAAGTAATACTCTGGCATATTCCAGTAAAAATATTGCCTTTTCAGGATGGAAAAAAATATCCTTTGAGGATCTAGGCAGAGAGACAGAGTTGCCTGTAAGAAAATCCAAACTGGACGTACAATTCCGTGGTACACTGCCCATGTGGTACATATGAGGCACTGGGCTCAATCCCCAGTCCTCCTTCGAGGACAGTCCAGTTAACCAGAATACGATGGAGTAAGTCTGTAAACTGTGATTTGTGACCAGCTGCAATTCACAACTGGTTTTACCAATCAAACTTCTCTCAATAGAGCAGAAATCATGCTAGTTCGTTTACATATTCCCATAGCTGCTCTAGCGATGCGGTGGCTCAGTTAATAACTATAACACAGAATTATGACCTAAAAAACCAAAAGCAAGAAATATTTTTCATGAGTCATTTTTATATTGATGAACTTCTACCAAATGATTACAGAAATGCTATTATAAGGGTTTGTGTTACACATGAAAAATACAAATACAGTGTTTGTGTGCATGCACGCTAAGGTGAAACCCAGAGCCTTGTACGTGTTAAGTACATGTTTTACCACTGAGCTACACCTCCTGTCCCGGTGTATATTTAACTGTAGACTTAAGACCAATTGCAAAAGTTAAAGGGCAATGTATCTGTATGGAATGAACAGACAGAATGGAGAAAAGCTTGGAAACAGTACTGATGAAACTAGAGACTTGATTATGTACGGAAGCTAGGACTGAGGATAAGGAGTCACCCCCAAAATTCCTGTTTAAATTAGAGGACTATGAGATCGCAGAATGATGCATAACTCCCTAGAAAGCAGCACATTACTACCAATAGACCATCAAAAGAAACATGTCCTCAGAAGTCAGGAAAACAGAACAGCTTTTGCACTTCCAATGAATGTGGTCACGCTTAAAAAGTCTCTAGTATTCCAGAATTTTCTAATTTAAACCACTAAAAATAACGAATATAAAAAGTATAAACAAAACAAAGCCTGAGGCAGACAGTCAGATTCCTGGAGCACACTGCCACTGCCCCGCCAGCCGAACGGAATCAATAAGCTCCAGGTTCATCCAGAAAGCCTGTTTCCAAAACTAAGGGTAAGATGGAGGGTAACAGACAGTACCAATCTCTGGCCTCCACAGACGGGCATGTGCAAGCACACCCGCATGTTCATGGGCACCTGCATGCACACATTCACATATACACAAATACATACACATACAAGCCACACATGTACAAGCACACCCATTCTTTTAAAAAGGCTGGAGAGATGGCTCAGTGGTTAGGAGCGCGTGCTGCTCTTATAGAGGACTAGTATTTAATTCCTAGCACTCACATAAAGGCTCACAACTGCCTTTAACCACAGTTTCAGGAATCCAGCTACCTTGCTAGCCTCCACAAGCACTGCACACACGTGGTGGACATCATGAAGGCACACACACATACACATAAAATAAAAATAAATATTTAAAAAAATAATAAACCTGGGAAATGTGAAAAGGCAAAGACATAAAAGATGGAGCCACTAGAAATCACTAAACAGAATGGAGTAACTATGTAATCAGGGCTCCAAATGGGTAGACATGCAGGCTGGGCTACGGGCTAAAGTGCACCCTCAGATCCATCTTTCAAGCCCTAAATGCCAGTACCTCAGAATGGAACTTATCTCAGGAGCTAAGGCCTTCAAAAGAAGTAATTAAGGTAAAATGAAGTCATATTGGTACTCTAATCTATATAATCCTTTTTAGAATGACTGATGTCTGTACAAAATAAGATTAGGACACAGACAGGCAGAGGAAAACCAATCCAAGAGACCCTCAGAAGGCGACCACACAGAAACCTCCTAGGCTGAAGAATTATCAGAACATCACCCACAGTGTGATGCTGTTAGGGAAGCTGTGGAGAGAAAGGCCATGTCCCATCCACACAATTCACAAACATCCTTCAATGTGCCTTAGACATATTAAGTCCTGCAATAGAAGAGAGGATTTTTGATAGGTGATAATTATGCTTTAAATGATGCAATGACAACGGAAAAGCCGGAACAGTATTTGTACGGAAAACTGAAGGGACACAGTATTTGCAATTAGAAAAGGAATAAAGGATTCAAGTCATGCCAGCTTTGAGAAAAGCCAAGAACAGGAGAACCTAGCCAAGACATGTTTTATGCCTGAAATGAAGTTAACCAAAAGGCAAGTGAATTATTCAAAAACAACATGGTTAGCAAGGAAAAGGGATGGAGACAACAGGCACATGTATTTTCTTTTCCTTTTTTTGGTTTTTCGACTTCTCTGTGTAGTCCTGGCTGTCACAGAACTCACTTTGTAGACCAGGCTGGCCTTGAACTCACAGCAATCCACCTGCCTCTGCCTCATAAGTGCTGGGATTAAAGGCTGTGTCGCCGCCGCCGCCGCCGCCGCCGCCGCCGCCACCACCACCTTTTAATGTTTAAGCTAATGAAAGAATCCTTGATGATTCACAAACAAACAAACAAACAAATATGTTCAGGCATCAAGTGAAAAGACATTTGCAATGGTTTTAGTTTGAGTTCTGGTTCTCTGTAAGTTTCTTCTTGTCTCCTCCTTCCTGACCAGCAGCTGCACTGGGCATTGCTTTTTGTCTTATATCTAGAGCCACAGAAGCCAGAGTTCCAGAGGAGAATAAGAAAGAGAGAGGAAAGCTGGTCTCTAACTTGCAGTTCTGGGACAAAGGTCAGACAGATCAGAAGGGAAAACAACTAGATTATAAATACAGCAGTTTATCATAAGATTTTTTTTGGTATTTTTTAAGACGTTTTTCAGCTGGGTGTGATGGTGCACACCTTTAATCCCAGCATTTGAGAGGTAGAGGCAAGTATATCTCTGTGAGTTCGAGGCCAGCCTGGTCTACAAGGCAAGTTCCAGGACAGCCAGGGCTGCATAGAGAAACCCTGTCTCAAAAAGCAAAAAAAAAAAAAAAAAAAAAAAAAGAGGAGGAGGTTTCTCAAACACTTTTAATTTTTTTTTTTTTTTTAGAGTTCTATTTCACGTGAAGATGCACAATTGTTTTGAAATATACATGTTACTTACTTCTAGGCATAAAAATATTGCTGATGCCTTACACCTTGCCCCTTTGCTCTCTACATGATTTGCAAGTGTGATAACACACTTCTGAAATACATCTCCTTTGTCACTAAGGCCACCACCATCACCAGTATGAAATAGTGAAAGACCTCCCCAACTGCTTCAAGTGTAATACTTTGCAAAACAAATGAACGTTGCTGGGGAACTTGCCTTTCTCCAGAAAAGCCTATTAAAACGTTGTTGATGCTGGACACAAAATAAAATCCCCAAATCTGCATTTTTCAGTACTTTTGCTTTCTTGACCTTTATTTGAATTTGAGACTAAGCTTTACCAAACAACAGAATTTACACAGTCACTAGCCAACCACAGTCCTCATTATGGAATCTGTGCAGTGCATTTGTTCCCTAGGAAACCGACCAGAGCACACACAGAGTGCAATTTCAGACTAGCAAAAGAATTTTCCAATCATGGTGGTAAATAAAGTCCATACATAAGTCAGCTGATCCGAAGCAAACTCAAAAAGTGTCAGCGAAGAGCTAAGCTCCATGGAAACTTTCCTAAAGGGAAGAGAAAAAGAAAAGAAACCTGTGGGGTGTCTTTGGGTAACTATGTAGATCCCTTAAGTAAATATTATGAGCAGGTTTCTTTATAAACACAAACTGTCATAAAATAAACTGTTCAAAATAAATGGCTTCTCTCCAATCTTCAGCTTCTCTGTTTCTGACAGTATTTAAGAGGGAAAGCTTCTTTAGAGCCAGCCTCATACATCTGGTACCAGGGTATTAATCCAAGAATGGATCCTTCATTTCAGCAAGCGGCATGGGCTTGCGCTCTTAGTGAGAGGAGATGACAAACCCTGCCATGAGCAGTTTCTGTCACACCTCTCCCTCAGGCTTGCTTCCCCACCACGCCACAAAGAACTGCACTGGGGTGGGCGGGGACCATGCCACAGGGCCAAAAGTCACAGGTCTGTAAAGAGCAAGTCTGCTACTACTGCCCAGTTTTCTACTTTATTACCCTAGAACTGAACACAAGAAAGAACTAGAAAAGCCTGCAGACTTTCAAGTCTCCCGGATTTAACTGAGGACAGCTTAGTGTTGCTTAGGAAAACAAAATACAGTTAAATGTCAGCTTCATTTTAGAGGCCAATTTACACAAATTCCTATTTTCTGCAAGGAGCATTTATTTATTTGTCATAAGGTTTAAAGAAAAAAGCATCAGGACAAAAATTAATTCATTTGCCCTCTTAAAACAGCAACTGACCAAAAGGAAAATCAGTTAAAAACATGTAAGCCTCTCTGGAATGCTTCTGATTACACCATTATTAGTTACACAGAAAGAAAAATAGTAACATCTACACACCAGTCAAAAACAAATGAAAAGGCAAGGTATTATCTCTCAGCCAGCGCATATAAAAACACTATAGTGCTGATCCAAGAAAACTCAGGCACAACTACTCCTTTGCCAAAGCACTCCCAACACAGACTCACTGTTAATTTTTCCCGTTTACACAGAGATGCTTTGTTAAGTCTTATCACTACCACTGACAATCTAATAAATACACAAACAAGTGATTCAGTTTGTCAGTCTGCTTTTTTTTTTTTTTTTTTTTTTTTTTTTTATTTCAACCAGGGACAAAGAGCTGCAACTCTGATGATGTTCTAGAACTCCCTGTTCATGATAAGGCCAGACCTAATTGGAGATGCCTCTTTAAGCTATTCATAAGGTTTAGGCCAGAGTGGACCAGACCCACACACTAAGTTCTGTGTCTTTGTGTAGTTTAAATTCATTTACCTAATCTAGACCGGAAATAACAGCAGGAGATGATAAAACCTGATCAATTATGGTGGATAAAGCTGCCTCTAGACATTAAGTGTGCATAGATGTATAGTCCAATAACATAAAAATTCAGTATGCAGCACAGACAATCTAATGTAACTGGGACAAGAATCTAGGGTAAATTTTTCTCCCACAAAAACCACTATTTTAAGCATATTAAACTATGATAAAAATAGTGTACTTGAATAAAAGTGCATTGAATTGTATTTTTTCTTTAATATTTAAAAAATTAATGGAAATTTAAGTAGTTTCCCCACCATAATATTTTTTTCCTTCAAATTTAGTTTTTTTAAGGAATCTTCCACTTTCTCCAAATGGCTGTACCTACCATTGTTTAGTGACCCTCAAATCTATTTTTAAAAAAACCAAAACCTCCCAGGTAACAGTCAAACTTACATAAGTCAATATGAATTCTCACACAGTAGGCAAAAAAAAAAAATTCTAAAAGTGAGGAATAAACAGATTAACATAAGAACATAACCCTGTACCTTCATAGAAAACATTAGTCTGTGAAATGAATTTTATGAATGCTCACTGGCCTTCATTTATTATTTGACTATCTATGAACACATAGCAACTGTTCACGAAGTTAGCAAGCTAATCAAGTAAGAAAATTCAGAACTACTACTACCTTACACCTTTCGAAACACCATACCGAACATATACAACAACCTAATCCTTGGTTTGCATGCATGGAATACATAAAGAAATACAGGTGGGAAAATCACTTCTAACATCACGTTCTCCTCATAGGATGTGAAAAGTCTCCTCTCTTAAAACGGAAAACAAAGGTTTTAGCCTGCGTGGAAAGACCTATCGGTTTTACTCTCTAATGCAAGCCCTACAGTAAATCTGTCACTACCGGACATTGATTGTAGTTAACTATCTAATAGGTAGACTATTCTATTGGTGCTAATCCTAACGACCATGAGAAAAAACTTTACTCCAAAACTTCAAAACCAAAATAAATACAATTGTTAAAAAAAAAAAAAAAAATCAGCCGTGCTCGATCTCCTCCATTTAAACCACTATCTGACCTTTAAATATTAAAATCAAACATAGCCGTAAGAAAACCACAAACATTTCGTTTGTTTGTTTTGATCTGGTCAACCCAACCTCCTCTCCCCAGGACACGCACTAGCTTTCTCGATCTATTTGATAACAAACACAAATCACTGTGCGCAGCCTCAGACTGGGGGGAGCCTTTGGGAGAAAGCCCTCCTCCGTTAGAAACAATAAATAAGGGAGCGAAGCGCCGCACGTTCCTTCACACACCCCACACGCACCTCCCGGCGCCTCCCGACAACCAAGGCAGCCCGGCAGAGCCCCGGAGCACCTCAGGACTCTGCAACTAGCACGGCAAACCGTCCCTCCTCCTTCCCGCCCTCCTGCCCGGCTCGAGGATGCTGGCGCAGGGACAGTCCCCTCCGAGACGCCGCGGGCCGCGAACCCGCGGGCGCCGGGCTCTGCGCCCGCAGACCCTTCCGCCCCTAGCGCCCTCCCGCCTCGCTGGCCCCAGCAGACAAAAGGAAGGTTCGGCGGGTCACGGGGCGGCCGCCCACACACAAAGAGGCCCCGCGCCCGCCGGCTCCCCAGCCCCGCGCGGGCTCTTACCCACCTGCAGGTGTCTGTGCGTCTGTCCATAGGAACGCGGGCGGTGGGGCCTGCGGGAGCCGGGCGGCCCGGGCTGGACGGGGCGGGACGGCGGCGCGGAGGGCGGCAGCACCGCGGCCGGAGGCCCAGACGCCGGAGCCAGTGGAGCGGGAAGGGCGCCCCGCGGGCTGCGCGGCGGGGGACGGCGGCGGAGCGGTGGGGGCGCGGGCGCCAGCCTGGCTCGGCCACCGGCGCGCGCCGCTCCGTGCGCCCCGGGCTCCGCGCGCCCGGCTTGGAGCGCGGGGGCGGGGCCGCGCGGGGCGGGGCCGGAGAGGGGCGGGGCGGGGGCTCGGACCCGGGCTTCAGCCGGCACCGGAAGCGCTCGGCGGGCGGCGGGACCTACAGGAAGTGTGTAGCGACGCCCGCGGAAGGCGCTCGACCCGCGGCGCTCCCTGCCCCTACGGGGGCGAGGGCCAAGCCTCCCGCCGCGGACGCGCGCAGCACTCAGCCCGCCGAGCTCGGCCCCCGCCGCTCCGACAGGTACGGAACCCGCGGTCTCTGTGACTTTCCACGCGGGTCGGTTGGTCCCCCGTCTCCACGCACTTCAGCCGAAACAGTCGCAGTACGCGGAGCCTGCTCGCTTTGAGACGCGCGCCGGGTGGCCTGCGACCCACAGTGTACTCACCCCGTAGTGTCCCCCCCACCGCACCACACACACCTGTAAACCCCACCTCTTAGGGGGAAAAAAAAAAAGGATGTTGCACGGTGTTAAAGAGTCTATTCTACAAGGCAAAATAATTTCACTTCAAGATTATGAAGAGTTAAAATGTGGCAGACCAGAGCCAAATTATCGTGGGCTTTTTTAGTTCCTTTGGAAGCCATTTATTGCCCACCCATGTGTCAAACATTATACCCTTGTGCCTGAGGAAAACCTTTAAAATGTATTCACAGAGGCTGCAGAGACGACTCTGGTTAAGAGCACTGGTTGCCCTTCCAGAACACCAGGTTCCCAGCACCCACACAGAGCCTCACAACAGTTTGTAACTCCAGTTTTCGGGGCTCGGATGCCTTCTCTAGCCCCTGCAGACACAGACTGAAATGGTGCACACACGTTACATGCAGGCAAAACGACCCTAAACATAAAACATAAAATAAAATGCATTATTAGCTGACTACCAGCTTCCACTAAGCCAAAAGCTACACATCTCATCAGCATACAGAAAACCACTTTGCTGTAATCCACCTACTTGTACTCCGTGCCATTTGGGAAATGCCTTGATTCTGTGACTTTCTTTGTTCTAAAATAATAATTTAAAAAAATCTCATGTAACTACTTCCACAGTGAAACGTGTCTCTTGGGGCAATCTGAACCCATGTTGCTGGGCCATCATCACTCATATTTGGCTTAAGAACCTCTCTGAGCTAAGAGCTATGTTTTTTTGCATCTACACACTCATCCCACCTAGGGAGTAGGGCTGTTAGTAACACCTAAAACTCTCAGGCTGGTGGTCTGGTACACAGGGACAGGAAATAACCTATACATCCTGGCAAGACGGGGCCAAAGCTCCATGTTTAAAAACCCCTTTCAGCTGGGCGATGGTGGCACACACCTTTAATCCCAGCACTCTGGGGGCAGAGGCAGGCAGGTCTCGGTGAGTTCCAGGTCAGCCTGGTCTACAGAGCAAGAGCCAGGACAGGCACCAAAACTACACAGAGAAACCCTGTCTCGAAAAAAGAAAAAAAATAAATAAAAAATAAAAACCCTTTTCATAGCACTTACCAGAGGCTCAGGTTTGTGCCAAGCACTGGGTGGGCTATTAATTAATTTAGTACTAGGACCCTACAAATCTGGGGCTGCTAACATCACTATATTATGGAAAAAGTGTTAACATTTTTCATTGTTTTTATATGTATGGGTGTTTTGCCTGCATGTACGTCTCTGTACCATGTGTGTACCTGGTGCCCTTGGAGGCTAGTAGAAGGTGTCAAATGCCCTGGAACTGGAGTTACAGATGTTTATGAACTTCCACATAGGTGTTGAGAATCAACCCAGGTTCACTGGAAGAGCAGCTAGTGACCCTAACCACTGAGCTATCTCTCCAGCCCTGCTTTCTCAGGTATGTACTGAGAAGTGATATTGCAGTTCATTAGATTATTATGATTTTAGTTTTCAGAAACTGAGGTTCATAGAAACTAAGAGATCTTAAGTACCTAATTTCTTGTAGAAGCTAAGATTCATTCAAAGCATTCTCACTCCAGAGTCCATGTTCTTTATTTTTTTTTTTCTCTCCCCCACCCCTCCGCCAGACAGGGTTTCTCTGTGTAGCCCTGGAAGTCTTGGAACTCATTCTGTAAACTAGGTGGGCCTTGAACGCAGAGATCCACCTGCCTCTGCCTCCTGAGTGCTGGGAAAGGCATGCACCACCACCATCACCTGGCTCCCATCCTCTTTCAAAATGTTTATTATTATTATTATTATTATTATTATTATTTATTACTATTATTATTTTTTAGACAGAATGTCATGTAGCCCAATATGACCTCTGCAATCGAGTTTGAAGTGAAACCACCTAAACACCCCATGGGTAGAAAGAAAGGTTTATTGGGACTCAAACTGCCAAGGCTGAAGGCAGAGTCCATGTTTTTAACTCTCTTTTCTTCTCACAACACTGAGCAATTTCCAAAACATTTATAATGCTAGTAAGTCATATTTAGAACATAAATGACTAGCCTTAGGTACGACCCACATCTTGGCCTCACACCTCCTATGATAGGAAATCTCAGTCACTCCTACCTCTGAGGTAAATGAGAGAAGAGACTATGACAGATTGTAAACAAAAGATCCAGGGCCATCCCAGACCTGTCAGGTAACTTACATTGCCACATCAGTCAGTTCTCTCCTACATGGCAGCTTCCGCCAGTCCCTCACAATCATGAGCTGTTTAAGGCTGATATTCTTTTATTTAAGTACTTTATGTGTATTTTGCCTGCATGTATGTCTGTGTACTACATGCAGGATGGCCCACCAAGGTCACATTGGTGGGCATTGGAACTGGAGTTAGAGACCATTATGAGCTCCTATCAAACCTGGGTCCTCTGGAAGAGCAGCAAGTGCTCTTAACATCTGAGCCAACTCTTTAGACCCTTAGGCTGATATTCTTACCCCTATTCATTATCAAGACTCAGGTCTGAGCTAAATAAAAACATTTTTATAAATGGTCTGAGTCAGTGAAATTTACTCAGAGCAAAGCAAAACTTCTCACATAATTGTGGAATAATCTTTTTGTACACTGAAGATTTGTCACTTGGATTGGTTTAATAAAAAAGGTGGTGGGGGGGCAGGGATCTGAATGGCCAATAGCTAGGCAGAATTTTGGGGACAGACAAGACGCTGGGAAGAAGAAAGGTAGAGACAGGGAGAGTCACCAGACAGACAGAGAGGAAGCAGCATGGGCAATACGGAGTAAAGAGAATAAAGCCACAAGACAAAAGTAGATTGATAATAAAAAAAAAAAAAAAATAGGTTAATTTAAGTTGTAAGAGCTAGTTAGTAACAATTGTAAGCTATTGGCCAAGCTTTAATAATTAATAAGACATCTCCATGTGGTTATTGGGAGCTGGCAGGTAGGACAGAAAAATCTGCCTCCAAATGGAGGGAAGGAGAAAGAGGAAAGAGAGAAAGAAAGAGAGGGGGAGCTGCACACCTCATGGGAATAGAGAGAAAGAGAGGGAGGTGCTGTGGGACGGTCTGTATGTCAAATTGCTCTGATTGGTCAATAAATAAAACACTGATTGGCCAGTGGCCAGGCAGGAAGTAGGTGGGACAAGGAGAGAGGAGAATTGTGGGAAGCAGAAGGCTGAGGCGGAGAGTCACTACAGCCGCCGCCATGACCAGCAGCATGTGAAGATGCCGGTAAGCCACCAGCCACGTGGCAAGGTATAGATTTATGGAAATGGATTAATTTAAGGTATAAGCACAGTTAGCAAGAAGCCTGCCACGGCCATACAGTTTGTAAGCAATATAAGTCTCTATGTTTACTTGGTTGGGTCTGAGTGGCTGTGGGACTGGAGGGTGAGAGAGATTTGTCCTGACTGTGGGCAAGGCAGGAAAACTCTAGCTACAGGGAGGGAGGAGGAGTTTTCTCTCAGTGGGCTTTACGTAAGATAATGTCAGGACATTGGGAGGACCGGGGTATTATCTGCTTATATCTACCAGGATTCCAAGAAGTGAATCTGAATGCTCACATGGTGAGCAATGTGGGGCCACATATTTCTACATAAGACCTGAGAAAACTTTTAAAATAACGTTTTAAACAACCCCCCACCCCTGCAAAAAAAAGAGTCAAATGCGGCTTCCTAGTCTCAAGTCTTATGCCGGCTTCAGTACAGAGTGACATGTCTCCCTACAGCTGTCTGCATGCTTAAGCCACCAGTAGGTCATGAGCTAAGCCTCATGGCAGGTTTAAGGTTTTGCTCATGCAGACAGAAAAGGTTACTGATACGCAGAAAAACAAGTTCAGATGGAGAAAAACTCTAAACAGGTCACAGTGTGTTTAACATTGTGCATAGGCTTAAGGGGGAAAAATGGGTATAGATAGTCACAGAAAAAAATTGATTAAAAATAATAAAATGAAGTGTTTAAAGAGAGAGTGGAGTAATAAAAAAATAAGCCACTTAAGGAAGTAAAATACACAGGGAGTCTGGATGCTATATGTTATTTTGTTAACTTTGAACTTCTTTTTTTTTTTTTTTTCCGGAGCTATGGACCGAACCCAGGGCCTTGTGCTTGCTAGGCAAACACTCTACCACTGAGCTAAATCCCCAACCCCAACTTTGAACTTCTTAAATGCTAATGTGCAAAAAAAAAAAAAAAAAAAAAAAAGCTACTGAGAAACATTGGAATATAGAAACTGTTGAATTAAACCAACTTATATATTTTTAAAATGTCTTAAAACTGGAAGTCAATAAATATGTTGTGTTAGAGAAGAGGTTATGGTTTTGTTTCTACAGAAAATGAAAGGCTATGGATTAATTCAAAGTTAAAGAGGATCAGGTTTGATCAGGGGACACCCCCTGAAAATCCTGGCTATAGACAATAAAAACAAAGCAAAACAAAACCTAAAACAACTACAGGACAGGGAATGTATATTTTACCTGCTCAAACATAAAACAAAAAATCATCTTTAACTGACTTGTACACACTGCATATTTCATTCTTGTGTTAATAGAAATATATATGTTACCTTTGAAAATGTGTATGTTTTCAGAACAAGGTGACCAGACACCAGTGAAAACTGGTGACCCAGGTGGTCAGGCATCTCAGAGTGCCTCTGTTGCTGTTTCCTCAAAGTTTGGCATCCAGAACAGCTTTAACGCTGCTGGCTAAGATGGTTCAGCCCCACAGACTATTCTAGCCAGGACTGCAGATAAGCCTTGTACTTTCCCTTTGCACAGAGATTGAACAACAGATGATACAGCTAGCTCTCCCAGTACTTGATATTACCTCAGTTTTCTCAGGGTCCCTTAAAGATGCCATCACCCCCAGACAACAGGAAGCAACCTAGAAAACACGACACCCACATTCCCAAGAGGTGGGATGGGAGTTTTTTGGTCATTGAGTGGGTTATGGATATTTGTCATCACTTGGGGGATTAGCTACAAGTTGTTATTGAAAATGGTCAGGAGGGGCTGGAGTGATGGCTCAGTGATTAAGAGCACCAACTGCTCTACCAGAGGACCCAGGTTCAATTCCCAGCACCCACATGGCAGCTAACTACTGTCTGTAACTCTAAGATCTGACACCCTCACACAGACATACATGCATATACCAATGCACATAAAGATTAAAAAAAAAATAGGCTGGGCGGTGGTGGCACTCATGCCTTTAATCCCAGCACTCGGGAGGCAGAGCCATGTGGATCTCTGTGAGTTCAAGGCCAGCCTGGGCTACCAAGTGAGTTCCAGAAAAGGCACAAAGCTAAACAGAGAAACCCTGTCTTGAAAAACCAAAAAAAGGAAGGAAGGAAGGAAGGAAGGAAGGAAGGAAGGAAGGAAGGAAGGAAGGAAGGAAGAAAGAAAGAAAAAGAAAATGGTCAGGAAAAAAGTTGAACAAAGGAGAATAGAATCAGGGATCTCATTCTGAAAAGAAAAAGGGGAATATAGAAATAATACGATAAAAGGGTAGATTATTGAATTGAATCTACTTTTAAACTAAAAAAGCAACTACTAGTCTTAAATATTTTACATTGGTATGGATTTTATATATACTGATACAAATTTAAGGTTCTTTTTTGTTATATCTGTTTCTACTCTTGTTTAAGGTATTTTTGTATATTGATACAAATTTAAGGTTATTTTTGTTAGAACATCCTGTACCTATGTTGCTTTGGAAAGGAGGCTCTGCCTTTGTTTTCTGCTGGTGTTTGTGGCTGCTGCTCTCTAGCATGTGGTTCCTCCTGGTCCACTCGCGTCTTCTCTTTTCCCTTTGCATTCTGATCAGTCTCCATCGGCTCCTCATTTTTCTGGGACTTGTGCACTTCTACTAAGGACGCACTGGTCATACTGAAAATGCCATGGACATTCACCCAGACCTTGACTTTCACTTTTGAGCTGCAGCCGTCAGACTGTGGAGTGCCTTTCTGAACTGAAAACTGAGCGATAGCAGGATCTGGATAGGGCACATCCTGAGGAGAGCTATAGTGGGCCTCAAGAGGGAAAGGTTCCTTTCTCCAAAGTCCTCACCTTTTATTTGCCCTATCCAGACTGATCAGAATACAAAGGAAAAAGAGAAGTTTCAAATGGACCAAGAGGATGTAGTGGGTAGCCATTCCAGCTTTGATCTGGAAGTTCCAACCCCCATTCAGGCTTTGGTAACTGTCACGCCTACAAGGGGGGGGGCCCAGAGAGGACCCTGAAGCCCCAAGATCCGGATGTGCCTCTTCTCTTGGTTCCTGGACCCTGGTCGCTGGAGGTAGACTGAGCAGAGTTCTCCAGAGAACACCACTGGACTGCGCTACATCTTTGCCAGACCCTGCAACCTACCTATCCCTTCATTTGTAAGTTACGTCACTAAATAAACCTTCCTTTTAACTACGCAGCGTGGCCTTAATAATTTCACCAATAGGAGGAACCACATGTTAAAGAGCAGCAACCGCAAACACCAGCAGACCTACATTTCTACTGTGTTTAAAGTATTGTACATATACAGCTCATTTAACAATGTAATATAAATTTTAGTCCTTGAAAGTTACTATTACAAACTATTTAGGAAATACAGGTTAGTAGTTAGTCACCTATCACAACCAAACTTGTAGTTATGTATGTTTTCAAGGTCAAACAGAGATATATTTTAGATAGACAAGTGGTCTTCAAAAACTTAAGAGCTCTACAGAATGTGGTATTTAAGACGTTTTGATGACCTAAGGCTTTTTATGACATTGAGACATGCCTGCTCCTAGCAGCACCAATCTACTTCAGAGACAATAATGGGCATCAAAGAACCTCCTTATGGAGTATGCGTTCTTTGTAGCAAAAGCTAGGTACTAGGCAAAGAAACTGGCCTTGCCTCAGCTGCTGACAAAATGATGTCCAAATTGTACAAGCAGGACACAAAGGAAAGTGTCTGCCAAACTTTGCAAAGACAAGGTGGGACAGTCCTTCAAAATTCCTGCTTCACAGAAAAATCTATCAGATATCCTAGGCCTGTAGGCTGAAGATGGATGCTCCAACATTTGAGAGGAACCTTGGATGACTGTCCAGACAGCCAGATGTTTTTGTCCTTTCTTTCAGTTTTGGAAGTTGCTTGCTCTACACTTCCTGTTTACTTAGGTAGTATATCCTTCTGGGATCTTTGATAGAGTTGAAGGCTAGATAGTCATAGTTTTCCTTAGTTATGATAGAAGGTAAGTTGGGTACAGAGCTTTGGACTCATGGAAATAGAATAAATAAGCCGGGCAATGGTGGTGCATCCCTTTAATCCCAGCACTCAGAAGGTGGAGACAGGTGGATCTCTGTGAGTTCAAGGCCAGCCTGGTCTACAGAGCAAGTTCCAGGACAGGATCCAAAGTTACAGAGAAACCCTGTCTCAAAAAACAAAAAATTAATTAATTAACTAAAGATAGAATAAATAGTGGAGTATTTTCTCCAAATATGCCAAATAAAAATGGACTGGACATTGTAAATATAATTCTTTTTTTTTTTTTTTTGTAATCAGAGATCTGCCTGCCTCTGCCTCCTGAGTGCTTGGATTAAAGGCGTGCACCACTACCACCCGGCATAAATATAATTCTTACCTGATAATTGTTCTTATTGTTTATAGTTTTATTATTAGAGTTAAAACCTTTCCTTTTTTTATTTAGACAAAAAGGGGGAAATGTTGTGGAATAATCTTTTTATGCACTGTGAATATTTATCACTCAGATTGGTTTAATAAAAAGCTGAACAGCCAACAGCTAGGCAGAATTTTCGGGACAGCGAAGACTCTGGGAAGAAGGGTGGAGACATGGGGAGTCACCAGCCAGACGGAGAGGAAGGAGCATGGGCAGTACAGGGTAAAGGTAATAAAGCCATGAGACAAAAGGTAGATTGATAAAAATGGGTTAGTTTAAGTTGTAAGATCTAGTTAGTAACAAGTGTAAGCCATTGTCCGCGCTTTTATAATTAATAAAGAGTCTCCATGTCTTTGTTCATTTGGGAGCTGGCAGGCAGGCAAAAAAATCCACTACACATAGTTAATTGCTACATTTTCCTAAGACATGCTCCTGTGGAGAAAAATGGAACCCTTATGCATTACTGATATAATAAGGTGCAGCCACTATGCAAAACAAAATGGCAGATTCTCAAAAGATGAAAATTAAATTATATGACCTAGTAATCTCACTTCTAGGCATGCGTCCAAAAGATAAAGTCTTAAAGAGGTATCAGATCACAATATCCCAAGATGTGGAAGCAACCTACATGCCTATTGAGAGATAATAAAGAAAATACAAATAGTATTCAGCCTTTAAAAAAATCTTGTCCCATGCTACAACATGAATGAACCTATTCTAAATGAAATAAGCCTATTACAAATGGACAAGTACCAAATGATTCCATATTTGTGAGATAGCAGGTGTCACTGAAATCATGGAGGGAAAGGCAAAATAGGAATTAATCGGGCCTACTAGTGGGCATATCCAACATTGAAACTGCAACATGACACCACCTACGAAGTCCATGCTCAAGAACTGCACAATTGAATATTGTTTGAAAAGGCATTGTGAATGAGGTCCAGGATACCTAGGGCTACCCAAAGAAACCCTGTCTTGGAAAAAAAAGAAAAAAAAAGTATTAAAAACAAAATTTTATAATGGGCCCTCAAGCTGGGGAAGATGCTTACCTACAAGTCTGACCCACGTGGCGGAGGAATGGATCCTGTTCTTGCAAGTTGTCCTCTGACCCACATGCACACCCACACACAGACTTACACAAAATACATATTAAAAATGTAAATCTCGAGGCTGGAGAGGGTGTAGCGTTGAAGAATGCTTCCTATTCTTCCAGAACACCTGAGTTCAGTTCCCAGCACATACATCCTATAGCTCATAGCACCTGTAACTCTAACTCCAAAGGATTCAACACACTTTTCTGGACTCCATGGGCACCCAAGCACACCAAAGCATATATACACAGATGCACACACATAAATAAATAAATAAAAATCCTTAATAAAATAATAAATCTCATACTGTTTTAAGTAAATTTGCCATTTTGTTGGGCTGCATTCACAGCTATCACAGATTAGATAACTCTGCCAACAGTGGCATGAAGATTTAAATATAATTAGGTGGTGGTGGCAGACACATTTAATTCCAGCACTCAGGAAGCAGAGGCAGGCAAATCTCAATGGGTTCGAGGCCAGCATGGTCTACTGAGGAAGTTCCAGGACAGCCAGGGCTATATAAAGAAAGCTTGTCTCACAATAAAATAAGTAAATAAATAAATAAAGAAACAAATGAATAAAAATAAAGATTTAAATATAGTTAACACCACCAGGATATACTACAAGTTATTAGGAGACTAAATTTTATATTCTACTTTTGCCACAATTAACTATATGTTTTTGCTGTAAAAACAGCCATTCTTTATGTCTGTTTGCCCCAGAGAACTTATGGATTCCTTACCTGCAAAACAAGGGGCAAGGAGCCAAGCACAGAAGTGGAAAGAAACTGCTACAGAAAAACATTCTAAAAGGCATCTTCAGCTGCCTCATGGTGCTTGGGCTGGAGAGTTTCATGTCAACTTCACACAAGCTGGGGTTGCTGCAGGCTGCAGGAAAACATAATGGACTTCAGCTACTAGCACAAAAGCTACTGCTTGGAAAAGTCAAGGACTTCTCCAAAGGTTAAGCCATGGCTTAAGAAGTCTTGGTGATATTTTAGCATGTATATGTGTATATACATATATACATGTATATAACGTAGGGAGAAATCCAGCAAGAAAGGAGCTAGGCATGAGAGCATGTATATGTGTATATATATATATGCTGGTATATATATATATATATATATATATATATATATATATATATATATATATATATATATAAAAGCTGGTTCCTAAAATGATTTTCTTGCATGCTTCCAAGAACTCCTAACAATGTATTTATCTAAAATGCCTATCAAGCATCCAAGGCCATACAAAACTACACCTGTCTCCTAGGTCAGGTGGATAGCTTTATTTCTTGTGCAAATTAGGGTGAGATCCTCCTTTCTGATACAACCTTACTAACAGACCCATAACTTCTTACCTAACCACTTCTCGGAAAGTAGACTGAGCACATAGATCCGTTTTTTGATATACTGCCTGGTCATTAGCACTCAGTTGACCTCCTCTTTTGCCACTCCCATACTCTTTTAAGTAAATTTGCCATTTTGTTGGGCTGCATTCACAGCTATCACAGTTGTAAAAGAAGGCGTGACAGTCACTACCAGAGGAAAATTCTTAACCTACCTTTATGACCCCATAGAATTTAAGCCTGGTGACTTTGCTGGGCCAGAGATTTGCTATTGCTTGGGTTTATAACTGGATTCCAGAGAGACTTAGAGAGAACTGAGAGAAAAAGGGAGACAGAAAAGAGAATGGAAAAACCAGATGGGTAAGAACTAGACTGAAGAAACAAACAGACAGGGAAGAACTAGACTGAAGGGCAAGAAGAGAGGATTAGAGGAATGAGATGGAAAATGAGGAAGAGTCAGATGGGGAAGAACAAGATAGAAAGAAGGAGATGAGAGAGGAGCTAAGATGGGAAAGAACTAGATGGATAAGTACCTAGATGGAGCAGAACTAAGATGAAAGAATTAAGATAGAACTTAGAGGGGACAGCAGATTAATGTAGGGAGAAATCCAGCAAGAAAGGAGCTAGGCATGAGAGCAGAATAGAAGCTGTGTAGAGAGAGAACCCACACAGAATAATAAAGTGTATGAACTAAGGAGTTTCATGTACATAAACTCATTTCTTTTCATCAAAGATTAATTATCAGCTGGTTATAGATTCTTCCCAGACCCTGGGAGGGAACTATGGAGGGGCTGGACCCCCATAGTCCGCGATATGGCATCATCTGAGAGGAGGGACCTCAATTAAGAAAATGCCTCCAGGGCTGGAGAGATGGCTCAGTGGTTAAGAGCACTGACTGCTCTTCCAGAGGACCCGGGTTCAATTCCCAGCACCCACATGGCAGCTCACAACTGTCTATAACTCCAAGATCCGACACTCCTCACACAGACACACATACAGGCAAAACACCAATGCACATAAAAATAAAAATAAATGAATTAAAAAAGAAAGAAAGAAAGAAAGAAAATGCCTCCAGCCAGGTGGTGGTGGCACATGCCTTTAATCCCAGGACTTGGGAGGCAAAGGCAGATGGATCTCTGTGAGTTCAGGGCCTGCCTGGTCTACAGAGCAAGTTCTAGGACAGCCAAAGTGACACAAAGAAACCCTGTCTCGAAAAGCAAACACAAAACAAAGAAAATCCCTCTATAAGATTAGGTTGTAGGCAGGCCTGTTGTTGGAGGTTTTTGCTCTTTGCTCTTTTGTGGGGGGCCCACCATCCAGCTCCCAAATAAATCACATATGGAAGCTTATTCTTACTTATGAATGCCCAGCCTTAGCTTGGCTTAGTTTCTTGCCAGCTTTCCTTAACTTATTCCGACTACTTTTTGCCTCTGGGTTTTTTTCTAACTTCTGTAAATCCTACTCTTACTCTGTGGCTTGCTGTGTAGCTGGGTGGCTGACCCCTGGAGTCCTCCTCATCTGGCTCCTAGTTCTCCTTTTTCCAGATTTCTCCCTTTATATATTCTTTCTGCCTACCAGCCCCACCTATCCTTTCTCCTGCCTTGCTATTGGCCAGTTCTTTATTAGACCATCAGGTGTTTTAGACAGGCACAGTAACACAGCTTCACAGATCTAAACATATGCAACATAAGCAAAAGTAACACACCTTAAAATAACATTCTACTACACAGGCCTGTAAGGCATTTTCTCAATTAGTAATTGGTGGGGGAGTGCCCAGCACATTGTAGGTGGTGCCATCCTTGGGCTGGTGGTTCTTAGTTCTATAAGAAAGTAGGCAGAGAAAGCCATTGGGATTAATCCAGTAAGCAGTTCTCCATGGCCTCTGTATTAGCTCCTGCCTCCAGGTTCCTGTATGAGTTTTTGTCCTGCTTGAGTTCCTGTCCTGACTTCCTTTGATGATGAACAGTGATGTGGAAGTATAAACCGAATAAACCCTTTCCTCCCCAATTTGCTTGGTCATGATGTTCATCACAGCACTAGTGACCCTGACTAAGACAGTGCTGGGAAGAGTTTCTAGATAGGAGTGTAGTCCTGGGTACACACCAGTGTCTGAACTGAGACTGATCATGAACCAAAGTCAGAGCAAAAGCAAATCAGAATGGTCCCACCAGTGCCTACAATTCAACCTTGAACTATCTCTGTCCCTGGTTGATGAAGTTCCAATATTCTGCCTGCCAAATATAAATCTTTGGTAAAGGAGCTTTTCAAATTTTTTCCTACATAATATCTGGTACCCTACCAATAATTACCATATATATAACAAGAAAAAAGAATGAAAACAAAAATGAAAAGAGGACAGTAAAAACATGCACACATGTCCCAGATGTCCTGGTCATTCGCTAGAACCTTTAGAACAGCTGTGATTAATATGATCAAGACATACAGGACAGAATGGAGGCTTTCACTGCACAGTAGGAATTTAAAATAATCAAATAGAGCCCACTGGGGACATTTCAACCAAAACCGCAGTAGACGCCGGTGTGCATCCACTAGGATGATGATGGCAAAGGCAGTTGAAGCACTGGTGAGGAGGTGGGATACCAGAGGTGGGGTACCAGAACTCCACTTTGGTGCTAGCAGGGTGCTGTGCACTTTGGAAAACATGGCAGTCCTGAAAAAGGTTAAACAAAATTCCCATACAACACTGCAGAACTTCTGGCCAAGAAAAATTGTATCAGCACAAATAATTTACATGAATGAATATTCACAGGCAACATTATTCATAGTAACCCCAAACTGGAAAGAACTCAGCTGTCCATCAGTTTATGAAGGGGTGAGTGTTGTATCATCATACAGTGAAATACTAGTTGACAGTAAAAAGGAAGGAAGTAGTATTTGTTGTGATTTTTGTTACGAGTTTTTTGTTTTGTTTGACTATAAGCCACAAAGGTGACTTTCTAGAGCCATGACCAAAAGTTAGATTCAGGTGTCAATTAGGAGAGCTATGAGGTACAATCAAAATGAGTAAAACACAAATTTATTATTCTTGGATCTCAAGAAGGTTGGAGGTGCTGAGAACAGGAAACTTAACTAGAGGCAGGAAAGAGGCAGAAGGGAAGGAAATTGGACTGAAGAAGTGGTTCAGTGGTGGAGAGCACTTGTTGCTCTTGCAAAAGACCAAGATTGGTTCCAGAATCCACATGGTGACTCGAAACCATCTCGAACTTGTTCCAGGGAACCTGATGCCCTCTTCTGACCTTCATGGGGACCAGGCACACACATGGTACACATATACACAACACTCATAAAATTAAATGATTTTTAAAAAAATTAAATCTTTGGTAATGAGGAAGTTCCACAGAGTCTATCTGATAATCAAAGGGACATATTCTGTGTTAACTCACAGCAAGCACAAAGGAGCTGGTGTCGGGATCCAGGAGGGTGGGGCTCAGTCCAACACAGTTTCCTGGAGAACTCTGCCTTGATCTGCAGCACCAGCATCCAAGACCACAAGGTAGTCAAGAGAGAGCAAGCAATCTAGGTCTTAAGGGGGCCCTGTCTCGGCAACTCCCCGGGTGGGGGCAGGTACCTAGCAGTTATCTGCTGCCTACTACGGGCAGTGCTTTAGGGTACAGACAACCACCCCTACCTTTTGGTGCTGTGTTGGTTAAAATATGTCCACGGTCATATTTTAGACTTCACCGAGGGCTTATGTGTAAGCCCCTTGAGCCTCACGAGTGACCAAGCCCCTCCCTTCAAGGACCTCTAAATGCCGAGTTCCACCAACAGAACACTCTAACTGCCATAACTTCTGGACCCTGCCCCAACCCTACAAAGTAAAAAACCCAATCTCTGGACATGAAATCTCTTCAATTTCTACCCTGGAGAGTTCCACCCTAAGAAGTTCCACCCCCTTCCCAATAAACCCTATATAAGCCCTGTATCCTATTCAGTTCTCTGCTGTTTCTCACCTGAGCAGAGGCAGCCTCCTGGAGTTTTTTTCCCCTCCCAATAAATCTCGTGTGTGAGGTTTGTTGTGCAGTATAACTTTGTGGTATTCCTTGGCTCCCTGCTGCCAAGATACCCTCCCATCCAACCTGTAATGCTTATACTGGGTGCTGTAACTCAGATAGGCTCTCCTAGTGCCTGCATTTCCCCTCATGGTCTAAGCTTGCACTGGGACCCTACTCCTCATCTCCAGTCTACCCACAACAGACTCACCTTCTGGCTCAGCTCTCCATCCACCAACAATAATTAGGTAAGTTCCCCCTTTGGTCAGTGTAAATGTTTCCCTGAGTCTGAGGAAGTAACTGTTGAGTGTCTAGTACCCCTCTGGTGCTCTTGGAAGTAGAGGTACTGTTAGGATCTGCAGATCACCCCATAAAAGACCATCATTCATGTATGCAAAAGCAAGAGCATTTATTTCTCGAGAGAAGAGTTCCTGCATGCAGGGGTCAGCACACAACAAAATGGTGATGACCCCCAGAGAAGCTCAAAGGCTCCTTTTATAGACAACCAGGCGGGGATTAGGTCATCCTAAACATGATTGGCCAAACGAGCAGCAGCCACAATAATATGTTGCTGATTGATTGGGGCTGTAAGTGCTGAATCATGCCTGGTATGCAATATCTCCCTCATCTGCCTAATCAGAAACCAAAACTGAAACAGAAACTGAGATCTAAATAGAACTAAAACTTAACTGATCAATACTGGGTTGCATGCCCCCTTTTCACCAAGTCCAGGGTGACAGGCAGGTTCATGTGCCCTTTTTACTCTGATAAGGTCCCCCCAGTCTTTGGGGCCTCCCACCAACTGTCACCCCTGGAGACACAATTCCATGAGGCACAGAAATAGCCATTTGCTGCCCCCCCCCCCAGGTCCTTTCCTGGGCCTTAGTTATATCATGTCCAGGGCAAACATAGAAATGGAGATAATGTTTTTGAAGAAACAAATCAGTGTAGACGCACCCATGCAACACCAGGTTCACCCTTTCTGCTCAAAGTGCCCCCAAGTCAAAGTTCAGATCAGGAAAGCAGGTCCCCAAGGGGGTAGAGTGGGTGGTCTGATTTAGGACCTCCCCCAAGTCTATACTGATGACCTTCCAAGTGAGGTTAAGGGGCTGATGGGGGTTTGGGAAAAACCCAGCAGACGTGAACCAAGGAAACTAAGGAAGCATAGAGCAAGCCCATCACTTAGCTGGTTCAATGACTTTCTGGATTCTTAGTTTGAGAGGGTCCTGCGGGTATGTAATGGCCCTCCATAGTCCAGGGTTGGCCTCCTCTGGGGCACTGTCCTCAGGATGGTTGTGTGGATCTTCGGATTTCGTGTGAGAGTGGTATATGCAGGTGTGGACCCCATCTACTTTGGTAGTGTGGACATTGTCAGGATGATAGTGTAGGATCCCTTCCAGCCAGGCCCCAAAGGTCTCCTTTCAGTGTCTTTTGATAATCGACGAGTCCCCTGGCCAGAACCTGTGAGGAACAGGCAGAGATGCCTTCTCGTGGACAGCACGTATTTGGGGCCAAATCTGTTTCTGCACGTGGAACAAGACTTGTAGAGAGGAGAGAAATTTTTGGTCATCAAATTCAGCTAACAATTCTGCCTTAAGACTGGGTAATAAGGCTGGGGGTCTGGCATACATTATTTCTAACAGGGTTAAATTCAATGTGTAAGGAGAATTGCGAACCTGAAAAAGAGTGAAGGGAAGGGTGGGTACCCAGTCACTGCCAGTCTCAAGGGTTAATTTAGTAAGGTCTCCTTTAGGGGCCAATTTATTCTTTCTATGTAGCCTAAACTCTGGGGGTACAATGAAGCTTCCAATTTGTTCCCATAACCTTAACTAGCTTTTTGGGTTACCGGAGAGATAAAGCCATTGTCTCAGCCTAATAAGACAGGAAGTCCATACAAAAAGGGGATGATACCTTCTAGAAGTTTCTTGGCCACAACAGTGGCTGTCTCATTTTGGTAGAGCAAGTGTGGTGATATATCGTGTACCCTAATAAAATTTGCCTGAAGATCAGAGAACAGAACAAACCACTAGATGCCAGGCAGTGGTGGCACACACCTTTAATCCTAGCACTTGGGAGGCAGAGATCCATCTGTATATCTGTGAGTTCAAAGCTACCCTGGATTACATGAGAATGATCCATTCTAGGAGAGAAACAGAACCAGGCAGTGGTGGCACACGCCTTTAACCGCAGTATTTGGGAAGCACACATGCCATAAATCCCAGCACTAGGAAGGCTGAGATAGGAAGTGAAATGGCTGGGTGGGGAAAGGCATATAAGGTGTGAGGAGACAGGAACTAGAGAGCTTTTGACTGAGGACTCGGAGATTTCAGTCAGAGGATCCGTGGAGTTGGTGAGGTGAGGCATGGCAGTGGCTGGTTCCTTTGTCTCTCTTTCAGCATTTACCCCAATATCTGGCTCCGGGTTTTTATTACTATAAGACCTTTAGAATTCGTGCAACAGGTAAGCTTCGGTGGATACTGAAAGGGTATCTATAAAGACCAACGGGTACCTGTAGCCATAGATCCCAGGCTTTACCTCAGTGAAGTCAATCCCCCAATTGGCGCCAAGCTGCATTCCTCTTTCTCTGCTCCCTACTGATGCTCCTGTGCCTGATTTGGCATTCACCAGTTGACATGTCGGACAGTGGGTTATGGCTTCCTCCATTTTTGGTCTCAGGTCGAACACCTTGAGGTTTGCTTTTCTTAGTTGGACTTGTATTTTCCTCTCCTCTCCCCCAAATGGGTACTTTGATGTATCTGCCAGACTAATTGGCTGGCAAAATCTGAAGGGAGGATAATCTGCCCATCAGGAATCCTGTTCCATCCATCCTTTTTGTAGACATTGGTGTAAGTTTAAATCCTCTGAAGTTCCTTTTTGGTATAGGCAGGGATTTTGGGCAAGGTTGGGGCTGCTAGTTTAGGCACGTTGACTATCAGGGCAGCTGCCACCTGAAGGGCTGCTTCTCATGTGACTACATCTACCCACTTGTTTCCCTTAGAAACAGGGTCCTCTCCTTTCTGATGTCCTGGGTAGTGCATGGCAGTCATTTTCCCAGGCAACCATTCAGGATCTCCTGCTTCTTCTTGATAGCCCTTCCTTCTGCCATCAGGAGACCCCTTTCCTTGTAGATGGCATCATGGACGTGCACAGTGGCAAAGGCATATCGACTGTCTGTCTGTATGTTGAGTCTCTTCCCTTTCCCCATCTGCAAGGCCTTGGTCAGGGCTATTAATCAGCCCTTTGGGCTGAGATACCTGAGAACAGGGCTTCTCCCCCAGATGATTGCCTGTTCCATAGTTACTGCCCCCCCCCCACACACACACATGGTGCCATCCTTGATGAACCTATTGCCATCCTTGTACCAGGTGATGTTGGCCTCTTTTAAATTGAGTCACCAAGGTCTGACCTTGTTCCCTGTAGGTGGCACAAGATTTCCTGGCAGTCATGTAGAGGGCCATCCAGGTCTGGGTCTGGGAGCAGGGTGGCTGGGTTGAGAGCACTACTGGTGGAAAATTGGACTTGAGGGAGAGTTAAGAGCAAAACCTTATAGTGAATCAGACTGGCCTTGGTCAGCCATCTATCAGGTAAATGTCTGAGGACCCCTTCTATAGCATATGCTGTGGTTGCTATGAGGGCCTGGCCAAGAATCAGTTTGTCCAAGTCCTTGACCAACAAGGCAGTGGCTGCTATTATGTGGAGACATGGGGGCCATCCCATTGCCACCGGATCTAGCTTCTTTGACAAATAGGCCATTGGCCTCTTCCAGGGTCTGAGAGTCTGGGTTACCCTGACTTTTTGGCTACCACTTTCTTTTTGTCCATGTATAGGTGAAACAGCTTTGTGACATCCAGCAAGACCAACACCGGGGCCTCTAGCAAGGCTGTTTTGATTTTGTTGAAGGCCCCTTCCATTTGCTTGGTCCATTCTAGGGGAGTCCCTCTGCCCCCACCTACATTGCTTCATATATTTGTCTAGCCAATTCACTGGGCACACTCCCTACAACACCCTTCAGGGCCCCACCACGTGTGCAATTCTACTTACTCAGACACTTGCACTTCACCAGCTATTTTCTCCTCTACCTGCTCTAACCACTTGTCTCTCCCCTTCTATTGGGTAAGTGTCACTACAGAACTCCCTGCTTTGTCTACTTTACTACAAAAGCCACACAGGAGTGACAAGATAAGCTGTAGGTATTCCTTTGCTTCCAACTGCCAGGATACCTTCCTATCAGAGCTGTGACACATTTTGGTGCCCAAACCTGGGATTGACTACTTTCCTAGCTATTTACCATTGGTTTTCCCCCAGTTCATCCAGGATCTCCAACAGTTCAGACTATCCTTACCCTCCAGGGCCAAATAGATTCACTGGGCCACAATAAGTGCTACAAAATCTACAAGAATTGGATTCACTAACAGCAGAAAGAGGTGGTCTTTGTCTCTTCCTCAGGGAGGAATGTTGCGTCTATGTCAACCAGTCAAGTATAGTTAAAAGACAAAATCTGATGGATCTCCAAAAATGTAAGAAACAGCTTGATGCCTCCGGATAGTGGCTCATTGACAGTCCAATATGGAATTAGATACTACCATTCTTAACTCCCTTCTCCTGCTTTTCTTAATCCTACTAGTTGTACCTTGCCTTATTAAACTTCTTGTCTAGATTTCAACAATATATTCAAAAGATCTCTAACCAGACTTTTAATCAGTTGCTATTATAGTATTACTGGTGTGTAGCTACAGATCCAGAGGCCAGTGATTCCCAATGACTTTGACTACGCCCTGACTCAGCAGGAAGTAGTTCAATGATAACATTGCCCCCTTCCTGTGATCTGATTGTTTATCATTAATGAACAAAAGGGAGGGAATATAAGCCCCTTGAGCCACATGAGTGGCCAGGCCCCTCCCCCAAGGACCTCTAACTGCCAGGTTCCACCCACAGAATATTCTAAGTGCCCTGACTGTTGGACCCTGCCCTTACCCTACAGAGTAAAAAGCCCAATCTCTGTACATGAAATCCCATCAATCTCCACCCTGGAAAGCTCTACCCTGAAAAGTTCCATCCCCTTCCCAAGAAACTCTATATAAGCTTTGTATCCTGTTCAATTCTTTGCTGTTTTCCATCCAGAGGCAGCCTCCTGGGTTTTTTCCCTCCCAATAAATCTTGTGTGTGAGGTTTGTTGTGCAGTGTGACTTTGTGATATTCCTTAGCTACCTACTGCCAAGATAACTTTCCATCCAAGATGTAATGCTTACATTATGTATTGGGTGTTTAAAGAAAACACTAGCCAAAGAGAATTTTTTTTCCAAGATGCTAAAATGGTGTGCTATTTGTTTTTATTATGGTTAGTAGCTATCAAGTATGTTGGGTTTGAGTCACTGGGATAAGAAACAGG
Organism: Peromyscus maniculatus bairdii; assembly: GCF_049852395.1. Taxonomy (NCBI): domain Eukaryota; kingdom Metazoa; phylum Chordata; class Mammalia; order Rodentia; family Cricetidae; genus Peromyscus; species Peromyscus maniculatus. Next base: position 83,793,015 of record NC_134853.1, on the reverse strand, counting down.
TAGACTATATCATAAAACACCACCAGAGAATAAGTTTTGCATGGGCAAAAGTCAACAGGGCACAAAAGGGTTTTAAGTAACTTCTGTTAAGCCCCAAATGGATGTCAGTGCAACAAATGTACCCAGCTTTTTTTAACCTTAATTTTTAGGTTCTAATTCATTGTGATGATGGTTGCTTAACTTGGGAGGGGGCTCAGAACAGTGCATTATATGTTTAGTGAATGGATTATATAGTGATTTATATATTAGGTAAAACTGGTATTGTTTTGTATTGTTATATTTTTGCGACAGGTCTTAGTGTGTTATACAGGCTGGGTTATCCATTCTTACCATTAGTATTCACTATTATATTGGCCTAACAGTGTAATATGACAAGAAAAAGAAATAAAAGACACACAAAATGAAAAAAAAGAGACAAATTCATCTTTATTTGAATATAACATGATTTCAAGAATCTGTTTTTAAAGCTGCTAAAGGTAGTAAGTAGAGCTAACTATTACATGGCATAAGGCATACCAACAAAATTATATTTCCATATGTTAGCACTGAATACTCAATTTAGCTAGGCATCTTGGCTCACATCTGTCATCATAGCACTAAGGACACTGGGGCAGAAGGACTGACCTGAGTTCAAGGCCAGTTGGGTTATCCCATCTGGAAAAAAAAAAGGAAAAGCTAAAAATTTAAAGATATCTAGAATAGTATCAATAATGTAAAATGCTTGTGATAAGTTAAACAAAATTTTGCCTGCAAGCATTATACACTGAAGTTTATAAAACACTGCTAGGAAAAACAAAGGTCCTTAAAAAAAAAAAAAAAAGGCAGGGGCAGTAGGCAAGAGATATATTGTATAGTTCTTCGCCCATCTGTCTTTGTGAAGATAAAGTAACTTCATTTTACATGAGAAGTTTTGTAAATAGCTAATTCTATTGCTTGATACTGATTAGTTTTTCATGATATATAGTTTTCCTGCAAAAAAAGCAATGAGTGAAATAAAGGCTTAGAGGGAAAATCTGAAAAAGGAAAAAAAATGTATTAGATGCCACTTAATTAAACTTGTAATTAATTGGTTAGTTGTTTTAATTACAATTTCAAATCATATAGATACAGAAATTCTACTTTTTTCCAGAACAAACATATGTGTCCTTATAAGACAGTGGAGGAGACATCTGATGTTAACTCTTGAGGCTTTTTACTTCTGAGAAGAGTCGATGCTTTTGCCCTTGTCCTTCACAGTCTGGCATTCATCTGGGTCATTAGCTTCTCCAGTTTGATTGCGAGGGCCATGTTTCCTTTAATCTTCAGTTTTCCCGACATGAATGCCATGGTTGGCTTTAGTTTCCCTAAAATGAGAAATGAGACAGAGAATGCAGCATTAGTGCCCTGAGGGGTGGGCCACTGCAAGAACGTGCATTCTAAGAATTTCCTAGTTATATAAATCCCAGAACTCAGAGATTTCAATTACAACATTGCATATTACTATCCAGGGAATCTTGTTCCTGATTTGGATGTTAACAATATCCTATCATACGGAAGATAAAGTAAGAAACAGTCTGCAGAAAATAATGGCAGAAAGCTCAAGATGCTACATTTATACATATGCTGGTTACAGCACTCTAAGGAAATGAATTCTGGTAGGTAAATACTATGTTACTTAATTTTCCAATCTGTTATAGCTTATTAAACTCTTTAACTATTTCAAGCTTAAATTCAAGAAATCAAATGGTGCAAAAATGTCTAAAATATTTACAAATGATTATTAAGCTGGGCACGGCAACACACATCTTGTAACACCAACAGTTGGGGGCTGAGTCAGGGGGATCATAAGTTCAAAACCAGCCTGAGCTAAACAGTGACATTGTGTCACAACAAACAACTAAGACCATTAAATATATAGCATTTAGGAGCTGGGGAGATGGCTCAGTGGGTAAAGTACCTGTTGCACAAGTGTGAGGACCTCAGTGCAAATCCTCATAACCTTGGTAAAGCTGGCACTATAGTGCACATCTGTAATCCTAGTGTTCCTGCTTTGAGATGGGAGGCAGAGATAGAATCCATAAAAGCTTGTGGACAGCTTGCATGGCATATATAGCATTGAACAAAGACACCCTGTCTAGTGGTGGAAGGTGAGAACTGACACCCAAGGTTGTTCTCTGACCTCTATGCATGCACAGTGGTACCCAAACATGTGTACTCAAATAAACATGCAAACACACACACACACACACACACACACACACACACACACACACACACACACACACAATTTAAGTTCTGTGGGATTGTCTGTATGGCAAATGTGTTGCTCTGATTGGTCAATAAATAAAACACTGATTGGCTAGTGGCTAGGCAGGAAGTATAGGCGGGACTAACAGAGAGGAGAAAAGAAAGAACAGGAAGGCAGAAGGAGTCACTGCCAGCTGCTGCCAGGACAAGCAGCATGTGAAGATGCCGGTAAGCCACGAGCCACGTGGCAAGGTATAGATTTATGGAAATGAATTAATTTAAGCTATAAGAACAGTTAGCAAGAAGCCTGCCACGGCCATACAGTTTGTAAGCAATATAAGTCTCTGTGTTTACTTGGTTGGGTCTGAGCGGCTGTGGGACTGGTGGGTGACAAAGATTTGTCCTGACTGTGGGCAAGGCAGGGAAACTCTAGCTACATTTAAGAAATGGTTTTATTTTTAATATAGTGTTGCAGGATATTTTTACATTGTGTCAAGATGAGTTGCTGTGATCGGTGTAATAAAAAGCTGACCGGTCAATAGCTAGGCAGAAGAGTATAGGCGGGACTTCCAGGCAGAGAGAGAACTCTGAGAAGAAGAAAGATGGGATTTGCCAGGAGACACAAGCGAGATGGAAGAAAGGTAACATCACGTGGCAGAACATAGATTAACAGAAATGGATTAATTTCAGTTATAAGAGCTAGTTGAGAACAAGCCTAAGCTAAGGCCAAGCTTTCATAATAGTAAGTCTCTATATTATTATTTGTGTGCTGGTGGCCCAAACAAAAGTCCAACTACAGTATACTCTATGAACACAAAAGTATGCTGGCATTTTTCAACCAGAGAAGTGTAAGCATTAAAAATAGAATTATAAGGCAGGAGATGGTGGCACACACTCTCCTGCCTTATAATCCCATCACTCATGAGGCAGAGGTAGGCAAATCTCTGAATTCTAGCCAGCCTGGTCTACAGAGCAAGTTCCAGGACAGCCAGGGATACACAGAGAAACCCTTCAACAACATCCCTGCCCCCACCCTCCCAAAAAAGCTGTAGCTACTAACAAATAATATTAGCTCTGTAGAGAGAAGGACCTTTGCTCTCTTTTCTACTATTAAATCAGTGTCAGTTCAATCTGGAGCACAGGGTTAACAGGAAAACCGAGGCTCAAAGAGGAATTTAACTTGCTCAAAGCCACACAACTTGTGTACATCAGTGCTTCAATTCTTAGCCAGGTATGCCCAACCAGCATTTATGACTTCCTTACACTGTGACAGTTTAGACACTGCTCATATCTCCTAGAAGGCACAGCATGTGTTTGGTACATTAGTGACCTATCCCTCCTCTCACCTGTGACATATGCAGGTTCAAAACAAAGCAAAAAACATGCAAAAAGCAATTTGAGGTAAATAGGAAATGCAGATGCAGAATAAAAACCCTGAAATAATTCATGATGTTGGAGATTATTAACAACAATATTAATAATAATAATAAAGAAGTAAAAATATTGATCCTGGAGAGATGACTCAGTCTGGTGACCTGAGTTCAAAACCACAACCCATATAAAGGTTAAAGGAGAGAACAGGACTACCAAATTGTCCTCTGACCTCCACAGAAGTGCTATGGTACACACACCCATCTACCCCATACACAACCTCATACAAATAAAAGTAAAAAAATTAACTCAAAATGGACCATAGACCTAAATGTGAGAACTAAAAATTTAAAGTCTTAAAAGAAAACACAGGGGTACTGTGGATTTAAATGAGGATGTCCTCTGTAGGCTCCCAGTCTGTGGTACTGGTTAGGTTACAGAACTCGTAGGACATGAAGCTTGCTGGAGGAGGTAGACCACTGCAAGGAGGCTTTGAGAATGTATATCCTGTCCTACTTCCAGTTTCCTCTTGGTTTCTTGTGTGCAGCTGAGAAGTGATCTCTCAGCTCTGTCTACCTGCTGCATGCCTCCCTCACCATTATGGATGCTCCCTCTGGAACCATAAGATAAAACAGACTCTGTGTTATGTAAGTTGCTTTGGGTCATGGCATTTTTATCACAGCAACAGAAAATTAACTAATACAAATCTTTATAGCCCTAAGTTCGGTAAGGACTCTTAGAATTGACAATAAAGGCATAAGCAATGACAAAAAGATAAATTTATACTCCTACCAATTTTTTTTAAGAATTACTTTAAAATGTATCATCAAGAAAGTGAAAGCCAGGCGGTGGTGGCGCACGCCTTTAATCCCAGCACTCGGGAGGCAGAGGCAGACGGATCTCTGTGAGTTCGAGGCCAGCAAAGCTACACAAGAGAAACCCTGTCTCGAAAAAACCAAAAAAAAAAAAAAAAGAAAGAAAGTGAATGGGGGGTTGGGGATTTAGCTCAGTGGTAGAACACTTGCCTAGCAAGCATATGGCCCTGGGTTAGATCCTTAGCTAAAAAAAAAAAAAAAGAAAGAAAGAAAGAAAGAAAGAAAGAAAGAAAGAAAGAAAGAAAGAAAGAAAGAAAGAAAGAAAGAAAGAAAGAAAGAAAGAAAGAAAGAAAGAAAGAAAGAAAGAAAAGAAAGTGAATGGGGGGCTGGAGAGATGGCTCTCCTGAGTTCATTTCCCAGCAAACCTGATGGCAGCTCACCACCATCTATACTGAGATCTGGTGTCCTCTCTGGCATGCAAGCACACACGCAGACTCATACACTTAAAAATACACTCTTATACATAAATCACTCTTTAAAAAAGAAGAAAGAGAGTGAGTAAAAAAGCAGGACATAGTTGCATATAATATACTTGGAAATATAAAAATAATTCTTAAAACTCACGGATAAAAGACAATTTAAAAATGAGAAGAGGGGGAGCTGAAGAGATGTCTCAGTGGCTAACAGCACTTGCTGCTTTTCTAGAGAACCTATGTTTGGCTCCTAGCACCCACATGATCACAGCTGTCTGTAACTCCACTCCAGTTCAAGATCTCATGCCCTCTTCTGGTCTCCATGGGCACCAGGAATGCAAATGGTGCTCAGATATACATGTAAGCAAAACACCTGTATATATAATATTAAAACCCTTTTTAATAATTTGTTATTATTTTATGTAGATTGATGTATTGCCTGCATGTATGTCTGTGTGAGGGTACTGAATCCTCTGGAACTGGAATTTATAGACAGTGAGCTGCCATGTGGGTGCTGAGAATTGAACCCAGGTCCTCTAGAAGAGCTCTTAACCATTAAGCCATCTCTCCAGACTCTAAAAATTTTGGGGGGTTGGGAATTTAGCTCAGTGGTAGAGGGTTTGCCTAGCAAGCACAAGGCCCTGGATTCGGTCCTCAGCTAAAAAAAAAAAAAAAAAAAAATTTTAAAGAAAGATTTAATAAACATTTCTCTAAGAAGTTACACAAATAACCAATAGGCACTTTTTTTTGAGACAGGGTTTCTCCATGTAGTTTTGGTGCCAGTCCTGGATCTCGCTCTATAGACCAGGCTGGCCTTGAACTCACAGAGATCTGCCTGACTCTGCCTCCCACGTGCTGGGATTAAAGAAAGCCATGTGCCACCACTGCCCAGCAATAAGCACATTTTTAAAAATACCATCCAAACCAAAACTTTAAGATCCCACTAGGATGGCAATAAATTTTTAAAAACAACTGAACTAAAAATTAGTACTGTCAAGGGCAAGAATTCAAAGCAACAAACGCTCACATTTCCTGGGGAAATGGGAATGACACCAGCACTGTGTTCAGAATGGCCCAGAACAAAACAACAATCTCCAATCTGCACAATGGCCATCAGTTGGCGAGGGGCAAAACGATACATGGTGTGAGAATGACACATGGTGTGACAATGATGGTATATGTTTATAATCCCAGAACTTTCGAGGTAGGGGCAGGAATACCAGCACTTCAGGGACAGCCTCAGTTATATAGCAAACTCGAGGACAGCCTGGGCTACCAGTCTGAAAAAGAATAATACAGCATATCCATACAATTAAATATGCAGCAAGGAACGTGACTAAAACTACCGACACATGCAGGACTCTTAAGAGCATTAAGCTGAAAAATGTCCGATGTAGGACTCTATCCACTTCAATTCCATTGATAAAAACTAAACGGAAAAACCGAAAGCAATAATGTTTGGCTAGCTAGGGACTGGATCGAAACAGAAACTGGGAATTTTCCAAAGGAACAGAAGAATTCTCAAAGTCAGTTTTAGTGGAAGCTGACTAATTCTAAAAATATAATAAGGATCATGTTTGTTTATCTTAATGGATTTTATTGTATGAAAATTTACCAAAATGATATTGATAAGGGAAAAAACTTTCAAAGGATGTTATTAACCACAATGTAATAATATATACATATGCACCCCTCCTCAGATAAGGGAATATTTTTAGAAGGGGTGTTTTTCATGACAGGGTTTCTCTGTGTAGCCTTGGCTGTCCTGGAACTCGCTCTGTAGCCCAGGCTGGCCTTGAACTCACAGAGATCTGCCTGCCTCTGCGGGACTGGATTAAAAGCATGTGCCACCACATCCCAGCTGATAAGGCAATCTTAAACTCTACTTTCTTTCCTTTTTCCTTAAGAGATAGGGAACCTCACTTTGTTGTCTAGACTGGCCACAAACTCCTAGCTCAAGCAATCCTCCTGCCTCAGCCCCTAAAAAGCTGGGACTGAAGGCATGTGCCACTGGAGCCATCGACAGTTGACTCCTCACTGCTTTCCCACACAGCGGTCTCTACTGGCCAAAAGAGAGATTGTTGTTACTACAGGTTTCTATACCTATAATGGTGTATGCCTCCATATAAACAGACATAGACATGGTCTCAAAAAGATAGATCTCTAAAAAGAGGCTTCTTGGGCTCCAAGGTCTAAACTGTACCCATATAAAGGAAAGCTTATAAGATAAATAGAATGTAGGACAAGAGCAGAATGTTCCCAGTCTAAACTCCAGCTTTAAAATATGCCTCAGATAACTCGTGACTTGGGGGAACTCTCCAGCCAATGCAAGAACACATTCCCAGGAAGAGAGAAAGCTTATATAAAAGGGAAAGTTAAAGAAGGCACTGAGCTGAGAGTAGCAGGGCCAGCACTAAGGTGGGGCAGGAAGGTTAGCTCAAGTCATCTGCAGCTACGAAGTTTCCCAGCCAGTGTGAGCTACATGAAATCCTGCATTAAATTAAGGCAAAGGGGGCTGGTGATTTACCGACCCATTGATTAGAAGGTCCATTAGAACAGCAGAGTGATTAAGAGCAACAATCACCTTCATGATGGCTCAGTGGATAAAGGTGCTCCTGGGCAAGCCTGACAACCTGAGTTAGATCCCCAGGACTCACATAAAGGTGAAAGGACAGAAGTTACAAAACATCCTGCCCTCTAGAAGTGCACTGTGGCATGCACATGCTCCTCCACCCCATCACACATACCCACACCCATCCACTTCCCTACACATTAATAATAAATTACTGGGGTTTGCTAGCGAACAGCCGAGCTCCAGGTTTCAGGAGACCCTGTCAGAAGGGAATATGGAAAAGCACAATAGAGCAGGGCACCACATGTCCTCATTTGGCCTCTACATGTGTGTAGCTGCTTGGGCATTTGTACCTGACCACACTTATGCAAGGAGCCCACACACACAATAGCTAAACTTTGGTCACTGGGTTCGTCTACAATGTAGCCCCGCTAGCACCCCTTCTTAGACCTGGAAAACAGGCCCTGGAGAGCAGAGAATATACCGATACTGTTTAACAAGATTTTAGAGAACAAACATATGAGTAACACTTTCTGATTCCTTATATGAAAGACTTTTATATTTGAATATTGCAATGCCTTAATTGAGAGTACTGTTCCTAACTTCTTAGAGTTTGTGTTAACTTGCCAGTTTGAGTGTATTCTAAGACAAGAAAACAGAACAAATCCTCCTTAGAATTACTTCAGCACTTTTAGAGCTAACTGAGCAGAACATAAAATCATACAGAGGATTCCCTGGAATAGAGAATCCACAAAAGCAAGGTCCTGGGGCGCGAGGAAGAGCTGGCTCGGCTCCTTCATGGCTTCTGGTGAGGCAGAAGCGCGACTTGACTTTATAAGGGAGCTACTGCTGACCTCTGAGCCTGCAGCGACTCCACTTTGCAAGTACAGTACCTTAGGTCAGGTAGAATGAAGCCTACTTAGTGATCCTTTCTAATCATCTCTGTTCCTAGCATTACTCTCTCAGCTTCTCCTACCATCGGCTTTCCATCTGTCAGATGAGGTAGAAGAGGCAACAGAGGCAACCTAAGAACAGCCTTCCCAAGACTACATGCTTTTCAGCATAGACAACACCCATTGTTAGGAACATTTGTGAACCTTGACTATCTAGAAAAAGAGAGAGTAGAATGTCCAAATTTTTTCATTTAAAACAAGTGAGCTTGGAGACTTGAAAACTTACCTGAAAACATTTTGACAAAGTTATCAGTGGTCATACTCATCACCACGTCTGCCCGATTGGAGGGCTCTCCATGTCCAACTTTCCCACCCTTACTCTTCAGATCAAGAAACCATGTGCCACCATCTTCCCCTGCACAGATAAATATGTGGAAATAAGCACAATCATTCCTACAGTGTTAATTAACAATCTCCCACCATGTGGCCCCTGGTTAAAATCCTCAAGCTACCATTGAACTCAGCACTTACTATGGGTCAAGTACTATGCTAGGTGTTCTGGAGACCATTCAGTAACAAAAAGCAAAGCCAGGTTCTTCTCCAAAGAGGAAGCAGAGGTGATCAAGCTTGGGATGCTCTGATGGAGAACTAAGCTCTTTCCCACTGGGGAGAAAAGGAGGCCCATGATGGCCGATTTACATCGGATGGCGGGAAGCTGACAACAGAGAAGTCTAAAGTGCTGCTTAGACCTATCTGCATAGGGATAACAGATGAATCCCTCCAAGTCCAGCTGATGCTATTGCTTTGGTTTTTATCTAACAAAATCGGGCAGCCTTGATGCAACTCTGGGGCAACCAGATAGTCTGATTCATCCAGAACTAAGCCTTTGATAGATAGGTCATGAAATAAGCATGAAAGGTTCAGTAAGTTTGGAATATCAGGGGGAAAAAAAGATCGAAGCAACAGACCATGAGTTCAGAAACAAAAAGGAAGTAAGAAGGGTAGGTTGAGGTATGGCAGAGAACAGCATAAAGAATGACAAAGTTTGCATATAGCGGAACTCAAGTCGTTCTTAAAACTACCATTAACCTGGGTTACTTTTATCACATAGGAAAACATGTGAAGCATTGTTGTTGTTGGTTTGGTTTTTTCGAGATGGGGTTTCTTGTGTAATAGTCCTGGCTGTCCTGGACCTTACTCTGTAGACCACGCTGGCCTCTAACTCAGAGATCCACCTACCTCTGCCTTCCAAGTGCTGGGATTAAAGGGGTGTGCCATCACCACCCAGCTCTTGTGTAGAGGTTTTCATACTGACCTAACTCAAACATAAAAATGGTCAGCTGCCCACAACTAATAAATTATTGTATTACATTACCTGTCACAATGCATATGTCCATCTATGTAGGATTTCCTCTCTATTATATATACCAAAGAGTTATTTAACACTGAAAGTATATGCTGTGAAAATGTATTCCACATGTTTTCATATAAACAAATCTAACTCAAAAAATATAAATCGATAGTTATTTGCTAGTTTTGAATGTCTATTTTCTTTTCTTTTTTCTTTTTTTTCCGAGACAGGGTTTCTCTGTGTAGTTTTGGTGCCTGTCCTGGATCTCACTCTGTAGACCAAGCTAGCCTCAAACTCACAGAGATCCTCCTGCCTCTGCCTCTCGAGTGCTGGGATCAAAGGCCACCACTCGACACAAAGCATGCGCCACCACCGCCTGGCTTGAGTGTCTATTTTCAATAGTCCTAGATATACCTAACAATCCAGGTACCAAAGGCTGGTTTTCTTTCAACAAAAACTTTCTCCCCATTGTTTCATAAAAGGCCCAGATCATCAGACACAATTTTCACCTGAGAGTTCAAACTGATAGACTGCTTGTGTGGCTCGAACGACCTCATCACTGAGAGATTCCTTAACAATTCTAAATGTTTCTTCCACAGCTCCAAAATGTGGTTTTGGTGGTGCCTGTGGCTGCATCTGTGGTGGTGCCTGTGGCTGCATCTGTGGTGGTGGCTGTGGTTGCATCTGTGGTAGTGGCTGTGGCTGTTGCTGTGTCTGCAGCTGTGGCTGTGGCTTCTCTTCTTTTACTTGTGGCACAGGATCTGTAAAATATAATTTACATAAACAGCCGTAAGGCCTTGGCAGTGTAAGACCAAACACAATTAAAGCAAGACAGACTTGCTACCAAAAAGCCCTATTTGACCAAATGATTTTAAATGCATTAAGTGGCATCTAAAAGCATAAATCTAACTGATAGGAAAAGCAGCCAATCATGTCAGTTATGGCTGTGAATGCTAAGAAGCTATCTCTCTTAAAAGGCTGGCTTTTAAAATAGGTTACAGACAACCAAACCAAACAAAGCCACTGCTAAACAATACAATGATCACACAAAGTAACTGCAATTTGAGGGATATTACTCACCCTTTTGGATGGTCCATCTAAGCTATAAAACCAAATGGTATGAAAAATAGAAATCTATAGTAGTAGCCAAGTAAATATTACTTTGTAAGTAAAATGTATTCACCTAATCCTTCCCCCACATATTGAACCTAAGTTCACCCCCCAATCCTGTGACAGGCACCCATGTGAGCACACACACACATCAACAAATAATTTTTAATGTACCAAAATAAGTCTGCAGATGTAGTTCATTATTAGAACACTTGTCTAACATGTGTAAAGCCTTGGTTTTACTCTCTAGCACAGGATAGATGCGCGCGCGCACACACACACACACACACACACACACACACAATCTAGGAAGGAACTCTATGGTACACAGACTCAGTCTAATAACCATGGGCCTGCTTGTGCTTCGGCTCAAGAGAGATCTCAAAGCAGGAACAGCTCAACCTGTTTAAACAAAAGAGAAAGCTACTCACATATTTAAGCCTCTAGATTCGAGTCTGAGTTTATCCTTCTGTTTGACAGATGCTGCTTTTCAAGAATGACTCAGATGGTGGTGCATGCCTTTAATCCCAGCACCCAGGAGGCAGAGCCAGGCGGATCTCTATGAGTTCGAGGCCAGCCTGGGCTACAGAGTGAGATCCAAGACAGGCATCAAAACTACACAGAGAGAAACCCTGTCTTGAAAAAAACAAAAAACAAAAACAAACAAACAAAAAGGATGACTCAGTATTATTCTTCCTTCTCATCTTTTAACTCCAAGTTCAAAGCTTAAAGCTTCCAAAGGAGAAGAGCAGAAAGTAGAGGAGGGGACAGTCTATTGGAAGAGAGTTGGGGTAGAGATCCTATGGGAAAGGAGCCCTGGGCAGGGAAGTAATTCTGTAGTGGTGCATCATGGAAAGTACATGCCCACAGCTTGGCTGATAAGAATGGGGAAGGCAGGGGCTGGAGAGATGGCTCAGCAATTAGGAGCACTGCTGCTCTTTCCAGAGGACCCGGGTTGTGTTCTCAGCACCCACATGGTGGCTCACACCACCTATAACTTCAGTTCCAAGGGATCAGATGCCCTCTTCTGGTCTCAGGAGGCACTAGGTACACATATGGTGTACATACATGCAGGTAGGTAAAAACTCACACACATAAATGGAAAGTTAGCAGAGGTGAAGATGGGCCTAAGTTGGCCTTGTACCGTGGTGATAGCTGAGAACCCGCAGAGAAAAAAATTCATTAGAAGACAGAATGAAGCAAAAGCAATGAATATGTCCCTGCCATCTCATTACACTAGCTCCAGGATATCTCTTGTAAGAGAACAGATTAATAAGAATGAGCCAATAACCTGATGCTGTGAAAACAGTATCATACTAGGGTAGGAGTAAATTATGGTGGGAAAAAAACCAAAGTCTATTTATACAACAGCTTACTATAAAACTCAAAAATTCCTTCACATGGAAGCTATGCTTATGATGTGTTGGTCTCAACAAGCACACCACCATGGAGGAGAATGGAGGCACCGCATCAGGCATGGGGGATAGATGGCCGTCTGGCGCCTTCCTCTGATTTTGTCGTGAACCTGAAGCTTCTCTGAAACCTCAGGTCTTACAGACACACTGTGTGAAATGGGTGCTGGAAACTATGCATCACTGGCTTAGTGGAACAAGGGGATGAAGTACAAAAGCAAGTCTGAAGCCAGTGACTTGACAAACAGAAGTACAACAGTGACCGTTCTTAATGTAGACAGTTGAACAGAAATAAAACTCTAGCCCGGCAGTGGTGACGCACACCTTTAATCCCAGCACTTGGAAGACAGAGACAGGTGGATCTTTGAGTTAGAGGCCAGCCTGGTCTACAGAACAAGTTCTAGAATAGCTAGGGCTACACAGAGAAATCCTGTCTCAAAAACAGCAACAACAACAAAACTGTAGAGAATCTTGACAGATTACATAATACTGAGGATAAACTCGACAGGGTTTTTCAAATACAGAAGAAAAATGCAGAAGATGGAATAATGAGGTGTGCTGGTAACTGCAGGGAAAGGGAGAGGAGCCGAGCTAGGAATGCATGGTGCTAACAACTCAGGGCAACAGAACATAAGCAACCCACACTATAACTAAATAAAACAAAGAAATCAACTAGAAAAGACTAGGCTTCCTGTGTTCCAGCGGGGAGCAGAGATAAGGAACATCAACAAAATGGCAATGATATGTTTGTGGTAAAAAGTAAAACTCCATTAATTAAAAACCATGTACAATGTTTATTATAATCTCTCTCCTCTCCGTCTCTCACTATAATATATAAATTTGTATCAGATATATGTGTATATATATTACATGTGTGTAATATATGAATAGATATGTTATAATACACATATAATGTATGTGTGTGTTAATTTTGTTTGTTTGTTTGTTTGTTTTTCGAGACAGGGTTTCTCCGTGTAGTTTTGGTGCCTGTCCTGGATCTCGGCTCTGTAGCCCAGGCTGGCCTCAAACTCACAAAGATCCGCCTGCCTCTGCCTCCCGAGTGCTGGGATTAAAGGCGTGTGCCACCACTGCCCGGCTGTGTGTTAATTTGTATCATATATATGTACATATATAGACTTATAAATTAATATACACAGTTCAAATTCCAGAAGAGGTACAGCCAACAGTTAACAGGGGCTATCATCAGTAGTGGATCCAAAAGAAATGTGAACCTCTCACCAGGAAGATGAGGGTTATACACTGAGCCTTTTGAGTTAAAATACACAGAAAACAGGCAATAGATCTGGATGTGCACATGAAAAACCATCTGGCAAAGGCAAATTCCACCCCAGGCCAGCTATACTTACTGCCGCCTGTGTAAGTCCACCATATGCCTACAGGAGATGTCCATTATAACTGCCAGTGATGACAGGCTGGGCAGAGAGAGCTATGGAACTGAGTGCCGTCTCTAGCACGGTGTGGAGAAGGCTGCCCAAAGCCGGGAGTGTTCTGACCTCCAGGATGAGAAGTGAGGGCATCTCGGTAATGGGAACTGCAATGACAGCTCTGCCCACCCAAGCCTGCTGTCAGTGTCTCCCACCACACTCTTTAACCCCTCCTGTTCTGAGCCCACAGCCACAAACGACCTTCCGATTGAGACTGCTCCTCCTGTAATTGTGCCCAAAGGGAGAGTGCTGAACACGGCAGCTACTTATTTAGTCTCTGTGGCAACTCCTCATTACAAATTAATACCCGGCACTACTGGGGAACTGTTAACATTTTAAAGGACGTTTTAGAATTCAGGCTTTAGGGACGCCAGTTATGTAGACAGGCTTTGGACTAGAAAAACATGAGTCCAAACCCTGGCTCTGCCCCCTGCCAGCTGTGTGAATACAGCTCAGGTCAGGTCCTCAGTATTAAAGGAGGCAGACAAAAAAAGCTGCCCCAGCATTTAGCACACAGGAGGCACACAATAAATGTAAGACAGCCAATTACATGGTTCTTATTTGAAATTGAGAACTTAGATAAACTCAGTTCATGTGTCTCCCGCCGGAAGACGGATCCAATCTTAGGGTATTCGGCCAAAAACAGGATTTGGGGCCTCTTGCCTTGAAGACCAGACTCAAGGATTTTCTAAGAGTTCTGGGTGATTTCTGCCATTCTGTAAGAAATCTTTTGAGAAAAAGATTGATGATCCTGTTTCCTGGGTTTTTCTCTCCTGGTGAACCAAGGATCTAACTTTTAAACCGGCAGTCTCTGGACTGTACGACTATGAGTCACTGTTTTCCTTTCTATAGCTTTTTTTAATTATACAAAAGAAAAATTATCCTTTTATTATCTAATTTTTTAACTTCTTCAAAAATTTAGATAAAGCACAGACACAGAAAAGACATGACTAATCTGGAAATAGAGCTTGGCAGTAAATGCATCAAGGTCCCACAGATGTCTTAAAGGCACAGAGAAATTTCTTCCAAAAAACTTCTGTTAAAAAATGTTTCTTCTGGCCGGGCGTTGGTGGCGCACGCCTTTAATCCCAGCACTCGGAAGGCAGAGCCAGGCGAATCTCTGTGAGTTCGAGGCCAGCCTGGGATACTAAGTGAGCTCCAGGAAAGGCGCAAAGCTACACAGAGAAACCCTGTCTTGAAAAACCAAAAAAAAAAAAAATGTTTCTTGTAATTTGTACCATATCAAGATGATGAAAAAATATGCTGGCTGTACTTTCAGGAGGGGAGGCTCAAATCTTTTTAGATTATGGATTAGCCTATAGAAAAATGTCTGCCGTAAATCAAACCATGAAGGGGAAGATGAATAGGAATTCACTTACACAACTTAAGTAAAGCATAGGTCTCTGAACAGATGAAGATAGGCTTCTTCTGTATCCCAGAATCTAATCAATATTTATAATTCAGCTATAATTTGGTTTAAAAGGGCTTATTGGGAAATGTTATCATTTTTACTATTTTCTACACAGAAAATATTTTCCAGTTTTAAATAACCCTGGACTTTTAAATTATAACCTGTTTTTATTTTCAAGCTATCTGTGTATTATTTCTCCTGCAGTTGTACATAAAATGTTTTTACATTTAAAAAAGGACAAATACTATAGAATTGTATTACATGAAATATATAGAATATACAAATTCATAGAGACAGAAAGATTAGATATTATCTCAAGATGGAGAAGAAAGGAATATAGAGCAATGATTTCCTAAGTACAGAGTTTCTGTTTTGTGTGATGGAAAAGCCCCACAAATGGACAGTAGTATCAGGACATAATATCATGAATGTAATTAATGAATATCATAAATATAGTTATTGAATGAATACTGAGAATGTAACCAATGAATACCACAAATGTAATTAATGTAATGAGTGTAATTAATGAATATCATGAGTGTAATTAATATCTTGAATGTAATTCATGCCACTGAATTGTGAACTTAAAAATGGTTACAATTGCAAATATTATGTTCATTTAAAAAATAATGTGGAATGTAATCATCATACATTTTATGTGTGTATGAAACTGAAGACAGTGATGTTCAAAATAGAAAGTGGTGATGGTGTCATGGGCCTATGAGAATGCTGGACTAAAGTCTATCAAATTGTGCAGACAGGCAAAATGTATACTGTGTGAAATATTTGTCAATAAAGATTTTATAAAACATAAAAAAAAAAATGTTTCTTGTGATGTGTTTCACGAACCCATGGGTGATATGCTAGATAGATCACAAGGATTAAGAGGTATCACACACACATACACACACTCACGCATGCGCACGCGCACGCCCATAATTTAAGGCCCATTGTCTCTGAGTTACAAAAACAAAATGAGGTAAGCCCAAAGCCTCCTTTGAAATTAACTTCCCAGCTGGGTGGTGCTGACACTCACCTTTAATCCCAGCACTCAGGTGGCAGAGGCAGGTGGATCTCTGTGAGTTTGAGGCCACCCTGGTCTGTGAGTTCTAAGACAGCCTGGGCTACACAGAAAAACCCTACCTCAACGCCCCCCCCCCCAAAAAAAAAGCGAAAAAAAAAATTCTCATCATAAAGTAGTCACATAGTAAAATTATGTTAGATATGCTCTAACAGGACACATCTTCCTCCCAATATCAACATAAAATACCCAAAGACAGCTGTCAAGGAAAACAAACAAAACTTGGGAGACAGCTACAAAACCAAAACCAAAGTCTTTCTTTCTAGATTTCCAGAATTTTACACAATGTATTTAAGTTACAGAATAGTTTAGAGCAGTGGTTCTCAGCTGGTGGTGGCAACCCCTTGGTGGGGGCGGGGGTCAAACAACCCTTTCATAGGTATCCCATATCAGATCTCCTACATATCAAATATTTACATTATGATTCATAACAGTAGCAATATTATAGTTATAAAGTAGTAATGAAAATAATTCTATGATTGGATGGTCACCACAGCATGAGGAACTGTATTAAAGGGTTGCAGCATTAGGAAGGTTGAGAGCCACTGCTTTAGAGGCAGAGGGCAAAAATATCATTATTACAGCATCAACTCTATGTTTTACAAGAAAGTCAGTTAGTGTTTGTATTTTTCTATTTAAAATATGGTTTGCCCAGACATGGCAGTACATGCCTTTAATCCCAGCACTTGGGAGGCAGCGACAGATGGATCTCTAGGAGTTCAAGTCCTGCCAAGGTTACACAGTGAGACCCTGTTTCAAAATACATATACATGCTCTATGATCTTCGTGTTAGAGAGATAGCTCAGCAGTTAAGAACACTGGCTGCTTCCCCCAGAGGACCCTGGTTTAATTTCCAGCGTCCATAAGGTAGTTCACAACCATCTCTAGCTCCAGTCCACTTGGAGTTCCAACACCCTGCTGTGGGATGTTCTGTATGTCCTGTGGGAGCCCATTCTCAGGTTCTTTGTGGCGTTACCCAGCAGGTCCGTATAGAGGATGATTAGGACCATGGGCCTGAGTGCAGGTGTTTGAGATGGTCTGCACTTGGCTGTGCTGGGGGATGGTCTGTATGTCAAGTTGCTTTGATTGGTTAATAAATAAAACCTGATCGGCTGTGGCTAGGCAGGATAAAAGGACAGAAAGGCAGAGGGAGACGCTGCAGCTGCCGCAATGACCAGAGAGGCAGCAGCCGCCGCCATGACCAGAGAGGCTGCAGCCGCCGCCATGACCAGAGACACTGCAGCCGCTGCCATGACCAGCAGCATGTGAAGAGGCCAGTAAGCCACCAGCCACATGGCAAGGTATAGATGTATGGAAATGGATCAATTTAAGATAAAAGCACAGTTAGCAAGATAAGGACAGTTAGCAGGAAGCCTGCCACGGCCATGCGGTTTGAAAGCAATATAAGTGTCTGTGTTTACTTGGTTGGGTCTGAGCGGCTGTGGGACTGGCGGGTGACAGAGGTTTGTCCTGACTGTGGCCAAGGCAGGAAAAATCAAGCTACAACACCCTCTTCTGGCCTCTGCAGCACCAGGCACTCATGTGGTATACAGACATATATGCAGGCAAAATCCCCATCCACATAAAATAATAATAGTAAAGTATGCCCTAGAATCTTACCATGTGACTCTGTTTTCTTCATAGTTTCATCTGGGTGTTCATCTAAGAAGAAATCTGGAATCAAGGGATGGCCTGAAAAATTAACCACCAAATAGTAAGGTTATAATAATTATATAATAATGATTATACTACATTATGAACCTAACAATTTTTAATAAAATTCATATCCTTTTTTAAAAAATTCTTTTGTGCCAATGGAAAGGGCCCCTAGATAATTGAACTATTTGATCTAATCTATTAAATTATTTTTTTCTATAACTCAGTTACCCTTTTCCTCATGACAAATTTAATCTTAAGATCTAATTTTATTTTATTTTGTTGTTTTGTTTCTCATAACAGAGTTTCTTTGTGTAGCCTTGGCTGTCCTAGAAATAGCTCTGTAGACTAAGCTGGCCTTGAACTCCCAGAGATCTGCCTTCCTCTGCCTCCCGACTGCTGGGATTAAAAGTATGCACCACTACATTGTCTAAGATCTAATTTTTTGTTTCATTTTGTTTTCTGACAAAGTCTCACTAATTCTGGCTAACCCAGAACTCCCTATATAGATCAGGAAACTTGCAGCAATCCTCCTGTCTCTACTTCCCAAGCCCTAGAATTACATGTGACTATGGCCAGATATGTATTTGTATGCAGGGATATATATGCGTGTGTGTCCACATGTATGTGTGGCTGTGCACACCCGTGTCTGTGTGTATGTGTGTGAAGGCCAGAAATCAACATCAAGTGTCCTCCTCAGTCACTTTCTGCCTTATTTTTAGACAGTCTCTCACTGAATCTGGAGCTCACTGATTCAGTTAGACCAACAGCCCAGCAAGTCTGTCTCCATCTCCCAGCTCTGCATGCAAAACGTACTCAGCCTTTTACTACAGAACAGCAGTGACAAAGACTCATGGTTCTGGTACCAAAGCTGACATGGAGGCCAGCAGAAGAGAACTGAAGGTCCAGAGAGAAACCACAGAGCTGCAGTCACCTAACCTTTGACCTGATCAACACTCAATCCTCACGTTTGCACAGAAAGCCCTTTACACACTCAGCCACTTCCCCAGACCCCTGAAGTCTTTTTCTTTTCTTTTGTTTTTCTGCTTTTTGAGATATAGTCTCACCAGGCTAGTCTTGAACTCACTGTTTCCCAAGTGCTGGAATTAAAGGCATGTACCACCACACTTGGCTGGAGATCTGGTTGGCACAAATGATCCTGTCTCCTCTATTGAGCTGTCCATCAGTTCCTTAGTCCATTTACTGACCAGGAGATTTGAGGGCGTGGTTGATTTTTCAGTTCTTTATATTTTCCCAGCACCATCTGTTAAAGAGGCTGCTTTTCCCCACCGCCAATTTTTAAAACCTTTGTCAAAAGTTAGGTGACTGCGGCTCTGTGGTTTCTCTCTGGACCTTCAGTTCTGTTCTGCTGGCCTCCGTGTCAGCTTTGGTACCAGAACCATGAGTCTTTGTCATCACGGTTCTGTAGTACAGTCTGAGGTCAAGTGCTGTGACACCTCCAGCATTGTTTTGCTAGGGCTGATTTGGTTATTGGGTCTTTTGTACTTCCCTATGAATTTTAGTACTGTACAGAGAGATGGGGAAAGGAATGGGGTAAGAAGATCAACAAGGCCGGGCAGTGGTGGCGCACGCCTTTAATCCCAGCACTGGGGAGGCAGAGCCAGGCGGATCTCTTGTCAGTTCAAGGCCAGCCTGAGCTACAGAGTGAGTTCTAGGAAAGGCACAAAGCTACACAGAGAAACCCTGTCTCGAAAAACCAAAAAAAAAGACAATCAATAACAACAAACTATGTATGAAAACATCAGATTTAATTAATTACTTTATATATTATTGTTATTGTTGTTTTGATTTTTTGAGATAGGGTCTTTCTACATAGACCTGGCTGTCCTGGAATTCACTATGCAGACCAGGCTAGCCTCGAACTCAGAGACCCGCATGCCTCTGCCTCTGGAGTGCTGGAATTAAAGATATGTGCCACTATGCCTGGCTGTATGTCATATTGCTCATTGGCCTTCTGGCTAAGATTAACCATAAAACAAAACAAATAAAACCTCTTCTGCAAAGCTGTTGTTACTCTCCTGTAATCCCAGGAGCCTGCATCCTTATCGTCCTTATAACCTCTCATCCTACATCCCTCCAATGTGCTCAAGATCAACTTCTTACTTGGCCATGAGAGCAGGGGGCCTTAATTAAGGTCTTGTTTCTTAGCATCCATGTATTTAGATCTTTTGTCTCTTCATTTTTCTTTCTACCACCATGAAAACTAAGCAAAGCTAAGATGTTCTCTCTCACTGGGCCTTTTTCCAAATAACAGTTGTGGTTAGGAGGTTAACTATCTTAATATCATCTTAATATAAAATGATACCTACAGTACATGGACATGAGGAGAACTGAGGGTCACAGAGCCTTCAGAATTGTAGCCCCCCCCCCACACACACACGTAGGGAAGTAACATCATTTCTGTTATACGCTCAAATCACAGTACCTCATCATATTTCTTGACACTTGGCAGGATTGGGGGGAGAGGAGACAGGATCTTGCTATACAGCTGAAGCTAGCCTCAAGCTTATGTTCCTCCCTCTTCCACTTCCCAAGTGCTAAGACTGCAGGCCACAGATTTAAAAATCTATATACAATGGCATAGCTTAAAACCAAAAATGAGCCAGGTGTGGTGATACACACCTGCAATCCTCAGCAGAGGCAAGAGGATCATGAGTTCACCAACCTGAACAACACAGTGAGACCCTTACTCACTCAGAAAGCCAAGAGCTGGGAATATAGCTCAAGGGTAAGTGTGTGTGCTTGCTGGCGTGTGTAGGTCTAGAGCTGGATCCCCAGAACAATGCCCACAGACACAAACGCCCTAAAGGAATCATTACAGTGCTCCAAACCCAGAGAACCTAAGTGTGTCTCATTCAGGTTCTCCCATCTACCCACAGGCAAAGTGCTAGAAGAGCTTTGAACCCATTGTACTACTTGTAAATAGTAACCACTGAACACTGTTTGTGCCAGGTACTCTGCCACACACATTACACACACTTTTGCACATAGTTGAAATCCTGCATAGAAAAAGTTATTTTCTTCAATTTTATTAATAAGGAAATGGAGGCTCAGAGAAATGGGTGACAAGCTGACACTGCTAAGTGGCTGAGAAGCAGAGTTAAGCTCAATCTGGGCTGACTTCTGCCAAACACTTTTCAGATTTTTTTATTTAAATTTTTGTTTTTTTCAGACAGGGTCTTAATGTGTAGCTCAGCTAGCCTAGAACTTGTTTTGTAGGCAAGGCTGGCTTTAAACTCATAGAGATCTGCCTGACTCTGTCTCCTGAGTACTAGGATTAAAGGCAGATGCTACCATACCCTGATAGGTTCATTTTTATTATTTGTGTGCATGGGAGCGAGCGAGCGAGCGAGCGTGCGTGCGTGCGTGCGTGCGTGCGTGCGTGCGTGCGTGTGTGTGTGTGTGTGTGTGTGTGTGTGTATGTGTGTGTGGTGTGCACGTGAGTGCCCAGAGTCCAGAAGAGGATGCAAGATCCCCTGGAGCTGGAGTTACAGAAAGTTATCGGCTGGGAGAGAGACTTCTGTCCTCTGGCAGCAGATGCCCCCTCCCCCCACTTCCAAGCTTTTCATCAGTTACCACTGCTTCCCTGGGGACTGCTAGAAGGTTACACAGAGAACGCAGGAGAACACGCTCTGTACAATGGTAACCAGCTATTTAATTCAATTGGAACTGAGGAATGAAAAAATATAAACATGTAATTCAGTCATCTACAAGCTCAGATTCATGAATAACACTTAAAATATGCTTATGTACAAACAGAATTCCCAGTTTGGGGCTACAATCTCTATTGTTTAGGACATACCTCGTTTTTTTTTGTTTGTTTGTTTGTTTGTTTGTTTGTTTGTTTTTTTCAGAGAAAGGACTATGTTGCCCAGGTTGGTTTCTTACTTTTGGGCTCACACCACCTTCCTACCTCAGCCTCCTGAGAAGCTGGGAGTACAGTGGAGATCTCTGCACCCTGCTTAGTAGAAATATATTTCATATAAAGTAAAAATTCATTATCATACTTTTCTGTAATTTCAAAGGAAGAGATTTTTAAACAGTGGAAAGTTCTGGAAATGCTCAAATTAGACAACTATTTGTAAGACAGACTTGCTCATGCATCTTCATAGTCTACAAGATTTTACTTAAAAACAAACATTTTAAAAGGGTGTGGTTTTTGTTTGTTTGCTTGTTTTTTGAGGAAAAGGAGAATAAAGAACTCTACTCCTGTATCATCTGTAACACATGTCTGAATCTTCACTCTGATTTCTAAGACTAACTTCAGAATGTTCAGTTTCCGAATTTGGAAGTGGATAACTGAAACAACCTTCTACATCATCATGTAATTCCAAAAGCACTAATCGTACTTCTATGTGATTATCACCTTTTAAGGTAGAGGTGGTGTGGGGTTCCCTTCAATGGAAAATAGCTTGTAAAATAATATACTCATTTTATAACCACACAAACACACATAAAACATGTCTGTCCATTGAACAAAATGTGGGAAAACATGACTTTAAATAAATATATGCATTACCTGGTGCAATCGCATAGACATCAAAATTGCTTATTCCTTCTTCTTTTAGGATAGTTTCATCAAGAATGAAGTTTCCAGTAAAGCTTTTCGGCCTTTTGAAAATGGAATATGCAGCATCTGCAATGATGTCCACTTTTCTACATTGGCTTTCAATACCAGATCCTCCAAGCATATCCATCGCAGCGGTGTGTATCGCTGTAGAGGAAACATGAACACACATGACTCCACATCAAAGATGACTGCGGAAGTAACAAGCTGGCAC
Organism: Peromyscus maniculatus bairdii; assembly: GCF_049852395.1. NCBI lineage: Eukaryota > Metazoa > Chordata > Mammalia > Rodentia > Cricetidae > Peromyscus > Peromyscus maniculatus. The sequence continues at coordinate 83,770,397 of NC_134853.1, read as the reverse complement.
CACCATTCAAACTTGCCAAGGCAAATTTCTTTCTCAGAGGATGAAAAATAAGGCCAAGTTAAGGAATTCACTGGATGTTCTATAGACAGAACCAGGGAGACAACAAAACAAACATGTCCTTACTCAACACAAAATCAAGGAGACAAGCAAGCAAAGACGTCTGTTCCTCAACACAGACTGCACATGCAGAAATCCTTCATGAGAAGCACAGCAAACCTACTTAGAGTTCTCATTTAGAATGTTCAAGAATTTGTACAGCAGTCTTGAGAGTTTAAAAAGCCAGTAAGGGCTAACAAAAAGGCACCGAGCTGAACGACAGGCGAAGAGGATTTCTACACCGACTGGACCGTGACTTCTGGTAAGCCGCTGTGACCCTCTGGACCTCAGCTTCCTCTCTAAAATACGAAGCTCCCTTCCTCCGTTTCCGTCTCTGCCCTCTGCGTTAGAAAATGTGGACCCTGCTTCTCATTTGTCACTGTACCGCCAGTGTCTAAACAATGACAAGGCTGGAGGTGACCCTCCTCTCTGCTGCCATTACCAAAGCAGTTACTACATGGCCACCCCCTCCCTACACACACACACACACACACACACACACACACACACACACACACACACACACACCACACACACACACACACCTGTGTAAAAATCTGCTCCAAAGTGGACTTTCCTGTTCCCACCACTCTGGTCCAGCCACTCCCTCTACTTAGCAGAAACCATGAAAAGATCTTGTATGAAGAAAAAAAAATCACAGTCCTGGAAACAACTTAGCTAAGAGCCTGAGATCCTCCTTCCAGAAAACACAAGAACTCCCTGCCCCCAATCCCTTCTCTGTACACGCCAAATTCATCAGAGGCAAAGTACCACAGCCAGGAGGGCCCACTGTTGTGGTTACTTTCCCTCAGAAGTCTTGTAGTCATCGATGATGCTTCCTTATCTCTCTCATACCACACCCAGCCCACCAGGAGACCCTGCTGACACCACCTTCAGATTACCTCAGCACTGACCTCTCTCTCCTTTACCGCCACCACCGGGTCATGGTCACTGTCATCCCGTTAGTGACTACATTATGTTATTTCAGTAACCTCCAAATGGCTTTTCCTTTTGCTTCCTCAGCATCCAGCCTCAACACTCATTTACTCAGTAAAATCCTGTTTGACCTCCATTTCCTCATCAATATCAGACCATCATTTCCTACCACTTTGCCTCACTTCAGCTCCACTGCTCTTGTCCCTGCTCTTGGATCCTGAGACCAGACATTTCCATCCACAGGAATTTTGTATTGGCTGTATCCTTGAACACTTCTCTCAGCCACAAGGCTAACTTCAATCACTTCCAAATCTTTGCTCAAAACCCACATTCTCAAAAAGGTGAAACCTTTCTACCCTACTAGAAGGTAAAACCTGGCTGGGTGCCTCCCTGCACTCAGAGGCAGAGACAGGTGGATCTCTGTGATTTGAAGGCCAGCCTGGTCTACATAGTGAATTCTAGGAAAGCCAGAGCTATGTAATAGAGAGATTCTGTCTCAAAAAAGTAAAATAAATGAATAAATACAAGTTAAAAGCTTCTCTCTTCAATGCCAGAGACACCCAATTTTGCTTCATTTTTTACAAACATTACTACCTTCTGGCATACTAGCTATGAACTCCCATGCTCAAGTGATTCTTCTGGCACAGCCTCCAGGGTATCTGGGACTACAGTCATGTGTATAAACCTAACTCAACTACCACTTCTTTAACTAGCCTTTCAATCTGAGAAATCTAAGAGAATTTGCTGAAACCATTTCCTGAGACTCTCCATATGTTCTAGCATTATGCTCCCATCATAGCTGCTGGCTAAAGAGTCAGCCACTTAGTTAAAGCTGGGAGCTGGACGACGACGACAGACTGTTATGATGCACAGTAAACATAAAGTCAGGGGGATGGAGAGATGGCTCAGAGGTTAAGAGCACTGTCTGCTCTTCCAGAGGACCTGAGTTCAATTCCCAGCACCCACATGGTGGCTCTCAAGGGCTAACTCCAGTTCCAGGGTCCCCGGCACCCATGGCAAAAACCACAAAAGCACATAAAAATAAAATAAAATATAAAAAGATTATATAAAAAAAAAACCATAAAGTCAGGTGACCTGAGATGCTTCACAAGTTGTCCAGGACAGGGCTGAAGAACTAGCTCACTGGCAGAACGCTCACCTAGAGTGAGACACTGGGTTCGAGCCTGGTGTGGAGGAGAGTTATAAATCAAATTAAGTGATTTAAGTACAAACCTGTTTTAGGCCATAAGGCATTGACTGCAATTTCACCTCTAAATTCTTCTGCCATTCCAAGCACACACATAGACATGCCATATTTGGCAATGGTATAAGCTGAAAGAAACCACAAAGAATAATAATATAATTGAAAAACAAGTCTTTGAGTAGAAACAACCAACTTTCTGTTAATATTTTCTCCCTGGTAAATTTTTGACAATTCTTTTCAAAATACAAAATACATCAGATAATTCTTTATGTAGACAAGAATGACTCTGAACTCCTGATTCTGCTGCCTCAGCCTCCCAGGTATTGGGAGTATGGTTCACATCTGACCAAATATGCTGGTGCTGTTTGTTTGTTTTTAAAGACTATATTTTTGTTAATTATGCATACATCTGTGTGTGCCATTGAGTACTGGAGGAGACCAAAGTTGTCAGATGCCCCTGGGCTGGTGTTACAGCTGCCTGATGTGAGTACCGGATCTACATAGCAAGTTCCAGGACAGCCAGAGCTCCATGGTGAGACCCTAACTCAAAAACAAAGCAAGCAAACAAATGAAGACTGAGGTGATTATTTAGAGAGAGTTTCACTCACAACTCAACAACACAGGTACGGTGTAACTTAGTGGTAGAATAGGTTCTCCAACACCACAAAATAAAAGGTAATCAGGCTGCAGAGATGGTCCAGCAGTTAAGTGCACACTGTTCTTGCTGAGGACCTGAGTTCAGTTCCCAGCACCCATGTCAGGCAGCTCCCAACTGCCTCAAACTCCAGCTCCAGGGAATCTGATGCCTTTCTGGCCATTAATGAATGGCACCTGCACTCATATGCACATACACACACACACACACACACACACACACACACACACACACAAAAAAAAAAAAAAAAAGGCTTCCTCCAATTGACTGAACTTCATCAACTGGAGAACAGCTTTAGACTTGCTCTGTGGGTTCCTACCCCAGTGCCTTCCTAAATTCAAGTGAATAAGGACTAAGTATTTGATACTGCTTTAAGTGAGGTGCGATGCACAGCTCTTGTAAACCACCACATTCGCCTTACGTCATTCCTTTGTTATGAAAAGTATTTCATATTTTCAACTTTAACAAATTACATGTAAACAACACACCTACTGAGACACAAAAAGTGGTGGAAATCTGTATAATTTGAGTAGTTACACAGTATACATATTTGCCAGAATTCATTAAATCAAACCATTAAGACCTGTGAATTTTATCAAGTAAAAATTATACTTCAGACTTTTGAATTACAGATAAATGATTAAGAATTTACTAATGGCGGTGGTGGCATACGCCTTTAATCCCAGCACTCAGGAGGCAGAGACAGGCAGATCTCTTGAGTTCGAGGCTAGCCTGGTCTACAGAGTGAGTTCCAGGAAAGGCGCAAAGCTACACAGAGAAACCCTGTCTCGAAAAAACAAACAAACAAACAAAAAAAAGAATTTCTTTGCCGGGCAGTGGTGGCGCATTCCTTTAGCCCCAGCACTTGGGAGGCAGAGCCAGGTGGATCTCTGTGAGTTCGAGGCCAGCCTGGTCTATAGAGCAAGATCCAGGACAGGCACCAAAACTACACAGAGAAACCCTGTCTCAAAAAAACAAAAAAACAAACAAACAAAAAGAATTTACTATCTTGATCACTGATGTAGCAGAACATTCAATATTCAGTATTACATCCAGATTGTGATTACAGAATAAATACACTGATTAATTCAAAACAAATGAGCCAAACAAACTATCCCCTCAGCTAACACTTACCACAGTGCTGTTTGAACCACAGAGGATTTAGGTTCAAGGGTGGGCTGAGATTGAGAATATGAGCTACTTTGCTCTTTCTTAAAAAAGGAATACATGCTTTGGATCTGAAAAAGAAAGAAACACAAGTCAAGTCAATAGCTTATGTTTTAAATACTTTGACAGAGCAACTGAAACTGCTCAGTCATCTATCTGGTACATCTTGTTTGCAGAGTACTTTTGTTTTCTAGACTGAAAATAATAAAAGGAACTGGTTTTCATGCTTGAAATCATGCTTCATGTCCTGACCACATGACCTGCTTGATGGACAAAAATCAAATCCGTTCTCTATTAGCTTTATGCTCAACTGAGGATATCTTTAACCACAACTGTTCCAAAGTCTCCCATCTAAACACACACTCACAATTTCCAGAAGCAGTTAATATACCTGTCAGTCATAGGTTCAAATCCTGCTTCTTCCCCTTTGTATGCCACTGGGTAAATAAGCATTCTAGTTCTCAGAATGTTACAATAAAATGGGTAATACCCCCTACTGTCTAGGACTGATCCTAGGATTCAGATGAGATACTTCAAATATGCATACGTTGAACATGAAATAAAAAGCTGTTATGGTGTGCTTGCTTCGGCAGCACATATACTAAAATTGGAACGATACAGAGAAGATTAGCATGGCCCCTGCTCAAGGATGACATTCAAATTTGTGAAGCGTTCCATATTTTTTGAGACAGTTGATTAGCTTGATCTTTTTGGGAGGCATCCAGGCAGTGGGACCCGGTCCTGTGCTCAGTGCATGAGTTGGCTGTTTGAAACCTGGGGCTTATACTGGGACACTTGGCTCAGCCTGGGAGGAGGGGACTGGACCTGCTTGGACTGAGTCTACCAGGTTGAACTCAGTCCTCAGGGGAGTCTTTGCCCTGGAGGAGATGGGAATGTGGGGGTGGGCTGGGGGAAAGGGAGGGCCCGGGAAGGGGGGAGAACAAGGGAATCTGTGGCTTATGTGTAAAATTAAATTAAATTATAAAAGAAAAGAAAAAAATTTAAAAAATAAAAAAAAAAAAAAAACGCTGTTAGGAGTGGCATCACATACACTAGTTAATTTTACCGATACAAAATGCAATGTGCCTTTAAAAGCAATATGTAATTGAGAGCTTTGGTTTTGATTACTGTTTTTTTCTTTTTGCGACAAAGTGTCACTACACAGGTTAAGCTGGCCTAAAATTCACTATGTAGTCCAGTCTAGCCTTGAACATGGAGCAATTCCACTGCATCTGCCTCCTGGGTGTTGATATTATAGCTATATGCCCCTTTAAGGGCTAATTTTATTTTTAACTGCTTATTGAAATACATTGTTTATTTTTTAAGAGATTTATAACCAATATTTTCATAATTTTAAGTATTAAAGTCATAAATCGTATAGCTAAACAACATATTGTAGCTCAATTATAGCTTTAATTCATATTCAAGAACATCTAAGGGCATCAAGCATGGCAGTGCATGACTATAATCCCAGCATTCAAGAAGCTGAGGCAGGAGGATTGCAAGTTCCAGGTCAACCTGAGCTGCATAGGGAGACCGTGTCTGAAAAGTACAAGGGAAATTCTTGAGGTTGGGGCTGTAGTTCAGTGGTAGAGCATCTGTCTATGATGCATAAAGAATAAGGTTCAAGCCCCAGCACAGAAATAAAAAAGGGGGCTTGTGACCTAAACCATTCTTCTTTTAGGTCCGTTTTTGTTTGTTTGTTTGTCTTTCAAGACAGGGTTTCTCTGTGAAACAGTCCTGCCTGTCCTGGATCTCACACTGTAGACCAAACTGGCCCCGAACTCACAGAGATCCATCTGCCTCTGCCTCCCGAGTGCTGGGATTACAGGCGTGTGCTGCCACTGCCTGGCTGGTCAGGTTTTTTTGTTGTTGTTTGTTTGTTTTTTGTTATGATTTCCAAATACAAAATTGTTACCAAGACTAACATTTTTTTTTTTCCTTTTTGGTTTTTTAAGACAGGGTTTTTCTGTGTAGCCCTGGCTGTTTCGAAATTCATTCCGTTGAACAGTCTGTTTTGAACTAAAGAGATTCAACTGTCTCTGCCTCCCAAATGCTGGGATTAAAGGTGTGCACCACCACTGCTCAGCCACTCCAGTTTACACACCAAATACAATCAATACCACTACAGAGTTTTTGTGCAAACTATTTTTCATTCCTAAAGGTGTTTCACTTTTTTTTTAAAAGATTTATTTATTTATTATTATGTATACAGTGTTCAGCCTGCATGCATGTCTACATGCCTGAAAAGGGCACCAGAGGCCGGGCGGTGGTGGCGCACGCCTTTAATCCCAGCACTCGGGAGGCAGAGCCAGGCGGATCTCTGTGAGTTCGAGGCCAGCCTGGGCTACCAAGTGAGTTCCAGGAAAGGCGCAAAGCTACACAGAGAAACCCTGTCTCGAAAAACCAAAAAAAAAAAAAAAAAAAAGGGCACCAGAACTCATTACAGATGGTTGTGACCCACCATGTGGTTATGGGGAATTGAACTCAGAACTCTGGAACAGCAGCCAGTGCTCTTAACCTCTGAGCCATCTCTCCAGCCCAGTGTTTCACTTTTATAAAGGTGAAATGAGGACAGGCAAACAATATTATAACTGATTTTCATTAAAACTAAAATTGCACTCAACCAATCAATAGGAAAAAACTGAGTCCATTCTAGCAATATGACCATACTTTGCAATCAGAGGAAGGAGTTCATTTCATTTACATCAAAAAACATCAGCTCTCTTGTAATCTATTAGATAAAACCTTGCTAGCTGCAATTTGCTAGCCAGCAAGGCCAATAACATTACAAACCCACATCACACTTTTCATAACAACAAGCTCTGTCTTATACATCATATTGAAAACTCTCAGCACCACACTTAACCGCTGTGCTGGCCAGTTTAATGTCAACTTAACACAAGCCAAAGTCATCTGAGAGGAGGTACCTGAAATAAGAAATGCCTCCATAAGATCGGGCTGAAGGAAGCATGTAGGGCATTTTCTTAATTAGTGACCAATATGGGCGGGCCTAGCCCATTGTGGGTGGTGTCCCCCCTAGGATAGTGGTCGTGGCCTCTGCATTACTCCTGCCTCCATGCTCCTGCCCTGTTTGAGTTCCTGGACTGACTTCCTTCAGTGATGGACTATGATGTAGAAGTGTAAACCAATTCAACTCTTTGTCTCCAACTTGGTTTTGGTCATGGTGCTTCATCACAGTAATAGTAACCCTAACTAGGACAGATATCATTAGCTTAATTAGATACCAAGTAGATTTTAAATTGTACTGCTGTTTGGTCTCATCTGCTTATATATAAGTAAGTTCTCTGAGAACACAATAGGACATCCTTCCCCACATTCTTGTTTGTGACTCACGTAAGGTAGGTGCCCCTGGTGTTCACACTCATCATCAAATCCACTCTCTTTGTAGGAGTATCCAATGTGTTGGTCAAGCTAATAGCACTCGCATTGTTCACCAAAATATCAATTCCTGTTTCCAAAGAAATCAGTTCCATTTTAATGCAAGTCAGAGTCGTCCCCGCCCCCCATATACACAAAACATTTCGTCCATGGTTGATCCCTCAGCTGATTCACAAATAGGCACAGTGGAGATACAGCCAATTACCAGAGCTCTATGGAGAACCATAAGAAAGCTTAGTCCTTCCAAGCTGTAGCTACAATCCTTAAGTATCGGTCTTCTCTCACTGGTCCAGGAACCTTGGGTCAAATCCTCTCTAGTACTCTCTGACCTATGACTTTTCCAAGAATACTACTCTCTCTTTCCACACAGCTCCTTTATTTCTTTCCTTTTCTTTTTTCTTTTTTGGTTTTTCAAGACGGGGTTTCTCTGTGTAGCCCTGGCTATACTGGAACTCATTCTGTAGACCAGGCTGGTCTTGAACTCAGAGATCTGCCTGCCTCTGCCTCTGCCTCTCAAGTGCTGGGATCAAAGGTGTATGCCACCATTGCCCAGCCATAGCTCCTTTCTTAAGGGAAGGGCTCCTTTCTGGTATTGGAAACTGTGGAAAAAGAATGATCTTGAGTTTCAAATCCCAAACAAGACTTTTTTAGTGACTCATATACAGAAACACACACACACACACACACACACACACACCTAAAATAATTCCAATTTCTGTGTACTCTATTCAGTTTCTACCTATATGCAATATATCTTTTCAGTTATATGCTCAACAAAAATAACATTAAATGAAAATTTCAGTGAAAAGGTAAAAATACTTCATTGAAAATACTGCTATGCAGAGGGTGCTAGTTACATCTAAGGTGAGAACAACCATCTGTGACTTGTGAAGAAGTTACACGAAGCTCAGGCTATCAACCAGTTGGCTTCACTGAGTTATGTACCCCAACTTCAGGTTGCAACAAAAGGAAGCGACCGCAGTCATGTGACTCATCCTGTTACTCTGACTCCTCCATTTTACCGCTATTGTTCATCTCTAACGGGGCCTAGTTTCTATAACATTTATCACAGGTATGCGGGTATAGGGGGAACAGCATAAACAGGGCCACATACTACCCGTGGTTCAGGCCTCCACTGGAGGTGGTTACAGCTCTGTTTTATCAATGCTCAGTAAGTATGTCAGAATCAAGGGACTACCTCCGAATTTCTCGACAGCTTTTTCCACTGCACTGTTGATTTGCTGCTCATCTCTCACGTCAACAACACATGGCAAGGCCTTTCCTCCAGCGGCTTCAACTACAGAAAAGCAAACAAAAAAGCATCAAAGTATTTATAATTACACCTTCGTTCTGATGCAACAATAGTCCAAAGAAAAAGTTCCCCGTTTCCAGAGAAATTGAGATACATTACAGGGTCTTATAACCACAACAGACAGACTGACTAACCCAACCAGCTGGGGCTCTGCGGGCTCTAGGCATGAACACAGTGCACACACATACATGCAGGCAAAACACTAATGCACACAACATAAACACCTCTAAAAACAAAATGTTCACCCCATCCTACCGTCAGCGTCTCCTCTCCACTTGCGCTTTACCTCCACCTCCACCCAAGACTAACTGTTGTAAAGAAATGATTTTTTCCCAGTGCTGGGAATAGAACCCTGGACCTTGTACCTCTAACTTACAGTCCCAGTTCTGAGATATGACTATCCTAGAATCTCTCATAGTGCTCAAAAGAGCTAGAGGTGAAAAAATGGAGAGAACTCCCTCTCTTGGTAACAAAATAAATACTTTTTAAACACATAATTTTTTTATTTAATTTTGAGACAGGATTCCACTATGTAGCCTTGGCTGATCTGGTTCTCACTCTGTAGACCAGGCTGGCCAGGAACTCACAGGTATCCACCTGCCTCTGCCTCCCAAGTGCTGGGATTAAAATGTGCACCACCATTTACTTAGTTTTTTGTAATGCACTCGCACATGCTATAACATGCACAAGCAAGTCGCCTCCACAGCGTGGGTTTGGGGGTCTGGCGCAGGCTGTTGGGCATGGCAGCAGGCACCTTTCTTTACCTGCTGAGCCACCTCACCAGCCCTGAACACAGTTACTTTTAAAGTAGCTTTCAAATAGCTCAGACCACGCTCTACAGCAAATTATGCCCCGAAACCACTGTAAGGAGAGTCCGTGAAGCGGCAGTTGTCACACTCACTTTCCTCAGCAGCGGTGTAGATCGTGCCTGGGAGCTTCGGGTGTGTCTGGGTGGTTTTCGCAGCGATGACAATATTTGCTCCATCCTTCGCTGCTTTCAACGCGATAGCTTTGCCAATGCCCCGGCTTGCACCGGTGATGAAAACCGTGCATCCCGCTAGCTTCCTAAACGGAGCAAAGGGGACCCTATTAGAGACTTCACGCTTTTATTTATACCAGCTCACATGCATTTTCAAGATTTCCTCTACACCCCCACCCGACAGATTATAACTCCGCTATATTTCCACTGCATACGACTGATAAATTATTTATGACAGTTACAGCTGGCCAATCTTATCTGAGATCTGCAAACAAAATCTGCTCAAATACAAAGTACATCTTAAAGAGAAGACATGCATTTTTTTCCATGGGAAAAGTATTCACAAGGCTGTGTGTGGTGTATAGGATGTATGTGTGCAGATGTATGTGCCTAAGTGGATCCACAGAGACCAGAGAAGGACCTCAGGTACCCTTCTCTCATCACTCTCTACTCCAGTTCTCTTGAGACAGGGTCTCTAGTGAGCCTGAGGCTAGGCATATAGCAAGCTAGCTGTATATAACCCCAGGATGCTCTGCCTCTGCCCACGGCAGAGTTACAGAGTGTCAGGTTACAGGTAACTGTACCCATACCCAGCTCTTTTACAGGGGAGTTGGAGATTTAAGCCCAAGGTCCCCAGGCTTACCCAGCAGGCACCTTTACCCATAGACTCATCCGCTAGCCTGAGACTTCTGTTGTTGTTTGGAGACAGTCTCATGTAGCACAGGCTGGCCTTGATCCCCTAATCCTCCTGCTTCTACCTTCTAAGAGCTGGGATACAGGCATATACCACTATGCCTGTCAACAAGGCTTATTTGTGAGTGGCAGACTTACACATACATTTTTATTCTTTACAGTCTATAGTACTTTTCAAATTTTCTACACTAAATACATAACACTTGATCTTTAAAAAATTCTCTAAAAATAGTAGCTAGAGTGGAAAAAATGCAAATATGGATTAACTAATGAATGGATAAATGTAAGTGGTTTACCCCCACAATGGAATAGTGTTCAGTAATGAAATGGAATGAATTACTAAGATATACTACAGTATGGACAAACCATCTAATCACACAGATCACTTTCTTAAGATTCCATTATATGATGTGGACAGAGCAGTCAAACCTGTAGACTCCAGCGGCTGCCCGGAGTGGGAGTGGGAGGGTTTGGGAGCCAACAGCTGAGGCCTAGGAACTTCTTTCTGGGATGACAAAGGTTCTAAACTGATTGTGGGGACTTTTCTTTCTATGCAGACACAGAACCACTGACTGATGATGGGTGTAAGAATTACATCTCAGTAAAGCTGTTCAACAAGCCTAAAAGGGGCGAGAACAGCTGACCAGAAATAGCCCTGATTCAAATATCCTGACATCCCCAGCTCCCATTTCATTCTCTATTCCTCCCATCTTCACACTGAATTTTCTACTTATTCTGCTGCTAGGTGACAACAAGAAAGGTGATAACTAGATAGGTGAGTGTAACAAATGAACAGGAGGCTCCTGCTGGTCCTGGGGGATTACACTGGAGTAGGGTATCGCAGGTGCAGGGAGGGGCGATTTTGAAATAAAGAGTAATCATGTATCAGTTGCTTTCTTGTTTCTGTGATAAAATACCATGGCCAAAGCAACTTAGAGAGGAGGAAGGGTTTACTTGGTTTTACGGTGCCAGAGGGGAAAGGCGCTACTGTCACAGCAGGCAGGCCTAACGGCTGAACAGCAGGCTGGGAGTTCACACTGGAACCACAAGAGGAAGCAGAGAGCAAACTGGAAATGGTAGCCTCAAAGCTCACCCCAGTGACATACTTCCTCCAACAAGGCCACATATCCTAAACCTACTAAACAGCACCACCTGTAAGCGAGTGTTGCAACTCTGGGGGAAAGGTAGCCTGACTGTTCAGGGCGTCAGGCGACACCTGGAGCTGCTAGGACAGCTCTGGCAACTGAAGCTGCAATGGGACGGCTCAGCCCTGGAGGGGAAGATATCTTTATCTTGACCGTTCGGGAGTCAGGCTATACTTGGAGTTGGGGTGTGGTGGGGAATGGTCTCCACACAGGATATAGTAATCCTGCTCCTCTCTTGGAGAGCCACTACAGATGAGCTTTGCCTAGCCCCTCCTTATGGGGACTTCCCAGCAGAGTCCTGCTTCTTCTCTGGCCCACAATGTTGCTTCTTTTGCTTCACTCTGCTAAAGGGGAACCCCTGCTCTGGCTCTGGCAAAAAAGTTACTTTCCTGCTCCACCTTGCTCAGCCCCTAAAGGATGTCTTACCAAGGTTCTTCTCTGCACTGGCGAATAAAGATCTTCACACCCAAGACTCTTTTATTTTTATTTTTCGAGACAGGGTTTCTCCATGTAGTTTTGGTGCCTGTTTTGTATCTCATTCTGTAGACCAGGCTGGCCTCGAACTCACAGAGATCCGCCTGGCTCTGCCTCCCAAGTGCTGAGATTAAAGGTGTGTGCCACCACCACCCAGCCCCAAGACTCTTTTGAAAAAGAGATTTATTTGGGAAGGAGGAGTCCAGGAGAGTGGCCGCCTCTACTAGGGTGGGAAAGAACAGGCACAACTGAACAGGCTGGGTGGTTTATATAGGATTTCTTAGGGGCAGAGTTTTTCCAGGGGAAGATTTTCTGCCCCGGGATTGGTTATTTTTTTTCTCCTCAGGAATTGGTTAGTTTTGTTGGTCCAGGGCAGACATGGTCCTGATTTCAGAGCCAAATTGTGTTTCTTTCACTGGCCTTTCTTAGCTTTTTGGCTCTAATTCTAAGGCCAGGGCATATTTCTTTCACTAGTTCTGATTCTAGAGACAAAGTGTGTTTCTTTGGCACTGGTTTCAGAGTCAGGGCATGTTTCTTTGGTTCGGGGTTCAGGGATAAAGTGTTTCTTTCTCTGGCTCAGGTTCCAGATCTAGGCTATGTTTCTTTCACTGGTTCTGGGCTCCAGGGTCAGGGTGGGTTTCTTTAGCCAGCCCCCTTTCCCTACACCACCACCTGGAGATCAAGCAATCAAAAATCTGAGCTTCTGGGAAACACTGTAATCCAAACCATCACAAATCACTGTGAGGGGAAGAAACCAAAGTAGAGAAGTGGGGAGGAGACAGAAAAGTAAAATACAGTAAACATAAAAAACCATGTAAAATGAGTGTATAAAGCCTAAATAGAAACAGACAATGGGGTACCTACTAACCAAGCCAAGAAACGGAGTAGTACCAAAGCCACCAGCCCACCTCTCTGTTATGGTTTGAAAACAAAACATCCTCCACAGTCTTTTTTTTTTTTTTTTTTTTAACAATTGTTCTCAACTGGGGAGCTCTTTAGGGTGCTCCTTCAGAAGGCTGGCTGGGGGAAGGTCAGTAGGAGCAGGCCCTTGAAGGTTCTACCTGGCCCCACTTCCTGCCCCTTTCTCTGTATCTTGGTCCACTGTGATGTGGAGCCTCTACACGTCCCTGCTGCCCCACCCCCATACACACACACACACACACACACACACACACACACACACACACACACACACACACACAATGGACTAAGTCCCTCTAAAGTTATGAGTCAAAATGAGCCTTCCCATCCTTGTTTCTGAGAGGTATTTTAGTCATAGCAATGCAAAATAACTAAAACATTCCCCAACTCTACCTGCTGCCAGCATCTACCCCACAAAGCAAAAACTACTTTAAATGTTAACATTCATTCTTTTAAAATAATATATAATACCTATGCATCTATATCTAACCCAGGGTCAGACAATTATGGCCCACAAGCCAAGTCCAAATCATTACCAATGTGTGTAGAGGAAGGGTGAGAGCTAAGAATGACCTCTCCAGATGAACATTTGCAGCCAATTTAATGACAGAAAATACCAATCCTAAGCCCCAGTTTGTAGTACTTTGTTATAACATCCTAGAAAGCTAGATCACTCTAACAACCCTCAAAACTTCTTATGAGATATTGTACTACAAAAAAAAATGTGCCCAATTATTTTGAATATCCACAACAAAAATATTATGAAGATTTATTTTTATGTCTTAATATATATAAATGCATCCATCTCCAATGTTGCCTTTTGGTTCATAAAACCTAATATTTACTAGCTGACCTTTTACAAAAAATCCTTTCTAACTATGGTCTGAACAATGCACTATTTAGGCTTTTTGCCTCATTTTGAACTCTGTATAATAGACTGATAACGCATGTAATTCTGTTTAGAGAGCTATCCGTATGATTTAAGTAACCATACTTATTTTTCATCAGTACATGAATCCCACACACGAACACACTGTAAGTTATCTACTCTACCATTTAGCAATAGTGTAATAAATGTTGCTGAGCTCATCTTCCAGTCACTTGTGCCAGAGCTTCACACACACACACACACACACACACACACACACACACACACACACACCAGTGAAAACTGTCCCCTTATGCACTGGTTTCTTGTCTCAGTGTGACAAAATGCCTTTTAAAAAGCAATGAGAGGAGTTGGAGAGTTGGCTCAGCAGTCAGGAGTGGAATTTGGATCCCTGGAATTTGGATCCCTGCACCATACCAGGCAGCTGACGAATGCCTACAACTCCGGCTCAAAGGATCCTACTCACCCTTCTGGCCTCTTAGGCATCCACAGACACCCAGAAACAGATATACACACATAAAATAAACATCTTTCAAAAGCAACGAAGAGTTTCTGAGGGCTCCCAGTCTAAGGGGATGCATGGCAGGGCAGGCATGGTGGTGAGAAAGTGGGGTGCTGGTCACAGCGTGACTACAGTCGGGAAGCAGCAGAGACAGTGCTGCTGCCCACTTCCTTGACCCTTCCTTTCCCCTTCTCACTTAGTCCAGGCCCCATGCCATGCTGTGGTGCTTCTCCTCATACTCAGGGTGGTCTTCTGTTTTCAGCTCCACCCCTCTTTAAACCCCCTTCAGACACACCCAGAAACATGGCTCCTGGTGACTCTAAATCCAATCAAATAATTGAAATCAGGGAGGACGCCTAGCTCAGTGGTAGAGTGATCCTGAGGTCAACCTCTGCCACTGTAAAGGGGGGGGGGGGGCGTGCTGATGTGTCTCTTCCCTTACAAATCAACCACCATATTTTATATGACACTGTTATGGATCAAAGAAAACCTCAAAGGTAACCAGAAATTCTGGGGCACTCCTTCCAATCCCCCTCGCCCCCCCCCCAACTCTGGCTTGACCTCCTAGCTTTTGTTCGACAAGAGACTGTGATAAGCACAGCGTAGTGGCACACATCTTTAACCCCAGCACTTGGAGGCAGAGGCAGGTGGATCTCTGAGTTCAAAGCCAGTCTGGTCTACAGAGTGAGTTCCAGGACAGCCAGGACAGTTTCACAGAGAATCCCTGTCTTGAAAAACACAACAAAAACAAAAACTAAAAACTTAAAAAAAAAAAAAAAGCTGGGCAGTGGTGGCACATGCCTTTAACCCCAGCGCCTGGAAGGCAGAGGCAGATGGATCTCTGAGTTCGAGGCCAGCCTGGTCTACAGACAGAGTTCCAGGACAGCCAGAGCTGTTATACAGAAAAATCCTGTCTTGAAAATCCAAAAAAGGTCGAGGGTATAGGTCAATAGTACAGTGCATGCTTTAGTACGTATGAGGTCCTGGGTTTGATACTTAGTACCACAAGGGGAAAAAAAAATAAACTGTCAAGTTAGACATGTGACAGTAGAAATCCTGAGCTGAGCATAGTGATACACACCTGGAATCCCAGCTCTTGGAATGTTAAGTCAAAGAATTACCAAAAGTTCAAGGCCAGCCTGGGATATACAGTAAGTTCCAGGCTAACTTGGGTTAGAGACTCTATCTGAAAGAAAGAGAAGCGGGGTGGGGAGAGGGGAGGAAAGGGAGAGAAAGGAATCCCTGAGATTTGGGGGTAATCATACTGACAGAGACTTGACTCCTCTAAATGAGGACAAGGGAGGGCAAGGACCTGAGAGCCAGGTGAGAGAATGAAAAGAATTTTTCCAGGCTCTCACTCATGTCAAAGGGAAGAACAAAGATACCATCTGTTCTTCTGTCGGTAAGACAGAACAAGAAACAGATAAGCAGAGGCCCGAGGAGACAGCTCCGTCAGTGAAGAGCTTGCCCCAAGCTTGAAGATCTCAATTCCGACCTCACACGCACATAAGAAGCTAGCTGTGGTAGGGCACACGGCAGAAGAGATCTTTGTGAGTTCAAGGCCAGCCTGGTCTACATATTGAATCCCAGGCCAGCCAGGACTACACAGTGAGCCCTGTATTTAAAAAAAAAAAAAAAAAAAAAAAAAAAAAAAAAAAAAAAAGTATACACAAACTACTCAAGAGATGTTTAGAGGCTAGAGAGATGACTCAGAGGTTAATTAGAGAGCTTGGCGCTCTTGCAGAGGACCAGAGTTCAATACTGAGCACCCACATCAGGCAGCTCACAATCTCACTCCAGCTCCAGAGAACCTGACACCTCTTAAAGGCTCCATGGGCACTGTACACTCACAATACACATACATAAAAATAAAATAAAAAATACAAATAAAGAGATGTTTAATGTTAGGTACACCCATGAAAATGTCTGCCAACTGTTGATTTACAGGCTTATCCCTCTGCCTGGAACACAGCTGGACTGAATCCCAGTAGGATAAAGGGCATACTCCTGCTCACCCAGGGTCCGGGGCATCGGCAACAGGGGCAGCAGAGGCAGCCAGGTCTGTCCTACAAAGTCCTCTAGCTGCAGAGCATTAGGATCAGGATGCCCATGGCAAGGGTGTTCTCAATGTCACTGGCAGGTGACTAGAATCTGCAAATGCAGAGACAACCCAAACTTTGATTTGCCAAGAGTCTCTCAAAATTACAGTAAATGTGATTAAATTTTAAACCATTTTTAAAGAGTAACAACTTCTTTAAAATATATATATATATCAGTAAAGCATGCCTTTAATCCCAGCACTCAGGATGCAAAGGCAGGTGAATTCCGCATCCTGTGAGTTCGAGGTTAGCCTGGTCTACAGAGAGAGTTCCAGGACAGCCAGAGCTACACAGAGAAACCCTGTCTTGAAAAAACAAAACAAAAAATATATGTAAATATATATTTGCAAGGCTCACATTCTAAAATTTCTAAACTAAATACCCAAGAATAGCCAGGAAGATTCTAAAACACAATCCAAACGACAATTGGCTTCTCCAGATTTTAATGTAGTTTGTAAACTTGTACAGACAGACGAGGTAATAGAGGAGAGAGTCTAAAACAGATCCCTATGCACACAAAATCTTCATTTATAATAGTGGTAAAGGTACACTAAAAAGAATTAAATGATCAGGCCAATTTGGCTGTGACAGCGGGAAAAGCCATCTAAACCAAAATGAAATGGGCTTCCTAACTTACTTCCTAGGCCAAAATGAATCTTAGGTGGATGAGAAAATATGAATATAGTACACATGTATATATGTTTGCCATAAAATATAAAATATTTACTGAAAATATAAAACTAAGGGCTGGGAGTTTAGCTTAGAAGAACTTGTCTACAGCAAGTAAATGCCTGAGTTCAATCCCCAGCATCACAAAATGAGCAAATAAGACAGTGTAATACCATAATAGATTAGAATACCACCTTAAACAAAAGACCTTAGTTGAGTGTGGTCTTACAGGCATGTCACAAAAACAAAATAGCCTTAAAAGAACAGAGTGATAATTCTGACTTCAGAAAAGCATATTTATTCATGTTCAATGAGTATTATAGTCAACAAAAAGAGCTCACTGGTTAAACCAGATAAATAAAACGATACAGAGGGGGCTTTAAACCCCACTTTCTCAGTCTCTGCACAGCTGACATTTTGGACTGGACAATCCGTTATCAGGGGCTGTGCATCGCCTGCAAGCAGTTCACATGCATCAGTGGCTCCACTCCCTTAGCTGCCGTATAGCATCTCCTTTCATTGTGACACTCACCATCTTCTCAGATATTGACAATGTCTTCTGGAGGTCATAGTGCCTCATCTTCGCTAGTGAAAACATAAAAGCAAAGTTTAACTGTAATGAAGAGCCTCTCCCCACTGGATTTGTATTATCAAATGCTTTGTTACTTACTCTGCCTACTCATGTGTTAGAACTATTTCAATTACTCTAGTTTTATAAACTAGTTTAATATCTGGAAAAGCCAGCCCCCCTCCTTCAAGTTTTGTTTTTGTCTTTTCTGGCTGCTCTGAAGTATTTTTTTTAGAAACTTTAGACCTGAGACTGGCTAGGTTGGATACTGTTCTCTCATTCATGCTTTTGACTGCACAGTCCTTTTGGTGATGAATTTCTTTCTGTCTGTTTTGTTTCATTTTTTTTTTTTTTGAGACAGAGTTTCTCTGTATAACAGCTCTGGCCGTCCTGGAACTCTGTAGACCAGGCTAGCCTTGAATTCAGAGATCCATACATCTGTCTCTGCCTCCAGGCTAGCCTTGAACTCACAGAGATCCATACATCTGCCTCTGCCTTTTGGTTCTGTCTTGCAACGTCAACTTTTAAAATGTATATTCTCAGGGCTGGAGAGATGGCTCAGAGGTTAAGAGCACTGACTGCTCTTCCAGAGGTCCTGAGTTCAATTCCTAGCAACCACATGGTGGCTCACAACCATCTTTAATGAGATCTGGTGCCCTCTTCTGTATACATAATAAATAAATAAAATCTTTAAAAAAATAAATAAAATAAAATGTATATTCTCCTCGAACCACCAATTTTGTTTTCAAGCATTTATCCTAGATGGTACATTCATCTATGTGTAAGCAGACAAATAGAAGAAGGATAAGGAAGCCGTTAGGCATGGCAAAGGCAGAAAGATCTCTGTGAGTTCAAGGCCAGCTTGGTCTATATAACAAGTTCAAGGACAGCCCAGACTACACTCAAACAAAACAAAAGAATAATAATGGAAGCAAAGATGGAATAGAAACAACACCAACATAAAAGATAACAGAACAACTGGAAATGATTTAGTACCCCACAATAAGGAACAGGTTAAATAATTGATGGTCTTCAATAACAATACACAACCATTAAAGAGAACAAGGAAGAGCTGCACGTACTGGAAACTTCTGTATAGCCAAGACATGTCAGATAAAAACCACAAATCCAAAATGGAGTTTGCTACTTTTTTCTAAAAAGTAGGAGCTGCCCCTGTAGGGTGTACAAAATATGTTTGTAAATGCAAAGAATACAGATATATCAGAGAGAAATTGGATATTTAAGGATTAAGTGATTTTCATTTATACCCTTTTGAACTATTGAGATTTTTAGCTGGCTCTATGTGTCAAGCTAATTCCAGAATGGGCTTGTCACTTGCATAAGACACCCAAACTTTATAGAACACAGTAGACCCACCTGAGTTTGGTAGGGACTAAGTAGGGCAAAAGACACTGGAGGAACATTGTTTAATAGGTATCTGTTTTGATTTTGCAAGACTGAGAAGTCCTGGCGATTGGCTGCACAACTGTGTTAATATATGTGTGGAGGTTTGCGGGAAAGGGAGGTGTAGACAGGATCTCATTCTGTAGCCTTTGTTGACCTAGCACTCACTATGTAGATCAGGAGAGTCTTGATCCTTCAGTTGGGATTAAAAGCATATGCCACTATGCCTGGCTAGACTGGGGTAAATACACTTCACTTTAAGTTAAAAACAAAAATTAAAAAAAAAAAAACTGTCCCCAAAGGTATTTGTATTGCAACATTTTAACTCGCAGTTAACTTGAAAAGCATTTTCAAAACACACCATTCTTTTACTGTCCTACAATCAAGCACACAGAACAAACAGAAAGTTTAAAGTCATTAACTGTCCCCAGAGACCTTTCACCTAGAAGCTGAAAGCAATACTGTCACCAGACCAAGCTAAAGGCAAGGTCGGGGCCACACTGGGGTGTCGGGGACACCTACCCTCGAGACCCTCCCTGTGGGGTATCTAACTGCGCTGCGCCCTACAGTTCACAACTTTGGGTTCTCCTGTAGGGACACAACTTTGGGTTCCTGTGCACGCGCTGTGCCAGCGACTCAATCTCCTCCGCGCACCGGAGTTCCAGCGCGCGCCGCAGCTTCGCCGAGCCTCCCTGCGCCCGCCGGGTAGCACCGGCGACCTCGCGACCCACCCCCCTGTCCCCTTACCCGGTGTTGGGCAGCATGACCTTCGCAGCTCAGAGGACTTGGGAGCAGTGGGACAGCGGCGAGCCCTGAGTGACAGGCGAACCTCCCCTCCTCATTTAGCCGCGCCCCCGGCCCCGCCCCGAGGCCCGCTCGGGAACCGGCTCTCCTACAAGATGGAGATCGCTGTGTGCGCCTGCGCACGCCGGGCGCTAGGCGAGACTTTCCACTCCACAAACGACGCCCAGGAAACCAACTCTCTGCGCATGCGCCCTGGGAGCCACCTCCGCCCCGCCCGTTTCCCGGGTCTGGCGATGACAATCAGTGCCTCCCGTGGGCCGCTGGCGTGTCCAGAGCATCAGTCCTACGTAGGCTTTCCTCCGCAGTCCGACGTTCGGCGCGGCGCCGGCTCCGGTCCAGCAGGATGGCCGATTGCCAGGCGCGCCGGGGACTGACCCAGGGGTGCTGGGCGTCGTCCGTCCCCCGAGCCAAGGCGTTCGTTCCGAGGTCCCTCAGGAACGGTTGTGGACGTCTGAAAAATGCTTTTGCATAAAGCTGGTCAGCGTCGTATTTTAGCAGCCATCGAATCTGGACTTAGTCGGCCTGACCTCCAGTGTCTGTAATTAGGCGGCGAGAAGGCACCTCCTGGAAGAGATCTTTGCAAGGACCACCCACAAGAATCCATCGTCTATCTGGGCCACAGAAGCCAAATGTGGAGAAGGAAATTCTTAGTCCTGGAATGAATGCTGGAATGAGGTCGATTCTGGAATCCAGTTTCGCCTTGGAGTTATATCTAACTCAGCTACTCTGGAAACGAAATTGTTTTGTATTTTGTAACGGTAGAAAAGATGCTAAAGAGATTATCTGAAGCCTAGCTCAGGAAACCAATTTAAGATAGGTATGTACCCTCCTATTTGACACAGGCCAAAGAGATTATCTGAAGTAGTTCAGGAAACCAACTTTTAAAAAAAAGTTATGAATTTTTTCAGTCATAAAACTGGTACCTTTGCAGGGCGGTGGTGGCGCACGCTTTTAATTCCAGTACTCGGGAGGCAGAGGTAGGCGGGTCTCTGTGAGTTCGAGGCCAGCTTGGTCTACAGAGCGAGTTCTAGGACAGCCAGGGCTACACAGAGAAACATTATCTCTAAAAACCAGAAAAACACGGGGCTGGAGAGATGGCTCAGAGGTTAAGAGCACTGGCTGTCCCTGAAGAGGTCCTTAGTTCAATTCCCAGCACCCACATGGTGGCTCACAACCATCTATAATGAGATCTGGTACCCTTTTCTGGCATGCAGGCATACATGCAGACAGGACACTTGTATACATAATAAGTGAATCTTAAAAAAATAAAATAGCC
The DNA here is from genome assembly GCF_049852395.1 of Peromyscus maniculatus bairdii. NCBI lineage: Eukaryota > Metazoa > Chordata > Mammalia > Rodentia > Cricetidae > Peromyscus > Peromyscus maniculatus. The sequence continues at coordinate 83,749,202 of NC_134853.1, read as the reverse complement.
GGGCGGTGGTGGCGCACGCCTTTAATCCCAGCACTCGGGAGGCAGAGACCAGCCTGGTCTCCAAAGCGAGTTCCAGGAAAGGTGCAAAGCTACACAGAGAAACCCTATTTCTAAATATATATATATATTAATATATATATATTATTTTATGTTTATGGGTGTTTTGCCTGCCTGCATGTCTGTGCTCTTCCTGTGTGCACTGCCTGAAGAGGCCAGAAGTGGGTGTCAGGTTCCCTGGAAATGGAGTTCCAGGCGGTTGTTAGCTGCTACATGGGTTTTGAGAATCGAACCCTCCATCCTTTGGAAGAGCAGCCAGTGCTCTTAACCATGGAGCCATCTCTCTAGCCCTAAATTAAATCTTTAAATTAAATTAATAAAATAAATAATAACAAGACTGGAGAGATGGCTACATGGTTAAAAGTGAATGCTGTCCTTGCTGAGGACCTGGGTTCAATTCCCAGCACCTATGTCTGGTGGCATACAGCCACCTACAACTACAACTTCTGGGGATCTGATGACCCTCTGTCCTCCACAGGCAACTCCACACATGGGCATACACAGACACGAACTTATACATAAATATAAATAGCCAGGCATGGTGACATACACCTTTGATTCTAGCACTTTGGAGGCTGAGGCAGCTGGCACTACTTAGTGAGACCCTGTCTCAAAGAGATTAAGTAAATAAATAAACAATCAATCTACTGCATTAAATACTTTAACTTGTGTTAAAATGTGACTTAGAGTTATCCATGGCCTTCCCCAGTAGTGATTAATGAGGTGTAAAAGCCAGACATGGTGGCTCATGCTTCTACCCAGCCTTCAGGAGGCTAAGGCCAGCCTAAGCTGTATAGCGAGACCCTATCTCAGTATAGTGAGACCCTGTCTCAAAACAAAACCCAAGCAATGCCAGAGGTGGAGAGTGGGCAAGGAAGCACAGGTCTTGTTAATATTCGATAAGAGTTTATAAGATGAACAGTTTGGGTTTAGACTTTAGAAAGATTTCTTCTGGCTGCAGTGTGAAGAATGGCTTCCAAGAAGATTGAGGCACAGAAGCCTATAATAATGTCATGAATAAGAAAAATATTAGATGATGTGGCCTAGAGCAGTAATGGTGGGTGGGAAGATATATTTAAGAACTAGAACCAACCAGATTTAACTAATGAATATACACAGAGAGAAGAGAAGATGGTGTCACAGATGACTGCCACATTTCTGGGAAATTAGTGGCACAAGACAGTGGTTCCTCAAAAAATTAAAAATAAAATTGCTGTATGATTTATCCTAACTCCTGGCAAACTGAAGAGAGGTTTGCACACCTATAAAGGTAGCAGCATTATTTAGAATAACCAAAAATTTCCAAGTATGGAATGGTAAACTAAATGTAGTATATATGTACCAGGTAGTATCACTCAGTTTTTTTTTTAAGTGTGTGTGTGGGGGGTTTGGGTGTTGTTGTTGTTGTTGTTTTTTTTTTTTTTGTTCTGTTTTGTTTTGTTTTTTGAAACAGGGTATCTCCATGTAGTCCTAGCTGTCCTAGAACTTACTGTGTAGACCAGGCTGGCTTCAAACTCACAGTAATCCTCGTGCCTCTGCCTCCTGAGTGCTGGGATTAAAGGCGTTCTCTGCCACCATCTGGTGGTGTATGATGGTGTATTTTTTATTTTATGTATATCAGTGTTTTGCTTGTATGTATGCCAATGCATCCTGTGTATGCATTTCCCTCTGGGGCCCAAAGAGCATTGGATCCCTGGAACTGGAGTTAGAGATAGTTGTGAGCCACCACGTGGGTGCTGGGAATTGAACCTTGGTCCTCTATAAGAGCAGCCTTAGCCTCTTAACCACTGAGCCAGCTCTGCAGCCTTCCCAAAATTAAATCATTTTCAAAAAAGCAAGCCAGCCATGGTGACACCTCTCTAATCCCAGCTTCTTGGAAAGAAGAAGGAAGAGAGTTACGAGACCAGTGCTCACCTGGGCTGCATAGGGAGTTCAAGTTGAACACCGGTTAACTGAGCAGGACTGAGAATTAACTACATAGTGAGACCCTGTCCCCAAACAAGACAAAGCCATGGAATGTACATGTCATCATTTGTCCAGACATGGGTGTGTGTGGGTTCACACAGATCCGTGGAAAGAAGACTCAGAGGCATCTTAAGAATGAATCTAGCCTGTTATGGCTGCAGGATGGTCCAGCCTCGAAGGACTGAAGCACTATCCCTTCGCCTAGGGCATTTTTATTTACTCTCTATTTACAGTTTAGCCAGTTAGTTTCCGTACCTTCAAAGCAACCCGAAAGGAGCTCCCAGAGATAAAATGCCAAGTGCAAATTACTTGGTTCCTCAGGTACTATGGTTTTCTGGGTTTCCTGAACTAAGATTTACACAGGCCTTTGATCCTTGGGGGACTCTCTGATCCTTGACTCTCAGACAAGGTTCACATAGGGCGATAAGAGAAACAGAAGGTAAGAGAAACAAAAGGTGTGGTCAAACAAAGGAAGAAGTAGGGCTGGCTGCTGCCCCTTGGAGCCAGGCCAGGAGCTCAGCAGGAACGCAGCCACATGTACAACATAGCACATGAACACTAATGTAAACCATGGACTTGATGGACACTACGTCAGTGTTGGTTCAGTAATTGTATCAGCTCTAACACACCAATTTGAGGTGTTAATGGTAAAGAGGGGTTCACAGGTAAGTGACTAATCATCATTGTCAGCTTGACTGAATTTAGAATCGTCACCACGGAAACACATCTCTGAAAGGGCCTATGAGGGTATTTACAGAGTTTTTAACTGGGGATGGAGGACCCTCACCGATTAGGTGACCCGATACCATGGGTTGGACTCTAGGGCTGAAGAAAACAAGTTTGAGTACTGTCATTCAGCTCTGCTCTTCCTGGCTTTGGATGAAATGCCCAGCTGTCTTCCCCGACAGGATGGACTGCATCCTCGAACCGTGAGCCAGAAGAAACTCTTCCTACACTGTCCTCATCAGGTTTTGTCACAACAACAATTAAGATATTAATGCAAGAGGAAATCCATACTTTCTGCTCATTTTTTTGATGAACATTAAACTGTTCTAAAATGTATGCTCTGTTCAGAAACAACAAACAAAAAGCTAAGACGGTACTAGCATCAAAGCAGGCAGGTAGACCAGTGTAATGGATTGGGAGCCTAGAAATAAACCTATCCATTGCCAATTGTTCTCATCAAGTACGCAGACATCATTCAGTTTGGGCCAAAACATCCTGTTTTACAAGGATGTCAAGATAACTAGAAATTCACATGCATGGAACTGGATCCACCCTTGCACTTCACAGAAAAGTCAATGGAAGATAGATAAAGCCCTAAACGTAAGAAGCAGAACCATAAAGTTCTTAGACAGAAACACAGAGGTCCAGCAACAAAAGCCCAAACAAGAAATACAAGGCATTGAGACTGACTCATCAGAGTGTAAAAGGTCTTAGGCAGATGGTACACAGCTGTCAGCCCACTCACTGCCCCTTGCCCTGTACTTGGCAAACCTATTTTCTCCCTACTAAGTGTTTTTAATTTTCTCCTTTTCCAATTTGTGTGTGTGTGTATGTGTGTGTGTGTGTGTGTGTGTGTGTGTGTGTGTGTGTGTGTGTGTGTCTGCTCTTACATGTATGGGGGTATAAGTGTGTGGCGCACATACACATGTGTCCGCATCCATAAGGCTGACGTCGGGAACTTCACTCCGTAAGGCAGTGTCTCTCATCAAACCAGAGTTCGTCAAAAGAATATGGCTAGTCCTACTAGCCAGTTTGCCTGGGACACTGAGGCTGGAATTAAAGGCAGGTACCACGTCTGCCCAGCATTTACCCGGGTGCCTGGGGGGACCTGAGGCATTTGCTTTAACCTCTGAGCCACTTTTTCAGCCACTCAAGATATTTGTGCCTCCAAAGATGCTATCTAGGAATGGAAAGAGCGCTGGGCGTGATGGTACATGACTGTAATCCCAGCACCAGGGGAGTGGAAACAGGTGGATCTCAAGTCCATCCTTGACTTTACCGAGTTCAGTGCCAGCCTGGTTACCTGATACCCTGTCTAAAAGAAAAGAAAAAGAAGTTGAAAGGACGACTGATAGAGTGGACAACCAGATGTATACATCGTCTACCTGATGAAGAGCATTACCTAGCATTTGTGAAGAGCTTGCGACATAGCGAGAACGGTAAATGGCCCGAGTTTAGAGTGGACGAAGAGGGCCACTGAAATGGCCCTGTGGGTAAAAGCGCTTGCTCTGGAGACTGGTGAGTTCAGTTCAGATGCACGTGGGTGGAAGGAGAGCCCCGTCTTCCGCAGGGTCTCTCCACTGTAGCACCCAGGTGTACACCTGGGACTTTAATAAGTCATCAGAGGGGCTGGAGGCACGGCTCCATGGTCAAGAGCACTGGTTGCTCTTCCAGAGGACTCAGTTCAATCCCCAGCATCCACCTGGCAGCCCACAACTGTTTCTAATGCCTGTTCCGGAAGACCCAATGTCCTTTCTGCCTCTGTGGGCACTGCATGCATGTAGTACACAGATATACCTACAGGCAAAATGCCCACACCTACAAAAAATAAGAAACAGCCGGGCGATGGTAGCACACTCCTTTAATCCCAGCACTCGGGAGGCAGAGGCAGGTGGATCTCTGTGAGTTCGAGGCCAGCCTGGTCTACAGAGCGAATTCCAGGACAGGCTCCAAAGCTACACAAAAACCCTGTCTTAAAAATAAAAAAACAAAACAAAAAAAACCCGCCAGGCAGTGGTGGCGCATGCCTTTAATCCCAGCACTCGGGAGGCAGAGCCAGGTGGATCTCTGTGAGTTCGAGGCCAGCCTGGACTACCAAGTGAGTCCCAGGAGAGGCACAAAGCTACACAGAGAAACCCTGTCTCAAAAAAAAACAAAAACAAAAACAAAAAAGCTAAACTTTTAAGTTAAAAAAGAACTAGAAGCAGTACACTTGGAGGCTGAGGCAAGAGGATCGTTTGAGCCCAGAAGTAAGAGATCAAACTAGGCAACACAGGACACTCTATATTTAAAACAAAAACAAAAACCCTTGTAGGATCTGAATAGAAAATCCTCTCCAAAAGACATGCAAACAGGCAGCAAGCTGATGGGGAAAAGTGCAGCCGCATTAACCATAAGGGACATGCAGCTAAATACCATGAAATTACATCACTTTGCATCTACTAGGATGGCTACAAATGAAAAGGATAGACAATAACCAGTGCTCAGGGCATGGAGAAGTTGGAACCCTCAGACATTGCAGCAGGGAATGTAAAATGATGCAGGAAGCATTAAAAAGCCCTATCACAATCTCAGACAACGGCCTTACTGGACGTCCATTCGCTCACCCGAGAGAGTAGGGAAAACACTCAAAACAACCGCCAGATGGCGGTCTTGCTTTAAAATTAAAATTTATTAGCCAGGAAAACATTAATCTGGTAACATTGTGACAGACAATTACCATTAGAGTTAAGGCAAAAATATGAGATTCTCTATAGGACTACCCTTTAAAAAGTAAGAATATGTCGGGTGGTGGTGGTGCACGCCTTTAATCCCAGCACTCGGGAGGCAGAGATAGGTGGATCTCTGTGGGTTCGAGGCCAGCCTAGTCTACAGAGCCTGTTCCAGGACAGCCACAGGGCAACACCGAAAAACCCTGTCTCAGATAAAATATATATTTTGGGACAACAATAAAGGTTACAATTTAAATTCCTAAAAGAAATGTTTTGGCCTCAAGCTCTCAATCTTCCTATTTCTGCCTCTCAAGAACTAAAATTACTACAGTTCCTGTGCTCAGAAAAATGATACTTTACCATTAAATGGTCCTCCATCTGGTGGCTAACAACCACCTGTAAATCCAGATCCAGGGCACCGAAAGCCCTCTCTGGCCTCTGTGCATACCTACATGTGTGTGCGCATGCACACATGCACACATGCACACACAAATAAGTGAAAATAAATATTTTAGAAAGAAATTAACTCTATAACCAAGAGCAGATATTTTCAGTGGCTTTAGGAAAGTCAAGGGTCTCTTGGAAATGTTCCTTTTCTTCTCACAGATAGGTCACTTTGCCCCAGAGTCGCCTTCTGAGAAATCCCTGGGCTTTTGAGGGTGTGGCAATCGCTTCTGATGTGGGACCAAACCTTCCACACAGAATTCCTGGGTCTTTTGTTGCTTTGTTATGCTGCTGGTTACACAATAACTGTAGGATAAATTCATCATTGTATTCTCATTTATATTCTTTCTGGTGGTGTATAATTCCAAAGACAAAGGGAGAGTGGACAGCCTCTTCTAATAATAGTCTTTGGAGAAAATTATCATTACATTTCCATCTCCTTTAAGACTGAAAATTTTGCATTAGTTTTGAAAGATTTTAAAGCAGAGGAGAGATTTTATATTTACTACACTGTCTTGAAACCTATTTTTTGGTTTTGTTTTTATATTAAAGATGGGGTCTTCCTATGTAACCCAGAATGGCCTCGAAGTCACGTTTCTCCCACTTGAGGCTTCCAAGTTCTAGATTACAGGTATGTGCCAGCATGCCCATTCCTGATTTTGTTTAGCTGAGTGTATCACAGATCTCTTTCCATGTTTACACCCCCAACCTACCTTAACTGTGTGTGTATTAATAATATATATGTATATTACTTTGTGTGTGTGTGTGTCTGCACGAGGTGTACTTGACTGTGAATGTGTGTGCTGTGGGTGTGTTGTACCCAGAGGCCCCCAAAGACCACCAAGAGACTGAATCTGAAACAAAAGCAGAGTCTTTGTATTGTTACAAGTTAACTCGGGACTCTTTGTCCATCTGATGCAGCAGCAGAGCAGGAGAGACCCTGAGAAGCACTGGGGCAGAGTTTTTAAACCAAAGGGGGCTAAAATCTACAGACTACATAGGAACAGACTCAGGATTGGCTTATGCGAGTAGCAATTATGTTAGTAACTTTTAATTGGCTAGGGTTAGTTAGGGGTTATAGTTACCATTTGGGGATAGGCCTGGACAAGTCCCAGGCTTTGTCCTTGAGCTGTCATGGATGCTGGCTGGCCTGGCACATTCACACTGACCCATGACGTACCTCTAAGTTGGTGAGGGATCCCAGACAGTAAACAACTGGCTGAACCTTGAGCAGTCAGAGTACGTGCAGAAAGGGAGCTATTGCAAGGACTATGTCTTTTGTTCACGGCCCTCCCGGAAACTGCTTGCTCAGGTCTCAGGAAACTGAAATTGAGGCCTGACCTCTGAGAGAAGACTGACAGCCTGTCCTGGCGTCTGCCTGGGCCTTTCAGGTGTGCATGTGAAGGTCAGAGGACAACTTTGTGTGGTTAGTTCCCCACTTCCACCTTTAAGGGAGTTCCAGGGCTGGAGAGATGGCTCAGCGGTTAAGAGCACTGACTGCTCTTCCAGAGGTCCTGAGTTCAATTCCCAGCAACCACATGGTGGCTCACAACCATCTGTAATGCGATCTGGCACCCTCTTCTGTATACATAATAAATAAATAAAAATGGCCGGGCGGTGGTGGCGCACGCCTTTAATCCCAGCACTCGGGAGGCAGAGCCAGGTGGATCGCTGTGAGTTCGAGGCCAGCCTGGGCTACCAAGTGAGCTCCAGGAAAGGCGCAAAACTACACAGAGAAACCCTGTCTCGAAAAACCAAAAAAAAAAAAAATAAATAAATAAATAAATAAATAAATAAATAAAAATGATCAAACTCAGGTCATCAGGCTCCCATGACAAACACCTTCACCATCTCACCAGCTCCTTACCTGAACATTGTAGTAGTAGTAGTTGTTGTTTGTTTTTTGAGACAAGGTTTCTCTGTGTAACTGCCCTGGCTGTCCTGGACACACACACACAAACAAACACACAAACAATCCAGATGACAAGTTGCTGCAATGATTTGTAGCATCATCACAGAGATGACTGAGACTAGAAGAGGGCACGGGATCCCCAGGAGTTGGAGTTGTGAACTCCTCGCTGTTGGTGCTGGGATCCGGAATCTGGTCCTTGGAAAGACCCTGTAAGATGCGTCTAGCCATCTCTCCGCCCCGCCCCACTGGCTGTTTCCATGGGACTCATTCTAACCCCGGTCAGATGCTACCTGTGTGGTTTGGATTTGCAGCTCCCTGATGATTAGCGGTATTGACCTTGTTTTACATACTTCGGGGCCGTTTGTGTATTCTCCATGGAGAATCGTCTATCCAGGTAATTCACTTCTTTTCTGATTAGACTTTCTTTCTCTGGAAATGAATCCTGGCCCGTTTGCAAATCTTGCCTGCCATTCCATCTGCTGTTCGTTCCTCTGTTCATTGTTTCCGTTTAGAAGCTTCTTAGCTTGATGTCATCGCTTTGGCCAATTATTGCTTTTGTTTCCTGTGCTTTGATGATCATACCCAAAAGATCTTTGTCAGTAGCATTTGTTCTGAAGTGTTTCTCTATTTCCTTCCTGTGGCTGCAAAGTTTGGGCTCTTAAATTTAAGGCTTTATCCTCTTTGAATGGATGATGAAAGATGGGGGTCTAGATTTCTTATTTCTTATTTTCCTATTTCTCTCTCTCTGGTATGTGTGTATGGGGTGCATATATGTGACACTCACATGTTCCTGTGCAGGTGTTCATGCGTGTGCATTCTGAGATCAGGGTAGTACACCAGGCGTCATTTCTGCCGCTCCACCTTGCTGCCTTGAGACAGGCTTCTCCGACACTGTATTGATCAGAAGTCAAAGTAGACCTCTCTGTTTTGTTTCTGGTCTTAGAAGAAATATATTTTTTTGTTTTTGTTTTTGTTTTTCAAGACAGGGTTTCTCTGTGTAGCTTTGCGCCTTTCCTGGAGCTCACTTGGTAGCCCAGGCTGGCCTCGAACTCACAGAGATCCGCCTGGCTCTGCCTCCCGAGTGCTGGGATTAAAGGCGTGCGCCACCAACACCCGGCTAGAAGAAATAATTTCAGCTTTCCATATTCAGTTTGGCAAAGGACTAGGGTTCATCATATATTGCCCTCATAGTGTGAAGCTACATTCCCACTGTCCATAATTTATAAAGGATGTATTTTTTTTCACCATTGAGACTGTCAAATTCTAACAAATGCTTTTCTATAGCTGTTGAGATGGTGGGTAGTTTTCTCCTTCATTCTGTTGCTGGGATGGAGTGATCACGTTTGCTGTTTCCTGTATATTAAACCATCCTGCATCTCTGGATTAAGTCCCACTTGATCATGATCTTTTTATCCACTGCTGGATTAAATTTGCTAGCATTTTGTGACGACTTTCTTTTCTTTTTGCATCTCTGTTGATCAAGGACATTAGCGTAGTTTTATTTGTGGTTTCTATAGTCTGGTTTTGGGTATTGGGCTAATGCTGACTTTACAGAGTGAGCTTGGAAGTATTTACTCTCGTTCAAGTGTCTGGAACAGTTTGAGAAGACTCTGCATTAATTCTTCTTTAAACGTTTAGCAGTGACATCATCTGACCTTGGGTGTATCTTGGTTAGAGACATCTTAGGAGTGATTCGGTCTCATTACACCATATTGTTCTGTCCCTATGTCCTATGGCTCAGTTCCGGTAGGTTATATGTTCCATATTTTCCAACTTCTTCACATATAGTTATCCCTAATGAGTCCTTATATTTCTGTGGTTCCAAGTGTAATGTCTCCTTTTTTACCTCTATATAGTATTTTGGGGGGGTCTTTTCTGGATTAGTCTAGCAAAAGATCTGTCCATTTCATTTTGCTTCTTTTCTTTTATGTGTGTGTCTTTGAAGCACGTGTGGGTAAATGTTCATTTAGGTGCTCGGTGCCCTGCGTGCCTGTGCATGTAGAGGTCAACTTTGGGTGTTCCTTAGGAGCTAGTCACTGTGTGTGTGTGTGTGTGTGTGTGTGTGTGTGTGTGTGTGTGTGTGTTTGTGTGACAGAGAGAGAGAGGGAGAGAGAGAGGGAGAGAGAGAGAGAGAGAGAGAGAGAGAGAGAGAGGAGGGAGGTGGAGGGAGAGACACAGTCTCTCATTGGCCTGGAGCTCACTGACTAGACCAGCTGGGCTGACCAGGGAGCCCCCAGGGAACTAGCTGTCTGCCTCCCAACAGGCCACAGCTCGGCTTTTTGTATAGAGGTTGTAGGAGCTAACCCCTCAGGTCCTCATGTTTTCAGGACAAGCGTTTACCACCTGAGCTGTCTCCTCCGTTCTGTTTTTCCAGACCTTTCACAGCATGTACTTATCCTCTCCGCAGTTTTTCTTTCTGCTTAGTTCTGGTTTGTTCTCGTCTTTCTTTTTTTTTTTTTTTTTTTTTTTTTTGGTTTTTCGAGACAGGGTTTCTTTGTGTAGCTTTGCGCCTTTCCTGGAGCTCACTTGGTAGCCCAGGCTGGCCTCGAACTCACAGAGATCCGCCTGGCTCTGCCTCCCGAGTGCTGGGATTAAAGGCGTGCGCCACCAACGCCCGGCTGTTCTCGTCTTTCTAGTTCCTTCTGATGCATTGTTAGGCTGTGTCTGCCGACTTCCTTCCTCTGACTACTGCTTTTTTTTTTTTTTTTTTTTTTTTTCCACTGAGTCCTGGAGGTTTCAATATGCTGTGTTTTCATTTTCATTTCTTTCAAGATGTTTTACACTTCCTTTTTTGTCTTTCAACAGCTCATTCATTCAAGAGAATGTTGCTTAATTGACAAGCATTTGTCCAATTTCTAAAGCTCCTCTTGCCGACTCTTTTCTCTCAGAGAATGATTTAAATGTTATTGAATTTGCTGAGACTCAGATTATAGCCTAGCATACAGCCTGTCCTAGGGGATGGTTCACTTGGTGATGAGAAGGAAGTACCTATCTGCAGCCTATTCTGCACCCTGCTCGAAGGCATGCCGACATGCCGTGCAGATATCTGCCGGACCCATTTGGTCCATCATATAGTTTAATGGTTCTTTGTGGATATTTCAGTCTGGATATTTATATATTCGTAGGAGAGGTATAGTAAGGTGTCTGAATATGTTGTGTTATAATTTGTCTCTCCTTTTATACGTCATGGTATTTGTATTCTATAACTAAGTGCTATTGTATTCATTGTATGTTTATGAATTTAGAATAGCTATTTCTTCCTGTTGGATTTGTCTTTTTATTCATTCATCAATGAAGAGCCAGCTTCACTGACTTTTTTTTTTTTAAGATATGATCCCTGACTGGCCTTAAACTCAGTATGAAGCAGGGGATGGCACTGAACATCTTTTGTTTGTTTGTTTGTTTGTTTTTGAGGCAGGGTTTCTCTGTATAGCCCTGGCTATCCTGGAACTCAGACCCATCCAGTTTATTCAACTCTTTTTTTTTTTCAGATATGGTCGCACTATGTAGCTCTGGCTAGCTTACAACTTGCTATGTAGACCAGGCTGGCTTCGAACTCACAGAGCTCCACCTGCTTCTGCTGGGATCCAAGGCATGCACCACCACACCCAGGGTTTAAAATATAATTTTAATTTAAAGTCTGTTTTATCTCATACAATTATAGTGACTCCTGTTCCTTTTTTGATTTATGTTTTCACAGTGGTCTTTTCTCGCCCCTTCCTTTTTATCTGTGTGTCTTTTCTAGTGAAGACACTTTCTTATAGGCCACATGTAATTGTGTCTGTGTGTTTGGGTTTTGTTTTTCTGTCCACCAGTGAGTCTGTACCTTTCAACTGAGTAAATCCATCTGTTTGTATTCGAGGTTATTGCTGATCAGTAAAGACACACTTCACTGGTTTTTTCTCCTGGTGGTTCTGCGTATACTTGTTGCTTTCTTGTGTCTCTGTGGTTTGGTGGTTTTCAGAACGCTGAGGTTTGATTTTCTCTCTCGGGTGTGTGTGTGTGTGCTCTGCTGTTAGCTCTCACTTACCAGAGTGGACAGCACCCTTTCACTTCGGGGGAGGACACATTCCACTGTTTCTACAGGCCGGTCCGATGGCGTTAGGAATCCCCTCTGCTTCTGCCTGCTTGAGAATGCAGCATATCTTGATTCCTGCTTCCCTTCTGAAGGCTAGCATTCCTGAGGGTATGAGTGTAGCTTCTACCCACCACCCCTCAGTGTGTGTGTGCCTCCCTTTGAACTCCATTTGAATGAGGAGTCTCAAGAGAATATAACTTAAGCTCAGAAGTTTGTTTGTTTGTTTTCTTCCTGATTGGTGATGCCCTCGCTGTCACCCCCAGACAGATGGAGTCTCACTGTGTAGCCCTGGCTGTCCTGGAACTCACTAAGTAGACCAGGCTGATCTGGAACACACAGAGATCCACCTCCTTCTGCTTCCTGAGTGCTAGGATTAAAGGCACGTACCACCATTCCCTGCCCACTACAGTAGTTATTGACTTTGATTGCAGATTGAAATAACTTGGGAGAATGTTAGAACATTCTGAGTCTGGCTCTTACATAAAAGGGTTCTCATGAAATCAGTAGGGGGTTATACTGGTTGCTTTTCTATTATTCTAGTAAATACCTACGATAATCAGCTTCTAGAGAGTTTGGGGCTTCCAGTCCATGATTGGTCAGTACAAATGCGTTTAGTCCTGTGTGAGGAAGCACATCACGTTGGAAACATGCGACAGAGCTTCACAGGTGAGTTGAAGCTTATTCATGGCCAGGAAGCAAATAGAGGAAGAGCTGGGTCCCACAATCCCCTTGGATGAAAAGTTCCCAACAGCTCAAAGCCATTCCACCAGGCCCCATCTTCTACATTTTCTACCACTTCCCAACAGTGTTAAACTGGGGGCAAAGCCTCCATGGGCCTTTAGGGGGCTTTTCCAAACTCAGATTATAGCAGGAATGCACACAGGGAGCTGTATGCTGCAAAGTCCTTCGGCTAGTTTTCACATGCAGCCAAAGCTGAGAATCACTGATCTTGACCAATACAATCTTTATTCTCTTTGTCAATGTCCTGTTCAGAAGTGAGTGTAGGATCGGGTTTGGACAAATCTAGGAAGTTCTCCTGGAGAAGCCAAAGAGGGTGTCAAATCCAGAGTCTTCATGGATTATGTATAGAAAATGACAAGCCAAACAGTCCTTTTTGCACTTAGCAATTCCTCAGCTGACTTCAACTTGAAGCAATTGATTTACTAATCCAGCGTATTTTGGGGTCGTATGCCCTGCTTCCTCCATGTGCATGCAGATTATAGCATGCTTTGCGTCTCGTGTTATGTTGATTTGCTCAGCATACCACTGATACAGCTGATTCCTTCAGGATCCTGTCTTGCCCGCCCTCCAAGAACGGAGTGGAGTGAGTGACCAGACAGCTAATGCACAAACCAGAAGGACTTTTATTTGCAATGCGCGATCAACAATTAAACAGGAAAAACTTGAATAGGAACCCAAATAGGAAACCGGAAGGTCCAAACTTCGCTGTAGTGGGGTACCAACCCACAGGTTGCTGGCAAAGTGCAGCTCTGGGCTCTCAGCTGGCCTGTGACACCAACTGAGAGTCATCCTCTGAAGAACAAGTGTGTGGAGAGCAGGCTGCAGAAGAGGCAGGTCTCAGGTGAGTCTGCCTCAAAGGTCCTCCAAGGCAGGGGCGTCTTCCTTCTCCAACAGGGAGACTGACTCTGAAGTCTGGGGCTGACCTCACCCCCTCCTCAAGCTGGGCTGCCAGAACTTCTCCATGCATAGGGCTCAGCCAGGCCCTGATTAGTTTGGTGTGTGTGTGTGTGATAATGGATAATAGGTAGGTGGCTCTTTTTCTCTGTCAGTTAAAGAATTAAATGACGGGAAGGAGTTCAGAGCGATGCAAAACCAAAATGTGTCTGTAAGTGTTATAGACTCTCTGGACAGAGAGGGGTCCCAGAAATGGATGCCTCTGGGGACCAGGGGGTTTGGGTTTTCATTTGGGTTTACAGTGTTCTGCCTGGTGATCCTCCCTCCCTCCCTCCCTTTCTGCATGGGTCTAAAAGGTGTTGGCGAGCCCTTTCTACAGCAGGGCTGGGTCCCTGTCTCTGTTCACAAACATAGAAATAGGAGCCCCTATCCTGGAGTATGTATTAGTGACTTCCTGTTGCTGTGATTAAAAAAAACATGCCGTCACCAAAAGCAAATCCTAGAAGAAAGAGTTTATTCTGGCTTCTAGCTACAGAGACCATAATGGCAGGGAAGTCATGGCCGGAGCGGGAAGCTGCTGACGCATTCCCTCACACAGCAAGCCGGGAGAGGTTGTAGACTCCTAAATCCTGCCCTCAATGATATGCTTCCTAACAAGGCTCCTGGTCCTGAAAGTTCCCATTCTCTGTGAACCCCACCGGGTGAGAATAGGACCACCGCCATAATTTCAAGCCAAACTGGAAGCAACTTTAAGTCAATACTAGCCTGGCTGGGCTCTGGCCAGGTCCATTCCTGGGTTCCCAGAAAATGGTGACATTTTGCAGAAGCTTATAAAGGCAAACCCATAAGGCTACGTATTTCCCACCAGGTCCAATCAGAGGCCAGCATACATCTTGAAGTATTTCCTGCCTGCACACCTCCCCCCTACCTGTGATCAAGCACATAGGGTGGGGCGGGTCAACAAACCTGTTCAGAGGAGCCACGACACATTGCTTGTTATCTCCCATAAACAATAGCCTCCGGTATCTTGGGAAGTACCTGACCTTGGGCAAGGGGCTTACGGGTGAGAGGCATTTTTGTTTCATGGATCGCTTAGGTACAGTAATTAACACTTAAAGTATAACTTTGGCTCTCACACCAAAAGAGGAGCAAGTGTTCAAATAAGGAACCCATGGGGGACATTTCTCATTCAAACTGACACACTGCACTACCATAGTAACAGCTATTGCCGGGCGGTGGTGGCTCCCACCTTTAATCCCAGCACTCGGGAGGCAGAGGCTGGCAGATCTCTGTGAGTTCGAGGCCAGCCTGGTCTACAGAGCGAGATCCAGGACAGGCACCAAGACACCACAGAGAAACCCTATCTCAAAAAACCAAAAAAAAAAAAAAGAAGAGAAAGAGCTGTAATAGGGTCCCTTGCACTGACGCATGAGTACACAAACCATTGTTGGTGAGTGGGGTTACAGTTTTCCCCAACCCCCTTTGTCCTTTGTGGTGTAGCATGGACAAAGAGACTCATTCCAGGTAAAGGGAAGTGACTTACTTTTTGGGGAAATGGAAACTTACTGCTGGGACCAAAAAGCCACATAATAATAACACTAATTTTAAAACTCTCGTGTTAACTCAAAGCGTAGTTATTATATTCCCCCTTCTTTCATCCTAGAGGGCTATGGACCAGTTATTGGAATAAGGACCACTCCAGGCTGGAGAGGTGGCTTAGTGGGTAAGGGTGAGTACTGCTCTGGAAGACATCTGAGTTGTTTCCCAGCATCCATGCTGGGGATGTGGGGGCTCATAATATCCTTAACTCCAGCTCCAGGGAGTCTGACACCCTCTCTGGCTTCTGAGGTCACCTGGACTCATGTGCACATGCCCACACACTTACACATAATTAAAAATAACATACATCTTAAAGAGAGAGAGAACCAATTAATTATGAGAGAGCATCAAACCTAGGGGATCCAGGAAAAGCCACGCCCATCAAAAGGTTTCCCAAGCAAGTTTGGTGGCTCCTGCTTCCCTTTCTCCTGGTGAGGCCGTAAGGAAGCAGGCCCCCCAAGTCGTCAGAGGAGCTTAACTGGACAGTCTGAGCCCAGGAGTTTCCATCTGTTTCTGGCCTCCAGGGATCTTTGCAAAGTCTCTGACTCATCAGTTGTTGACTGAGGGCCATCAAAGGCAGTCAGCGCCAGGCTCTTTGTCCCTGAGGCTTGGGCTCCAGGCTACCACCAGGAAGCTCCAAATCTTGCTGAGACTTTCCTCCTGTCTGGAACCCCGTCACTCTGTAAGGAAAGAGTTTTCCCTTTGCATGACAACAACTTTATCAGAGGTTCCTAGTGACCTACCTATTCTCCTTTCTCTAGTAGTAGAAACATGTTCCGCACAAACACGGCACCCACCAGTCTCTCTTGCAACTAAGCGTGGTCATGAGACCAAATTACGGCCGAGATATACATTGAAAATATTTGGAAAGATTCTGGAAAAGCTTTGTTTTTCGTTTCTTTTTTAAGTGTGGAGAGAGAGGGAGAGAAAGAGAGGGAGAGGGAGAGAGAGAGGTGTTTGCAAGTGTGTAGGGGGGACATGTGTGTAGGGAGGCCCGAGCTGACACCCGGGCTCTTCCTCTGTCACTCTGGACTTTATACATGGAGGCAGGAGCTCACACTTGAACCCAGAGCTTGCTGGTGTGGCCAGTGGGTCCAGCTAGCCACCTTGCTCTGGAGATCCTGTCTTTGTCTTCTATTGCTAGGATTCTGGGTGGGCTGCCACACCCACCTTGCATTTCCCTGGGTGCAGGGATCTGAACTCAGGTCCTCAAGCTTGTGCAGCAAGCACTTTACCCATGAGCCACCTCTCCAGACTCTGGAAAAGCTTTCGAAAGACTTCAGACACTCTGGAGACTAAGGGTGAGAGTCATAGACTCACATGATGGGACCAAGAGGAGACTGGGTTATTAATGAACCAGCCTTGAATCCATAACTTTGAACTTCTTTTGATTGAGCACAAAATTTAAAAACAAAAATAATTTTTTTTTCAGTTACTTTGAGTTTTCTTTTAAAATATGGGTGGACCCAATTCTTAATGGATATCCTATTTCAAGACAAAAGGATCAAAAAAATATGGTCCATTACAGGATTCTTAAGCACAATCACATTCCTAATGTTTTTCTTTCTGAGAACATCCCTTTTGTTCAAATTTCCTTCATTAAAATTGCTTTTCCTATCTCCACCTCCTGCTGCTCCCGGCACACAGGGCTGTTCTCACACCAGGATCCAGCCTCCTTTCCCAAGTCAAACATTTTCGTGTCTGAACTGCTAATTTTGTTTTGAAAATAACTAGCAAGAAGGTCCAGGGTGAGTGTGTGTTGTCCAACTTCCATTGGAGATACTTCCACCTAATTCTTCCTGGTGCCTTGTCAGTAAATATTATGTCAAATGGATCTGCGTTTTCCAAAGATAGATGTAAATTTTGAGAAACAGAATTACTGCATTTACATGTTGAGAAAGAGAAATAGTTGACATTCTCTGGATCAACGGAAGCTTCCTCCTTCCTCCATGATAATGGTAGAATAGTTAAAAGGTCCTTTACCTTTGGGCTTTTAGATTGTGCCTGATGTTTGCAATTAGCTTAAGATCAAGCCCGATAGCTTCTCCCATATCTCCTAGTGGCCTGCAGTTTGCGACTCAAAGGTCAAGCTTTGGAAACACTGCATTTCTACTCTCTGCCAAACGACATTCCTCCTAGGTGTGTGTCATCCTCCTGCTGTCCTCCACAAAATTAAATTTTTGATTAAGGTCTCATCCTCCCTGTGTTTTGGAAGACAGGCAATATGAAGACCTAAGCCCCTGGTGCAGGTCACCCTCCACTGCCGAGAGTGGGAGTGAGGCGGGGAGGTTCAATTTTCCAGTTACATAAATAAATAATACATTCACGGGGAGAAACTTTCCAGACAGGGCTCTGTTTTCCTGTGTGTGTGTGTGTGTGTGTGTGTGTGTGTGTGTGTGTGTGTGTTTCTTCTTCTTTTTCAGACTGACCTTTTGCTTATTTGCCTACTCAGGGTTGAACATTTGCCTGGTGTCCCGCGGAATCATCGCAGGCAGTTAAACATTTTTCAGAGCCAGACTGGGAAGGGAGAACAGCTCTCTCCAGTTGTCCTGACATTCCAGGAACTTTCCCACTACCTTTTTGCATAAGGCCATTATTTGACCAAAGGCAAGTCTGGAAGAAAGGAGACAGGTATATGCTAACCAACCCACTTGGCTCTATGCTAAAGACTTCTGTCAAAGGGTTATATGGATGCATTTGAATTAGTGACTAGAATGAAGGCTTTGTTCTAATTGCAAACTACAATTTATATTTCCTGCTGGGTGTGGTGGCCCAAGCCTCTAATCCCAGCCTTTAGGAGGTAGAGGCAGGCTGATCTCTGGAAGTTTGAGGGCTGCCTGATCTACAACACGAAGCAAGTTCCAGGCCAGTCAGGGCTACATTGAGACCCCTCCCCACAAAAAAAAAAAAAAAAAAAAAAAAAAAAAAAAAAGATTTCTATTTCGTGCTTGTTATGTGGTCTCGGATACCCGAAAAGAAACTATCCGTTTCCTCCTCCCCGCCCCCCAAAGACCCGTACTAACAGTAATGCTATTATGGGCATCTATAATATTTATGTACTTCATACTTCAGCGGACAGAAGGAATGCTGAGTCAGCACAGAAACTGTCTTGATATATATACAGGCTGCAGGAAAGCAATTTTCTGCTGCCCTAGAGCAGTTTTTTCTACCTTTACTTCTTTGAAAAGATTAGGACCAGGCCCCAGTTTCTTAGTCGGTTAGAGATATCTAGATAAGTTAGGAAAAACTCACGCCAAGGGCTGGTGAAAGGCTGGATGAAGAGTCAAAAGACTTGAATGAAAGTCATTGGATGCTACAGGACTTCTGGGGGCGATGGTGTCCTAGTAAAGTGGGGAGAATGAACCATGACCAGAGAAGAAATGTCAACAGTAATGATTCTGGGCACGGATAGAATCCACGCCACGGACTATGAAGAAGACTTTGCATTGTGTCCCCAAATCAGGGGAAGCATTGGGGTTTGACAAGGGCTCCCTCCAAAAGGTAATTCAATGCCAGTTTTAGCAAGTGAGACATTCCTAAAGGTGCAGTAGCAACTTGGATCTTGAAAGGGTAAAAACCAGAGCTCAAGTATGTCATCTACAAATTAAGAACACCCCTGGGGTCCATTCCCAGGAGTAGGGTAGACCGGAAGAAGACAATGCACCCTATGTTTCTATTTCCCAGGAGTCAGTTTCCTGATCCATTATTGAAATGTGGACATGAAGGGAGGCAGAAGGGCAGGGCGAGTGAGGGACCTGCAAAGCTGATCCGCCAGGGTGGACCAAAGGAAACCGAGTAGTATACATTTATACTGATTCTAACATAAAGCCCCTACCACAGAGAGTGGGTGACGGCATCTCAGTTGATAAAGTACCACACACAAGGACCTGAGTTGGATCCTCAAACTCTTTTTTAAAGTAAGAATGAAATCTGGGTGTGATGGTGCTTGTTTGTAATTCCAGGCCTAGGGAGGGAGAGATAGGGGCCCCCTGGGGCTCACTAGCCAGCTAGTCTTCCTTACTCAGTGAGTTCCCGGCCAGCAGGAAAACCTGTCTTTGAAAAAATAAAGTGGATAGTGCCTAGGGTTGTTCTCTGGCCTACACAGATGCCCACTCATGCATGCACACCTGAACACACAGGTGTACACACACACACACCACACCTCATTACAGGATAGATCTTTGGAAATTCTCAAGTTAAAAACTTTAGAAGCAATGAGCACACTTAGTACTCAGATCTTGTTTTTGACAAATGACTGATCCACACACGGAGGCAAAAAAATAAACAAGATGACTCTGGAACATCTTGTAATACCATAAAAGTTAAAAGTCAAGAAGTGTTCAATAAAAAGCTGGATACAGTAGTTTGTGCCTGTGGGCCCAGGGTTCAGGCGGCTGAGACAGAGGATTCCTTGTGTCCGGGAGTTTGAGATCAACCTGGGAAATACTGAGAGACTGAAGAAAAATACACAAACATGCCCCCAACACTGACTGGAATGTGTTAAGGATCACCGAAGTCAACCAAAATAGCTCCCACTGGCCAGTGGCTAGAGCAATTTGGAAATTAAGAGAAAATGACACTAGGTTATAATCAGATTGTAAAACAAATGTCGGTGAGTCTGTAATGAAAAAAAATAAATGATTATATATACAGATTCATGGGGGAGAGTGGCAATACATAATCCTAAATAATTTAGGTAAATGCTGTCCCTTCAAGGAAGTGGAGAGTAATGCCCCATTCTTTAAGCACGAGCTGTGTATGGTGACATCTTTCTAGAGAAGAAATCTGGAAAAAGGATGGCAAAGAAAAAAAAGAAATAATAACAATGATTAAAAAAATCCTACTTTAGAGTAAAGAAAACTCTGAATTCTTATCTCAATCAGGTGTTCAAAGTCAGTCTCAGCTTGAAGACTCACGGTGAAATATGCACCTTAGATACGGCGTGATGAAAATGGTTTTTTACCCCTGTATCTTCCTCTCTAATCCTACAAACAAACTCCAGTTGAAGGGCATCCTACACGATCTCTGAACAGTATTATTCAAAGATGTCAAAGTTTGAGAAAAGGATCAAGAGACCTAAGGAATACTATAGCTTGCTATCTTAGATGGGATTATAGGACAGGTATACATTATTAGGTTAAAAATTAAGGAAATTGCTGGGCGGTGGTGGCACACGTCTTTAATCCCAGCACTCGGGAGGCAGAGACAGGCAGATTTCTGTGAGTTCAAGGCCAGCCTGGTCTATAGAGAGAAATCCAGGACAGGCACCAAAACTACACAGAGAAACCCTGTCTCAAAACAAAACAAAACAAAAAATTAAGGAACTTTATTAATAAAGACTTCAGTAATAATATCAGAATTATTTAACCTTATTAAATACACTGTTCCAGTGTAAGCTACAATAGCAGAAATGGTATAGGACATGCATAAATGCTATCTTTGAAATTCACCTGTAAATTCAAATTTGCTCAAAAATTATGTTTATTTTAAAATTTTGCCAGTTGTGATGGGGTATGCTTCTAATTGTAGCATTTGAGAAGTGGAGGTAGAGGCATCAGGAATTCAATGACAATGATATTTGGCCAAAAAAAAAACTGCTTTACTTCGTTTGGATAGCTTATTATACAGCATACAACACAGGAATATCAAGGTAGAAGATGTGTATATGGTGAGGTACAGGGGTGGAGGAAGAATTTCTATGCCCTCTCTGGGAATACCATCTTCCCAACACCTCCATGTATCCAAAAAACCTGGAAGTGCCTCAGATCTCTCTGTGTGAGAAATCTGTCATAGAGGCTAGAGAGATGGAGTCTTAGGGATTTAACTGCTGTGAAGAACCACCATGACCATGGCAACTCTTGTAAAGAAAACATTTAGTTGGGGTGGCTCGCTTACAGTTTCAGAGGTTCGGTCCATTATCAACATGATGGAGAGCATGGAGGCATGAGGGCAGATGGGATGCTGGAGTAGCTGAGAGTCCTGCATCTTGCAGGCAACAAGAAGTCGACAAAAAGTCACACTGAGGGTAGCTTGAGCAAAAGAGACCTCAAAGCCCGCCCCCACAGGGACACACTTCCTCCGACAAGGCCACACCTCCTAATAGTGCCACTCCCTTTGGGGGCCATTTTCTCTCAAACTACCACAGATAGCCCAATGGTTAAGAGCACTGGCTGCTCTTTCCAGAGAACTTAGCTTCAATTCTGGGCACCCACAGAGTGGCTCACAACCCTCTGTAACTCAGGTTCCAGTAGATCCAATGCCTTCTTCTGGATTCTGTGGGTACCAGGCACACCAGCAGTGCATGGACATCCATACTGGCAAAACACCCATACACATAAAATTTAAAGAAAAAAAAAGACATTAAAAGAATTTTGTTATAGTTGGTTTTTAGACTGCTGGGGAATATATATATATATATATATATATATATATATATATATATATATATATAGTTTGTTTTTTTTTTGAGACAGGGTTTCTTTGTAACAAAGCTCTAGCTGTCCCAGAATTGTTTGTAGACCAGGCTAGCCTCAAATTCAAAGCCATTCGCCTGTTTCTGCTTCCAGAGTGCTGGGATGCACCACCACATCCTTTGGGAGTGGATAGTTTATTTCTGAGCTATGTAAACCTTCTGTCCCAAGAATTTCTGTAGAACTTAATCTCCAATTTCCCGCTTTCTGGAGGTGAGTAGGTAGGCTGAAACAAAAATCCTCTACTGTCCCAGTGGTTTAATCTTTCTGATGTCTAACCCCAGGAGACTTCTAGTTTAAGAACCTGTTCTTGAGGGGTAAGAGGTTTTGGTTTTTGTTTTTTCAAGACAGGTTTTCTCTGTGTAACAGTTCTGGCTGTCTGTAAGTCCCTTTGTAGGCCAGGCTGGCCACAAACTCAGAGATCTGCTTGCCTCTGCCTCCCGAGTGCTGGGTTAAAGGCATGTATCACCCGCCCACCTCCCACCCCAGCTGGGTTTTGTTTGCTTGTTTTGTTTTGAGACAGAGTTCTTGGTCCTAGAACTCACTATGAAGACCATGCTGGGCCTTGAACTCACAGAGATCTTCCTGCCTCTGCCTCCTGAGTACTGGAACTAAAGATGTGTACCATTACACCCAGCTAGGGTTACCAGTTTTAAGGACAGGAGGTCAATGTTTAGGAGTAATGATTCTTTAAACATTGGTGTTTATCACTTGGACTGTCCTCCAGTTTAAACCTTAAAGATTTTCCTCTGAATAAAAATAGGAAGGAGAGTTATATTAAAATCTCTGGACAACACAGGGAGCCTTGTGGCACAGGATGACAAAAAGGACAGGGGGCAGGAATCTCCTCCCTCTTTCGAAAAGTGCTTCAGAATGTCCAATGCAAGTCTGGCAAGGTTGGACACTCTAACTAGAGTGACAGAAGATAACAGCATCATCTTCAATATAGACATAAGGATCCTCTGCACCAGCTATCGTCCATGGGCAGGTAACTATATGAGGGCAGTCACAGGATGAGCAAAACAGACATTACTCATGGTAGTTTCAGGGGAAGGATTTCAGCAAACCAGAAGAAAAATACAAGGAAAATGAAATTATAATTTTTTTAGAACTATCAGAGTATACAGTAACCTGCAGTGAGCACACAGGACACTGTGATGCCATCTCCTCCAACCGTGGGGAGGGGTTTGAGGAAGGGCTGATGCCACACACTAATTCTGTGCGTGTCAACTATTACAGCCTCATTTGACAACCACAGTGAGGGTTCCTCTGAAAAGGAAGACCATACCCAAGCGTTTTTTTCTTAAGCCTTTGAAGTTGGTACTGTATCAGTACTGAGGAAATATCAAATACTAACGGAACAATCAGATAACACTGATCTCTTAAAATTGTTGTTTTATTCTGAAATAATTGCAGTGTGCAGACATTAAAAAGGTAATGTGACAAGGCCCTGTGCTCCCTCGCCCAGTTTCATCTAATGGTACCATCTTAACCCAAACCAGGAGACTGACACTGATGCATCCATGTACTTGTCACTTTTATATGGGTGGGCATCTGCAGTCCTACACAGTCTACATCACGTGAAGATTTGTATAAGTTCACCCACCCTTGCAAATCAAGACTCAGAACTGTTTCCGTAACTACAAATATTCTCCTTGCATACTACTTTACAGTTACAGGCATCTATTCCCTGCATCCCATTCCTAATCTCTTCCAAACACTGACTTGTTCTCTGCTATATATTTTGTCATTTTGAAAATGTGATAGAAATGGAGTCACAGTAATATAAGCTTTTGAAACCGGCCTTTTCCATTTAGTTTGATTTCAGAGGTTTCTATTTTAAGGAATAGATGTCAATGTTTATGCTTTGGAATTGTCATGAGATAAAATGTTCATATAATGACTTTCTGAGATTCATCTAATGACTAGTATTATTTCTGAACTATACTGGCATCTTTTTTAATGGCATCTTTTATGTCTTAAGAAGTCTTACCTGTAGACAGGAATGTGGGTTAAATGTTAACTATCCACTGCATAGTGGAATAGCTTAAGGCAAGTGTTCAAAGGTTACTTTTTGTGTACACATAATAATGAAGGGGTGTGCCTCTTATCAGATAAACAAGTTTCAGGGGGATTTTCTTAAGCAAACTGGAACAAAAATACAGGGGAGAAATATAAACTAAATTACTTAGAACCATCTTTTCAAAGTATACAGGAATCTGCAGAAATTATCTTCTTTGGCACCAAGAAGACAGAATATTATAAAGTGCTTAATCCAAAGTCATGTGGGTAATATCAGATTGCTCTGAAAACCCAGAACCTTCTGTTGAAATTACAGAAGACCAAGTCTCCTCTATGTTATATGACCTATGGGAATACCTGAAATCCTGAACATAGACTTTAAGAGGCAAACTTCAGTCTGTGAGTTTGAGGCCAGCCTGGTCAACAGAGGGAGTTCCATGACAGCCATGGCTATACAGAGAAACCCTGTCTCAAGAAACAAAAACAACAAAAAAAAAGCATCAAACTCCATTCTATCCTCTGGTAGTTGTTGTGTATGTGTGTACACATCTGCAGAACAGAGGTCAGCATCAGGTGTTTTCAATAGCTCTCTACTTTATTATACATACATACATACATACATTATATATGGTTTATTTATTTACTTTTCGCTTCTTTTGAGACTAGGTTTTTCTGGGTAGTTCTGGCTGTCCTGAAACTCATTCTGTAGACCAGGCTGGCCTGTGAGCCACTGCCACCCAGCTCTTCATTTTTTTAACCTTGTAAATCTGTATATTTTTAGAGTTACCTTTGCAGTGTTTTCAAATTTGATGTGCTTATACCTTTTTTTCTGCAATTCTATTTACAATATTCTATTCCTCAGATGTAATAATGTGTTCATAGCTACATGTTTCATGTGACACTGTTAGTGATATTGAATAGCTACAAATAATTTAAGCTTCCACTATTTTGGAAAAAGTCAAATAAATTATGGCATATTAAATTATGGAATACTAGGGAGTATTAAAAAGAAGTCAATTAAAAAAGTATTATAAGCCAGGTGGTGGTGGTGGTGGTGGTGGTGGTGGTGGTGGTGGTGGTGGTGGTGCACACCTTTAATCCCAGCATTTGGGAGGCAGAGGCAGGTGGATTTCTGTGAGTTTGAGGCCAGCTTGGTCTACAAAATGAGTTCCTGGACACAGAGAAACCCTGTCTCAATACATAAATAAAGATCTAGATAAATATACACAAAGTGGTTAGCAAGGGAGTGGTCTGGGGAGAAAAGCCAAAGCTTTTCAGGCCTGTATGGCAGTTCATCTCTGTAATCTCAGGAGGTTGAAGCCAGAGAATCTTAAATTTGGTGCTAGCCTGAGTTCCATAGCAAGTTTCAGCCGGGCTGTTCTAGATTTAAAACTTGATCTCAAACAAACAAAACTATTTCCTACTGTTTGAGTTTTGAAAAAACAAAAAGCATTATATTTACATGTGTAACTAAAAAGTGAGCGAGGAAACTCATAACACAATGTGCCCCAGATACAGCAATACAAACACTTCACCGGCAGCTTCTCTTGTTAAAATAAATAATATAAATAAATAATGATAAAATATCATTAGTTTTTTTGTTGCTCATTTGTTTTTTGTGACCCAGGCTGGCCTGGAACCTACAATGTAGCTCAAGATGGCCTCAAACTCAGGAAGGAACTCCAGGCACAGACTATTTTAAAATCCCACATAGCAATGTAGGGTGGCAATGTTTCCAAACATAACTTAATACTTAGATTTAACATACAAAACACTTTTGACATTTTGAATAGGGGAACAGAAATAACTTTAAAAATGACCTTCCTGAATTACAAACTAAAAGTGTCTACTATTTTAAAGTAGGAAATCAGGAAGGATAGACTGAAGTTGTTACTTCCTTTGAAATGGGTGTGGGCGGCCCACTCTTTTGTTTCCGAGTTTGAAGACTGCCTTAAATTTCAATGATCTGTGAACTGGAAAAGCACTCAGTTCCAGAAGTAGGTAGGCTGTGAAAGGTGTGTGTGGGGGAGCATGTTCTCAGTAGTTGTACGCATTATATATATCAAATAGCTATCCTATACTTTATGTATAATCTGTTTTTGCTCATACTAGAGGAAAGGGCTTTGGTGCAAACGAAACGTTTTCTGACTGAAATTCCGGAGATCACTCGTGTATTTTCATCTGGAAAAACAATAATCCTTTCCTATCTCCCCCCACCCCCGCCAAGGATGAATGCCTAAACTTTTAATCCCGGCACTATAATGATCATCCCACAGCTATGCAATGAAAGTTTCGTGTGTACTTAGTATTAGACGAGAAAAGCACTCAGATTAAAACTGTTAAAAACGAAGTCCGGGGCAGTCTCGTCTACCTAATTCCTTTCCCAACCACACCTATCCGGCCACTGCGGGTCTCTGAGGCTGACTTCCAGGGCCTGGCGGCCGGCCGGCCGGCGATCTCCCACAGGCTCCGGGGTCGCTGCTCTCAGGTCCCGGAAGACCTGCACTGTGGCCGTCGCGCCGGTCCCCCGCCGGTCCCCCGCCGTGCCGCCCGCAGGGTCGCCCGCCCGCCCGCAGAAATGCCTTCGGGACTTCAAACGTCCCTTGGGGTCCCGAGGCTTTCCTCGCCATCAGCGGGAAGCGTTCAGGCCCCTGCGGAAAGCCGGAAGGCCTGCGGGCTCGCGGGAGGGCGAGCCGCGAAGCGGGAAGCACAAGGCGCGCGTCCCCGCGAGCGCGGGCGCGACGCCGGGGGGGGGGGGGGAGGAGAAGCTGGGGCGCGCGCGCACGCGCCGGGTCGCGGGCGGGCGGGCGGGCGGGCGGGCGGGGGCGGGGCGAAGAGGCGAAGGCGGGAAGAGGGCGCCCTGGAGTCCAGCCGAGTCCAGGGAGGGCGTCGACGCCGAGGGGGCGGGGCCAGGCGAGGCGGGGACGCGCTCGCGGGCTGGGAAGGCGGGGGCGCGGCGCTGGCGGGAGCGTGCCCGGTCCCCGCCCCTGTTTCCCACTCTTCCTTCCACCTCCGACCGGCCGGAGCTGTGGAGCGGCTCGGCTCGGCGGTCCCCGGAGCCGCCGCCTGCTTTCCTCCGCCCGCGACGAGCCCGTCAATCCCCGCACAAGGCGCTCCTCCATCTGGGCCATGGATGGGTAAGTGCCGGGTGGCCGCTCGGGGGCTGCGCTGGCCTCGTTTCCTTTCGGCGTCGCGTCCCGCCGAGGCCGGGGAGCAGGGCGCGGCGCCGGGCTAGCGGAGGAGCGACCCGGGGCCGAGCCCGACGGCAGGGACCCGGGGGACGCGGGGGGTCCGTCCGCCGCAGTCTCGGCTTCCTGCGCGCGGCGTCCCCCCCCACCCCCCCGTCACGTCCGCCCCTCGCAGCCTCGGGGCGCTCTCGGGAAGCGGAGACGAGCCGGGGCCGGGGTGCCGGGCCAGCCTCCCCACACTTCCTCTCAGAAAATGGTGCGCGGCGCTGGCGGGGGCGGAGGCTGAGGCGGCCGCGGCGCTCGGGGAGTTGCTGTTTACCGGCGGGGTGGGGCGCGCGGCGGAGCTTTCCCCGGCGGCGGGCCCCGGCGAGAGGCGACAGCCGTCTGGGCGGCGACCGGGTCTCGAACCGCCATCCCGTACGGGTCTCGGGACCGGCGGGGTCTCCTGACTTGGCGCTGTGAGATACGTTAACCATTTCTACAGAACGAGCGTCTGCACTTTGTCACCACCGGGGACGCTTCCTCCTCGTCCTCCTCCCCCCCCGCCCCCCCCAAGAAACTTAGTGAATTCGCCGCGGGCGATGTCAGATATTGTGTAAGTGCAGTTTTCCGGGCGCTTTCAACTGCTCGGTTTAAATGGGGTCCGTGACTAAAATTAAAGGAAAAAAAAAGATTTACAACCACCCTTTCCGAGTTGATCATTTCTCTCGGAATTTGAGACATGGGGTAGGACCTGATGTATTTTAATAAAAGTGCCAAGTGGAGGATTTTAGTAAATTGGGGGTCATACAAATAGTATTGTTCGTCAAGATTAAAAAAAAAAAGAATTCTCCAAGTCTATTAGAGATTCCAACTCCTTTTATTTATTTAATCCTTAGGCGTTTGAGTTGTTCTTAACACCTGCCTCCGCCGACTTTTGACAAGATTTCTGTAAACTACTGGATGGTGGAGCATATAACTTGTTTGAAAAGTAAAAGCCATTTAACAGGTTGCCGCGTATTTGATTATTGCTTGCTACGTACTTACGTGAAGACACTGGGATCTTGCAACAGTTTTTTTTTTTTCCCTCGCTAGGTTTCGTTTAAATTAGTTTCACAATATTGTGATATGGATTATCTCGTTTGAATGCAGATTGCATGCTGCTGCAGATATCAAAGTGCAATTTTAGATTTGATTTATGGTTGTGATGTTCTTTAAAGGATTTTTATTTAATGGAAGCTACTTTGTGAAAGCTTCTCCTTAAGCATTGACTTCTCTTTACCTGACTGATTTTACCTGTGAAATCATTTCAGTGATTTATGCCATAATGCCCTATATCAATCAGTCAGGAAGTGAAGTTACCGTCTTGAGAAGGTTCGACTTCGGGTTTGGGGAAACAGGTTCGCCTTTTGTGCCCTGAGATTTACAGATAAAGGGCTTCACTTGCTTTCTTCAGTGTGAAGTGCAAATTCCTCCCCTCATGCGCGCTCAGGGATGTGGGGAGGGGGAGCAGGAATAGTCAACCTTATTCAGCTTCCTGCCGAATTGATCCAAAGCATTAATTGCATAGGCTTTTAGTCGTCATCTGCTACATTCTCCGTCTTGCTTGTGAAGAATGGCACACAAAGTAATGGTTTCATTATGCCATCTCGTACATACATATCCTGGCACTCTGCTCACATTTGCTCCTCCACTCACCTCCCAAACTTAGTCTTGCTGATAGTCTTTAAGAACTTTGACGTGCTCGTGGTGTTCAAGCTACGAAGGCAGTGGTGCCGAACAGAGGAGGTCAAATAGGAAAAATATTTGCTTTTTCCATCAGGACCAATCATGACACTATTACACACTTTCAAAAGTGGAGCTTACCAGTTACTTACAAGGTTTAAATTCCAGAAAAATGAATACAAGTTTCAGAATTCTAAAAGGGAAATATTGTTAAAAATAATTGTTTAAAACATTGAAATTTATACCACTTGATGCAGACACGTGTTTGCATACCTTTAGGAAGTTATGATGGTATTATGATTAGTAACATAATACAAAGCTTATTTGTAGCTTTTAGCAAATATGGAGATAAAACTGCTAACTGAAGATATAGAAGAGTTGAGTTTTTGTACAGAGTAGCTGTATAGGGCTTTTTACACTCTTAAGGAGTGTAGCTTTGAATATAGTGGATTATACTGCAGGCAGGTTTATTAAATTTTATTTTTCCACAGCTTGAAAAAAGCCCATTTCCTTTATTCAGAGTAGTTAAAAAAGCAAACAAAAAAACCACTAGCCAACATATTTTTAGTTTCTCTTCGAGCCGTGTGTGTGTGTGTGTGTGTGTGTGTGTGTGTGTGTGTATTCATTTCCACCAAGGAGGAATACTTTTGTACTCACAACATAGTATTGATGTTTAACTTCTTTTTAATAATAAAATTTACAATAAAAATCTTACAGTAAAATTGGATGTGTGAAATGTGATGTTTGTACTTATTCTAGCTATGGGAGACAGTCATAACAATATTTTGGTCAGTTTTTGGGATGGTAAGATGCAGGTTTCTGAGATTTTTTTCATGTCTGTAAAATCCAGGCACAGGTTTTGTTTAATTTAAAGCTTTATGGTTTGGTCACTCATTTCAGGGACTTAGTGAACTTTGGTGATTTTAGTTTTCGTTTGGATTTGCCAACGTGAGATCAACACATGCTTATTGTATGGAAGCACAGCTGTACTTTCTACACACTAGAGAGGAATTTTTTCTCTTGCAATGAGGTGTCAGGCTTTGCTTTTGAACTCTGCTGTTGCTACACTGTCCATTGTTTTTTCTTTATTAACATTTCACAGTTCATCATTTTTTCATTATTTATTATTATAATGCTTTTTCTTTTTCTTTAATCTTACCTGTCTTTTAAAACTTGTTCTCTAACTTTGTTTTCCATTTTCTCTTTTTACTTTTTTCCATACAGTGTTGTTACAGATCTTATAGCAGTCGGTTTAAAGGTAGGAATCTTTTACTATCCTTTCATAATCATTTTTTATTTTAATTTTGACATCTCCCCCAGTGGTGAAATAATTTCACCTGTTCATGAAATTGTATTTTGTTCTGTGTGATAATAATCTTTATTTTTAACTCCAAAATGAAGTAGACCCATAGCTAATTTTGGATTTTATGTACTTTTCAGGAGCAACTATAGTATTATATATGTAAACTTAAAAAAAAATCTAAAGTTTTACTTAACTATCCAGATGGTGTTTTTTGTTTGTTTTTTGTAATTAAAATAATCCTAGGCTCTGATTTATTTTTCTAATGAGTCCTTTTTAAAAAAACAACCTTTGTGGTGTGTACTTATGAGAAATAAAATAACAATACTTGTTTTGTTTTTAGTGTCAACTCTGTGCCATGTGCTTTACATTTACATGTATTCTCACTAGTCATTATAACATTTCTTTAAGATAGGTAATTACTATTTTTATTTATTTATTTATTTATTTATTTTTTTCAAGACAGGGTTTCTCTGTGTAGCTTTGTGCCTTTCCTGGAACTCACTTTGTAGCCCAGGCTGGCCTCGAACTCACAGAGATCTGCCTGCCTCTGCCTCCCGAGTGCTGGGATTAAAGGCGTGTGCCACAACTGCCAGGTGGTAATTACTATTTTTATTTTAGAGATGAAAAAGCAAGTTGAGAAAGTTTGTTCAAGATGTGATGTTCTGGTGTTCAAATGCTTGTCTTCCCTTTCTGTTTTAAAAGCCTGACCTTTGTTTCATTATACCTCATTGCTAGCAATGAAACCTCTATCTAAAAAGGTGACCATCTAGAGAACTCAATATTTTGTAGTAATGATTTTTCCAAATTACAAATCTTTAGTTATACCAGGACCTTCTCATTACTGCATTAAAAAAATACAAATCAGCTGGGCGGTGGTGGCGCACACCTTTAATCCCAGCACTTGGGAGGCAGAGACAGGCAGATCTCTGTGAGTTCGAGGCCAGCCTGGTCTACAGAGTGAGTTCTAGGAAAGGCTCAAAGCTACAGAGAAACTCTGTCTTAAAAAGCAAACAAACAAAAAATATATATAATTATCTTGGAGCTGCGAGATGGCTCAGCTCTTTTTTTAAATTTTTATATATATATATATATATTTTATTTTATAATACCATTCAGTTCTACATATCAGCCATGGGTTCCCCTATTCTCCCCCCTCCCACCCCCTCCCCTTACTCCCAGCCTACCCTCCATTCCCACCTCCTCCAGGACAAGTCCTCCCCCAAGGACTGCGATCAAGGCTCAGCTCTTAATAGTACTTAGTGTTCTTGCAAATGACCCGGGTTCTGTCCCAGTACCTGTGTGGTGATTCACAACTACCTAACTCCAGTTGCAAGGGGTCATATGCACTTTTCTGATCTCTTGAGTGCACATACATACTCTGGCATATACACATACATGAAAATTTTAAATAAAATAATAAAAGATAACTGTCATAAAATTTCTTTTGGTATTTTGGTATTTGATACTGATGTGGGAAATCTAGTTCAGTAGGCCACACAGTGCAGATTACTGTAGAAAGTAGAACGAATTATTTAACCTTTGTATATATTTTAAATAAGCTAGGTTCATTTATATAGTTTGATCACTTTCTAGTCTGTTTTTGTCAAAGTAAGCACAAATCCCACCACTGTCTCCCTAATTCTATACACTTTGCTAGCCAGTTCCATATTTCTATTTCTTTACACTTAGTGGATCTGGTGGTGGTGCTTATAGTCTATGACTTCTTAAGAAATAAGCATAGCGACAACCAATGTTGGAGAGGATGTGGAGCAAAGGGAACACTCCTCCACTGTTGGTGGGAATGTAAACTTGTACAACCACTGTGGAAATCAGTATGGCGGTTTCTCAGAAAATTAGGAATCGAACTACCTCAAGACCCAGCCATCCCACTCTTGGGCATATACCCAAAGAATGCTGATACATACCATAAAGATACATGCTCAGCTATGTTCATAGCAGCACTATTTGTAATAGCCAGAACCTGGAAACAACCTAGATGCCCATCAACGGAAGAATGGATGAAAAAAATGTGGTACATATACACAATGGAGTACTACTCAGCAGAGAAAAACAATGAAAGCATGAAATTTGCAGGCAAATGGATGGAACTAGAAAAAATCATCCTGAGTGAGGTAACCCAAACCCAGAAAGACAGTTATGGTATGTACTCACTCATTGGTGGAGTCTAGATATAAAATGAACAATCAGACCACAACCCATAGAACCATAGAGGCTATATATATAGCATGGAGGTCCCTAGGACGACTGTGGCATATAATAAATTTCAGTTTTACTCAATTATTGAAAAAAAAAATAGCCAAATGAATGGAAACACATGAACTATGAACCAAAGGCTGAGGGGCTCCCAGCTGGATCAGGCCCTCTGAATAGGTGAGACAGTTGATTGGCTTGATCAGTTTGGGAGGCATCTAGGCAGTGGGACCAAGTCCTGTGCTCATTCCATGAGTTGGCTGTTTGAAACCAGGAACTTATGCAGGGACACTTGGCTTAGTCTGGGAGGAAGGGACTGGACCTCCCTGGACTGAGTCTACCAAGTTGATCACAGTCCTCGGGGGAGGACTTGTCCTGGAGGAGGTGGGAATGGAGGGTGGGCTGGGGGTAAGGGGAGGGCGTGGGAGGGGGGAGAATAGGGGAACCCATGGCTGATATGTAGAACTGAATGGTATTGTAAAATAAAAAATATATATCACAAAAAAAAAAAATAAGCATAGCAAGAAGCAGCATTTAACACTAAGAATGGGATGTCTGAGACTAGCATATTTGGGAGCTGTTGTTGTACTGTCTTTTGGGGTTAGGTAGAATTGATCTGCTTTGGCAAGCTTTGAATATGTTTATGAATAGGAAATAAATGGAGGAAGCCTTTTCTGGAACTACCCTCTCCATATGTTGTCTCATGTGAGAATGATACTCAGAGATTAGAAATTAAACCCTTAACTATGTGTCTGAAGGTGTCTGTGGGAGAAGAGATATTTCAATGAATTGTTTTGATCTTTAAAGATGTGATTGTGGCCGGGCGGTGGTGGCGCATGCCTTTAATCCCAGCACCTGGGAGGCAGAGGCAGGCGCATCTCTGTGAGTTCGAGGCCAGCCTGGACTACAGAGCGAGTTCTAAGACAGACTCCAAAGCTACACAGAGAAACCCTGTCTTGAACCCCCCCCCCCCCCCCCCCGCCCACAAAAAAAGAAAAAAAAAAAAGATGTGATTTGTGATTCTAGTTTTTTATCTGGCGTATAAATACAGCAGACATTTAAAAAGTTACCACTTAAAAGTTAAATTATGCTTGAAGGACCCTTGCTTGTTTTATTATGGTGAAAACACATCCATAGTAAATGAAAGAATATTTAAATGTTATGCCTAGGAACCACATGTGAATACAGGGTATGATTTTTCTGTCTATGTGTTTTGAAATAAGCACTTTAAAAGCAACAAATCTGAAGAGATGATAAGCTGATTAATTGGTTTAGTAGGCAGCCTGAATATATATGCCCATATGTTTATATATTATAAATATATTCAATATTTACATATTCATGCTATAAAATATTCAATATATTACTTTATCTTTTTCTTCCCCCCCTTTTTTTTTTTTTTTGTGTGTGTGTGTGTGTGTGTGAAGGTTTCTCTGTGTAGCCTTGTCTGTCCTGAAACTCCCTCTGTAGACCAGGCTGGTCTTGAACTCATAGCAATCTACCTGCCTCTGCTTTGGAAATGCTTGCATCTCATGGCTGTTATATGTACTTTTTGACAGAATTATTCTTTCTTTGATCTCACCAAAGAAGTTTAGTTATTACCAAATAATGAGCCATTAAGGCTTGCATTTCATCTAGAGTATGTGAAAGATAAACCAACATTTGCTTCCTCTGTTTGGTGTCTGAATAATTAATGGCTTTAGTTAGTAGCAAGGATGGAATTCAAGTTGTGTTCCCTAAATTTACTTTTGTGGATTAAAAAAGTTATTTATTTTAAAATTTATCTTATGTGTATGAGTGTTTTTCCTGTACATGTTATGTATATGTTACATGTGTGTCTGGTGTCAGAAGAGGGTGATCTGGAACTGAAGTTAAGGATGATTAGAGCTACTTTGTGGGTACTGGAATCTGAACCTGAGTGCTCTTTCCAGCCCTAGAAAGTTATTTAGAGTTTGGAAAAGATAATTAAAAATATTCTTAAATATAAAAATTATTTTAGCAACGGAAAACTAGTTGGGTTTAGAATGATTTAGAATGTGTCACAAAGGAGAACATTTCTGATGTTTTCTTTACTATTGTGTTTCCAGTGTCTGTTGTATTATAATCTCAAAAGATGTTTGATGCATGAATGAATGCTGAATTGTAACACACTTAAGTGGCATACATACTGGAACCCAAGCTTTCCGATACTGCTAATATTTCTTCTAATAGGCATAGACTTAGTGAGAAAGAATTCCTTTTCTTTTAGATTGGAATTTTATTGAAAACATGTTTACATTTTCAGGTGTTTAGGATTCTTATCATGGTATGTACTTGAATGTTCTTTGTGGGGTATTAATTTTTGAACCTTGACCAAATTAAAAGATTAGCTTTTGGAATGCACCATGAAACATTTTTGTTTTGGGATTATTGAGAAAGAATCTTGCTAGGTTAACCAAGCTGGACTTGAACCTTCTTCAATCTCCCAATGGTTGGGGTCACAGGAATGCACTACCGTGGCTGGCGCTCTCTGTGTGTGTGTATCATTGAGAAACAATGAACAGTGAGTTCTTTTAAATGAAGACACAATCTGATGATGAAGAGTGATAGGGCACACATTTCAAGGATTTTATTTTACCACATAAATCAGTGTCAGCATTGTAGGTGATTATTTTTTCTGCGTGCCTTAGTGCATTTTAAAATTTCAGCTTATGCTTTCATTAGTTCTAGCTGGCTAGTGCTCAAAATCTTAAAACCACATTTCCTGTATTTCTTTTTATTTTTGTCTTCCATATTCACTGTCATAGTCTTTTTTAGGTACTCATCCTATCTTTAGTGGGTTGTTGAGTATAGAGAAACACACTTAAACAGAACTGTAAATGGCTTCTGATAATTGTCATGCCTCCTATGTAGAAAAGAACAGTACAGCATATTGAAATTAATTTTGAGCATCCGTTTTCTTTATTCTGACATTGGGGGTTAACAAGCAGCAGCCATGAGCACATCCTGCTCGACACCTGTTCTCTGTAAGTAGTTTTATTGGAACACAGCCATGCTTATTTGTTTCCATATTGTCTGTGGTTACTTTCACATTATATATAATTGCAGAGCTGAGTAGTGGTCACAGTCTGCAAAGCATAACATATTCATCTCCTGGCCCTTTACAGAAAATGTTTGCTTACTGTTGTGTATCACTGTTGGAAACACAGAAGTCTTTGACTGCAAATTCTTACCCTTTAAAAATGAGATGTTATTTATGTAGAGTGCAGTTCAGTAACCTTTGACAAAATTTAACACTTGATCAAAATGAGAGAATGCTGCTCTAAAGATCTCTGTTATCTCTTTCCAGACACAGTTTAGGCAACTGTTCTGAATTCTATTAATGTAGATTAGTTTTACCTGTTTTTGCACCTTATATGAATGGATTCATAGATCATAAGCTCTCTGGTGTATGGCAGTTTTTTTATTTAGCAAAATGAATTTTTTAGACTTATCTATGTTGCATAGTAGTTCTGTTTAGTTAGTAGTCCATCTTCATTTATGTGTATTTTATTGTGTCTTAAAGTCTGTTCTCATGTTGATGGGCACCTGAGTTCTTTCCAGTTTGGGAATATTACAAATAAAGCTTCTGAGAAGGGGTGTGTGTGTGTGTGTGTGTGTGTAGGATACTGTTATATATATCTCTTCCAAGCCCAGGAATAGAAGTGCAGGGTGATAAGACATGTATGTATCTCAGAAACTGCTAATATTGTTTGGATTTTGAATGTTCCCCAAATGTCTGTATGTTAAAGGCTCACTGTGCAGGGTAGCATTTTGGGGAATTAATAGAATCTATTAGGAGGTTTAGTCTCCAGAGGTTTTAGGTTTCCGTGAGATTGTGGGATGTTGGCACTCTCCTCTTTCCCTTTGCTTTCTGGCCTTAAGGTGAACCGTTTGTCTATCATGAACACACTGCCATTTCTACCTGGCATTCTCATTAGAGGCCCAAGCAGTAGTCCATCTGCTTGATCTTAGACTAGAACCTCCAGAACTATGAGCTGAACAAACGTCTTGTGTAAGTTAGTTGTCTCAAGTATTTCATTATACTGATGAAGCGCCTGCTTATGAACTGTAGAGCCGTTTTCTGCTCATGAACTGTTTTCTAAAATATATGTACTTCACACAGCCTGCTTTATATTGGAGGTCACATCTGTGGCCATACTACCTTGAATGTGCCTGATCGCCTGGTCTCATCTATAGAGCTCAGGTTGTCTTTCATCCTTTGCAACCCTTGGTATACTGGTTTTTACTTTCACGTGCTTTAAAGGGCATAGTTGAATGACTAGTGTCAGTAGTATTTCAGTACACTTGCAGTTTTGTTTTTTGTTCTTTGTTTTTTCGAGACAGGGTTTCTCTGTATAACAGCCCTGGCTGTCCTGGAACTTGCTTTCTAGGCCAGGCTGGCCTCAAACTAACTGAGATTCGCCTGGCTCTGCCTCCCAAGTGCTGGGATTAAAGGCATGTGCCGCCACTACAGTTTTGTTATTGATTTGACGATTGGTTAGTGGTATTTATTAGCACCCTTTTTATGTGCTGTCTAGTGGTTCATTTTTTGGGAGGGATGCCTGTTAAACCTTTTTAAAAAAATTTTTTTTAAGGTTTCATATGAGTGTTGATTGTGTGCATGTGTGTGTGTACCACATGCATACCGGGTGCCTTTGGAGGCCAGAAGAGGGCATCTGATCCTCTAGAATTAAAGTTGCAGAAAGTTGTGAACCTGTGTTGGTACTGGAAGTTGAACCCCAGAGTAATAAGTGTTCAAACCCTGAGCCATCTTTCCAGGCCATCTGTTAAGTCTTTAATGTTTCATTTTGTGTCTCTAACCCCGCCACCCAAGAGTTTCTCTGTGTAGCTGTCCTGGAATTAGTTCTGCTTCCTGAGTGTTAGAATTAAAGTTGTGTGTCACCACCACAATCACCATCACCACTGGCTCTTCAATGTTTCTTATAGACAAAATGTAGCTTTTAAAAATCATATTTACTTATGTACTTAGGTAATTGTGTGTGCATGTGCCACAGCATGTGAGTGGAGGTCAGAAGCATCCTGCTGGAGTTGATGTCACCTTCCAGTCTGTTAAAGTTACAGTACTTCCCCCCTTCTTCCCTCCAGCCCTTCCCATGCATTCCTTTTTGTTTTCTCTCAGATTTATGGGCTATAATGGGTTTTTGTTGTTGTTGTTGTTGTTGTTTGTTTTTCAAGACAGGGTTTCTCCTGTAGTTTTGGTACCTATCCTGGATCTCGCTATGTACACAGAAGAAGGCACCAGATCTCACTACAGATGGTTGGGAGCCACCATGTGGTTGCTGGGAATTGAACTCAGGACCTCTGGAAGAGCAGCCAGCATTCTTTACCTCTGAGCCATCTCTCCAGCCCTATAATTGGAATTTCTAAGTACAATCTATTCTTTTGTTACTACTTGTAATTCATTTCTTCTTTGCCTTCCACCCTTTTCTCCCTTTTCTCCCTTTTGTCTTTCTTCCACTTTCTAGCCCCAGTAGCCTGGAGTGCGGTTCTTGTTGCACCTTCCCGAGTGCAGGCCTTTTAGCACCGTGGTCTGCTTGTTGCTTTTATTTGGTCACAGGAAAATAGTCTCAGGAGATTCCTTTGGATGAAAATTGAGACTTCTTTAACAAACTAATACAGGAATTGGCAAACTCAGGCCAAAGAGCTAAGTAGAGCTCACTGTCATCTGTTTTTATATGCCTTGCAAGCTAAGATAGTTTTTAGACACTGAGTGTTTAAAAAATAAGATTAATATTTCATGACAGGAGAAAAATAGGTGAATTTCAAATTTTAGTGTCTTGTGTTTTGCTGGAACAGAATGGCTCATTTCTGTGTTGTATGTGGTTATCTTTTGTTCATGCAGCAGCATAGTTAAATAGTTGGTCCAAGACTCTTATTATCTGGCCCTTGATAGATAAGCTTACCAACTTGATACAATATCTGTGGTATGCTGCCTTCTTTGTACATGGGAGATAAATATTCTACCACTTAGTTAGAACTGAAGACCAAAATGTCTGCATTTTGTAAATGGTCATGCCTCGCTGGGTATCTGAAGATGCTGAAGATATTGAAGAGTATCTGTTAGCACAGGTTATTGACTGTCTCATTTGTTTTCTCTTGATCTGTCTATCTAAACACACACACACACACACACACACTGGTTGGTTGGTTGGTTTTTTGAGACAGGATTTCACTGTGTCGTGTCCCTCGGTGTCTAGAATTCTCTTTGTAGACCATGCTCACCTTGAAATCATAGAAATCCGTGTGCTTCTATTTCCCCAAGTGCTGGGATTAAAGGTGTGCACCAACCGCCATGCTGGGTCCTTTTGTCATATTTTGTATCTTCAGTTTGTTAGTCTTTAAGGATTTATTAAAAATTTTAAATATGCTGTTGATTTTCATCTTTCTTTTTTTTTCTTTTGGTTTTACTTTTTTTTAGTTTTTTCTTTTATTTTACAATACCATTCAGTTCTACATAACAGCCACAGATTCCCTTGTTCTCCCCCTTCCTGCCCCCCTCCCTTCCCCCCCAGCCCACCCCCCCATTCCCACCACCTCCAGATCAAGGACACCCCCGAGGACTGAGATCGACCTGATAGACTCAGTCCAGGCAGGTCCAGTCCCCTCCTCCCAGATTGAGCCAAGCGTCCCTGTATAAGTCCCAGGTTTCAAACAGCTATCTCATGCAGCGAGCCCAGGACCTGGTACCACTGCCTAGATGCCTCCCAAACAGATCAAGCCAATCAACTGTCGATTTTCATCTTCCTATATTTCATTGGCTTTGCTTTCTTTGGGTTTCAATTTTACTTTTTGATGGTAAATGCTTTAACAAGATATCTCATTATTTTTATGTGTTGGTGAGTGTGAACATACATGTGCCTATGTGAGAGTTTGTGTCTTCATTAGTCCCTCTCTATCTTGTGTGTATGTGGTATGTATGTGTGCCCATGTGCATGACTTTGAATGATGGTCGGAGATTAATATCTGTTGGGTTTCTTCCCCAATTGCTTTCCACTATTCATTCATTCATTATTTATTTTTTATTTATTGGTTTTTCGAGGCATGGTTTCTCTGTGTAGTCCTGGAACTCACTCTAGACCAGGCTGGCCTTGAACTTGGAGATACACCTGCCTCTGCCTCCCAGGTGCCCACTTATTTTTCAATTTTAATTTATTTTGTGTGTGTGTGTGTGTGTGTGTGTGTGTGTGTGTGTGTGTGCGCGCGCGCTATGCCTGTGTACCCACGCACTTACATATGTGGAGGTCAGAGGATAACTTTGGAGTTGTTTAATGCTTCCTTCCTTTATGTGTATTCTGGGTTGCCAGGCTTGTGAGGCCAACACCTTGACCATCTGAGCCATCTCTTTAGCCCCACGATGGCAGGGTCTTGTGCTGAACCTGGAATTTACTGACTGCTGTTGTGTGGACTGCTGGTCAGGAAGCCCCAGGGATCCATCTGTTTCTACCTCTTCAGCAGAGGGAAGAAGTAGAGTACTGTACTAGGCCCTTTCTATTGATGCTGAAGATCTAAACTCAGATTTTCATGACTGCATCACACACCTTACTAGCTGAACCATTTTTTTAAAGAAATTATTATTTTTTGTTATTTTTGTTTGCATATATCTATGTGCACTAGGTAGATATTCATGGAGGCTAGATTCTCTAGAACTTGAATTACACAGGGTTGTAAGCTGCCATGTGAGTGCTGGGACTTGAACCCAGGACCTCTGGAAGAGCAACCTGTGCTCCTAACTGTGGAGCCATCTCTCCAGTTCTCATTTCTGTCTTTCTTGAATTCCCTGTTGGCATTGGTTTTCTCTTTTGACTTGATGATTCCCCCCCCCCTCAAAAAAAAGTGGATGTGTATTTGTATGGCAAGTCTTCTAAGGTTTTGTATACTTGAGGGTCTTTTTAAGCAAGAAAATGTATTTTAAAAGCTTTCTTCAAACACCTTTCACTGAGACTGGTTCTTCAGCCTCAGTCTGTAGCCATTTGTCTATGTCACCCTCACATACAATATGTGGAGTTATCCTGCTTTCTTGGGGTTGTTTCTTTTGGTGTCTTAATTTCTGGAACTCATATATTCCTCTAGCTTTTGTAAATATCCAGTTAAATTTGGGCATGAGAGCAAGCTTTCATATTAATTTCATGCTACAGACCAAAGGCCAACTGGTCAGCTAGCACCATGAGTATGAAAGATCATCACCTAGATGAGCCCTTCTGTCATGAGATTTCAGAACTTCGTGCATGAGGACATGATTCTGAAGCACCCAGGAAGGAAGAAGTCAGTTTTAAGTAAGTGAAGGTCTGATTAGACTAAAGGTCTCACTGGCAACTTAGCAACCACACTACATGCTCCATGAACACACTATCATTTTCTTGAGAAAATAAGTTTAACCCAGTACTGTGAGTCAAATGATCCTGTTTATCGGTGGAGTTCTCACATAGGCATGAGCCTATAAACTTTGCTGTGCCGATGGCCATTTAGTCATTTAGGGTGCACCTAAGCAAAATGAAGAAGTAAACTAAGAACAAGGAAAAAAGGTTTTAAAAAATGATGAGCCATCCCAGAAGAGCAGAGAAAAGACTTTGGTAGACAACTGCCTAAGAATGCTTAGAAAGCTGGCATTCTAGATTTGTACAAGGAGAGATCCTGGTGGGATGAATACTGTCATAGCTT
This sequence comes from Peromyscus maniculatus bairdii, assembly GCF_049852395.1. NCBI lineage: Eukaryota > Metazoa > Chordata > Mammalia > Rodentia > Cricetidae > Peromyscus > Peromyscus maniculatus. The sequence goes on along the minus strand of NC_134853.1, from coordinate 83,708,477 downwards.
GAAACAAAAGTGGGTATGATATAGGACAAGAGTATAAACGAAACCAAAGTTAAGGTCATTAAAGATGTGATGGAAATTTAAACAAGCAGGGTGAGAAAATTATGGTTGTTAACGGACCAAATTAGACTATGACACGATTTTGTGCAGTTAATAGGACTGTAATAATGCACTTGACCTTAAATCTAGGGAGCATTTTTTTGTCTTCATGTAGCTGTAAGGTTGTGACATTGGACCATAGAATAGAAAATGAACTGTATCAGGACTGTGATTCCTTAATAATAATGACATAGTTATAAAAGTGCTATTTCTTGATTTTCAACTTTGAGTCAGCCTTTTATTCACCACAGGAATGGACAGATCCCAGTATGCTGTGATCACAGGGAGAATGTGACAATTATAATAACAAAAGGGATAAACTAGTGGAAAGGGGCAGGGCAATTGCTACCTCTAACAGCTTTGTTTTTCACAATGAGACTCAAGAGTAATGTTGAATTACAAATAAGCCATAAAGATACATTGTTAAAGTTCAAAGGTGTGCTAGGGCACACCTGTTCTCCTATAATTTGGGAGGCAAAGGCAAGAGGACTGTCAGGTTGAGAATCGCCAGCCTGTATAGAAAGTTCCACAGCAAGACCCTATCTCAAAAAATTTTTTTCCACGAAATGTGTGAAGACTTTCCAAATATCAGGAAAGAGATGGGTATCTAGATCTAATAGGTTCAAAGTGTTGTGCCCAGATCGTGACCCCCAGAGAGACCACCAAAGATGAGCAAGCCGGAATGCAAAAGCAAGGTTTAATCGTGGATATCCAAAAGCAATACAAGCCTAGGCAGGGACTTCGTCCAATACATCCAACGCAGTGGAGGCTGGAGGAAGCACCCACCTGTCTGCAAGCTCAGTTTTTAAAGGGAAAAGTCACAAGGTTACATCATTTAGGGGTGCTGGTACGGGTACAATTCTGATTGGCTCGCTTCTAGGGACTTCTAGAAATTACTTCTAAGGGAGTGGTTGCCCGCCACCATTTCTCATTGGCTGCCCTCAGGTGGGGGCATTTCTGTGGTCAGTTACCCTGGAAACCAGGGAGAGGACATTCCATAGTCTGGCAGGCATTACCTCGTGACTATCTTGTGGCTCTGTACTTTTATACTTCCTGGTTTCTGGAATCTGAACTGACTGGTCTCAGTAACTTCTGGCCTGTTCCAGTAACTTATGGCCTGTAGCTAAAAGGAGCAGTCTTAGGCCTTTAGTTTTGGGGTGAGAGCATTTTGGTCTTATTTTGGTTCCACATTTCCCCCTTCTCATGTGCCTAATGGAACCCAATCATGGGTTTTGGACAGTTAGCTCCTAAGTATCCCTCTCTAATAATGGCCATGTATAGTTAGCCATCTTGTCTCTATGCCAGGGAGTTTTCTTTTGACCCAGCATTTCAGCCTTTTCTGAACAGGGAATATGGGTGATGTATTCTCTTCTGGAACTGCTTCGAGCTGGCATTGGGGCGCTGCTTTCAGGGGCCCCAAAAGGCTGAAAAGCTGGTCAAAGACTGGGCAAGGGGGCATTTGTCAGAAGCATGTAGCTGCCTGACTCCATAGGGACAGGGAAGAACCATCTGGAGCAGTGGAGTCAGCAACTGAAACTTGGAGGTGACTGCCAGCCAAGTGGAAATCTGTTGAGACAAATTTAAACTAGGAACAGAAGTTAAAATTTATGAACTTATTTGGAACCCTTAGGTCCATACCCTTAGTAATGGGAAAACCAGTAGTCCCAAGACCAGGAGAGAGGAAAAAATACCATCTTTAGGAATACTTATCTGGGGTCCTTTCAACTTCTGTGAAGTGGGTCTAGGTTTTTATAACTCTTTTGATCCTTTGAGGCCTACTTACAAAATGACATAAAAAGTTTTAGATTCATTAGTATTACCAATCTGCACTGAAATCCATATTGTCTGTAAAACAGCAGAAGTGGACTCAAGCCTTTGAGTCCCAACAAGAACTACAGATTTGGGTTAAAAGCTTGTGCATTTTCCTTCTGTCCAGAAAGCCAGGTATAAATTGGACAGAGATTTTTGGCCTGGTGAGAGGCACTTTTAGGTTTACATTTATACATATTTAGATGACATCTAAAACAAATCCAAAATATTGAGCTTGTGACTGAACAGTAAGTAGTCATTGCTCTACCAGCTCATCAGGACTCCTAAATGTTAAGCTCTGAACCATAGAACAGGAGAGTAATCTGAAACTTATCTCATTTTGGACTCATATCTGAACCTTTATGACTTACTTAAACTTTTATATCTTAGAACATTTTCCTAAAAGTGAGCTAACAAGCCAGCTATGGCCTTGCAGAAGGATCTGGTTGATGCTGCCATGCTGACAAAGTTAGAGCTAGCCTGGCCATCAGTACTGTCAGAGATCTGAGAAGGATAAACTATATCTGAGTGCAGACCAAGAAGCTTCCAATCCTATAAATTACAGGGATCAATCCCTACCCAGGTCTCCATATGTTGAAGGCACCAGTCAGAACAGCATCAATCTTCTTCCGCCATCAGGTCCATAAGGCAGAGTATTTTTCCTGTGGAATCGGGACATGGAAGACTGACCTTGATCACGCAAAAGGGTGCAATCAATTCCAGTGTCCTACTGCTTGTCCACAGTCTGGGCTGGGTCCTGGCGGCAGGCGTTGCATTGGGGCATCTTGCCCTGTAGTCAGCGTTGTCATATTTCAGGCAGAGACGTTGTGGTGCCTCATATGTAATCTTCTTCGGAGACCTTGGGTCACTGCTAGGATCTGGAAGCCTGTCTGATATAGTAAGCTTTTAGATCAACATTTAAATGCCATATTCTGTAGATCTCTGAAGTATGAGGGCTGTCCAGGTATATCTGAATAGACAAACTTTGTTTCTAATTACTTGTTTCAAGCTCAACCCTAAAAACATATGCAAGGGACTGAGTAAATGAGTAAACTTACATCAGTACTTACTTACCCTGACTACAATTAAAAACTTGATTACTTATGACTGACTATTTATGTTCTCTAACAGTCTACAATAAGTAGCCTAAAAACAATGCTTTTAAGTTGAAGCTCTTCTAGCATCAAATACAGGTTCAGTAAAGAAACCAAAACAAAATATCATTATACAACATTCTTAAGCCTGAACATACCTTGGGTAAGAAGAAACATTTTTTTAAGCCATTGGTTTATAACTATAAAAACTGTTCTTAAAAGACTGAGATCTCTCAAATGTCTTCCACCACTGCAACTAGACTCTTTTTGGAACTCTAGTCCTGCCATACATTTGCAAACCTCAGCTGTTTCCTATGGTTCCTTTATGTTGCAAAGTTTGGCTGCCAGAGCAAGGTATATTCCTGTGAACAAAAGCATTGATGTGCAGCTTTAATATTAATCAAATACCTTATTTATTAAACATATGTTGCCATCTATTTAAGTTCTCTAGAAACTTGCTGTTGAACACTTGGTAAAGACATAAGTATTAGGTGTTAACCCGAGTAGATCTTTATAACCTTAGTAAAAGATGGCTGCCAGCCACATGGCTGCCCATGAGTTCACCAGACAAGATGGAGGGAGCCACGTGGTTGCTGTTTAAAGCTCATTTTTCTAAACAATAATTACTTGCACACATACACACAGTTGGATCCAAGTTACACACATACATACATACAGTTAAAGCTTGCTTACATTTTCAAGTCACATACCTGTATACATACACACAAGCAGTTTGCAGAATCATTAGCCATTCTTAAGATGAAAACCAATAAGAATTAACTTTCAAATTCAGTATTTGCAGGTATAAGAAACCATAACAAACAGTTTACATCACATCCCCTCTGACCTTCTACAACCTTCCATGTACCCTCAGTCCGTTCCTTTGATCCCTCAGACATTTACTCCAGACAAATTCCGCTTTTTCTTTTCTTTTAAAACAGAAACTCTTACCAAAGTCTTTCTTGTGATTTCCCTCAGTACTCTAGAATATATTGTAAAGTTACAATATTTTAAACAAGAACAGAAATACATGCACATATCATAACAAGAACAACTCTCAATTTGCATCAGCACTGTACCGCGACAAGAAACTGTTGGTGACATTCCATTCTTGGAGCCAGACCTTGATCAGGTTTTAGCCCCAGGGCAGGTCTTGGGAGCCCCACCCAACAGCATGGAGGAGAACGGGGAAGACATGCACCATGGAGACAAAAGATTGCTGTTAACCTCAGACCCTCAAGTACATGAGAATGGCAGACTGAAAGTGACTCCATGCCCTGGCTGGGCCCACAGACCTGTAGGCCACTCCTCAGCTGTGACCCTGGAGGGGCAGTTAGTTCTCCACCAGCCCCCACACTGAGCTCCTTGAGGCTCCTGCTGGCTCCCACCATCTCTGCCCCATGTCCACACAGGAGCCCAAACAGAACCTGCTGGCCGTATCTGGGCCCCACAGTGCTCACAGCCCGCTCTAGCACAAAGCCATGCCTAGTTCCCATGCAGCCAAGCCTCTACTCCATAGCTTTTTGAGCAAGCTGGGGCCCGAACCCGCTGTATCTAGGCCCCGTGATGCTCATGGGCCGCCTAGCCCTCTCAGCGGCGCCCTGGGTCCCTGAAGTAGCAGCTGTGCAGCCGCTGCCTGCCGGCTGCTGCCTGCTGCCTGTGCTCTGGTCAGAGAGAGCGAGGAAGCAATGTTAGGTTAGTCTGTGCCAGTTCAACCACCGAAGGGGTCTCCATCCCTTCGGCTGGCAATCGGCCCACAAGTCCCAATGCACACACAAGCTCAGGCATAAAACACTCACACATGTGGCCACAGTTCTCACACATTTAACAAATCACACTGACGAACAAGATAGGCAGACAAAAAGGAAGAACAAGGGCCCTACAGATGGTCCAGGCAGATGAGAGTCCGGAGAGGGAGCCTCGATAATGCCAAAGACCTACAGATGGGACAGGGACAATTCAACAGAGTCTCCCGATCCCCAGATGGATCCAAACAGACGGACCCCTCACGGGCATCTCCCGATCCCCAGACGGATCCAAACAGACGGACCCCTCACGGGCATCCTAACAGACGGACCCCTCTCAGGCGTCCTATGACGGGGGGACCTGTAAGGACCCCCGCGTCCTGATGAGGGGTTGGAACGTCTTCCAACTCCTCCAGCGTCACCTTACAGGCGCGTCCGCCAAGGTGAGCCTGTCAGATTCAACCGCCGGCTTCGGATAAGAGAATGAAAGTAACAGGAAAACACAGACAAGAAAATGGAGCGCTCTTACCGATCGGTGCAGATGGACCTCCGGAGCTCTTAGGTGTCCCAGCGGGGGGTCTCTGGGGATCCCGGAGAGCCCCCAAATGTTGTGCCCAGATCGTGACCCCCAGAGAGACCACCAAAGATGAGCAAGCCGGAATGCAAAAGCAAGGTTTAATCGTGGATATCCAAAAGCAATACAAGCCTAGGCAGGGACTTCGTCCAATACATCCAACGCAGTGGAGGCTGGAGGAAGCACCCACCTGTCTGCAAGCTCAGTTTTTAAAGGGAAAAGTCACAAGGTTACATCATTTAGGGGTGCTGGTACGGGTACAATTCTGATTGGCTCGCTTCTAGGGACTTCTAGAAATTACTTCTAAGGGAGTGGTTGCCCGCCACCATTTCTCATTGGCTGCCCTCAGGTGGGGGCATTTCTGTGGTCAGTTACCCTGGAAACCAGGGAGAGGACATTCCATAGTCTGGCAGGCATTACCTCGTGACTATCTTGTGGCTCTGTACTTTTATACTTCCTGGTTTCTGGAATCTGAACTGACTGGTCTCAGTAACTTCTGGCCTGTTCCAGTAACTTATGGCCTGTAGCTAAAAGGAGCAGTCTTAGGCCTTTAGTTTTGGGGTGAGAGCATTTTGGTCTTATTTTGGTTCCACAAAAGGAGTCCATAGATTTGGCCTTTCTTTCTTTCTTTCTTTCTTTCTTTCTTTCTTTCTTTCTTTCTTTCTTTCTTTCTTTCTTTCTTTCTTTCTTTCTTTCTTTCTTTCTTTCTTTCTTTTTTTAAATCCTCTCTGAGGCTTATAGTGAATCCATCAAAAGTGTGAGATTTCCAAAAATAGCAAGAAAAAAGGTGTCAAGTTAGCCTGTGCATGTACGCTTAGTGGTAGAGCACTTGCCTGGCGTGCACAAAGAACTGAGTTTGATCCCATCACACACACCCCCCCCATACACACACACAGGATCCAGTTTGATCCCATCACCCCCCCCCCATACACACACACAGGATCCAGTTTGATCCCATCACCCCCCAAAAAACAAAACAAAACAAAACAAAAAAAAAAACAACAACAAAAAATATAATAAAGGGAAGTGCTGTTAAACTTCCAATAGATGTCTCTGGAGAAATCATATAGGCCAGAATCAAGTGGATGTTATATAATCAAAGTCCTGGGGTGGGGTGGGGAGGAGCAACCAAGACTACTGTCCCTCCTAGAGTTATTCTTTAGAATTGATGAAGGCATACTTTCCAAGACAAGAAAAGCCAAAGGCATTTACTACTACTAGAGTAGCTGTAGTAAATGAAGATGTAAAAAAGTATGAAATGAAGCTTGAAAGAATCAGTTAGAGAAAACCACCAAGTAACACAGGATACAAAACAACCAAAAGTATTTTAACAGAATAGCAAGGTTTTTTTTTTTGTTTTTTTGTTTTTTTGGTTTTTTTTTGGTCTTTTTGGAGACAGAGTTTCTCTATGTATCCCTGGCTGTCCTGGAACTCACTCTGTATACCAAGCTGGCCTCAAACTCAAGAGGGATCTACTGGCATGTGCTACTATCCCCAGCAAGAACACACTTTATTAGTAATAACTAATGTAAATGTATTTAGTTATTCAGCTAAAAAACTGGAAAAAATGGCGGAATAAAGAAAACATGTGGGATCAGTTCATATGCTGCCTATGAGAAACCCAGTTCATTAGTGAAGACACATAAAAACTGAAAATGAGGCCGGGCGGTGGTGGCGCACACCTTTAATCCCAGCACTCGGGAGGCAGAAGCAGGCGGATCTCTGAGTTCGAGGCCAGCCTGGACTACCAAGTGAGTCCCAGGAAAGGCGCAAAGCTCCACAGAGAAACCCTGTCTCGAAAAACCAAAAAAAAAAAAAACAAAAAAACCAAAAAAAAAAAAAACTGAAAAGATCAAAAAGGATTCTCCACAAGCAGAAACCAAAAGTGAGTAGAGAAAATACACATTAAATAAAAAGACTGAAAAGAGGTTACTCTATAATGATGAAGGGATGGATAGTTTAGCAGGCTAGAATAATAGTTACAAGTATGTGTTTGATTCTAGAGCCACTCCTTTATATAAAGCAGACATTACTAGATGTAAAAGGAGAGTAGGCTCTAATGCAGTGTTGTTTGAGACTTTATCTCATGTTCATTTTTAGAAAGAAATCACCAGGGAAGCATCAGAGCTAAGAGTATACTATAGAATAAGTGGATCTGACAAACATTTACATAATACGCCACCCAGTAGCTACAGAATCTTTATTCTTCTGCATGTAGAATATTCTAACTAGACATAGGCTACAAGACAAATCTAGACTTAATAACTTGACATTAGAGGGTGTTTTCTCTGACAACAGCGAAATAAGTAAAATCAGGAGAACTCTAGAAATAGTAGAAATGAGCTTGGTGTTGGTGGTGCATGCCTTTAATCCCAGCACTCAGGAAGTAGAGTTCAAGATTTGCCTAGTCTACAATTCCAGGACAGCCAGGGTTACAAAGAGAAACCCTTTTCTAAAAAACCCAAATAAACCGCTGGGCGGTGGTGGCGCACGCCTTTAATCCCAGCACTTGGGAGGCAGAGGCAGGCGGATCTCTCTGAGTTCGAGGCCAGCCTAGTCTACAGAGTAAGTTCCAGGAAAGGCTCAAAGCTACACAGAGAAACCCTGTCTCGAACCCCTCCACCCCCCAAAAAACCCAAAAACAAGAAAACTGAAAAACCCAAATAAATAAAAATAAAAACAAAAGAAATCACAGAAATGTATGTACATCAAGTAATTTCTTTTGAATAATCAATGGGTCAAAGGAAAAATTAAATTTAAAAAACAAACTCTTGAAACAAATGAAAATGAAAATGTACTAAAACCAATGGGATATGGTTGTAGCAGTGCTAAGATGGAAACTTTAATAGACTATTATAGCATATGGAATTACATGGCTATAAATAATCCTAGTCCTCAAGAGGTAGCAATAGGAGGGTCGTGAGTTTGAGGCCAATTTAGGTCATATAACAAATAAGGTCTTGTGCCAGAAAGAAAAAGAAAATCAGACCAAAACAGATTTCAAAAATTAGTAGAAGGAAAGAAATGATAGTAATCAGAGCAGATGGAATCTTGGAGTGGGAGGTCCAAAATGCTCAAGCAAATAAAAGTACAATGAAGGGCTGGTTTATTTATTGTAATTGTAATATGTTTGCAAAACCTTTAGCTAGACTAACCAAAGAAAAAGACAGAAGACACAGATAAAAATATAAGAGGTGAATAAACAGATATTACAGTCAATAATACCACCAAAATTGAAAGGAACAGTAGAGACTATTCTGTAGAATTTCATACTAGCTAACTGGGACCAGGACACATTTGTTTATAGATATGTATTACCTTTCAGAATCAAATCAGGAAGACATAGAAATCCAGAAAGTCAAATATCAAACAAGTTCGAATCAAGGGTAAAATTCTAACAAAAACCCAGGACTGTTTTACTGAGGGGGGAGGGAAGAGAGGGGAAGAGAGAACTTGTACATGTGTACACACATGCTTGTGGAGACCATAGGTAAAATTAGGATGTTCCTCATTTGTTTCCTGACTGTATTTCTTGAAATAGGGTCTGAAGCTTGCCCATTTGCTAGATTGGCCGGCTAGCAAGTGTCAGAGATCCTCCTGTCTCCACCACCCAAGCACTAGGATTATAGGTGTGCACTAGACTTGATGTGTTGGGAATCCAGACTTAATTGTGTCCTCATCCTTGTGTGTCAAACACTTTATGGACAGGGTTACCTTCTAAGTAAGTTTACCAAATAGTTAACACTATTTCTGAAAGTGTTCCAAAGTATTATAATAGTGGGAACCAGCCAGGCAGTGGTGGCAAACGCCTTTAATCCCTGCACTCAGGAGGCAGAGGCAGGCAGATGTCTGAGTTCAAGTGCAGCCAGGGATACACAGAGAAACCCTGTCTTGAAAACATAGAACAAACAAACAATGGGAACCATCTTATGAGGCTAGCATTTCCCTGATACCAAAGACAAAGACCTATCAAAAAAGGAAACTATAAACCAGTATGTGTGATAAAGAGATGCAAAAATTGTCAACAAAACTTTAACAAATCTAGCTCAGCCATACATTAATATTGTACCTGCGAATAAAACGGTGTTAATTCCAGAGATGTAAGGATGTCTCAGTGTGCACAAATTGATAAATGTGGCATATGACATAAGCTGAGTGAATAATAACAACAGCAACCAAAAAGAAATTAGTAAAATTTAACATTAGATCATGATAAAACAGTCTTTTAAACATTAGGTAGAGAAGTAGTGCAACTTACCACAGTAAGGATGGTATATGAAAGTCACACATAGCCAGTATCATTGGATGGAGGAAAGCGGAAATTGCTGTTTATAAGGTTAGGAACAAAGCCTTTTATCTCAGCACTTGGGAGGTATAGGCAGGTAGATCTCTGTTGTGGAATATTTGTTTAACTATGAAAGATTTGTTTAATTATGTAAAGATGTGTTGCTGTTTTACCTTGCCTGCCTAAGTAAGGCTCCTGATTGGCCTAATAAAAAGCTGAACAGCCAGTATCGAGGGAGGGGGTATAGTTGGTACTTTCAGGCAGAGAGAGTAAGACAGACCTGGAATTTAGGCTTGGGGGATGTAGGGGGAGGGGAGAAAGAAACAGATGAGATGCCAGGGGCCAGCCAGCCATGGAGGAAGCAGGAAAGTGGAACATAAAGAATGAAAGGCAAAAAGCCCTGAGGCAAAATATAGATGAATAAGAAACAGGTTAAATTAAGTTAATGGGACAAGCCTAAGCTAAGGCCAAGCATTCACAATTAATAGTAAGTCTCTGTGTCTTTATTTGGGAGCTGGTTGGTGCCCCAAAGAAAAATCCAACTACAAATCTCTTGAGTTGGAGAAGCTGGTTCTAGAACAGCCAAGGCTACGGAAAGAAACCCGGTCTTGAAAAACAAACAAAAAAATTAGCAGCAAGACAAGGATGTCAGTTATCCAACACTGTTCAATATAGTATTGGAAATCATACCCAGGGCAGTAAGATGAGTGGAACAGATATAGGCCATCCACATAGGAAGAAGGACGTCAAATCAACAACATCAGACAACATGATATAGTATGGAAGAAAACTTACAGACTACCAACATTGTTTGAACTGACCTTTAGTAAGGTTGGAGAGTTCAATATCTAAAAATCAGACTTTTATATACCAGCAACAAAATTACTAAAGAAAATGAGGCTTCTAAAAGGCACTTAACTTACAAATAAATTTAACTAAGGTTGAGCTGGGCATGGTGGCACATAACTTTAATCCCAGCACTTGAGAGGCAGAGGCAGGTGGAACTCTGAGTTTGAAGCCAGAACAGCCAGGGCTACACAGAAAAACCCTGTCTTGAAAAACCAAACCAAACCAAACCAAACAAAAATTTAAATAAGGTTATTACTGATTTATAATGATACTAAAAATGTTATTAATGATTTACAATGATAATACAAAATGTTTTTTTTAACTTTTAAAAAAAATGTACATTGGGGTTTTGCCTGCATGTATGTCTGTGAGGGTATCAGATCCCTAAACTGGAGTTACAGACAGTTAGTTGTGAGCTGCCATGTGGGTGCTGGGAATTTAAACCGGGTCCTGTAGAAGAGCAACCAGTGCTCTCTCTCGCCCTATAAAATACCTTTGAGGAAAAAAAATGCAAAGACATAGAGTATTTATAAATGGTAAGAATTAATTTTACTAAATGGCAATGCTACTCAGTATTTTAAGATTCAGTGTAATTCCTGTTAAAATATTAGTGATTTTTTTTGTTTGCTTTTTGAGACAGGGTTTCTCTGTAGTTTTGGTGTCTCTCCTGGATTTCGCTCTGTAGACCAGGCTGACCTTGAACTCACAGAGATCCACCTGCCTCTGCCTTACGAAAGCTGGGATTAAAAGCGTGTGCTACCACCGCCCAGCTAGCTAATATATATATATATTTGAATGTTCAAGGAAATATGTCAGGTAATAGATAGGTCAGTTATTATGATCCTGATCATTATTGTATACATAAGTTGATATATACTTCAGACTGTGTTCCACTAATATATATAATTATTCCACATGCACACACAATTACTGTGTGTCAGTTACAAAGTAAATATTTAATCCCCCCTTTTTTTTTCTTTTTTGGTTTTTTTGAGACAACATTTCTCTTTTTTTTTTTTTTTTTGGTTTTTCGAGACAGGGTTTCTCTGTGTAGCTTTGCGCCTTTCCTGGAGCTCACTTGGTAGCCCAGGCTGGCCTCGAACTCACAGAGATCCGCCTGGCTCTGCCTCCCGAGTGCTGGGATTAAAGGCGTGCGCCACCAACGCCCGGCCAAGACAACATTTCTCTTGTGTAGCCCTGACTGACTCTTGTAGACTAGGCTGGCCTAAGCTCAGAGATCTCTACCTTCTGAGTGCTGGGACCTTGCATGCACTACCAGCACCCTAGTCTTGATTTTATTTTTAACAGCTGTAAAAAATTTTAAGTAGTTAACAGTTTTTATTAAGTCCTCTCTTGATGGAATTTCCAATATTGTGCTCTAATAATTTTTTTTATATTTTATTTGTTTTGATTTTGAGACAGGGTCTCACTGTGTTATACTGTCTGGCCTGGAACTTGCTTCGTGTAGACCAGGCTGGCCTTGAATTCATAGATATCTAATTGCCTCTGCCTCCTGAGTGCTGGGATTAAAGGTGTGTGCCACCGTGTCCAGAATAAACTTTTTTTTTTTTTTTTTTAATTCTTTTTTTTTTTGTTTTTTTTTTGTTTGTGATATATATTTTTTATTTTACAATACCATTCAGTTCTACATATCAGCCATGGGTTCCCCTATTCTTCCCCCTCCCACGCCCTCCCCTTACCCCCAGCCCACCCTCCATTCCCACCTCCTCCAGGACAAGTCCTCCCCCGAGGACTGTGATCGACTTGGTAGACTCAGTCCAGGGAGGTCCAGTCCCTTCCTCCCAGACTGAGCCAAGTGTCCCTGCATAAGTTCCTGGTTTCAAACAGCCAACTCATGGAATGAGCACAGGACTTGGTCCCACTGCCTAGATGCCTCCCAAACTGATCAAGCCAATCAACTGTCTCACCTCAGAATAAACTTTTTATGAATAATCTTGTGTATATGTCACTTCATAGACGAGTAGGTAGTTTGTGAAGTAGAATTAAGGCATTGGTTTGCTATATGAAAAGTTAGGGTGAGAGGGCAAGAAAGATGAGATGATTGCATACTTATCTTGCAATATTTGTGTTTATTATTATTATTATTATTATTATTATTATTATTTTTTGGTTTTTTGAGACAGGGTTTCTCTGTGGAGCTTTGGGCTTTTCCTGGATCTCTCACTCTGTAGACCAGGTTGGCCTTGAACTCACAGAGATCCGTCTGCCTCTGCCTCCCGAGTGCTGGGATTAAAGGCATGCACCACCATCGCCCGGCTATTATTTGTTTTTATGTTATTAAAACCAATATATGTAGCTTATGAAACTGGGTATTTTGTAAATTTATATCCAGGTTTTAAAGTATGATACTTTTTTTTCCCAGTTAAATCTTTTTGTTTATTTGTGTATATGTGGGTGGATGTCCATATGCCATAGTGTTGTGGGGATCAGAGGACAACTTAAAGGGAGTCAGTTTTCTTCTTTTACTGTTGGGGGATCAAACCAGGTTCTCAGGCTTGACAACAAGCATCTTTTTCCAAATATTTGACTATCTTGCTGGCTCATGCTTCATTATTTAGTAACCGCCTAGTATTTATTGGGTGAATTTACTAAAGCCCATTTAATTTTTGTAAATTTAAATGAACTTAGTGAGTTACAGGCCAGCCAGGGCTATGTAGTGAGATCCTATCTCAGAAAACTGAAAAAAAAAAAAAAAAGGTATTTCTTTAAAACGCTGCTTTATGCAGTGGTTCACATTGAAAACTCACCATTTCCTTATCTCTGTACTGACTTGTTTAAGCAAGGACATTTTGTTGAGAGAGTGTGTGTGGTTTTTAACATAGATGCAGACATGCTAAAAGTAAGTTCTGTGAAAGAAGCTGTAAAGGAGAGCACCAGTGGACCCACACCAGGCCAAGGGGGTAAAGGCTCAGTACAGCAAGAGACAAGACCCAGGACCCTGAAGAGGCTGACAGAGAGTGGAGAAGGGAACCAAAAGGAGATGCCTTCAGGCATGCACCACCACCGCCTGGCCCAATGGAACAGTTAACTAAGAGCAGGACAAACGTTTTCCATTCTAGAAAGTTTCACAAAGGCTTGTTAATTCATCTGCTAGAAACTTGGCTTTGATTGAAGGTAATACTTGGGTATTAATTTCAATATTTTGAGATTCTGTTCATATGAAGAAAAATTAGAATCCTAGAGAATTAAGAATTTTTTGATAGATAGTAAAACAAATAATATTTTATCCTAGAATTTCATGTGCGCGTTAGGTATGATCTGAAATTTAGATTTTGGTTTAGTTTCAAAATCTTACATGTTACTTCAGTGGCTTTTTATCAGTTGTACAGATTGTCTTTTAATCACATTAATATTCTCACTTGAAATTCAAATAAAACCATTTTCCATCAAATTTGATAATGGAACATTTTATTTATACCGCTTAATCACAGTATTCCTTTACTTTGTTGTCCTGTATATTTAATTGTTTTCAGTAGGAGGGAGCATCAATAATTGATGCTTGAGGCAAATGAAGCTGATTTATGTGTTGACTCAGTCAGAGAGCTGACAAGTCCACAGGAAATTGCTGGACTTCTGTAAACTGACCGTGTGTTTCTAAGGAGACTGTTGATACAGTGCTAACCACCCTCCCACACCTGCCACATGATGTCTTCAGTTTTTGGCCTGTTAAGACCTCCTTGGCAATACTGTTAATTGTTTACCCATGATTCAGTCTTTTTTCCTTCTACGAAATATTTTCGTTGTCTTTTGAGGAGAAGACTGACTCCCTTAACACACACATATATCACCCAAATTAGTAATAGTAAACCTAACATAAGAGTGTGTTCTTGGTGATTGACCTCTTAATGTTTGAGATTACCCTGTTCTGTGGGAGAGTAACTCATTGCTCCTGTGTAACCATTCCATGCATTGATCATTGAAGCTTTATTCTGTAACTATGACACTTGGTTGTTTCCAGCTGCTCTAGTATGAATAGTGCTCTGGGAATAGTCTTACATCTAAGTGTGCATAAATAAGAATCTCTTGGGTGTGTGCAGAGGCTAGGACACAGGGATCCTTTAGATATTCATGTTTGGCTTTTGTAGGTTGAATAGTGTTAAAAGTTGTACCAATGTATTATTTCCATTAAATCATACCCGGTTAAAGTTCCATTTAATTCTAAGAGTTTTATTGCTCTGCCTTACCAATGCTCCATTTTGCTACCTTCCTTCACATGATGGTATTGTTAGGGTCTTAACTTACATGTCCATGAATAACAAGTTAGATTAAACTTGTTTTCCTATGTTGATTGCATATAATGCTAGAAAAATACTTCTTGTTCATTTCCAGTGTGGGTGGTTTTACTTATTCCTGTGCTGGAAATTGGGCTGCTAGAGTAAAGATTTCCTTCTGTGTTCTTGTTATAGAGTGAAAGCAAAGACAAAACAACAAATAAAAAGCTTGGCAAAAAACATTAGCTTGTGCTTGGCTTAAATATATGTCATGTCTGTACTGCCAAATGTCAGTGAGGCAGGAGGAGGTTCTATTCCAGGCATCACAAGTCATGGGCCCGGGAATGGAGAATTGGTAATCCTTTCTCGGGTAGGGCAAAGTACAGGTGCTCTCCGGTGATCACACAGTCCACTGCCCCTTGGTGAGATGCTGCTCACTCGTCATTTCTTGTGTCTTGTGTTTTGTTCTTTTGTTTATGGTGGTTTGTTTTGTTTTTTTAAAGGCTATGGCTATAAATCCTTTGCAGATTATTCTCATACATATGAGCGTGCCATTATCATATTTTCTTTCACTTTTTATTTTATTCTAAGTACAAATCTTAATTGTAAAGTCTGTATCTGTATTTTGTTGTTGTTGTTGCTGTTTTGTTTGATACAGTTTCACTGTGTACCTTGGGCTGGTCTAGAACTTGTGGTTCTCCTGTCTCAGCCTCATAAGTGCTGAGGTTATGGGCATGTACCTAGCTATTTTTGTTTCCTGTGTAAGAAATAGTGTCTTACTCTAAAATCACAAAGTTATTCCTTTATCTTCTGGAGTTTTCATCATTTTTCTCTATTATTTTAGTCTGCAGTCCACATAAAATAGTTTTTGTCATTTAAACATAATCATCTTTAGAATATTCTGTGCAAGGGTTGCTCTGATTATAATGAGAATTTTAGTGCAGTCTCGACCCACTGGGCTCAGCCACCTGTCTTCATTTTTGTGAGCGAAAGAAATGTATAATAAAAAAGGAGAGTTAATCAACATGCATTAGGAAGAGGAACAAAAAGAGGGGTCCCCATGACCATCTTAGATAGAGGAAGCATGATGTTGGGTGGGGCAGGAGGTTTGGAAAGCTAAGCACTGTTGATCAGGGTGTGGTCTGTTTATTGTCTCTTTTCTGGTTCTGCAAGGTGGTCAGAAGGAGTTCTTACTACAGTAAGGGACAAGCTGCTTTTCAGATAATTAGTCATGCTCCAGAGTGCTGCCTTGCTGTCATGGACAGTACCCTCATTTGGCTCATGGTCTGTTCTGTGAGGTTCTGTTTCTGGAATCCATGGTGACTGCAGGTTTAGGACACTGACTGGAGACCTTTTGACACTTTGTGGGGATCTGGAATAGGACATTATAAGATGCCTCAGGTACTCTTCTTATCTTTGTGCCTTCCTCCTTGAAGTGAAATGAGAGGTTAGTTACTACCTACTCCTAGGTAGTGATTATCATGCCTGTGTGCAGAATTAAGGAGTATAGTTGCAAAGTGAAGGGGGAGTTACCAGGGTTTTATCTTGCTTTTGGTTACCTTGTGGGCTCAAGGGAGGAGTCAGTGGTTTTAGCAAAGGGAGGTTTTTAAACAACTTTTTACCAAACCAGCTCTATTTTGACATGAAACAGTGATACTAAAGACACATATGTAGAAGATATATTTATCAGCAAAGTACATTTTACCAAATTCTTTAGAAATTAGGAAAGCCTGTGATTTAAGTAATACACTATCCTGGTCTTTTGGGGAGAATTGGGATTTGAAAAAAAATTTTTTTTTCAATCCTGATTGGTTATTTAATTCCTTTGGGTTTTTTTTGGAGGTGTCTTTGATAAACTTAAGTAAAAGAGCTGAGGGTAGTAATTTCTGGGTGCTTACAACAATAATTGTTTAAATAATTGTATTTGTAGTAATGTAGACACTCGAGTTAGTCCTTCAGCAGAAGCCAAAATATTTGTTGTAGAGGCTGGAGAGCTAGCCTAGTGTCTAAGAGCTGCTGTTGCAGAAAACCAAAGTTTGGTTTCTAGCACCCACACTGGGCAGCTCACAACCACCTATAACTCCATTCCCAGGGTATCAAACTCCTCCTTCAGGCCTCCTTGGGCTGTCTTCTACTGTATGCCCACGGCATACATTCTCTCTCTCTCTCTCTGTCTCTCTCTCTCTCTCTCTCTGTCTCTCTCTCTCTCTCTCTCTGTCTCTCTCTCTGTCTCTCTCTCTCTCTCTCTCTCTCTCTCTCTCACTCACACACACACACATAAATTAAAAATGAAAATAAATATTTGTGGTAGTATTATTCTAAAATTTATAGTTATTTGAAGATTATGTTCTATCACTCAATGAGCCAAAATAACTTATTCTTAAATTTTTACCAAGATGAACAAATTTGATCCATTTGAAATAGATTGGTTTTGACTTTTTACTACATATTTATTATCATTTTATAACCTTGGTGATCTATACTAGGATTATAATGAAAAGGATTGTCTGATACATTTTAGCATTGAGAGTTCAGATGTGTAAGTAAGACAGAACTCTTGCTTGGACAGGTACTGTGGCTTATTCTGTAATTTCTGCATCCAGAAGGCCGAAGCAAGAGAATAGAGAGATCACCTTTCAGCCTTGGCTGTATAACACGACTCTCAGAAAAACCAAGGTCTGGGGCTGTAGCTGAGTGGTAGGATGTTTGCTTTGCAAGGCGAATCAATACCCAGCACCAGGAGACAGACTTCTCTCTTACCATAAATGAATAAAATTTTGAAAACATTTGCTTAAGATATAGTGTACATCTCCAATCATGGTGGTGTGCACTTTTAATCCCAGCACTCAGAGGCAGAGGCAGGCGAGAATCTCTTGAGTTTGAGGATAGCCTGGTCTACAGAGCAAGTTTGAGGCCAGTCAGGGCTGTACAGAGAAACCTTGTCTTGAAAAACCAAAAAAAGAAGGTGTGGAGGGAGAAATATAGTGTACAGCAAAGATAGTTTTTAGGATTAATGGTATGGAAATCAATAATCATGAAATTTTGACCAGTATGGATATAAATTGTGTCCTTGGAGCTCTATTTTTAGAAATGAGTATTGAAAGTAGGATTCTTAGAATGTATACATTAATTGTTTGCATGTAAATGTATTTCATAAAAAACTTTTTGAGAACGTAGTCTCCTAAATACAGTTTAGTACTTCAGACATAGCATTTTGGGCAATTGGAATTGGTCAGAAACATTTGCAAAATTATGTCCCCACTGTTTCTCTTTTTATCTTTTTCTTTTTTCTTTTGATTACTAGTCTGAGCATCTGCTGTAATTTTTCTTTACCACATAGTTTGCTTCCAACCATCTTTAAAAATATCTTTAAATAATACTAACTTTTAGTAAATTTATTAGTAAACACAAGCCATTATTTTAAAACTTGCTTTATTAATTTAGCATTAATTTTGCTTTTCAGCGGGGATCTGATGAGCTTCTTTCTCCTGGTGTCATTAACGGACCTTCTACCATGAACAATTCTACTCCTTCTGCAAGTGTGTATGGTAAGTTTTGCCCCTCCCCCCACTTTCTTTCTGTGAGCCCCCCCCCTTCATTATTTCTTATATGCCACTATTGACAGTAAAAATCTGTGCGAATTTTACTCAACGAGAAGTAGAAGAGTCAGTTAAGGAAAAAAGATGGTATTTGTTGAAGAAATTTATGAATGAGTCCACCATATTTTAATCTACCAAAAAATTAATGGGAAAGATTTTGTAGGAAGAGGATTTGTTACTATGAACATGTGAACAGAGTGATCTGGGAATTGAGACTAAAGCCAACTTTGTAAAGTTGAACTCACATTGGGTTCATCAGAGAAGAGGCTGGGGAGATACGTCTATAGTTTAGTGGGTAAGTCTTGCAGTGCAAGCATGAGGGCCTGACTGGATGGCCAGTACCCATGTCTGTAACCCCAGTGGTGGGGTGTGAGGGATGGAGAGGAGAAAGAATCGTTGGGGCTTGCTAGCCAGCCAGTCTAGCCAAAACAGGAAGCAGCTCTAGGTTTACTGTGAGACCCTGTCTCAAAAAATGAGGTGAAGAATGATAGAGGAAGAAAACCTCAATCACCTTCTGGCCACTGTAAGTACATGCATGCCATCAGTTAGCAGAGGATGAATGCTGGCACTCACTACCTTTTCCTTTTTATTCATTCGAGGAGCCTAGCTCATGGAAAGAGACGGCCCACATTTACTGAAGTTGGGTCTTCCCACTTCAATAAAGCCTCTTTCTTTGGAAACCCTTCCTAGATAACACCCAGGGGTTTGTCTCCCAGATGACTCGAAGTATCCTAAAGTTGACAGTCAGGATTAACCAGAACACTCAAGAATAACTTGGAAGTGCTGAAAATCTGCAAATGGCCTGACTTGCCCTTGAAGTTTTTGTGTGTGGGATATATTTGCCTTTGTTTTTAGAGCTCTTAGGTGTTGCATGTGAGGTACAGACAGGCTTGAGCACCATTACTGAAAATTTCACTATCCTTCTCAGGAGTGATCTAACTCCCCAGAGTTGTCTCCTCCTGGAATTCCAGTTGAACTTGTATAGGACCAGCACACCTACCTGTCTTGCTTGGTTTTAGCTTCTCATATATTTTGTCATTTCTTTCTCCTTAAGAAAATGCTGTTTTGGATAATTAGAGTACTTTTCTGATTCACTCATTTGGCCTTCTCTGTTTGCTGTGTAAGCATGGGAGGGGCCTGACTTAGATTGCCAGTACCCAGGGAAAGGCTAGTCACTGCCCATCTCTGTAACCCTGGTGTGAGAGGTGAATGGAGAACCCTTGGGGCTCCATTGGGTATTTTGGAGTTTTATAGTTTTCATTTCTCTATACCTGCCTGCCTGCTTGCCCGCCCGCCCGCCCATCCGTCTATTCTTCCATCCATTTATCTTCTGCCAAGGGGCGAGGGGAATGTTGTTAGGGATCTAATCTAGTCCTTGCAAATGCTGGGCAGGCCCTACTCATCCAGCCTTGTTTGATTCATGCACCTCCTAGATTGTCCTGTAGATTGTTGGAGCACTGTGTCCAGGAAGGTGAGAGGGGGTGGGTGTGGCATGAGTGTGGGGGTGTTGTTAAATAACAGTACCTTGATTTTCCTTATGATTTCCACTTGGTAATAATGTAGAATAAACTTTTTTTCTTCATGCTGGGAAGTAGACCCAAGACCTTTCACATATTAGAATGAAGTTGCATTTCTAGAACCAAAGAAACCTCTAAAACAATGATAATTTAATTCTTGGTAATAGCCCAAACCCAAGTGTGTTCGAGCTTGTGATTTTTTTTTTCTGCCTCTGCATCCAGAATGCTTCTGGTGTTACAGGCATTTGCTACCATTACTCACTTGAACAATGAATGTGACTCACAACTACCTGTAACTCCAGCTTCTTCTTTCATAGGCATCAACATATTCGTGACATGCACACGCACATACGCGCACAGGCACACACGCAATTAGCAAATTACTACAAAAAAGTCACAGGAGTAGACTTTGATGCTTTCTTAAGATGCTTATGTAATTTTTCTTTTTTAAAAAGATTTATTTATTTATTATGTATACAGTGTTCTGCCTACATGCATGCTTGCAGGCCAGAAGAGGGTACCAGATCTCATTACAGATGGTTGTGAGCCACCCTGTGGTTGCTGGGAATTGAACTCAGGACCTCTGGAAGAAAGCCAGTGCTCTTAACCGCTGAGCCATCTCTCCAGCCCGCTTATGTAATTTTTCAATGACACAGCATGAAGTCTTACTTTGCAACGAAGTGAGAGCCAATTATACTGACTTGCTGAGTGATCTTTTTTTCTTTTTCTTCAGTAGAATCAGAAAAATTTTGTAGCTAATCTGAATATCAATTTTTAAAATACTTTAAGAAGTCTGGGGAGGCTGAGTGGTGGTGGTACATGCCTTTAATCTCAGCACTTTAAGAAGTCTGGGGAGAGCCGGGCGTTGGTGGCGCACGCCTTTAATCCCAGCACTCGGGAGGCAGAGCCAGGCGGATCTCTGTGAGTTCGAGGCCAGCCTGGGCTACCAAGTGAGCTCCAGGAAAGGCGCAAAGCTACACAGAGAAACCCTGTCTCGAAAAACCAAAAAAAAAAAAAAAAAAAAAAAAAAAAGAAGTCTGGGGAGGCAGAAGCAGAGGATCTCTGAGTTCAAGGTCAGCCTGGTCTACAGAGTGAGTTCCAGGACAGGCTCCAAAACTACACAGAGAAACCCTGTCTTGAGGGAGGAAAAAATATAGGGAAAACTCATTTCTATTGGTAGACTATAGTTTCCTTGTTTGAAAGCAGGAACTAGGCTTGCACCAGACCTCTTGCAAGTACATAGCTGTCTCATAAAATTTTTGCCAGGTGTGGACAACAGTGATAGGCTGATGATGCATGGCTATGATTAACCAGAAAGACAGAAGAAAGCTGAAGTAGAGAGTTTCTTACATACACTGTGGGGTAGATACAGCGGCTAAGCTTCTGAAAGGTTTGTGCCACTGAGAGGAGGGAAGCCTTTTACAGCAGTTGAGGGGGCAGGTTATTTAGTCTAACTTCATGGACCGTTTTCATGGGGTCCAGAGCTGAGGCAAGAGCCACATCTGAAGGGACAGACTAGCTTTCTGCCCTTGTTAACTATTAAGCTTTACAGCACTAGTTGTCTCTGGAGACTGATCTTTGGGGGTCAGGTGCCATGGATCATTGGTGTTTGTCTTGGAGTGTTTGTGTAAGACAGCACAGGTTGCTAGAGAAGGCTACAAGCAGCTGGATTTTGATTGTTAAATGTGGAGACTGAAGGATTTGTTTTTGGTGTTTTTTGTCTCTATGATTTTCAGTAAGAATCGTGTTCTTACCTTGAGTATGTGGCACCAATATTTTCATTTTAGTATTACCTCAAAATGTTTATTACCTCAAAACGTTTTTTTATCTTAGCCAGGACTCAGGAAGCTGAGGCAGGAGGATTTTGAATTCAGTGACAGCAAGTGCCTAGGCCAGCCTTCACTACAAAATTCTATCCTACCTCAAAGTGATGATAGTAACAATTTTTTTTAAAAAGATTTATTTATTTATTATGTATACAGAGGAGGACGCCAGATCTCATTACAGATGGTTGTGAGCCACCATGTGGTTGCTGGGAATTGAACTCATGACCTCTGGAAGAGCAGTCGGTGCTCTTAACCTTTGAGCCATCTCTCCAGCCCGATAGTAACAATCTTTTTACCTTTAATGTTGAACTCCTAAAACTGAATTTAAATATATTAGGTGGAATTACTCTTCTAATGTTAAGTTGGATTCCACTGAAAGAATTCAGAAGTGTGCCAGTATTGTGTAATAGTTGCTTTCCTAAAGTTAGTAAATGGTGACAAAACTGAACAGTTAACAGTTTGCTAATGGAGTTGCTAACTGTCTCTTTATGGCATATACAGGAAAAGCTGCATGTGAAATTAAGGGAAATTGTGAATTGATTCATTGCAAGATATTAAACAGAATAGTGATAAAGTTATATTTTATGTGTACTTTGCCCATGTAAGGGTATATGTGTGAGGGAGAGAGTGATTGAAAGCTGTTAGAAAAAGCTAACTATTCCTCCTTACTCATCTTCTACTGTATCTGCTGCTTTTAAATCAAAGGCTCTGTATGTTGTCCCTGAATTTGTAAAGATGTCCGTCTTTCCTTGATTAACTTTCAGATTTGACTGCTCTGTCTAAATGAGTAGATGAGACTGTAGCAGAAGCCTGTGGCTAAGGAATTCAATCTATAAATACCATTCTGGCTTTTTTAGGTACAACTAACAATATAGACAGATATATTTAAAATGAAGAGTTTTATGTTGCCTGAGGATATTGGAACATTGGTGCCAAGTTATGACTTCCCGAGGCATCTTGGGACCTATGGTTGTTCTCTTTAATGTTGTTAATGTTCTTTTCAAATCTCATCCTCTGGGCTGCTGAGGTGCTCGGGAGGTAAGGTACTTGCTGCCAAGCCAGGTTTTACATGTGAAGGAGAGACCCGACTCCTCTTGTCCTTTGACTTCACAAGTCTGCTGTGACACAAACATGTCTGCACATGCACACGTGTGTACACACCAGATCAGTAAATACAATGTAGCTAAAAAGAACAGAAACCTTTCTTTCTTGTAGCTACATATCCTGTAAGAGATTTAAATTATGAAGCTTAGTTCTAAAACAAAGAATATCTCTTCCTATGAGCTTTACCTGTAAAACAGACTTGAAGAGATTTTTTATTCAACTTACTTTAAATTTATGTTACTATAATATACTGGTTTCACTGGTGTGTGTGTGTGTGTGTGTGCGCGCGCGTACACAGGGCAATGTTTTTTATTTGGCAACTTGAACATGGTTCTGTGCTGTTAAGGTTTTTTTCTTTTATGCCTTCTAATAATTATGAAAAAGAATTCCATACTTCATGAATTCTACTATCCCTTTAAATATAGTTGTATAAACTAATGGCAGAAACTGTGATACTATTTTTTCTTATTCTTGTTTTTATTTCAGCCTATTGTTACTCAGATTAAACAGCTACTTTCAAAATCTTCCTTTTGGTTAGAGGTGGTTTTGACTAATAAGTAGTATTATATGGGATCTGTGGGGCATCTCTGTATACTGTTTTTCTTTTCTCCTACTGCTTGGAGGAGTTCTGTCTTCTGTCTGAGATTTTAAGGATGAGGATTACATTTTAGCAAGAGACAAAACCTAAAGTCTTGAGGCATTTATAGTGTTGTATGTTGCTATTAACTAAATATATAATACTAACTTCACAAGTATAATGTTAAATGAAAGTCAGTGTATGTTACATGATTGGGTCAATTATGTAATGTTTAAAAACACAAAAATACTAATCTATGTTGTGAGAAATCAAGCTAGTGATATACTTGGAAGATAAATTTAAATGGAAAGAGGAAAGAAAGACTCAAGTATATATAACACTTGCGTGTTTCTGTGTGAGTGAATGCTGTTGTGTGTGGGTGTCTCAGGATACCAGTAGAGGGTGTTGGATCCCTTAGAACTGGGGGTGTAGGTGGTCATCAGCCACCTACCTGGTGTGGATGCTGGGAATTGAACTCAGGTCCTCTGGGAAGAGCATCAACAAGAGGTTTTAACCTCTGAGCTGTCTTTCCAGCCCAGTGTTCGGCTGCTGATTATGTAGTCCATTTATTTATGGAGCTATGATAATAGTTATACTAAAATTCATTATATGACTCCAGTGTAAAACAAAAGCTATAGGGAAATACTTTGATTGATACAATTATGAATTCTAACATGTACACAAGATGAACACAGTATGTACATGGTTGAATGTGTATGTGATTAAGACTCTTAGTGGTCCCTATGATGTCTGTTTTCCTTTCCTTTCAAAACAGTTCTCAAATTATTACTAAACTTGCATATAAGAATAAAAATCCAATTTCCTTCTCCTCCTTGAAACTGGATGGTCAATAGAAAAAGAAGATTGACAAGGATGAAGTTCAGCTTTACCTTTCCTTTTACCTCTCCACTAGGGAAGGGAATGACAGTGATTGTGGTGGTTTGACTAAGAATGCCTCAGTAGGGCCATATATCTGAAGGCTTAGTCATCAGGGAGTGGTACTACTTGAGAAGGATTAGAGGTGTGGCCTTGTTGGAGGAAGTGTACCTCTGGGAGGGTTGGGGTAGGGTGGGGGGTTCGGAAGCCCAAGCTAGGCTCAGTCTCAGTCTATCTCTCAGCCAGTGGATCAAGGATGTAGCGCTCACCTACTTCTCCCGCATCATGTTGTGCTACCATGTTCTCAGCCATAATGATAATGAACTAAACCTCTGGAACTGCAAGCAAGCCCTCACTGAAGTGCTTTATTTTATAAGAGTTGCCTTGGTTGTGGTGTCTCTCCACAGAATAGAACAGTGACTAAGAAGTGATAGAGTGCTATTTTACATTTTAAGAAAGTAGTCGTAAGTTACAAGAAGATCATGTTAACAATCTGGTTCCTAATCAAGAAGTCAAATCTCCTGTCCCCTACCCATATTTCAGAAGATCTAGAAATATTCCCAAGTCTGTAGTTTGGGGTTTGAATTATAGCACTCTCATTTCTATTTTGAGTTAAGTAACATATGAAATAATATGCCCATGATTGGCCTAGCTTAATCCATACATACGAGAACAGGTCCAAAACAGGAAGTTGTAAAATACGTCACTACAGCAAATAAATGGAGACAAAACCTTATAACAAGTTAATAACATAATTAGGCCCAGATGTGGTGATGCACACCTTTAATCCCAGCACTTGGGAGGCAGAGGCAGGTACTTCTCTGTGAGTTTGAGGCCAGCCTGGTCAACAGAGCAAGTTCCAGGACAGCCAGGACTACACAGAGAAACCCTGTCTCGAAAAACAAAAACCAACAAATGAATAAAAATAAAAGCATAATTATAGCTG
Organism: Peromyscus maniculatus bairdii; assembly: GCF_049852395.1. Lineage (NCBI taxonomy): Eukaryota > Metazoa > Chordata > Mammalia > Rodentia > Cricetidae > Peromyscus > Peromyscus maniculatus. The sequence continues at coordinate 83,683,348 of NC_134853.1, read as the reverse complement.
TAATAAAACAGAAAAAGAAACTAACAAAGCATGATAATGAATTATTACCCAAATCTAGTAATCAAAGGATCAAATAATGGATGAACTTGGGTGTAGCTCATTTTCTATGACTCTTCTTTGAGAACCCGCACCCATTCTCTGGGGTATGTCTTACTCTCTTCTGAGCAATCTAGTGTTTAACCATATATTGAAATATCTTTATTAAATCCAACCCTGCTTAATTAAAAAAGATTTAAAAAGCCATTTTCATTACAGTTTAAAATAAGACAAATAACAGTTATAATTTACCACTACCATCTAACTTATTTAGAGGGAGGTGCCAATGAATAATTAACCGATTAGTGAAATGATCTTTGTATTTATATACCTGAAATTATTTTCATTACAAAGTCTGGAAGACTAATGACATAGCATGTATGAGGTTCTGGGTGCCATACCCAGAATTACAAAAGCAGCAGCACACTAACAGTACATGTCTAGTAACAAATACAGATGGAAAAATAGTAATATCTAAATGAACTTAAACATGGTAGTACTTACCTATGGTCCTCTAACTCAGGAGGCCCAGGGAGGAAGGTTATGAGCTGAAGGCAACCTTGGGGCACAAAATGTGTTCCAGGCCAAACAGATCAACAAAGTGAGACCCCGTCTCAGTTTCCGCCTCCAGAAAACTAAAATTTATGTGCATATGACAATGTTAGAAAGAAGTTACTTGACAATTTGTCATTTGTGTAAGAAACTAGCAGTTGGAGAAGTAGCCTAGTCATAAAGTACTTGTCTCATAAATATTTTAATCCCACAAAAAACCGAGAGCATGCTTGTAACACCACCTCGATGTGGTGAGACGAGAGAACTGCTGGCATTGGTGGCCATCTGTTCCAGCCTAACTGAGGAGCTAATTTAAATCAGTGAGGCCCTCTTCTCAGAGCGGTGGCCATCGTTCCTGAGCATGACACCCAGTGTTGGTTTCATTCATACATGTGGATCTGAGCACATACATGAAAGAAAAATACTAACTGCAAAGGAAACATGCGATGGTGACGGTATTCTGCCTCAAGTTTGGTAGTTATAATACAGATACATAGATCTGTCAGATCATCAAAATCTGTATTGCTTGACATTTCTTTAGTTTTGTGGTGGACACACAAGATTGGTTTCATTCTTTGAGACAATATTTCCCTGAGTAGCCCAGGCCGACCTCAGCATCTACAGTACTGGGTTATAGGGGTGTGCCACTGAATCCACTTAGGATACAATAATAATAATAAATAACAACAACAACACCCTGAGCATTGTGGCTGGAGAAATGACTTGGCAGTTAATGTTTGTTGCTCTTTCAGAGGACCTGAATTCAGTTCCCAGTACCTACATCAGGAGGCTCCCAGTTGGCCAGTAACTAACAATTGTAGAGGTTCCAATATTGCTCCCTTTTGGCCTTTACAGGTACCTGCACACACATGTGGCATACACATAAATAATAAAATTCAAAATAAAATAAGACCTGGCAGGTTGGCTCTCACCCTCTAATTCTCAAACTTGTGAGGTGAGGCTAGAAAGATGGGTGAATATCAGGCCTGCCTGGGCTTGATAAAGAAACTGTTTCCAAACAAGGGTTGGGGAATATAACATTATAGTAGAGTATTTGTGTAGCATTTTCAAAGCCCTGGGTTTACTCTCTACCACTGCCAAATAAACAGATAAGTAAACAAAGTATAGACACTTCCACATACATGATATTTGATAATTTTTAGTGTTTACTTAGTGAAATACAACATTTATAAAAACTGTATATTACTATTTCCATATTGTTTGTTAATACCATATTCTGTTTATTTATGCATGTGTGTGGGGGAGTGTGTGCCGTGGTGCATTCAGAGGACAACTTTGAAGACTCTTCTCTCCTTTCACCTTGTGGTTTCTGCGAATCATGCTTGGGTCATCTAGTTTGTTAATAGTACCCATTGAGCCATCTTGTAGGAGCAGCCCTACTTTGGCTTTTCATGTTCACATGTTTGTTTATGAACATTTCTGCAACTTCAGTTTTTTTTTTTGTTTTGTTTTTTTGTTTGTTTTTTCGAGACAGGGTTACTCTGTGTAGTTTTGATTCCTGTCCTGGATCTCCCACTGTAGACCAGGCTAGCCTCGAACTCACAGAGATCCGCCTGGCTCTGCCTACTGAGTGCTGAGATTAAAGGCGTGTGCCACTACTGCCTGGCATAACCAGATTTTTTATTAATCAAGTCTTTTAAAGATAGTCTTTTTTTTTCTGAAGTAAGACTTTTAAATTTCATAGATAAGATTTTCAGTTAGTGTATAGCAGTGTCCTGAACTACTGAAAACATCAAGAAAAAAAATTAGAATCATTTGACACCAAGTAGTAGAAACAATGTAATTTCTAGGTTGAAAAGTTTTGTTTTGTTTTTAAGAAAAACCAGATACGCAGTTGATTACTTTGTACTAGAAATTGTGCCAGGCATTTAAAAGATGCTGAAAGTTAAGATGATTTAGTTTTATAATTTCCCTGTTATCATATTTATGGAAAAATTTGAGGTATAGTAAGTAACAAGTAGTCTGTCCAGAACGGAACATCTGATTGGACAGCTGGCCAAGTGCCCTTTCCCTTCTCCTTTTTTTGCCCTTCCTTTTCCTTAATGGTGACCATGTATTTTTATCACGCAGAACAGTTATTTATGTAAAAATGCTTGTTTATAACTGCTTGTGTCTTGGTAGTTTGCCATGTTAGATCTGTTGATAGTGCAATGCAGTGGGAGTTCAAATAATTGCTCGCTTCTAGCATTCAGTTTTTCAAACACAGGATACCTCTGTCAAAAAAAAAAAACTTCCTTTTTTAAATTTTAGTTTTGATTTACCTATTTTATATGTATGATGGTTTTGCTTCCATGTGTGTCTGTGCACCATGTATGTACCTGATGTCCAAGCTGGTTAGAAGAGGGCATTGGATTCCCTGGAACTGGAGTTGTGGATGGATGCTTGTGAGCCATTATGTGGGTGTTGAGAATCAAACCCAGGTCTTTTACAAGAGCAGCAAATGTTCTTCACCTCTAAGCCATCTCTCCAGCCCCAGAAACAACCTTAGTGTTCCTTTATTATGTTTACACTATTCAGGATGAGTTTACAGTAGCTCCATGCCTTGAGCAATTTCTTCAAGTACTTAATGCCATGGCGGTCATTAGTGTTGAGCTCTCTAGGTCACAGAGCATGCCCTTGCTCAGCTTCTGCCTGAATGGCAGGTGTTTGGGGTTTAAGTCTACTAACAATATTGCAGAACTACCGTTTGTTATTCATATGTGTAAACCTGCTCATCTGCCCACTCTCCTGCCCTCCCTCCCCCCACCCCCCAGAAAATTTACAGTATCTGTTGAATTTTCTTGCCCTTTTCTAGGAGTGCCAAAATACTTTAGAGATTTTTGTGGTTAAAAACTGCCTTTAGAGTTAGACCTTAATTTTTATATTTATGGAACTAAATTAAGTCAGTTTAGGTGAAAAAGTTTTAAAATAAGGAACTAAAGGTTATTTTGGTTATTTGGAAGTCTGTCAGGTTTCTTCGAGCTAGGTATTAACATGGTAGACTTTTGGTTAGGTTGTCATATTAAATTCTGAGGACATGGGTGGGGATCCATAGGAAAGGAGATCGAAAAGGGACAAGGTCAGAAGTGCTGTTGGTGATATTTAGAGTGGAAATGAAAGAAGTCAGAATTGAATTTTGAGAGACAAGGCTGAGTTTCTTGATGTAGTAGTTTAATTCACCAGTAAATATGTCATTGCCTATTTGTTGGAAAATTTGGGAGCAAGTGTTGTGTGTATGTTTAGGATTATAGGTAGTATATTTTCATTAGTGTTAAGGGAAAAGATATTAGGGGTTTGGCAAAACTATTTTTCTGTCAATATTGGCAAATATATTAATAATTAAAGCAGAATAATGAAACTTTTACTTTTAAATAATTATATTCAGCCTGTCTTCATTCTCTTCTTAGAAGAAAAATATTTCTGAATTTCATATGCATAAACTTGAGTAATCATTATAGGCAGGTTAATCCTAGTTAGTAAGATTTAAATAAAATCCAGCTATGTGCTGGAATATGAGTTTACTTTTGCAACAGCCATTCTGAAATTTCAGGTCAGAACAGCACTCTTGTGGACATGCTGTACTGTAGATGGAAGATCTGTAGTTTGAAATATGTAAAGGGTATTGGAAAATGTGGATTTCAACCAGGGTCTGCTTATTATTACCGAGTAGGATTATCTTAAGAACACAAAATTTAGCTAGTAAAATAGAGTGATAGAACCTATATTGCCTGGGAAATACACTAACATTTGACATGTAACTCATGTATATCTCCTTGGTTGTGTTAGATACAAAAGGTATATTATAATCTTTCCTAAAATTTGTTGTTTTAATTATTTTTTACTTAGTAGTACAAGGAATTGGAAAAGGGTCTGTAAAACTATATTAGTGGGGTTGGAGATATTGCTGAATTTTTTTTAAAGATTTAATTTATTTATTATGTATACAGTGTTCTGTCTGCATGTATGCTTGCAGACCAGAAGAGGATGCCAGATCTCACTACAGATGGTTGTGAGCCACCATGTGGTTGCTGGGAATTGAACTCAGGACCTCTGGAAGAGCAGTCAGTGCTCTTAACCTCTGAGCCGTCTCTCTAGCCCGATATTGCTGAATTGTTGAGAGCACTTGGTGCTGTTGCAGAACACTCAGGTTCAGTTTTCAGCACCTATAGGGCAGCCTAAAACTCTGTAATGTTAGCACCAGGGACACTAGTACCCATTTCTGGTTCCTTGGGTACCAGACACGTAGATTGTACATACATGTGTGCAGGAAAAATGCTCTTCCCCATAAAAATAAACTTACATGTATGAGACATTCTGAATATTGTTCTGAACATTGATGTAGAGGTATAGTCATACCTCAGTTAATGATTGGCATGCATCTTGCCTGTTTTGTCATTAGTAAGTAAACATCCTAGTGTGTGCTTACACTTACTTACTACACACTTAGTTTACATACACACATATGGTATATGTGGTTTAGCCCGTGCCCCAGCCTGGAAGTCTCTACAGATTGTCACTGTATTGAATACTGTAGGTATTTGTAGTTAGTTCTGTGTATCTAAACATAGAAAAGGTAGACTTGACTTGAGTGCTTACTTCGTGAAGGTGGTATATATGACTCTTTATGAAGTAATATACTTCATTTATCCTAATACTTTTCCTTAAAAAAAATCAGACAACAATTAAAAAAATTTAATGGCCATGGTTAAAAGCCAAAAGTGGTTCATCAAGAGGTAGTTGGTTTTCTTTTCTTTTCATATCATTCTTATCAACCCCATAGCTCCATGAATTTCAAATCTAATAGACTAGAAGGTCAAGTGTGACAATTCAGTTAAATGCAGTATGTCAACCCAAATTAGTTTCAGTAATTAAAAAAAAAATCTTATGTTTTTTAGCTAATGGGAATGACAACAAGAAATTTAAAGGAGATAGACCTCCCTGTTCGCCTTCCCGTGTTCTCCATCTTCGCAAAATTCCATGTGATGTCACCGAAGCAGAGGTCATATCATTAGGTCTACCATTTGGCAAAGTAACTAATCTTTTGATGTTGAAAGGAAAAAGCCAGGTATGTAATATTTAAAGATCAACACTGAGTGATTATCTTCTGGGTGGTAGTATTTCAGATAATTTTTATTTTCCTGAACTTAAAAATTAACAAGTTGATTTGAGACAGGGTCTTTCTTTGTTGCTCTGGCTGGTATCAAATTCATAAGCTCCAGTGACCTTTCTGAAGTTCAGCCCTCCAAGTATCCGGGACCTCAGAAGTGTATGTCACCATGCAGCTCAGCTTTTCTTACTATCCATGACCACACATTAGTTTTTAAGTAGATTTTTTTTCCCCTTTGTTTGACAATAGGCAAAAATTAACACAAGGAACAGGAGTATTTCTTTTCTATTGACTTGGGATCATTTTCTTAAGCCCTATTTTGTATTTTACTTAATGTTTTCTACTATAGGATGGTTCTTAAACATATTCTGTAATTACTGATAGAGAAGTTATAATTATGCTTTGTTTGTCCAAATAAAGACCAGTTAAATTTTCCATACTATGCAGTTATCACTATAAGCTAAAGATCTAATTGGCTTTTACATGGGATTCAAGTGTTGGGAACAGCTAGGCATACTGGCACACACCTTTAATCCCAGTACTAGAGGAGCAGAGGCAGGTGACTCTCGGTGTGAGTTCGAGGCCAGCCTAATCTACATAGTGAGTTCCAGACAGCCAGGGCTGTGTAGAGAGACCCTGTCACAAAACCAGAACCAACAACAGTAACAATAAAAAGAGTTGGGAGATATCTCATTCAGTAAAATAGACTTAAATATTTAGCTATACTTTTTTTTTTAAAGGCTAGAGATTTAGCTCAGCAGTTAAGAGCACTTGCTACTCATGCAGAGGACCTAGGTTCAGTTTCTAGCACCAGGGGATCTGACACTCTCTCCTAATTCTATGGGCACTAGACACATACTTGGTGCACATATATATAGGCAGGCAAACATGCACAAAAGTCTAATTGTTTTAATGGATTGGTTTACAGTAGGCTAGTTTTCTTGTAAGAGCTAATTCCCCTTTTTTAAAAAAACTGATTGCTGTGAGTCTTTCACTCTGGTCTGTTGTAACCTGTTGCTTTAGGCTAGACTAAACCAATGTCATGTCCCTCATTCCATAAAATCGTTGAATACTGTGTATATTCTAGTTGTAGAATTATCATGTAACTTCTTTAATAATTTGAGAGACAGAAGAAAAGCTTCATTGTACAAATGAGTTTTTACATTCAGTTATTTTTAAGATTTTATTACCTTTTTTGTTGTTTTTTTTTGTGAGTTCCATACATGTTTTGATCATATTCACCCCCTCTCTCCCAACTCTTTTCATATCCCCTTCTCTTTCCTACCCACCAAACTGGTTGTTTGTTTTTGTTTTCCTCCTCACCTTTCAGAACAAATTTTAATGGATGCATGCAAATATACAATTTGTATGTATGAATGGGATACTAATTGATGTTTTAATTTATGAGTATATCATGTAATGTTTAAATCAGATTCAAAACATCTGGAACATTCTTTCTTCTTCCTCAACCCCCCTCCCCCCCCTTTTTTTGGTAGGGACAGGTAGAGGGAGCAGTGTCAGGGATTGACCTTAGGGTTTTGCTTGTGCTTGTAAAAGTACTTTACCTTTGAGCTACAACTGACAATATTATTTATTTCTTTGTGGTAAAACCATTTAAAATCCTGTTCTCTAGCCTTTTAATTATGTAGTATATTATCATTATTTCCCCCCCCCCTTTTTTTTTTTTCTTCTTCCAGTTTTTCAAAACCAGGGTTTCTCTCTGCCTTGGCTGTCCTGGAACTTACTATGTTGACCAAGTAAACTAACAGATCTGCCTGCCTCTGCCTCACAAGTGCTGGGATTAAAGGTGTGAACTACCACCCAATTTATTATTATTTTCTTTAATGATGTATTGAGAGAAAGCACAATCAAACTTTTTTTACTCCTATCTAAGGATAGCTTAGGCTCATTGATCAACTTTGAGAAAGTCTTTTGTCTCACTCGTTTTTTCCCAGCCTCTGGTACCTACTACTCTGTGCCTAACTTGTGAGAGATCAGTATTTTAAAAGAGTCTACGAATGAATAAGATAATGCAATGCTTATCTTTTGTTTTTAAGCATAGTTTACTGAATACAACAATCTCGAGTTCCATCCATTTTGTCAAAAATGGCAGGTTTTTTTTGTGTGTGTGTGTCCCCCATGGCTGAATCATTTCATTGTATACAGGTAACACCTTTATATATTCATTGGTCGATAAGCACTTGAGTTGTTCTGTGTTTTGGCTGCTGTGAGTAGTAATGGAATAAATATGGGAGTATAGATGTCTCTGTGACCCTCTGGTTTTGTTGCTTTTGAATAATACCCAGTAATGGATTGCTAGATCATAGGTTAGCTGTATTTAATTTTTTTATTAAAAAAAAAATCTCTTTACTGCATGCATAATGGCTACATCAATTTATGTTCCCACTTGCAGTACAAACAAGGCTTTTTTTTTTTTTTTTTTGAGACAGGGTCTCACTGTGTAATTAGTCCAGGTTGGCCTTGAACTCAGATTCTCCTGCTTCTGTCTCATGATTCCTGGTATTAATGGTACATACCATCATGCCTTGCCCTCCCCTTAGTATTTTGATAATAGTCATTCTGTTATCAAACAGCTAATTGTAAGTTTGATTTTTATTTTCCTGATTAGTGGAATTGTATATATATTTTTTTAAACAACTGTTGACCATTTGTTTGTTTTCTTTGGGAAAAAAAAATCTGTGTAGGTCTTTTATCTGTCCTCTAACCACCAAGGACAGGGTCAAACTAACCTCTCACCTTTTCTTCTTGAGGAACCTCTTGCTTCCACCTCCTACCTTCTGGAACTACAGCATGTACAATACTAGTGCTCTAACTCCTGAACTGTGGCGCCCTCGCCTTATAGCTGTGTACAGACAGGCCCAGCTCTATTACCTGGTTTTTAAAATAGAATTGTTTTTTAGTTTTGTAGTTGAATATTTGGAATTCCTTATCTATTCTGGATAATAACCCCTAATCAGATACATAGTTTGCACATATTTTCTCCCATATAGTGTATTTCTTCCATATATATCTCTGTGTCTCTTTGTCTCCTCTCCACCTCTTCATCAAAACCAAACTAAAACAGCAACATAAAAGTTGGATTTTTCAGTGTTTCTGAAACAGTTTTTCTTAAGGTGAATAAGGAAGCTTCATTTTCTGATACCTAACAAAATGTAGTACCTTCTTGTTCCAACTCAGACCCTAGTAGAAAAAATTTCCTTAACACATTTTTGGTTGTCCTGAAAATCTTGTATGCCCAGCATTGTAGTGAAGAAGATATCAAATCTAGGTCTTAGGAATTTTGTAGCACATTGTAATGTGTTACCTGTTTCTTCTGCTTTTCTTGAGTAGTTCCATTTATAAATAATTCGGACATGACACTGGATAATGCCTGATTGAGTTCATTTTGTTTAATAGACAACATCCCTATTTAATTTAGATGAAGTCACTAAGAATTAGAGACATCAAGTAGCATTCTGTAGCATTCTGTAGTATTCAGTCTGTGCTTACATGTTTCTTGGAATTGGTACGTGGCTATCACTGAAATCATTGTCTCTGCTACTAAAAATTGTATGGGTTGTATGTTCATCTCTAAGATTGTCTGTGAAAGGCAGTCTGCATGCAAGCCCGCAGCTTCCCTTTGTGTTTACTGTTGATTCTGTACGTTAACCATAGCTGTTGTCTTTTAGTTTGGTCATGGAGCTCTTTTAGTAATACATTCACCAAGAGATTGTGATGCCATTGGAAACACTTGCGAAGGTGGAATGTTAGGGAGAGAGTTGGTGGTAGTTTCATCAGCTTTCTCCCTGGGTAGTACTTTGGATTATAACTTTCAGATTATGAAAGTAGACTTCTTTACCAGTTATTTTTTGAAAAAACATCAGTAATACCTTGTCTGGATTCCATATGAAAGTTTATTTTTGTTTTTAAGATTTATGTGTATGTGTGTTTTGCCTGCACTCACATATGTGCACCTTGTACATACCTAGTACTCATGGAGGTCAGAAGAGGGTGATGGATCACTTGGGAGTAGAGTTAGAATTCTGAGCTGCCAAGTGGTACTGGGAATCAGACCTGGGAACAGATCAGCCAGTGTTCTTCAGTTTGTTTATTCTGAGACCAAGGGCTCTCTTTTGTGGAGAACAGGCTGGCCTGAAATTCATGGAGATACATCTGCCTCTGCCTCCCAAGTGCTGGGATTAATGTCTGCCACCCTGCCCGGCTGCCGCCAGTGTTCTTAATCAGGCTGGCCTTGAACTCACAGAAATCTGTCTGCCTGTTTTTACCTCCTAAATTCTAGAATTAAAGGCGTTCACCACCATGTCTGGCTTACTCAACATTTTAATAATTTATATTACCAATACCTATTAGATGCTTATGTTAATTTTTGATCAGTTTTTTTTGCATAAATTTGAGATACTCTTTTTTTTTTTTTTTTTGATTTTTCGAGACAGGGTTTCTCTGTATAGCTTTGCGCCTTTCCTGGAACTCACTTTGTAGCCCAGGCTGGCCTCGAACTCACAAAGATCCGCCTGCCTCTGCCTCCCGAGTGCTGGGATTAAAGGCGTGCGCCACCACCGCCCGGCTTGAGATACTCTTATAGGTAGTTCTGAGTGCTCAGTATGGTTGGTATGTTTATATTCTTTTTCATCAGCCATTAAAAAAGACAAACCTTGGGGCTGGAGAGATGGCTCAGAGGTTAAGAGCACTGACTGCTCTTCCGGAGGTCCTGAGTTCAATTCCCAGCAACCATATGATGGCTCACAACCATCTGTAATGAGATCTGGTGCCCTCTTCTGGCCTGCAGGCATACATGCAGACAGAACACTGTATACATAATAAATAAATCTTTAAAAAAAAAAAAAAAGACAAACCTTGATTCACTAAAAGTTTGTGTGGTGACACATACCTTTGATCCCAGCACTCAGGAGGCCAAGGCAGGGGATTTCTGAGTTCAAGGATAGCCTACATAGTAAGTTCAAAGACAGACAGGTATATATAGAGAGACCCTGCCTTCCCCAACAACAACAAAATGAAGAAAATTTTATTGCTGTTTTAATCCTATCACAGAAATCCCGGCAGTCTGCATAGCTAGAATCAATGCATAGGATAAGATCTAAATGTTAAGAGGCTTCTTCCAGTGCTGCTTTCCCATGCTGTCTCTCCCGCCTTGTATTAGTACAGTGATTATAGGCACCAACTGTCACTTGAACAATTCATCAGTATTGAATTCACGTAGGAAGTTCCTATATTTCTCTATTTCAGTAATTGATCCTTTGCATCTTATTTTAAAAATAGTCTTTATTTTATTTTCTAGTATCTCCAGGTCTTTTGTGAAATATGGTTATATTTGTGTTTATGTGCTATAAATGTGTACATGTGTGTTTTTAAGAATCCCTCAACACTTATATCTAAGCCCCAGGAGCATTAGCTAAAATAATGTAAGTTTCTGCTAAGGCGTGGATGATGATAGGGTGGTGGATAAGGTAGTAAGTATATGTTCAAAAAGATTTCTTCACAGGAGCAAAGATGGATAAGTGGATATGGAACGTAGGAAGCTCTTGGTGTACCTTAAATTAATGCTGTCTGCTGACAATGTATACTTGATTTCTCATTGTGGTCTACAATTTTAAGTTTTATGAAGTTCTTATCATAAATCTTAAATTGGGAAACCTTTAAGTAATTAAAAGTATTTCACATGTATAAAGAAAAAATTCACAAGTAGAGAAATTTTTTTTTTTTTTGAAATGTGATATTACCCAGTCCTGTTCTTTGCTGGTAATAGTTCAAAGTGCTATGTGAAGGTAGGTGTGTGTGTGTGTGTGTGTGTGTGTGTGTGTGTGTGTGTACACATATATGTACACATTACATAATATACAAATGTGTAAACACAATGTTTATGTGCATACAGTGCGTATAAACATAATGTAGATATATATAAAACAAAATACTTTATATAGATTTATATGTAGCTTTTGTTTTCAAGTATACAGGATGAGTGTTGGTTAGAAGCATAATTGAAAAGTGAGAAAAACTGAATGTGTGGGCTGGAGAGATGGCTTAGTGGTTAAGAGCACTGGCTGCTCTTCTAGAAGATCTGGGTTGGGTTCCTATCACCCACATAGGTTAACAAATAAAGCTGCATCAGCCTATGGCAGGGAATAATGGGAACAACATATACTCACAGCATACAGAGAGACATCCCACAGCAGATAGCTGCATATTTTAACAGAGGAAACTGAGGCGCAGAGGTGTCTAACCAAGTTACTGTAGGTAGGTGGAGATTTAAATCAAGTTTTTACTCAGGCCATGACATTTCTTATTCCCTGCTATCAGATCATATTGGTTGGCTCCTTGTTGACAGTGTTTAAGATGATAGGAACTCTGACTGAAAAAGGAATGTTCCATTTCATTTGTAGAAGAAGAGCAAATTATTATGCCCAGATCCTATTTAAGAATTTAGGCAGAGTAGTGCTTTTCCACCAACTGTCCCCCTTTCCTGCCCTCTAACAGGTCTTTCAACTTTTCTTGTTTGTTTTAAAACAGAAAACAGGGTCTCACTATGCTCTGTACCAGACTGTCCCAGAACTCAGAGAGTCTCCCACCTCTGCTCCCAGTACTGGGGTTAAGGTGTTAACCACCACACTCACACTTGGACTTTTGTTTTTAACGCCTTTATATGCCCCCATTGAATGAAATTCTATTATCTCTTTTGTGTACTCTAGCAATTTAGCCCCAAGATTTTAACAACAACAACAAAACCCATCAAATCATAGCTCCTGAAAGTATTTATTTGTAATGGTGATGCAAACATTTATTTTTACCTTTGTAACTATTTTTAGGCATTTGAAGAAACAGAAGTGAGAAAAAAAAAACAAAATAATTATCAACTGGCAATTTCCCAAATTGTGTCCGTCTGGCCCCCCCCCCCAATGTACATACAGGGTTTCTTTGTATAACAACTCTAGCTCACTTTGTAGGCCAGCTGGCTTTGAACTAACTCATGGAGATCTCTTGCTTGAGTGCTGGGATTAAAGGTGTGTGGGCTTCGAAAACTCATAATGAACCCAATTTTCCAAATTTATTCCATCCTCTTAGGAATAATGTCATGTATGGTAAGAAAGTAGGAGTTTAGACCAGTATACAATAATTCTTAACCATCTTTTGTGTTTATTGCAGGCCTTTTTAGAAATGGCTTCTGAAGAAGCTGCTGTTACTATGGTAAATTATTACACTCCTGTTACTCCTCATCTACGAAGTCAGCCTGTTTATATCCAGTATTCCAATCACCGAGAACTTAAGACTGACAATCTGCCTAATCAGGCTGTAAGTACTATAGGCAACTATAAGAATAATTATAGAAACGTGGTATCATAACTTAAAATTAATTTTCTATACTTTAGAGAAGAACTACCATATATTCATTTAAGTGCACTTTATTATAATTGAGTATATAATTTGTTCTTAAAGGCTTAATAAATAAAAACAGTTTTGTTTGGAAAAGTTGGAAGTACAACATTAGAAATGACACTTACTGGGGTCACATTCTTGTAATCCGAGCAATAGGAAGCTGGACTATACAGGAAGACTCTCAAAAAAAGCAAGAAGTAACATTTTCCCCCCTCAAAACTATTTTCACTGCTGTGGGATGTCTTTCTGTACACTGTAAATATGTGTTGTCCCCATTGGTTAATAAATAAGCTGCTTTGGTGGCTCTTTGTCTAAGAGTAGGACCTGTGCGATTTCCCTCTTCCAGTTTAGCATTTCTATTGGTGTTGTCCTTGTTCAGGTCTTGGCTTAGGCAGCCACATGTTGATGTAGGTATCCTGGATGTGGCTTCCCAGTCATTTCTAGGAGATAGCATCTCATAGCAGACTTCTTGTCCTCTGGCTCTTAAAATCTCTTCCCTTTCCCCCCATGGTGTTCCCTGAGCTTTGGATTCAGGGGTTGTGTTATAAATGTATCGGGGGGGGGGGGGGGGGCTGGCTGGGCACCTGACCATCAGTTTTTCTCTGCATTTTGACCAGTTATGGTTTTCTGTAATGATCTCCTGTCTGCTGCAAAATGAAGGCTGTTTGATGAAAGGTCATCTGTGGGTATATGCGGGAGTTTTTTTTTCCAGTCAGGTGCTCCCAAATAAACACACTGAGGCTTATAGTATTTATAAATGCTCAGCCAATAGCCCAGGCTTGTCACTAGCTAACTCTTACATTTAAATTAACCCATATTTCTTATCTATACTTTGCCACGTGGCTTGGTACCTTTTCTCATTACAGCATGCCCATATTGCCTCTCCCTACTAACTTGGTACCTTTTCTCAGTACAGCATGCTCATCTTGCCTCTCCCTTGACTCTGGTGACTCTTAATTTTGCCCTTCTTCACCCCAGCATCCTCAGTTTGGCTCTCCTACATAACCTCCTGTTCAGTTATTGGCCAGTTAGCTTCTTTATTGAACCTATCTAAGTGACAAATTTTCACAGCGTACAAAAGGATTGTTCCACAGTATGTGGGTATAAGCATAAGTATTTAGAATGTAAGATTTTTTTAATATAAAGAGAATTTTGCATGTATTCTTGATCTAGGACAAGAATTCTCCAGCTTTTTACTTGAGAGATTATTATGGGAACAGCATTTGTAAATGTATTAAATTAGTATTTTCTACATTAATACAGGAACATTTCCTGCACATAATCCTTATTTTAGTACATAATGACATATAATAAACTGATGCAGTATTTGATATTGTTTAATTGAACAGACTTTTTATTAATCACCACTCATTCTCTTTTCCTTTCTTGGTGATCAAATTTAGAGCCTTAAGCATGCTAAAGAGGAGCTGTACTAATGAGTGATAGCTCGGACTATTTTCTTCAACGAAAATTGAAGTTTATAGATCACAAATAAGAAGCCTGCTCATGGTTAAACATTTGAGCAATCTAGAAAAATATGGAGACAAAAAGCAAGCATCTATTTGACCAGGATAATTGGTGCTAATGTTTTCCTTTATATTCTTTTGTTGCGGTATCTGTGTATGTAACTGTACACAGATGGAATTCTGGTGTGTGAAGTGCTTTCATTTTTACTCCGTAACAATATTTTGTGGATGTTGTTCTATAGCACGAAACATAAAGCCATTTTTGGATTTTCAGTGACTGCTTGTTATTCCCATAATAGAAGATCTATAATTTGTCCAGGTTTTTGATAAGCATTGAAATGTTTTTCCTGTTTTATGGTTTTACTAATAATTTTACTGCAACAGTATACGTTTTGGCACACTTGGAGCCTTATCTTATTAGATCCTGTTTCTAACAGTGAAATTCTTGGGTTCAAGCATATCCATGTTTTAATCATCTGTTCCTGATTGCTTTCTTTACTGAATATTAAATAATTGTATGTATCTTATTGATAAACTCTTACTTAATAATTCATAACAATTTGCAGTAGTTTTTCTTAGTCATTTCCTTTAACTTAAAAAAAACCGTGTGTGTGCGTGTGCGATATGTTCATGTTTGTACATCGTAGTGTGGGCACAGATGTGTGGCTTTTCTGTTTAGAGGTAGAGGACAACTCTGGGCATCATTCTTTGCCTTCCACCTTGTTTGAGACTCTGTTATTTGACACTGAACTCCAGGTTGGCTGGCCCTTGAGTCTGAGCATTCTGTCCTCACCTCCATCTCCTGGAAGAGCACAGGGATACCTGTGGCAGTGCTGAGAGGTTTTCCACGCCTTGAGCCTGTGAGCATTCTGTCCTCACCTCCATCTCCTGGAGGAGCGCAGGGATACCTATGGCAGTGCTGAGAGGTTTTCCACGCCTTCCCTGGACTTAGACTCAGGTCCTCCTGCTTGCATTGCAGCAGATGCTTTAACTGGTGATCCGTTTCTCCTGTCCTCCTCTCACTTTCTAGATTGTAAGAGACACATAACAAATTGTTTTTCCCCCGAGACAGGGTTTCTCTGTGTAGCTTTGGTGCCTGGGTCTCGCTCTGTAGACCAGGCTGGCCTCGAACTCACAGAGATCTGCCTGCCTCTGTCTCTCCAGTGCTGGGACTAAAGGTGTGTGCCACCACCGCCTGGCCACATAACAGATTTTTAATGTTTGTTCAGGACAACCATGACTCATTCATCTTTGGAACTTTTTCACTGTTTTGAACTGAAATTTTCTGTCTTAAATAAGAACTTTCCAGTTTCTCCTTTTGGCCTCTGTCAACTACCATTCTACTTTCAGACTATGACTTTATGTTTAGATATTTTTTTTTCATTTAGTAACCTTCCTTAAGATTATCTTGTCTTTCCATACCATGTTCCAGTACAGTGTACCAAGATTTAAATGAAATAAAATTTCTTAAAATATTGTTAAAATGTATTTATTTATTTTGTTGATGGTGTATCTATGAATGTACACCACATGGGTGTGTGGTGCCCATGGAGATCAGAAGAAGAAAGCATCCGGTTGCTTGGAACTTAAGCTATGGTAGTTGTGAGCCACAATGTGGGTATGACAAGCTCAACCCATGTCCTCTGCAAGAACAACAAGTGCTCTCAGCAGCTCAGCCAACTCCAGCCTCTCTTCCAATACTTTTGATCGCTTTGGGTTTGATATTCAAGTCTTTGTTCTCTTGTTGGTTTCTTTATTTGTTTGTTTTGAAGAATAAAAATGGAGCTTTATTCTTTCTTATGGCAAGATAAGTTTCTTTTTGATTACTTATTTAATAACCCATTTATTAATCTACTGATGAGAAACTTATCTTAATTTTTCATGCATGCCCTTCCTGCATGCTTACAATATGCATTTATATACACTTGTTAATAAATATATGTTGCATTCGTTGTTCATGAATGCTGCTCACTTGGTATGCACTCCAAGTCTAGTTTGGACCTAACATTTCTATTCCAATCCTGCCTTAGTGAGCACTAGAGCTTAATCTGTTGAGGAACAATATACTGTACTGTCTCTAGAAATTAACTGATCATATTCTTTATAATTATTTTGTTAAGTCTTGTTTTCTTTTTAATAAATTGGAATTGGGTTGAGTTTTGTAAGTTTGGAAATAACTAACATATTCTTCTCTTATCCTTTATTGCCAGAAGTTCTGCTTTGTTTGTTTTTCTTTTACTCTTTCAGTAGAATTTAAACATTTTCTTCATGTAAGTCATACAGTTTTAGCAATAGTCTGATTCTTAAGGATGTTAGTATAAATTGCCAGAAGAAAAGATAATTTAATAAAAACTTAAAGATTGGATTATGCCAAAGGGAAACAGTGAGAAATCCGAGTTGCTCGGCAACCATGGGCACCCAAATGGCCTAGTTTATTCTTAGATAGCCTTGATTTCTTCCCAGCCCTTTTTTACTTTCACTTTTGTACAGTGTTCATTCCAAACTCCACACCAACGTTAAGTCAAAATGGAAAGTACCTGTTTACATGTCCTTAAAAATGTCGAGATTTTTGTTTGTTTTTATTCTGAAAGCCTAGGAAGTGGAGAAATTCACATTTCTTCCCTTTTTGGTTCTCTGAGTATCAAGATATACCCCAAAGCATGCATGATACTTGTTCAAGTCCATATGAAGTCAGTGTTTCTCCACATGTAGGTTGCGACCCCTTGATGGGTCAAAATAACATTTTCAAAGGCGTTGTCTAAGACCTTCGGAAAACAGATATTTACATTACAGTTCATAACAGTAGCAAAATTACAGTTATGAAGTAGAAACGAAAATAACTTTTTGGTTGGGGGTCACAACAACATAAAAAACTGTATAAAGGGTCGTAGCATTAGGAAGGTTGAGAACCAGTGATATGAAATAGTTTTACCTCCTTGATTTACAGGAGAATCATAATTATTAAATGTAATTGTGGGTCAATGTGAAAAAATGTAATTATGTTGTGAAGTACAAAATTTGAAAACTTTTTATTTTGGAGTTTTTCTTGACCTTGTTAAGTAGTTTATGAACCTGCAGAAATGACTTTGTCAGGATTTTACCTTTAAAATGTTCTCTAAATAATATTAAAATTAAGAGTAAAGACTAGAATATTTACTCTATGCTAGTTTCCTTGTTCTTGACTTTGGAAGTGTATTCTTCATATCACACAGATACTTTGTGTTTTATTTATTAAGATAGGGACATACTATGATGCCCATATGAGGTTGAACTCTCTTTGTAGCCAAGGCTGTCCTCCTACTCCTGTTCTTTTATCAGCTTCTAAGTGCTGGGATTACAAGTATTGCCACCATGCTCCCTTGGGCATGTTTAAGCTTTATGAGAAATATATCTCCCTGACTTAATAAAGTCCTTGTGCTTGTTTGATTATACTGCTTCTGTGTCCCTTATTAATAGTATAGTCATTCTAGAATTGTTGCCCCAATTTCTAAAAATCATCTCCCACAGTAATTTTATTGCATCATAATTTGAAACATCAGAAGCATTTTTATCTTCTCTCACTTTTTGTTTGCTTAAATGTTTTTACTTAGTTAAAAATTGCTACTGAGAACTTGGTATGTGGTATTGCATATTTATAATCCCAGCACTGGAAAGGCTGAGGCAGGAAGATTTTAGCTCAAATTTGCGCTTGGCTTACCGTGAAACCCTGTCTCAGTTCAAAAGAAAAAGCTCAGAATCTTACAATTATAAAATATATCATATTTTTCACTGCCCCCCACATTTTTTTTTTTTTTTTTGGTTTTTCGAGACAGGGTTTCTCTCTGTAGCTTTGTGCCTGGAACTCACTTGGTAGCCCAGGCTGGCCTCGAACTCACAGAGATCCGCCTGCCTCTGCCTCCCGAGTGCTGGGATTAAAGGCGTGTGCCACCGCCGCCCAGCTGCCCCCCACATTTTTAAAATTCAAAAGTTCTTTTCTTTCCTTCCTCTCTCCCCTTCCTGTCTTCATTCTTTTCTTTGCTTCTGCTCCTCCCTCCCCCTCCAACTCTTGAACTTTTGATCTTCCAGTTTCAATCCCCTCGGTGCTGGGATTACAGGTACCAGCATACCCCACTTTAAAAGCATATTTTCATTTTCTTGTTAGTTCTTTAGAGAGCACCAGTGCAGACTCTATTGAATGCTCTAGTGATTAGGACATTATGCACCATTGAATCTCATATTTTTCTGCCAAAGAGAAAAAGTGAAGAAAGAACAATAGCAAAACTAGCAGCAGCAAGCACTCACTAGAAATAAAATTAATGGACAATGTAAGTAAAGAATTGAGATGAGATTTGTGTTTAGTTGCACATGCTTTAGGTATTTAATCATTTTTAACGTGAGAGGAATGCTCACTGTGATAATGTCTTTGCCCAGATACTCCAGAGCTGTAATACCCAATGCAGAAGTAATGACCTATTATTTTGCTAATTGTAAAATTCAGCTCCCCAGCTGGGCAGTGGTAGCATATGCCTTTAATCCCAACAACACTCAGGAGGCAGAGCCAGGCGGATTTCTATGCATTCGAGGCCAGCCTGGTCTACAGAGCAAGTTCCAGGACAGTCTCCAAAGCTACACTGTCTTTAAACTCTGTCTTTAAAAAAACAAAAACAACAAAATTCAGCTTCCCAGTTACTGTAGCTGATAGCTGTTATTGAACAGAGTTAAAATCTAGGCTTTATTACAGAAATCTGTTAGCTGTAGGATAGCTCTAATTAATATCTTCCATATTCCTCTTTAACTTGTGTGTATAGAATACAGTTCATATAATATTTGCTCGTTAATTCTAATCTTGTAACTTTTTTTTATTGGTACCCCTCACCCCATACACATCAAATTAAAGATTCAAATGGAAATCTGAGTTAGTTTTCAAACCTATAAAAGCGGCACCACCCTCATTTTCTAGTAAAATCTTACTAAGAATCTCACAGAGGTAGATTGTGATGTTTAAAGCAAGACTGAGGTTCTAGGACCCCACACTATTGGCTATAAGAGAATGAAGTAATGAAACAAAATATTCAGTTAATTCACATGTTGTTCATAAAGGTGATGTTGCTTTGGGAACTAAACACTGGGTCGTTTTTTGTATTATCTGATATTTAAAAAAAGTCTGTATTATAAAATCACTTAAAATATTTGTACACTAGCATTTTTGAAAGGATTATGTTCACCTTAGCATATGTAGACATTGGAATTGATAGAGAGATTAGTGTGGCCTCTGTACTCATACAGATTTGAGAAGTATTCTGTATATTAAAAAAAAAGACTAATTTATAAGGAACAAAAGTGTTTAAAATAGACAAAGAACATATTCATAGCCAGGGACAATGGTACATGCCTTTAATTACAGCACTTGGGAGGCCAAGAGAGGCAGATCTCTGAGTTCAAGAACAGCCTGCTCTACCTAGTTAGTTCTAGGACAGCCAGAG
Organism: Peromyscus maniculatus bairdii; assembly: GCF_049852395.1. NCBI lineage: Eukaryota > Metazoa > Chordata > Mammalia > Rodentia > Cricetidae > Peromyscus > Peromyscus maniculatus. Next base: position 83,663,315 of record NC_134853.1, on the reverse strand, counting down.
CTACATAATCTCAAAACAAAGAAAATAATAAAAGAAAAAGAACAAATATAGGTGTATTTTTTAAAAAAAAGGGGGGGGGGATTTGTTGAGTTAAGCATATAGAAGTAAAAGGCTCCCAAGTTTGATAAAGGCACTTAATTTTAACAAAATTCATTATAGCAAAACACTAAAAACTCAAGCATTTCACATTAGAAAAATTATAAACAAGACTGGGCGGTGGTGGCGCACGCCTTTAATCCCAGCACTCGGGAGGCAGAGCCAGGCGGATCTCTGTGAGTTCGAGGCCAGCCTGGACTACCAAGTGAGTTCCCGGAAAAGGCGCAAAGCTACACAGAGAAGCCCTGTCTCGAAAAAACAAAAAAAAAAAAGAAAGAAAGAAAAAGAAAAATTATAAACAAAAAGTTAAAACTACCACCAATTATTTAAAATAACAATTCTATGACTAACATTCTGGAATTGAATATAATGTATGAAAATGAAAGCTATGTTAAATTTGTAGAATTTTTAATTTTGATGCACACACATTTTCCATATTATTACCATTCTTGAGTAAATATTGCTAGCATGGAGGAACTTGCTGTAATTTCAGCACTACGCTGAGTTTGAGGCCAGCTATGTCTACATAATAAAGCCCTGTCTCCATTGGGGTTGGGGTGCACAAGGCCTCAACCATGCACAAAGAACCACAGGCAACTAAGGAATGCTGAGAACTAAAAAAATAGTCTTCCTTGGGCAAGAGTATACCAATTTTCCAATAGGAAAAGGTCAGCTCTAAAATATATATACATACAGTTAATGTTATGTGGGTTGTACCTATCCTCCTTTCACTTCATGTTTAAAAATAATTATTGTAAGTTTTGAGGAAATTAACAATGTAGAAAATATATGCAGGTAGAATATAAAGTTTCAATTCTCCAGCCTTTTGAGAGTATATGACCAACCCGCTCCTTCATTATTGACTGGTACTTCGTGTATGCTTCCTACAAATGGGGCATTTCTTCTACCAACTAGAATAAGGTAGTCAACACTGGTTTGGGTTGGTGGCACAGACCTGTAATCACATTTACTTAGGAGGATCAGGAGTTTAGGATCTATTGGGACCACACAGTGTATTTTTACAGCCAGCTCAGATGTGACTTTATGCAGTGTGGTACCTTGCGCAGCCTTGATGCAGAGGAGGGGGCAGTGGGGGGGTGGTGCCAATGCCGGGCTCTGCTGACTCCCCATGGGAGTCCTTGATTGGGAGGATATGGGGATGGGGAGTGGCTTGGGTGGGGGGAGGGAGGAGGTGGGGGCCTGTGGGTGTTATGTAGGGTGAATAGAAAATTTCTTAATTAAGAAAAAAGTACCCCAAAAATTCTTGGATAGGATGTTTGCCTGGTGTGCCTTGAGTTCAGTACCTACTTGAGTTCAGTACCTACTTCTGGACCACCCCCACCACCACCCCCAAAAATAAGAAATTAGTATTAATACATTACTCCTCTGCTACCTGTAGATCCCATTTGCGTTTTGCTAATTGTTCTAATAGTACTGCATGTAGCAAAGTGGTATAAGTAGGTTCATGTATGTGTTCTGTTTGGTTATATTTTTTTATTTTTTTATTTTTTTTTATTTTTTTTTATTTTTTTTGGTTTTTCGAGACAGGGTTTCTCCGTGTAGCTTTGCGCCTTTCCTGGAGCTCACTTGGTAGCCCAGGCTGGCCTCGAACTCACAGAGATCCGCCTGGCTCTGCCTCCCGAGTGCTGGGATTAAAGGCGTGCGCCACCAACGCCCGGCGGTTATATTTTTTTAGTCATTTTAGACAAATTCTGCTTTTCTTTTAATCTCATGACCTTAACATTATTGAAAATGAAAAGGCAGAGAGGTAGGCAGATCTCTGTGAGTTCAAGGCCAGCCTGGGCTACTAGTGAGTTCCAGGAAAGGCACAAAGCTACACAGAGAAACCCTGTCTCAAAAAAAAAAAAAAAAGAAAGAAAATGAAAGGCAGTTTATTTCTCAAAATGTCCCTCAACTTTTGTTGGTCTTATATTTCCTTGTGATTTCAGTTCAGGGTATGTATCTTTGACAAATATATCTAAAAGTGACACAGTCATGTTTGCCAGGCTTCTGTACTATGGAGTTAGTACACGTCTCACCCATTATTCATTGAGAAGGGTGGTAGGTTGGTTAGTTGTTTCTTGGACCCCCCCCCCCCCCATTGTAGCTGGAATTTTTTCTCCAGGTCCCGCCAAACCCCGGCAGTCCCTTAGCCCATTTATAAAATAAACATACAGACGCTTATATTATTTAAACTGCTTGGCCATTAGCTCAGGCCTATCATTATCTAGCTCTTACTCTTATATTCAGCCCATTTTTATTAATCTATACTTTGCCTCGTGGCTTACTGGTACCTTACATCTTCCTTGTCCTGCGGCTACAGGCAGTCTCTCCTTCTCCTTCCTGTTCCCTCCATTCTCCTCTCTGTTAGTCTCGCCTATACTTCCTGTCTGTCTACTGGCCAATCAGTGCTTTATTTATACAGAATGATATCCACAGCACCCTATTCTAAAAAAAAAAATCCAAGGATGCTAAAACCACTTCTATGAAATGGTATAATAGCTGTATATACCATAAGCACACATTGTTGTGTATACTTTACATTCCCTCTAGATTACTTAAAATAACTAATGCAGTGTGAACGCTATGTAAGTAGTTGTAATACTGCCAGGTGTGGTGATAGTACACCCTTGCAGTACCCGGCACTCAGAAAGGAGGATGACAAATTCCAGGCCAGCCTTAGCTACATAATAGCAAGACCTGGTCTCAACAAAAAACCCCAAGGGTGTGTGTGTGTAGATGGAAATTTTTTCATTTGTGTTTAGATGTTGTACCTGCAGATATGGAGGACCCAACTTAAAGGGGGAAAGAAGTAATATCTCATGCACAGGCATTTGGAGATACCATAAATGCTGTTCTTTACTAGCTATCAGTTGTTAGTTAGCATTATGGTCTTAGAGGCTCCTGTTTGTTTTATGGATGACTTTTGATGTTCAAATTTCTTGGATTGGGCCAGTGGGAGCCCTTTCAAGTTGTTTTCTGTATCCTTTTGACATATCACCTTTATCATTTCAGTGATTTTTGCATTCTGGAAAATATAACAAAAATACTGCAAAACCAAAATTATTTCACATTTACCTTCCTGCTTTTCCTGCTACAGCTCTGAACCAGTTGTTTTTAAAATTCCTTGTTTCATTTCAGTGGAAATGTATTAGAAGCTTGCTTGTACACTAACACCCCTTGCCAGGCTAGCTCTTCATACCGGTTCATTGCTTGCCCACTCCATGGACCTCTTCACCCTGCTCAGGCTGTCTTCATCACATTGGCTACCTATATCATTGTGGGCACCCTTCTAACTCCTTGGGCTCTGGCATTCTCAATCAGCTGCTCCCCACCCATCTTCTGATTCTTCTCATGCTCTTCAGATGATAGCGAACATTGAAAGCACCTTACACACACACACACACACACACACACACACACACACACACACCGTAGATATTTTCTATTCCTTATTTGGGTTCAGATTTCCCTTTGCAAGGCAGCCCTGGCTGGGATTTGCTCCTCCACTTGTTCATGATGTGCATGGCAGGGAGGCTTGCTTATAATAATGACCTACTTTCCCCACTAACACACCAGTCACATTTACGCTTATCTTAAGTCATCCAAAGACTTGAGAACTGAATTGTTAAGCAGTAATGCTGGAACTAAAAGCATGCACCCCTGCTCCTGGCTTTTTTCATGTGTGTTTGGAAGATCAAACCCAGGTTCCTCATGCCTACACAACAAGCACGTTATTGGCTGAGCCATCTCCTGAGCCCCATCTTTTAAAAAAGAAAAACCAAGCACACTGAAAACTTGGCTCTCTACAACTTGGGATATGTGCGTCCAGATAAAGTATACGGGAATGAATTATTGTATGTCATCTCAGCTTCAGGATCCATTCACTGCTTCTGTGATCAAAAGTGATAATTTTTCTTTTTTCTTATTTTTGGCTTGTTTTCTAGAGAGCCCAAGCTGCACTGCAGGCTGTCAGTGCTGTCCAGTCAGGAAACCTGTCCCTTCCTGGAGCTCCTTCCAATGAAGGCACAGTGCTAGCTGGACAGAGCCCTGTGCTCCGGATAATTATTGAAAACCTATTTTACCCTGTCACTCTGGAAGTTCTTCATCAGGTAAGGAACAAGCTCTCTGAAAGCAGAATCAAAGGTGGTTTCTCGAACTTCAGTTATTATCTGTTTTTTAAGTTGGGTGTGATAGCACACAGCTTTAATCCCAGCACTTGGGAGGCAGAGGCGGGCAGATCCTTTGAGTTCAAGGCCAGCCTGGTCTACAGAGTGAGCACCAGAACAGCCAGCACTACACAGAGTAACACCCCCCAAATCTGTTGTTTACTGATTTGATTGATATTTTCTTTTCATTATCTGCTTAAGTAATAAATAAGATTTACCATCCTGTTTCATAGAAGAAATTGTGTCAGGTATTTTTTGACGGCCTCCCTTCTCTAAATTTTCTTCCTTTGTTTATTTTGAGACAGGATCGACCTATATACCCCTGTCCTGTAACTCAAACTGTAGACCAGACTGGTCTCAAACTCACAGAGGCGTGCCTGCCTCTGCCTCCTGAGTGCTGATATTAAAGGTGTTATGTCAGTACATCTGGCCTAACTTGAATTTTAGACTTTAAAAGATGCATAAGAGTGGCAGGGCTTAGGATGTAGTTGAGTTCTAGAGACATGTGGCACGAATAACTTTCATGCATGAGATCTTACATTCAATTCCTAATACCAATAACTACGAGAATAATACCAAACGCTAGAGGGAAAATAGTGGATAAAAAATTCTAATTTTAACCAGATGTAGTGGCATACATTTATAACCCTAGCACTTAAGAGGCTTAAACAGGAGGATTGTCCAGTTGATAGCAAAACCCCATGTCAAAAATCATCAAATTTGAATTATTTTCCTGTCTTTAGTCATTGTTCTATTGCTATGAAGGGCCACCATGATCAAGACAACTCTTACTAAAAGAAAACATTTAATTTGGGGCTTGCTTATAGTTTCAGAGGCTTATTATTAGTCCATTATCATCATGGCACGTGTACACACACACACATACATACACACACACCCTTATAAATAAAAATATTTGGCTGGGCAGTGGTGGTGTACACCTTTAATCCCAGCACTTAGAAAGCAGAGGATCTCTGTGAGTTCGAGGCTAGACTGATCTAGAGAGTAAGTTTGAGGACAGCCAGTGCTACACAGGGAAACCCTGTCTCAACTACCCCCCTCCAAAAAAAAAATACAGGTAGGTAGGTAGGTAGGTAGAGATATGTATATGTGTATATATGTATATATAAATTCTGAAGGGAAGATCTATAATAAGCTTTAGTATATACACAGATATATGATATGCATTATGTTAGATAATCACTTATGTCCAGTGTAATCTTTGTAGGTAATTCATTAGTGCATGTAAACTGTCTTATCAGAGATATTCCACTAAACCAGGGCTAGTGATATTTTAAATTTACTAATTGGAAAGTCATCTACTTACATAATTTTCTAGTGAGTAAAACTGGGGACACATTCTTCAATAAAGCCATATTTCCTAATCCTTCCCAAATAGTTCCACCAATTTGGAGCCAAATATGCAAACATGAGCCTATAGGAGCTATTCTCATTCAAATCACCACGCTCAACTCCATGGCCTCTCCTAAACTGTGTAAGAAGATTCCACCATCTCTTTACTCAGGTGTCCTTCATGACTCTAAAGCCAGAACCACATGGATGACACTGTTGTGTTCAGCTGCTTACTTTATGGTAGAGTTAGGCACCGTTATTTTATCTCTCAGCATAAGCGTTGGCATCTCTCCTGAGGCTCTTTTTTTCTTCAAACTGTATACTTTATACTCCTTTTGCTTCACTTGCTCTTATCCGTTGTAGATCTGCCTAAGTGTGATCACTAATAACCACATGGCAATCAATGCTAGGCTGTTAGTCTATCAGTTTTGGTGGGGGCCAGGTTGAGACAGGGTTTCTTTGTGTAGCCTTGGCTGTCTTAGAACTAGCTCTGTTGACCAGGCTGCCCTCAAACCCACAAAGATACACTTGCCTCTGTCAGCTGAGTGCTGGGATTAAAGGAGTGTGCTGCTACCACCACCCACCACCAGCAATGGCTTAGTCTATTACTTTTAAATTTAGCTGAAGGCAAATTCTTAGGACAAGGACAGAAAATAGTCACAGTCTTAGCCAAAAATATTGCAGAAATGGTCTCTAGCCCAGTTGCTGATATTATTGTTCCCTCCAGAAACATCTTAAGCCAGGCTTCCATAGTCCTCAGCACTACTGTCTTCCAAGCTTCCACTAGGATGACCCATTGAGCTCCACTTTTATAATTCAGAATTCCAAAGTCTTGCACATTTCTCAAAAACAGTACGGTTGGGTTTGTCACTGTAGTAGTCCACTCCTTGATTCCAATTTCTGGGAACCAGGTATCTAAATATTTGAGCTTATGGGGGACATGCTCATTCAGACCCTCACATGTGCCTTTGGATATGTATGTCTAAATGAAGAATTGTAGGGTGTGTGTGTGTACGTTCAAAAACTGAAACACATCTTACCTGAATTCGAACATATAAATAAGTGGGCTCTTAGATACTCCTACTTCTACCATTAGCATTTCAGTTTATGATAGGACTTAGATCCTTTCCCAGTGTGTTCCCAGGAATGTAAATACCAAGTAGACCAGTTAGTAGGACTACTGTGTTTCTTTCAATAGTTATCTAAGTACCATTTTCAAAATAAAAAGTGCACATGTGAAGCATTTCCTGGGGAACTTTAACAGTCAAGTTTGTAGCCACCCTTGTCCCTCCCTAAAAGTAGTTTAGAGTTGCTTAAGTCATTGGTTTCATTGTTCTGTTAAATTTGTTTTCTGTTTATTGCACAAAGTAGCATTTAACAGTCAAACTACTGGAGACTTGATTTGTAACTGGTCTTTTATTCTGTTTCTTTCACAAAGATAACAACGACCTCTGTTACCTATCAGTAGAGTGTTTGCATCTGCTTCTGTAATACTGTTGCTTATTTATATTCTTTAAAAAGGTACTTTTGAACGACTCAACATTGCCACCATCCATCAGATGCACTTGGTGTCATGAGGTCATGTCCTAATGATCTAGTTAGCATTTTCCCCAAACAGTAACAGACTTTCTTATATAGAAGATCATGGAATCCTGAGTGAGCAGGACTTTTCAATTCACAGTACCATCAGTTGGGTTAAGACTTTCAGTCTTTAGTTACAGAAGCCATTGTTTAGTTCTTCTTCCCAGGGCAATGGGGAAAAAATCTTTACCAAAGCCTTTAGGCTTCACATACAAATGTTACCCCTATTTACTTATCCTCAGTACCCAAAATGCTTTAATACCTTGTCTTTTCTGGAACCCTGTCTATTTATGTTCTCTGTTCTACAGTTCAGCCCTATCTTTACTTCCCTTTCTGTTTCTTGGGCTTGGCATACTCCTTAACCTACAAAGTCAGTTGGCTGATGTCCATCATTCAGTCATCTCAGATGTTTCCTCCTTAAAGAGTCTTCCTTTACTTTAAGTCCTCTCCCTCAACACTGTATCTCCTTCACCCTGACTTAGTCATTGTTCTGTTGCTGTGAAGAGACACCAAGACCATGCAGCTCTTACAAAAGAAGACATTTAATTGAAGGCTTGCTTACAGTATCAGAAGTTTAGCCTATTATCATCATGGGGTGGGGACTGGGCTGCAAGCAAGCAGGTGCTCGACCAGTAGCTGAGAGCTACATCCTGATCTACAGGCAAAGAGAGAAACTCTGAGGTTGGCATGGGCGTTTGAAACCTCAAGGCCCACCCCCCGGTGACACTTCCTTCAACAGGATCCCACCTCTTAATCGTTTTAATCCTTTCAGATATTACCATTCCCTGGTGACTAAGCACTCAAATATATTAGCCTGTGGGGTCCATTCTTACTCAGACCACAATGCCCTGCGGAGATTGTGTGCTTAAAGTTAGAGGAGCTAGAGCTGGTTTGAATTTTGCTCTACCAGTGCACTCCATTTAATCTCATTCCTCTTTCTTGCTCCTATTTTTCTTATAATACTTGTATATAACCAAACATTATGGTTTCCTTTGCCTATTTATTGTCTCAAGAAAGGCAGACATTTTTGTTGCTCTTTAATTTGCCAGTACTTAAAAAAGTGTCTTATAATTTGAACAAGCCTGTATTTGAACATTTTGTTTCTGCTTATAAAAGCCTCCAGAAGTAGCTGGTGACTTACAGGGGTGAAATAAATCATTGACTTATTTGACTTCCTATTTTAATTCATACACTTGTGAACATCATTGTATCACTATCAGTTAATAACTATTATAGCCTTCTGTTTTAAAATTGTACCATTTGTACATACTATAAAATTGGTTAAATATTTGAGTACCTGTTGTACCAGAAGTTTTAATAGAGAAAATTATATTTTACATATTAAAGGGACTCATTGATAGGTAAGAGATCATGAATTTGAAGCCTACTTGAACCACTTAACAAGAGATTGTCTTAAAACAAACAAACCTTTTTTTCCAGATATTTTCTAAATTTGGCACGGTCTTGAAGATTATCACCTTTACAAAGAATAATCAGTTTCAAGCCTTGCTTCAGTATGCTGACTCATTGAATGCACATTATGCCAAAATGGTAATTATACTTTTCCTTTTCCATTATTAGTCACTCACTTTGGAGACACTTGAAGGAGCCATCACATCTCACTTGCTCCTTCTGTTTTATTAAATGTGCCTTTTGATTGTTGTAAACTGTATTTTTTCCTTCTAAGCTAAAACTTAGTGCTTTCCCATTGGAAAAAGCAGTTTTAATCTATCACTTCTCAGATCTCTGAGACTCATTGCTGTTGGTCACATTTAAATCTATAACTAAGCATAGCACTCCTGATGCAGTCTGACTGATCAGTAGATGTTTGACCTTGTGGTTTCATTTACTTGTCTTCAATCAGCCAGAGATTGATTTCACTACTTTTATAACCATATTCAGCTCTCATTGTTATTGAGCTCTGATATGGTGAAGACATTAAACCTCAAGAAATATGCTGCTGTCAATCTATGTTGTTTTCTTTTTTTAAGTGCATGAATCTTTGGTTTTGTTTTAATGAGACAAAATAACATACTTGGTCACATTAAATACAGCTCTCTTGGAAAGCTGTCATTAACCTTAATTCTGCTTTGTTACTTGTTTAGAGATAGAGACACAAGTTTAGCATACTTTTGTTTCTCATACAGTTTGTGGAAGTCTTTTCATTTCCTGTATCCTCTAGCTGCATGTTTATCATATAGTTACATGTTCTTTGGGTTTTGTGTCTGTTTTTATAAATTTGACTATTTGTGAAAGCAGGTAGTAACCACAAATAGCCCACTGGTAAATTTATTCTAGCGAAGGGGAGGATTACTGATCTTTGGTCACAAGTGACTGACCCCCTTTGTTTTTTATTCAAAAAAGCAATTATAAAAAAAAAAACATGGCAGATAATATTTTATGTAATATGACTAACATACTATTTACAGTGGTGTTTCATCAGTACATTATATTCACCAATATAAATTATACTAAAATGAAATTGAAGTATAAAATTAACACCTTTATATATTTACTGTGGACAAAATGACCATAATAATGGTGTTTCTATAATACAATACAATAGTTTTCCAAGCTTTTATATTTTTTCTTTCATTGATATGACCACTTGAGAATAATAAAACTAAACCTAGATCTTTGGCCTTTTGTCCTTTGCTCTCTGCTTAGTGTTGGATTGGTGCTGTCTCAGAAGAGACTAGTAAGTGAGTCAGTATGGTCTTGATAAAACACCAGTCCCTTTCTCATCTGCCTTAGGCTTTGGATGGCCAGAATATCTATAATGCATGCTGCACTCTGCGGATTGACTTCTCCAAGCTCACCAGCCTTAATGTGAAATATAATAATGACAAAAGCAGAGACTTCACTCGCTTAGACCTTCCTACTGGTGATGGTCAGCCATCTCTTGAACCTCCTATGGCTGCTGCTTTTGGTGAGTAGTTCCTTTTTCAGACACAGAGCAAATTTTCTAAAGTTAGAGTTTCACTTATTTATGTCAGTCTTTTTCTTCTTGGGTTCTCTTGTGACTTCTAAAGGAAAGCATATGTTCTAAGGAAACAAATACACCTGTATATTAAACCTTAATAAGGTAGTGCTGTTAGTTCACAAAACATAGATGTATGAAATTCTGTTCCAAGTTATTTTTCAAACATTAACACATTCATAATATTACCAAAACTACTTATTTGCTTTAAATTAATTATCTTAATGTTAGCTTTGATTTTAAATATGCAGATTTATAAGCAGAATTTTGGCATTAAGTGCTCTTGAGAAAAATAATTTTTCTTTTAAAGTAATGATAACTTGCTAACTGGTGGTGCACGCCTTCAATCCTAGCACGTGGGAGGCAGAGGCAAATGGATCTCTGTGAGTTCTAGGCCAGCCTGGTCTACAGAGTGAGTTCCAAAACAGTCAAGGCTACACAGAGAAACCCTGTTTCAAACAACAATAGAACCAACAACAACAAAAAAAGTAATAACTTTCAAATCAGTGTCCTAAATTAGCAGTTTGTTTTTCTTTTATTCAAACAGAATTGATCTTATTCTGTTTTACTTAAGCAGTAAACTTCATCTTTGTCTTAAGCTCTGTGAATATTAATATTTTACAGTAAATAGACCCCTTGAAAATATTTGCTTTCCAAATTAGGTCTGCAAAAGTAGGTTTGAAGAGTTAGTTTCCCTCTTATTTAAAATAAGTAAATTTTTACATTAAGTAAAGATTTTTTGGAGACAGGGTTTCTCTGTGTAGCTTTGCACCTTTCCTGGAACTCATTATGTAGCCTAGACTGGCCTTGAACTCAGAGAGATCCAACTGGCTCTGCCTCCCAAGTGCTGGGATTAAAGGCATGCGCCGCCGCCGCCGCCGCCGCCGCCGCCACCACCACCACCACCACCACCACCACCACCACCACCACCACCACCCCCCCCCCACCCCCCCCAGTTAAAGTAAATCTTAATGGCCAGGTATGGTGGCACACACCTTTAATCAGGAAACAGAAGAAGGAGGATGTCTGTGATTTGGAGGCTAGCCCTGGTGTTCATAGTGAGTTCCAAGACAGCCAGGACTACATAGAGACCCTGTCTCCAAAAAAAAAAAAAAACCAAAAACACGAGCAATAACAACAAAAATCTTTAAAAAGATAAACCTTTATGTAAAGGCCAAAAAATGGATTGACTATCTTGCATGTATCATTAGATTAATTTTCAGCTTTCTATATCTAAAAAGTAATATTTATTATTCAGGAAAGTTAAATTTAAGTATCATTGGGGTTTATTTTCTTTCCTCTGCTAAGTAACACCTTAAAATATTGTTGATACCTAGTAGTATTTAATCCTCCTCTCTCCCTCCCTCCTCTCCTCTCCTCCCTCCCCTCCCTTCCTCCCTCCTCTCCCTTTCTTCCTCCCTCCTCTCCCTCTCTCCTTCCCTCTCATTCATTTATTCATTCATTTTTTTTGAGATTATGTCTTTATGTAGCCCTGCCTGTCCTGGAACTCACTATGTAGACCAGGCTGGCCTTGAACTCACAGAGATCTGTCTGCCTCTGCCTGCAAAGTGCTGATATTAAAGGATTGTGCCATTATTACTAGCTCAGACTTCTTTTATATGTGAGAAAAGTAAAGCATTAAAATAAATAATTGGTTTTCCAAAGTTTTTCTAGAAAGTAGTTTGTAATTCTATTTTAAAGTAAAACCCTTTTGTCTTTGCCATTAGAAATCAGGACAAATTTAAGCTTACAAGAACTTGGCTATCAAATGCAGAACAAGTTTTATTACAATAATTGGAAAATATGTATATTATATATATACTGATATAACAAATATTCTGTTATGAAAGGAGAAGTGCCTTTGAAAATTAAGAGTTTTTTGTCTCTGAATATAAGATACTGCACAGTAATGTCTACATTCTAAATGTAATTTATCAGAGAAAAATATTTATGTCTTATATGAAAGTTTGTTCTCTAATATTTGATTTTTTCCTTGCTTCTCTTGGTTTGGAGACTGCACACTCTCCTTTCCTCTGACATCACTTTAAAAGTTGTGTGTGCACACATGTGTGCTTGTGCACACGGAGGCCGGAGTTTGACTTCACTTGTCGTCTCTGTCATTCTCCACCTCTGAATCTTGAGCTCATTTACTGGCTACACTAGCTGGCTAGCGAGCCCTCGGGATCCTCTTATCTCCACCCTCTTCTCTACTCAGGCCTTCATATTTGCATGGCAGGCACTTCATAGACAGCTATTTTCTTAGCCCTCTAATGATACCTTCTTATCACAGAAGTTTTTACCACTATTAATAAAGAGCACTTTTTCATTGGACACCCTTTATAAATTTTCTCTTCAATTCTTCTCAATTTTTATGTATAGTTTCTTGTTTTTTGTTTGTTTTCTTTCATTTGTTTGGTGTTTTTGTTTTGTTTTTCAAGACAGGGTTTCTCTATAGTTTTGGTGCTTGTTCTGGATCTTGCTCTGTAGACCAGGCTGGCCTTGAACTCACAGAGATCCACCTGGCTCTGCCTACCGAGTGCTCGGATTATAGGCGTGTGCCCCCACCGCCCAGCTGTTTTTTGTTTCTTGAGACAGGGTTTCTCTGCCCGGCGGTGGTGGAGCACGCCTTTAATCCCAGCACTCGGGAGGCAGAGGCAGGCGAATCTCGAGTTCGAGGCCAGCCTGGGCTACCAAGTGAGTTCCAGGAAAGGCGCAAAGCTACACAGAGAAACCCTGTCTCGAAAAACAACAACAACAAAGAGAGAGAGAGAGAGAGAGAGAGAGAGAGAGAGAGAGAGAGAGAGAGAGATTCTCTGTGTTGCCCTGGCTTTCTTGGAACTTGCTCTGTAGATCAGGCTGGCCTCAAACTCAGATCTGTCTGCCTCTTCCTCTTGAGTGCCAGGATTAAAGGCCTGTGCTACCACTACCCAGTGGTAGAACTTGCTTATGAGTTCCATATTCTAGTCCTTTTTGTGTAGAAAGTTTTCTTGTTGGACTGTCTTTGGATTGCCAGCCCTCAAATAACGACAGGAGATTTATTATCATGAAAGTTTGGCCTTTAGCTTAGGCTTGTTTCCAATTAGCTCTTACAACATAATTATCCCAATTTTTTCTAATCTACCTTCTGCCATGTGGCTCTTTACTTTTCCCCAGTATGGCATGTCCCGCTTGCTCTGCATCTGCTGGCAAACTCTATCTATGTCCTTTGATTGCTCCTCAGTTCCTCTCTGCCCAGAAGTCCCGCCTATCCTCTCTTGCCTAGCTTATCGGCTGTTCAGCTTTTTTTAAAAAAATATACTTATTTGTATTTTGTGTGCATTGGTGTTTTGCCTGTATCTATATCTGTGTGAGGGTGTTTGATCCCCTGGAACAGGAGTTACAGACAGTTGTGAGCTGCCATGTGGGTGCTGGGAATCAGGTTGTCTAGAAAAGCAGCCTGTGCTCTTAACCATTGAGCCATCTCTCCACCCCCCTCAGCTTTTCCTTAAAGCAATTAGAAGAAGCCTTAGGCAGAGACAAAAGCAGCCTGTGCTCTTAACCATTGAACCATCCCTCTATCCCCCTCAGCTTTTTATTAAACCAATCAGAAGGAGCCTTAGGCAGAGACACAGTTTTACAGTGTAGGAAAAGATTATCCAACAACATTGGCTATTTAGAAAGTTTCTCCCAATTTGGGCTTATTGATAGTCAAATTTATTGTTTCCTTTATATGATGTGATTGTTGTTCAGTCTGAGGAGTCTTATATAAAGAATGGTTATTAGCCCGAAGTTATAAAGATATTTACTTATATTGGGTATGGCAGTGCATGTACCCAGTACCCAGGAGTTAGAGACAAGGATTGTGAGTTTAAGGGTAGCCTTAGCTACATAAAGAGACCCTGTTTCAAAAAATAAATATTTTTTCTCATACAAAGATCACTACTTATATTCTAAAATTTATAGTATTTTAGGTGGCTTTGTTTTTAAAATAATGTAAGCAATAGGAATAGCATAAATAACTCCATATTTCTCCATTGTTACTGTCATGCCTCATTTACTTTATCATCTCCAATTATATTTGTATATATTTATAGCTATGTCTCCCACTTGAAACCATTGGACAGTAAGTTGCAAATATGATCGACTTCTAAATATTCACTGAATGTTTACTAAGAACAAAGATATTTTATGTGTGTCTGTGTTTTGTGGCTTTTTTTTTTTTTTTTTTTTGAGACAGGGTAGCCCAGGGTGGCATTGACCTCATAGCAGTCTTCCTCAGCCTCCTAAGCTAGGATTCCAGGTGTGAGTCAACATGTTTGGCAATCAGTATCCATAAATTCATTTGTCAAATTCAGAAAATTAATACAATAAAACTTGTGAAATTTTCCAGCTACAAAAATAATATATAGCTATTTTTTCCTAAAAACTTGAAAATTGTCAGGATTGTTCACTGAGGCATTTCTCCAGCACAACAATGAAAACTTTTAGTGGCACTTTGTGTATTTGTGGTGTGTGTGTGTGTGTGTGTGTGTGTGTGTGTGTGTGTGTGTGTGTGTGTTTAATAGCACACACAAATAAGTATAATTACTTGCCTGTGGAGGCCATAGAACAAATTTAGGTATATTCTGCAGGCACCGTCTACCCTCTTTCCAAGACAGGATCTCTTCGCTGGTTTGGAACTCACCAGTTTAGCTAGACTGACTGGCCAGTGAGCCTAGGTGTGTGCTTGTATCTGTCTTTGGAGGGCTAGGGTTCTGAGCACCACCAGGCTCACTCAGGTCTGTAATGTGAGTTCTGGGCATCAAAAGCAAGGCAAGCACTTTACTCTCTCGGGCATCTTGCGTGCTCTCAATGCCATTTTTTAAAATTAATGTTTTTAATATATATAATCGCTGTACATAGATGTGGTGAATAATGTAATATTTAAGTACATTACAAAATGCCGAATGATCACACCAGAGTACTTAGTATTTCTTTGAGTTGGGAAAAACTTTTTGTAGTGTGTGATGACTTAGAAATAGGTTTTGTCTTAATTTGTATTACCTTAGTTTCTGTCATGGGACATTTTTCAGATGCATGCAAAGTACCTGTTCTTAATTATTATAAATGATTATTAATGGTCTCCAACCACTTTTCTTAAAATTCTATGTAATCTCTTAATAAGATGAAATAGGCAGGCTGTTTTCTAACAGATTATTTCCAAGTGGAAATACAAATGGAAATAGCTGAGTCTTTGCTTGGACTTCTGCAGTCTGATTTCTTTTTATTCCCTGGAAACTGTTCCTTTCTCATTATTTCTTGTATAACTCCTATTGAAAGGCCTCCCACATTTTTAGTATAGTCCATAGAATCCCAGGGATCACTGTTTTTCCCATTCCTAAGGCTGTTGTCTTTCTTTCCTCCCTTCACTTGAGCCCTGATCATCTTATCGTTTATGTACTTTTTACTGGAGCCTTTTGTCTATAGGCACTCCTGGCTAAGTCCACATTATTCCAAGTATGTTGCTTATAGTAATTATTCCGAGTTTGCTTTGGTGTTTTCAGTTGGATATCTTACTGTCATTTCACACTTCATTCCTCCATTGGAACTGACTCCTGTTTTATTGACACTGTCACCAGGCTTCCTATAGAAAAGACTGGAATTGTTTGTCTAAATATACATGGCACTGTGCTTTGTAGTAACGTACTGTCTAGCTCAAAATGCCTTAACTTGCAGAGATATTTTCTAATCCATCATAGTGAAGTCTCTGTAATTCATACTCTTGTATTTTATAAACATCTCAGTGACAAAAATGTATCTCATGTTTGTTTAAACAGAATCATACCTTAAATTCATGATCCTCTTGCTTCAGTAATAGAATTAAAAGCATGTGCCACAATGTCCAGCTTCATTATTTCTTTTCATCAGTCCAGTACTACTTTAATACAGTATAGTTTAACAAGCATTTGATGACTTTCCATAAAGGAAAAAAAATGCTCCAGAGAAACACCAGAATCTTAGCCTAGTCCAGACTTAAACAGCTAAGCTATGCTCTTTATCCTTGAATCCAATTGAAAGCCCTCAGCCTCTGGAGACAGTAGGGACTTTTATACTTTAGGGATTACCTACTGAACAACTCTATGATTCCATAATGGTTCAATTCCATTTATAATTTATTTTCATATGGGCAGTTCATAGTGTATTGATAAGCATAGTTAGCAGGCAGTATTATTTATTGTAACCTCTCTTCTTCACAGGTGCACCAGGTATAATTTCTTCTCCATATGCAGGGGCTGCTGGATTTGCCCCTGCCATTGGATTTCCTCAAGCTACAGGTAAATCTTTTCAGGTTGAATTTCAAATGGTTCTTTAAATGAAATTTTTTGTCTTCTAGGAGCTCACCAAATTTGAATGATTTAAAATATTAGGTGTAACAACCATGGAGTAACTTGCTTAGTATGCTCAGCATCTTTATAGTTACAAACAATTTTCTCTAGTTCCACTGTGCACTTCAGTAATTCCACTGTGGGTTTGTTTTTTTTTTTTGTTTTTTTTCCCCAAGACAGGGTTTCTCCGTGTAGTTTTGGTGCCTGTCCTGCATCTCTCTCAGTAGACCAGGCTGGCCTTGAACTCACAGAGATCCGCCTGGCTCTGCCTCCCAAGTGCTGGGATTAAAGGAGTGCACCACCGCCACCTGACATAATTTTTTATTTTAATATTTTAATTCTGTAAGTTTCAGCTACTATCTTTGTTGGGGAGAATAGAATTAACTCAAAAAGACTGATTTTGAAATTAAATATTAAGTCCTAGTTGATTGATGGTTTTAATAACACTGAAAAACATGTTTATGTGACTGTTCTAGGTAATCTTTTTTAACAAAAGAAAACAGAAAACCCCCATAGAGTTTGCTTGTTTGAATCTCCAAAGTTTTAATTCTTGTACATCTGGAAGTGATAGATTGGTTTTCTTTCATTTTAGATATTTTGCTTAGACACCCTGTAGTTTAAAACAGAATAATATACATTAAGGGGGCTGAAAAAAGATCAATGAATGCTCCTAATTTGATAAGACGTATAAGGCTAAGTAGAGCACATACATATACTGTAGTTCTTCTTTTAGCTGATATATGTGACTGACCTATAGATGGTAGCAGCAGTTGAAAGGTTGGATCAGAAGGGCATAGGAAGTGGATCATATGAAGGAAAACATTTACTATAAAAGGAATTCAAGCTAGGTGTGGTGGTGCACACCTTCATTTGTAGCACTCAGGCCGAGACAGGAGGATTTCAGAGTTCCAGGCTAGCCAGAGATATAAAGTAACTCTATTTTCCCCCACCTCATCCTTCCAAGGGCATTCAATTGGAGAATGCTATCTGCACAGTCTTAAATTATTAGATTATCAAACAAAATTGGATGAGTTTCAAGTCTGTTGCAATTTAATTACATGGTGTATAATAGAGTGGTCAGATGAGAACAAAAAAATGTTAAACTCAAAGAACCAAATTGAGACTGGAGATGTATCTTAGCAATTCAGTGTTTGTCTAACATGCAAGGCCCTGGTTGGTTTCATTTCCAGTACAGCAAGATAAATACATTGGTTCCCTTTCTAGAACCAGAGGGTCTCTGTGTTCTTAAATACTTTGAAAGCAAAGGTATAAGTAGTGGTACTTCTGAGAAAGTGCTGTTTTAAGTATATAAAAGCCTTTTCAGTTCAAGAATATCTTGGGCAGTAATCCTAAAATATAATAAATTTATTGTTAATCATAATAGTATATATAGCACTTTACAAGGCGAAAAAATATTTTCCTATGTAAGCATACATATTTGAGACTTCTTTTGAAGGGATATATATATATATATATATATATATATATATATATATGTGTGTGTGTGTGTGTGTGTGTGTGTGTGTGTGTGTGTGAGATATATAAATATCAGAGTTTATTTAGTTTATTTTTAGCTAATTTTGTTTGTGGTCAGTATGAAAATTACATCCAAGCCGGGCGGTGGTGGCGCACGCCTTTAATCCCAACACTTGGGAGGCAGAGCCAGGCCGATCTCTGTGAGTTCGAGGCCAGCCTGGACTACCAAGTGAGTTCCAGGAAAGGGGCAAAGCTACACAGAGAAACCCTGTCTCGAAAAACAGAGAGAGGGAGAGGGAGAGGGAGAAGAGGAAGAGAAAGAGAAAGAAAGGAAATTACATCCACTTGACATGAAGGTGCTGGATAAAAAAGTGGTTGCAGGTAATAGGCCCTCTGCAAGCTTAACTGATTTTTAAGACCAGTGAGTCCAGTTATTCTGCAGATATTAATTTAATTAATAGAATGATATTAATTAAAGATAATGCCAACCAATAAGGAACTCATCTTTCAGACATACTATGGAAGAAAGCTGACCTTGGGTATTCTTTATGATAATCTGGATACTTTTTTTAAAAAATGTTCACTTTCTTGGCTTGAGTTCTACCTATCAAATGTTATTCTCCTGATAACTGGAATGTAAGAGTCTATTTTGGTGTTTTTAATAGGTCTGTCTGTCCCAGCTGTTCCTGGACCCCTTGGTCCTCTCACACTCACCTCCTCTGCTGTCACTGGAAGGATGGCCATTCCTGGGGCAAGTGGTATACCAGGGAATTCTGTTCTGCTTGTCACCAACCTCAATCCTGATGTGAGTTGAGAAGTGGTCTGAGTAGTCTTACAGGAAGTGGGATGATGGGTTCTTACATATAGTCTAGGTTTGTGTTACAATGCTTAAGTTTGTTTTAAGGATTTTAAATAATATGTGTCAACAGGATATATAGATACAAAACAGTGCTGTAACAGTAAAAACTGTCTTTATTACATTGTAAATAAACTTTTTTTAAAATTGTGCTATATTTAGTTATATTTTGTGTTATCTTTTTCAGTTTATCACACCACATGGGCTTTTTATCCTATTTGGTAAGTTCTTTTTTGTTTATTTTTAGTATCATCTGTAGATGTGAAATGAGCACATGTGATTCATTTAGTGATATTTATTGATTATTTTTATATGCTTAGTAATATGTTTGACACTGGAGCTAGAGCAAAGATAATGATCAGGTGTAGCAGGAATCTTAGAAGGTCTTATTAATAAAATCAAACCTGAGGCCAGTTATTGCGGTGAATGCTGAAGATCAGAGAAGCAGAACAAGCCACAGCTACCTCACCTTGCCAGTTCCTCAGCTGATCTTGTTTCCTCAGACTGGATGCCTCTGAGTCCTCATCCAGAATCAATCTCAGCTGAATTGCTGCTCGAAAGCCTGAATGCTTAACCAGCCCAAAGCTTCTAGTTCCTGGTCTTCACACCTTATATACCTTTCTGCTATTTGCTATCACTCCCTGGGATTAAAGGTTCACTTCTTGGGATTAAAGGCATATGTCACCATGCCTGACTGTTCCCATTGTGGCCTTGAACTCACGGAGATCCAGAGGGATCTCTGCCTCTGGAATGCTAGGATTAAAGGCGTGTGCTACCACTGCCTATCCTCTATGTTTAATATTGTGGCTGTCCTGTTCTCTGATCCCAGATAAGTTTATTAGCGTGCACAATATTTTGGGGAACACAATACCACCACAATCAGGGAACTTAAGTTTGTAGATGGTGGTATAAAGCAGGGAATGCTTATTTAGCTGACTTAGAAATGGTAGTTAAGCTGACTTGTAAAAAACAAGGAAGAATCAACCAAAGAGACGTTGAGGGTATATGTCTTCACAAACAGTTGTAGGCGGAGTTTTCCTGTCCTGCAGTCATTCTCAAACATCCTGAAGTTTATATTAAGTATAAATGCTTGGTCAGTAGCTCAGGCTTATTACTAACTAGCTCTTACCTTTTAAACTAACCCACATTCCTTATTTACACTCTGCCATGTGGCGGTACCTTTATTAGCATGGCACATTTATCTCCTGCTCCCTCTGCATCTGACTGGTGACTCTGACTACACCCTTCTTCCCAGCCTCCTTTGTTTAGTTGTCCTTCCTATACTTCCTGCCTGGCTACCAGCCAATTAGCTTTTTATATTAAACCAATCTGAGTGACAATTCTTCATAGTGTACAAAAGGATTATTCTACAGCAAATAGTAGCATTTGGAGATTTCCTAGAATAGGGAAGGTAAAGGAAGCCCAGTGGAGACTATGAGACAAACATGTTGAACTGAGACTGATGGACTGGTGAAGAGTCATAAAGGGTTTATAAAGTGTATGAAGAAATTTGATTCCCTAAGAAAGATGGGAAACAGTATCTTTTTTAAGCAAGATTAAGACATAATGACTTTCAGGTATCGTTTTGATTTTGGAGTACTGGGAATCAAATGCAGGACCACTTCTGTGGAAGGACAGAGCTACTAAATTATACCCCTCAGTCTTTATCAGGCTAGTGAGACTCTATCTTTAAAAAAAAAAGTTGAAAAACTTCTAACAATCTTTCTCTCTTAGTTAAAAGCATAATGATTAAGCATGTATTCCAATTTCATAAGACTTATACATCTATCTTTTATTATACTCACATGTAGTATTAGTATACAAGCATAGAAATGGGAACAACAAAATAAGCAATACTTAAAAATTTAAAGAACTTAATACAATGCTTTTCTCCATTACAAATATTAATATTTCACAAGATACATGATATATTTATACTTTATTTTAGAGAAATTGGTTTCATTTTAATTCGGTATTCCAAGGATAAAATATAAGGTTCAAATGGAAGTGTTTCATTTTGGTGTACTTGTGCTAATATTTTTAGTTGTACTAACATTTAGTTTAATTTAGTCCTTTTTGATATGCTTTATCTAGAAAAGTTCAGTGTTCCTGTTAGCAGATTTTTAAAACTGTTGTATTTGAATGTTAACAAATGGGGCAGGTATTCATTTCTAAATTCTTTAGGTGGTAATAGATTGTTTTTTCAGGCCTGGAGATTGAACCTAGGACCTTATGTTTGTTAGAGAAGGCATCCACTGCTGCTGAAATGGAGTCTGGTTTTTAGCCCAGAATATCTTTCTGCCTTCAGAGTAACTAGGACTCTAGATTGCTGCATTGTACTTGGCTGCAAGAGGATATAGGGTAGTTTTGGTTTCTTTTTTGTTTTGTTTTTTGAAGTTAGAGATGGGATATAGCAGTTAAGAGTGGGTACTGTTCCCTGCTTGCTAATCATTTATTTCATTTATTAAATTTTATTACTGTGTTGTGTATGTGATATATGTGACTACACACCAGCCACAGCATACATATCCATATCTGAAGGTTAAAGAACAACAGTATAGTCACTTCTCTCCTTCTACCTTTAGGAGTTCTAGCAGATGATTTCACTGGTTCTTAAGATTAAACAAAAAAAAAAGTTTAACATTTATTTACTTTATGTATTAAGGGCATGTTTTAGTCAGTGTTATATTGCTGTGAAGAGACACTATGACCACAGCAACTCTTATAAAGGAAAACATTTAGTTGGGGCTTGCTTACAGTTTCAGAGGTTTTAGTCCATTGTCCTCATGGTGGGGAGCATGGTGGCATGGAGGCAGACATAGTACTGGAGAAGTAGCTGAGAGTTCTACATTCATATCTGCAGGCAGCAGGAAGAGAGAGGTACTTTGGGATGGGCTTTTTGAAATCCTAAAACCCACCCCCAGTGACAAACTTCCTCCAACAAGGCCACACCTCCTAATCCTTTCAAATAGTATCACTTCCGGTGACCAAGTATTAGATCTGTGAGTCTTTTGGGGCCATTCTCATTCAAACCACCACAGGACATGTGCATGCTGTGGTGTGCCTGTGGAGGTCAGAAGCTAACTTGCTTGAGTAGGCTCTCTCTACCTTGTGGGTCCTGGAAATCTAACTCAGGTTGTTGGGTACCATATCTAGGCCTGACATTTTTAGTTTGTGTTCACAGTTGCTTAGGATTACCATAGTCCAGGTTTAGGATTATGCCATCACCCAAAAGAAACCACTTGTGCTCCTCTTTAGTCACCATCAATGTTGCTAATAATGACACATGTAATTGATGGTTGTATAATATTGAATTAATTCTCAGTACCTTTTGTCTGAAGTAGGTCTTTGTTAATAGTAAAATACTTCTTCATTAAAAAAAAAAAAAAGGAAATCTCCCATGTCTCAACAAAGTGTATGTATCTATTTAGTTGTTGGGGGTTTGGTTTTACTGGTTTTTTGAGATGGGGTCTCACTGTGTAGTCTTGGCTGTCCTGGAATTCTTTGTGTAAGCCTTGCTGGCCTTCAATTCAGAGCTCCACCTGCTTCTGCCTTTCCCGAGTGCTGGGATCAAAGATGTGTGCCACCATGCCCAGCTTTATATGTAGTTTTCAGAAAATGCCTACTTTAGTCTCGTCATTTTTGAGATGGGCAGTTGTAGCTGAAATTTTCCTATGTCCTGCTCAGTCCTGCAGCCGCTCAGAACAAAGTAAACACACAGAGGCTTATATTACTTATAAACTGTATGGCCATTAGCTGAGGCTTATTACTGACTAGCTCTTACACTTAAATTAACCCATAATTCTTATTTATATTCAGCCAAATGGCTTGGTACCTTTTCTCAGTTCTACCTTGTCATCTTGCTCCTTCTGTGTCTAGCTGGCAACTCCTGACTCAGCCTTCCTCTTCCCAGAATTCTCCTTGTCTGCTTATTCCACATACACTTCCTGCCTGGCTCCTGGCCAATCAGCATTTTATGTATCAACCAATCAGAGCAACACACATTCACAGCATACAGAATGACATTCCACAGCAGGCAGTAGATTCAGAACACTTGATTTTTTTTGTTTTGAATTTTAAAATCCATGTCTAGATTAAAAGTTGTCTTTAGGTGTTGGTAACCATCTCTCTTTTGTTTGCCTTGAAGATTTACATAACTATTTTCTTATTGAATTACAAGTGTAATGTTGCTTCTATACAGAGATCTACATTTATATACTGTATAAACTGCAGTATATTATAGTTCATTAGACAGAAGGAAATGAAAGAATGCTTTTTACATCATACACCCTCCTGACTTTAATTTTTGTAGAATAAAAGTTCATGAAATGTAATTTTTCATGTTGGCTTTTATTGTCTTCCCACACCCAGATTAATTATTTTGCCTGTCTTCTGTGATAGAGGACCCACTCTGGGAACCAATAATAATAATAATAGTAATGATGATGATGATGATGATGTCGTCTAATGAGATGAGCTAAAAGGTGTTAGGATAACAGTTGTGAGGGATGCTTACTTAGGCCATAAATTCCAAAGATGCTGGTGATTGGGCGAAAGATTTTTTATTTTTTTGAGACAGGGTTTCTCTGTGTAGCTTTGGAGCCTGTTCTGGATCTTGCTCTGTAGACCAGGCTGGCCTTGAACTCACAGAGATCTGCCTGGCTCTGTCTCCTAAGTGATGGAATTAAAGGCATGCGCCGCCACCGCCTGGCAGACGACAGATTTTAAGAAAGATGGCAAAAATGAGTGTCTGACAGGAGCAGTTGTGTGCCTACTGCTCCCTTTTATCGTTAGCCAGGCTGTTCATCTCTAGAAATAGGAAGAGGTAAGAGCAATTCAATTCATTGGGGATATAATGAGATATCTGTGACAGATTGAGAGGTGAGAAGCTGTGAAACTTAAGACAGCCTGCATGAAATTGCCATGGGATTGTAGGTAGGAAAGTAAGAGAAAAAGAAACCTGTAAACACAGGGGTAAGACTAAAGACAGCCAGGCACTTAAATGCAATGTTTTGTGTTTTGCCTTGTTTTGTTTTAATTAGGGGTGTATGGTGATGTACATCGAGTGAAGATCATGTTTAACAAGAAAGAGAACGCCTTGGTGCAGATGGCAGACGCGAGTCAAGCTCAGCTAGGTACTGACAGTGGTGATGCCCGATTTGCATGTGAATTCCTTCAGGATGAGCAGTGGAGAACTAGCAGGGATGAATTTTGCAGCAGTACTTCCTTATGATAGTGTTTTCCTTATTATTTGCACCTGCTTTACCCGAGGCTTCTGAAGTTCATTATTTAAAACATACAACACATTAACTTTAAACTGATAATCATGACTTGCTTTGTTTTACACATCTGTATGGGTCTTCACTTTTCTTTTAAAAGTTGAAAAATTATATGATCTGAAGGGAAATGAGAATATTCTTTTCTTTCTAAATTAGATTTCCTAGAGCTGTTGAGTAATTTATAAGTGGCAAATTTTCTAATAATGGTACAAGAATTTGTCATTCTCTGGCCACTAAAATATAACTACTCAGCTGTCTTAAAAATGCTTTGCTTAAGACAAAACAATGTAGTCAGTAACTGTTTCTTGAGGGTCTGTTGTGTTCTGTGTCTGGAGCTTCCTAGCACTCTGCTCAGGAGTTATTTTGTTTGATTAGGCTATTTGTTAAATTGCTTTTATTATAACAAAATGAAGTTATTTAATGCTTTTTCATATGAGCTCTTTTTTAATTGTTGTTTTAGTTTGGTTTTGGTTATTTTTGAGACATAGTTTTTCTGTGTAACATGCCTGGCTGTCCTGGGACTCAGTCTGTAGACCAGGCTGTCCTTGAATTCACAGAAATCCTCCTGCCTTTGCCTCCTGAGTGTTGGGATTGAAGGCATGTGCCACCACTGCCCAGCTCTTAGATTTTTTTTTTTTAATTTGTAAAAGTTTATATGTGTGGGTATTTTGTCTGCATATCTGGTTGTGCACTACATGTGTACCTGGTGCTGGCAGAAGCCAGAGAAGGCATTGGACCCCTTGAATTGGAGTGAAAAGACAATTTGAAGTTGACATGTATGTGCTGAGCACTGAACATGGGTTTTCTGGAAAAAGCATCAGGTGCTGCTCTTAATCTAGGAGCCATTTCTTGATCCCCTGAGCTCAGACTGTTTACAATTTTAAATGAGAAAATGAAAAATGTGGTAACAGATATTAAATATCTCAATATTCAAAGTTTCCTTATTTTCTTCCTATACAATAGCAATGAACCATCTAAGTGGTCAGAGACTTTATGGAAAAGTACTTCGTGCTACACTGTCTAAACACCAAGCAGTTCAGCTCCCTAGAGAGGGACAAGAAGACCAAGGTCTAACTAAGGACTTCAGCAATAGTCCTCTGCATCGTTTTAAAAAGCCCGGCTCAAAGAACTTCCAGAATATCTTTCCACCATCAGCTACTCTGCATCTTTCCAACATTCCGTATGTATCTAAAAAGTTATTTTGGTGATTAATCTAAAATACGTGGTTTGTGAGAAGCAAAAGCCATAACATTGTTCTAAACTTAATAGTTCTCTTGGTTGCCAATTTTTTTTTATGTACCATCATGCTGTGAAGAGCCTGTATTTTAAAAAAATATTTTAAATGATTTATTTAGTCTTACTTTATGTGCATAGGTGTTTTGCTTTTATGTATGTTTATATGAAGGTGTATGATCCCCTGGAATTGGAGTTAAAGACAGTTGTAAACTGACATAGGGGTGCTGGGAATTGAACCCAGGTCCTCTACAAGAGCAGCCAGTGCTCTTAACCGCTGAGGCATCTCTCCAGTCCCTAATACCTTAAAAGTGAAATTATCAGCATTTGAGGATTTTCAAATAAAGAATTTCAATTATTGCTTCTCTGTTTAAAGTGGGCATAAAAATAAGTATATGT
The DNA here is from genome assembly GCF_049852395.1 of Peromyscus maniculatus bairdii. NCBI lineage: Eukaryota > Metazoa > Chordata > Mammalia > Rodentia > Cricetidae > Peromyscus > Peromyscus maniculatus. The sequence continues at coordinate 83,637,549 of NC_134853.1, read as the reverse complement.
AGATATTCCTTTGGTAGACATTTGTCCACTTCTTTGTAGAAGTACAACTCTCAGGTAATACAGCAGCGTCAAACGATTTGTCTGAAAATTTGAAGTATTCTATGACACGAGACAGTAACATAAGTTGTAAATGTGGTATAAAATCACTGTGCCACTGTGCTCATTCATTTACACAATACCTTTGTTGCCTTGAAGCTACTTAAGAAATTGAATGCTTTCAACAAAGATTGTACAGTTCACACACAGCATGAGATATTTATAGTCTATGACCCTTCAAAGAAAACATTTATTGTAATTCCTTAATATTAAAATTTTTTTTTTGTCTACTTTACTTACTCATGAAAGGGGTACACTTTGGAACTAATGCTAAAAGTTGTGGGTACCCCTTCCTGCCCCCTCCCCAAGTAACAGCCTAAACAGAAGCAATTGAAGAGAACTCTAAAAAATTGTGAAGAAGAAGCTAAAGGGTAGCTCTCCACAATTGATGCTTCTGGCAGGGTGCAGGTGGGGAAGGACTCAGTTTTCTTTAAGGGAGACTAGCTACCAGGAGTTTGACCATGCTCCAGTGAGTGTATGGGCAACACAAGTTAGATCCCTCCCCTTTCTTCTTTTTTTTGGCAGAGGGGTCACAAGGGTGTGAGGACAGACCTGGGAGGACTGGGAAGTGAGTGTGCTCTGGGTTCATGATGTGGAATTCCCAAATATCAATAAAAATATTATGGAGGGGGGAAGGAAAAGAAGTTGTGGGGATATGTATTTGTGTATTTATATGTGTATAGTTTAAAACCCAAGGGAATGGATGGGTTAAGTTTTGGAATGTAATTGTAAGAACCTGAGCTAACTAGGAAAGAAAAATAATTACTCAAAATAGTTTTGACTACTCAGTGTCTCTGCTGGTGTGCAGTCAGGCTTGATGAGAGTCTTTTCATCTGAATTAGGCAGTAAAATCAAACCTCATGCCAACTGGTAAATGGAGGAGTCACTTTAAATGAATTCCTGCTGGGCAATAGTGGTATACACAGAGACGGTGGATCTCTTTCAGTTTCTGGTCAGTCTGGTATACAGAGTGAGTTGCAGGACAGCCAGGGCTACACGGAAACCCTGTCTTGAAAAACAAAAATTCAAAAGTACCAGCTCATCACTGTGGACTATGTAAATGGGCCTGTTATTGTTAGGTGTCTGTGTATGTGTGTGTGGTTGGTTAGTTGGTGGTTTTTTGTTGTTGGTTTGTTTAGGGTTTTGTTTTTTGTTTTTTGTTTTTCTGGTTTTTTGAGACAGGGTTTCTCTGCGTAGTTTTGGTGCCTGTCCTGGAACTCACTTGGTAGCTTAGGCAGACCTCAAACTCACAGAGATCCGCCTGTCCCTGCTTCCTGAGTGCTGGGATTAAAGGTGTGCACTACCACTGCCCAGCTTTGTTTTGTTTTTTAATCCCTGTACCTGGTCCTCATGTATGGTTAGCAATGTCTACCATTGAGTTAGACACCTAGTCCTTTTTTATCTCGAAGCGTCTCAAACTTGAGACCCGATAGCTTTTAGCATTATGCCCAGCCTATTTGTTCCTTAAATATAGCAGTTATGCAGGATCTGGTCACAGAAGACATTCTAGGTGAGAATTTCTGAATTATGTCTGTGCTGATGCATTACATGTGTCACCTCATTTTATCTTCATAAAAACCTTTTGTTTTGTTGTTTTGTTTTTATCTAAAATCTATAGAATGATGTTGATTTTTTTTGGCTGTTTTAAGTATATAGTACAGTGCACATTCACATTAAGAACATTCATATTTTTGTGTAACTATCCACTATCTGCATCATCTTTTTATCATCCAAATTGAAACTGTCTTATTAAGCAGTAACACTCCACTTTTCTAGTCTGGTAAGTTCTGCCTCTTACCAGTTTATCCATAATAATCTTTGAAATATGGTCATTAGTTTCAGTTTATTGATGGAACTCAGACTCAGAATAATGAATTCAAAAGGATATACAAGTGAGTTAGGAATATAGTGTAAGCACCGATGTTTCCCTGAAGAATCAGTGATTGTTTATGTTGTGCGTCTCCTTTCGTTATGTAACTGTGTGATAGACCTCGGTATCAGTTATTTATTACTGTATAACATTTACCCCAAACTTAGCATAGTATTAAATATTTTTTATCTCATACTTTTAATTGAATGTAGAGGTGGCCCAACTGAATGATAATCTCCTGAGTGTGTCTCATAAGGTTGTAGTCAAAATGCCAGGCAAAGGGATATCAGAGAACATATAGCTCAGTGGTAGAGCTTGTACTTGGCGTGTGGAAAACCCTGGATTCAGTTCTTGGCACATACTGTCATTTCTATACTATCCTAAGGGTTACAGAAGACATATCTATGCAGTATGAGAGGAAAATGAATAGCCCAGGTGTAAATATTCTCAGAAACTGGCTAACCCAAAAGCTGTACAAAGTGTATAATTCTGGGCTATAGCAGGTAAGCTAGAGCTGGGGAAATAGCGTTGATATTACTAGAGCTAATTACTAATGCCAGTAGTGTGAGAGTAATAATCATTTTGAAAGAATACATAGTTATTTTTTGTTTTGCCTTTATATACTTTCCACTGTCTGCAGACATATATGTATCCATCTTGACTATTGACTTGGGGGACTTGGAAAACATTGTTGGGGATATAAAGTACTTTAGAAATTTGATGATAATCAGAGCTCATCCTTGTTTGTCTTGCACACGGGACTAATGTAGTTGACACTGATATTTTCGCAGCCCTTCTGTTACAATGGATGATTTGAAGAACCTTTTCACAGAAGCTGGATGCTCGGTGAAGGCTTTTAAGTTCTTTCAGTAAGTTCTTGCTTTCTAAAGTAATATTATTTCACAGGGTTTGTAGTTTGTTTAAAGTAGTTCAGCAAAGTCCTTTGGTAAAAGAAGAAGGTTTAAAAACAAAATTAGTTCTAAGTACATTTCTCTTTCTCTCGTCATTCAGGAAGGATCGTAAGATGGCACTCATTCAGTTGGGGTCTGTGGAGGAAGCAATGCAGGCCCTTATTGAGCTTCACAATCATGATCTTGGAGAGAATCACCACCTCCGAGTGTCCTTCTCAAAGTCCACCATCTGAGCTCTCTGTGAATTTTCTCCTTCAACTGGACCATAATTTCAGTAACGTCTTCAGGCACGGACTGAAGCAGCTCGAGACCAATTCTGCCTCTTTCACAAAAGTCACTCTTGGGGAGTTTAGTTTGATTGATACTCAAGTACATTCAAAACAAGAGATAGTCCTTTTTATTCTCTGATTTATTTTCCCCCCACCAGTGTATGATCAAAGGTTTGCTTTTCCTTTGTACTGCAGTTTCTATGAAAATAACTTTCAGGAAAAAAGATCAGGAAAATATTTTTTAAATAATTTAATTCCCTGAATTAGATTTCAAAAAGACAGACTTTCTTTAAGTTTGGGTCCAGATCAGCCTTACATGACATTTCTAATATCCTTTGTACTTTGAGGAATTTAGACATACAGACTTTTACAATTTCTTGATGTAATTTAAACCACTTAAAACCAAGTTTTTAACTTTATGATTCAGAAGTTTCCCTGTAGAAAATGATGTTCACATATAAATTATATCAGATATTTGCATCTATTGATAGTTATTAAACATAACCACATGGAGTTATTGGAAGCAGGTTTATAAACATGCATGCTTTCTTTCAATGTTTTTTTTTTTTTCACTGTATGACACTCCTTTGAATAATGCATATCTTCTCTTTCAAAGACTATTTGGAAAAGTAAAGTGTTGCAATTGTCCCCAGGGAAACAGAAGTGGAATTCAGCCTGGATCTATTACAATATCAGAATAATTAATCATTTTAGAAAAAAACCATGTTTTAAATTTCAAAACGACATTTGTCAAGTAATGTAATGTGATCTTGGAAAATTTTAAAAGAAAAATAATCCTACTTTTTTATAATTGTTTTCAGAAAAAAAGTTTACAGTCTTAAGGAAAATATTCAGGTCTATCATATGGTTTGACAGATTTTTTAAAAGTTATTTTTGGTAAGGTCTTCTTTTAGAAAAAAAATCTCAAGGGTTTTTTGTACCACTATAATCTCTAATACTCAGAATTACTGTGTATTTACTTAATTTCTTATGTGCCTTATTATGTGCTTAAGATATAATAGATTAGAGTTTTATCTAAATATCTAGAAAGATAAATTGTGGGCTTGGTGAGCATTCTGTTATTTCTTTCCTTGTCTTGGATTTTAAGGTTTTTTTTTTTCCCTTTTTCATTGGAATTTTAAGTGGTTTTCAGTAAGTAATAGTTTTTATTCAAACTTTTGGTGCTTTGGTGTAGTGATGGGATAGGGAGGGGAGTGGTTTGGAAATCACTTGCTGTGCACCTGTAGGCCTCTGACTGCTGGGAGTCTCCAGCCTTTATGTCCAGTCAGAACTGCAGAACTGGATCTCAGTTCACATCTGTCTGACCTTTCCCACCCCTTAGGATTTGTCTCAGGATTACTTGGTTCTTTCTCAGCACTCAAGTAAGAACTTGATTTTCTTTGTTAATGGAACTTCATTACTGAATACCCACATATTTGGAGTATGAGAAAGTGGGTTATTTTTTATACTCTGACCCTCTTTTTTGGTTGAATGTAAAAGTACATGTTAATGTTGCTTCAGTGATTGTATCATGTAAAATTGTTTCTTTTTAATATAAAACTGCTTTTGTTAATTATTCCTTCAATGCTTAGTCGGTTTTTAAAATACAGAATTTGTCAAAGGGATCAATTTTGTCCACCCCTTTTCACTTCACTATTCTCCGAGTTGATCATCTCATCTTTTAAAGAGTATCTCAGTCTTCTATTTTTCAGCCATTAATTTGAACGTACATTTTTCTCTTTTTAAAAACAAAGGAAGAAAAGTTTTATAGAAAATAGAAGCTGAAAGAGATAATTATAGATTGTTTAAAATCAAATCAAAATTCCCTCAATATGAAGCAACAGTTGGTAGAACAGGCAGAGAGATGCTAGGTTGAGACATTTCAGCTGGGTCACCTTAGTATTGGCTGAATAGATAGGCATGACAATTGTCTAGTTGAGTGTTTTCCCACTTATCTTTGAGGTATATTTTCACCTGAATACGGAATAAAAGAGGGGAGAAAGTTGAAACAGTCTCCCCAAATTTGCTTTTTTCTTTCCACACAGACACTATATTAATCTTCAGTGACATTTTAAATCGGATTGTTTCCTTTATTTTGAGTTGGGAACTACAATGTAATTTATTAATTCATAACATAACATCCAGCATAAGTGTAGCAAAAATTATTGATAGCAGAAGGGAAGTCGTAATAGTGTTGAATGTAATTCTGAAATAGGGATGGCCTTTAAATCTGAGAGAACATTGAAATCCTTTTCAGGGATTTGTGTAGATATGTGTGCGTTTGTGTGTGTGTGTATAAATAAGTGTATATACATACATATACTCTTTTAATGTTATATATGCATATGCACATTACGTACATTTTAATTTATTGACAAAATTAACAAAATTAAGATTTGGGAACGTAGGATATGCTTACTTTAAAAGCATGTTTGAAGTCATCAGATTGTGTCTAAAATTAGCTGTAGCATATGGATGCTGTCCATATTGAGCTCTTTATTGTTTAAATTATAGAGGTCTACAGTATTTGTGTTGGCATAGTTTTAAATATGAGGTGGTGGAAAAATTAGATCTGTGTATTTTTATTTTGGCATGCATTTATTCAGTATCTTTTAGCAGTGGTTTATTTTTACTATTGATCTTTGAGAATACCTTGCTGAGTTAATTTACTTTATTTTGAAGAGTGTTGTCATACCACTTTTCAAGGTATCCTAACTTACAAAGCATATGTAAATTCAGGACTTAAGGAAATAGCAGTACACATTTATTAATGGCACTGTATATCAAGATGCTTTACTTTGGGGTTTGGATAACTCATATACTGGTAAAATGTGTTTTGTGACATCTGAGAATAGATAAATCATGCTTTCTCTTAATTGACAATTAGCTAAGGGTTTCAGGAATACCCTGTATCCCCATAAAATGACATGAGATCTTTGGGACTCAATACTAGAAGCAATTCTTTGTAGCAGTGTGTGAACTGAATGTTCTGGAGTCACAGTTGCTGTCTTTTTAATTTCTTCTTTGTCTTTACCTGCTGTGGTAAGTAAGGGTCCTGTTGAAGTTTAGGAATTAGCCTTTTGAGCCAGGCATGGTAGCAACAGAGCTATAATCACAGTACTAGAGGAGGCTGAAGGTTGTGATTTTAAACCCAGCCTGGACTGCAGAACAAATTCCATGCCAGCCTTGCTTCATAAGACCTTGTGTCCCATCTCCCCCCAATTGAAAACAAAAAACTCTTAGGAATCTACAAAAGAAATCTACAAAGTGTCATGTTATCCGGCATTTATGTTTGAATATATTATCATGTAGTTTCTCTTCTAGTTTCATTAAATATTCTTGGACAGAAAATGGCAAACTCAGAAATAATGACCTTTTGTGCCTCGGTGAATCCACCTGGAAACCCCAAACTTATCTCTTAGAAAACCCAGTGTGTACTGCTATTTTTAAAACCAAAAAGCATGACTGTGATTAGAACATTTTTCTCAGCTTTTCCTTTGTCTTGATCTACTGTCAATGAAAATAAAACTGCCAGACTTAAAAATACTCACTGTTGTGCTAAAACAAACACAATTTAGATTGTACATAACTTTAAAGTATAACTCAGCTGTCTTTTTAAGGGTTGTTTTAGGTAGAAGACTGTTTGCAGTCCTTTTCAGAGCAAATCCTAACAGGTACTTGTGAATTGTTTTTTTTTTTTTTTTTTTTTTTAAATAGAAAATTGCAGAAATGTTAATTGAGGGGGGTGTAAAGGAGAAAAACAAAACAGGACCAAAGTTTATGTGCCTTCTTCAGTAGTCTTAATTGACCTTTCTTCCTATTTGAGCTTAAGGTAGCATTGGTATTTTGATTTTTCAGGAAATATGTAATATACAGTTTAAGAGAATGTTGTCCCACAAACTAGTCATACAAGCAAATAGTTCTAACTGAATAAACAAAATCTCAGTGACTCTCTGGCCTTCAGGACATGATGCAGAGCCTTGTACTGGTCCAAGAGCAGAGCTGCTCTCAGTTTTTATGGTCGTCAGCTTAGCTCTTGTGGGCTGAGGCACATGCTCCAGAGGACAGAGACCTTGGTGATAACAGCCATGCCTGAAAGCTGCTCATGGCAAACTTCACTTAACACTGTCAGCAGAGTTTTGTTATGTTTGTAGTAGTTTAAGAACAGGTATTTTAAGTAGTTGTTTTTGGTGTCATTAATAATAATATCATACTGTATTCTTTTTTTTTTTTCTCCCCTTACCACTTTGTTGTTACCCAGATCTTTCAAAAAATACATCCCATATCCAGGAAGTACTAATTACAAAGATTGCTGACCACACCAAGTTTTACATTGAAATTTCACCTCATTGCTCTGACCAAAGACTGCCTGTTCTGGTTTATTTAAACTCGTCTGTGAAGCATTTTCCCTGAGCTCTTTTCTGAAAGATCCCATGCAGAGCGGCCTTGACTTTCCATTTCCTATTGATGAATATACTGCTTAGAGAAAATGGGAATTTTACTGTGAACAGAATGGAGTGGGACAAGAAAGATGGATGATCTTTTTCAGTACTGTATCTGAAGTGGAAAATAGCACAGCTAGAAGCCTCTAACATTGTCTGGTGATTTACATGATCTGTTCATAAAATTCCCTTTTTCTGTTTGTAAGAATGTTCATCTAACAGAAGAAAATGCTGTAAATATTTGTAACAACTTTTTTTAAAACCAGGCCAAAAAGAAAAAAAAAAAGGTTTTTGGGAACAAGTTAACATATAAAGTGGTTTTATAGAAAACAGCGATTGTCTTGTATATTTTGATAAGCAGCAGTACCAGATTTCATTTGTAATACAGTTTGTGGTATTGGAAGAAAAGGATTCTGTGATTGTCTAAGTGAATTATGTTATAAATGCAAAGAGGAGAAAATATTAAAAACCATATTTTCTAACTGTGTAGTGCATGGTTAATTCAAGCTTCTGTACACTACAATATTGATTCCATTCCTTCGGTTTGTATATTTGATACCTGTTACTTGGAATCTCAGTCTCTTTTCCTAACAAGTATAGCATTGTAGCATGCCTTTTAATAAATGTCATGGCATCTGTACTCTCTTAAAATTTTTCTGTGTTCTTGTCTGTGCTTTGGGTTCCCCTTGTCTTACCTGTAATTCTAATGATGTCATATTTTCTTTTATTTTCCATGGCCATCCATCTCAAGTTTTCATACTGAATGGCAAATACTTAAACAACTTTAAAAACTGGGGTTTAAAGAGAAAAAAACCAAAGTCATCCACTCTTTTGATATAATTCTCATTTTAAGGAGCAAAGCACTTCTCTGATCTTAAAATACACTGCCTTGTTGGGATATTCTCCTCCATTGCATACTCAGTCTCTCTCTCCTCCTCTGCCTTGTATATAGCTTGAGATATGCAATGTGGCCCTCAGTGAGCTTGTGTCCTTTGAGTTAAAGGCTAACAGTTACTAGTTGGCCATATATTACTTTCTGTAGACAAACACTTTGCTCCTTGATTAAACACTTTGCTACTTGGATATAAGTATCGTTGGCGTTCAAGAGTCTTGAGTAATGTCTATTTTAATCTTTTACTCAAAGATTTCTAGGAAGTAGGGATTTATCTTTAACAAAACAGAAAATTTATACTACTATTCATCATTGTTGGCTTACTCGTGGGATTTATTATATTCTTAAATGTTACTACATAAGTATTTCAGCCAAAGGGGGCATATTTGTTTTGAAAAAGATAACCCTGTAACCAAATGAAACTTTGATTGGTTTGGTTGACTGAAACTCGAACACAGCGGAGTTATTACCAGGAACCATGCCCTTTTGGAGCTTACTTTAATTTTCAGTTAATTACCGGTTTCCTTGCTTTCATTCAGTACTGTCTACTGCATGTAGGTGCTACAGTTTTTTTTTCCCCCCCAAGCACTGCTAACATGACAGTGAAGGTCTACAGCGCTGGGGGTGGGTGGGGGTAGGGTAGACGTATGTTTTCTGAAAACTACCAAAACTAACTTAAAAAGACACTGAACAGAGCGGGCCAGTGGTGGCACACACCTTTAATCCCAGCACTCTCATTTTAAGGCAGAGGCAGGCAGATCTCTGAGTTCAAGGTCAGCTTGGTTTACAGAGTAAGTAATGGGACAGCCAAAAGGACACTGAACAGTATGCTAGGAGCATTTTGCTAAAGGCTAGAAAAGTTTAAATTGACTATGTAGTTTGGTATAAAAAATTAAGGAAACCCTGATCGTTAAAAAGCTCATCCCTCACAGTTGTAGGACCTGAAAATTCAAGTTGTTTTTCAACTTCTGATGGGAATTTGACACACTGTTTCTCTTTATGTGCAGTTTTTATTCCTTCTGGTACTAATTTTCTTGCTGTGTAGATTTGTGGTCTTCGTGTGCCTTCCTGTGGTCTTCCGTCCATTTGTGTCTGTGTCCTGATCTCTTATAGGGCCAGCAAGATGGGTGAAACAACACATGCCTGTAGTCTTGGCACTAGAGAAGCAGAGATGGAGGTGTCACTTGGGTTCCATATGGAGATGCCCAACAACAAGACAGGCATAATTAAGGCACACAATCTCACTCACATAAAGGCCTGTCTCTAAACACAGTTATAGTCTTAGATTTGGGGAGTTAGATTCTAACATGTGAATCAGGACGGGTGTGCACAGTTCAGCCCACAGCACTGCTTAAATGGAATTACTCGGGGTACTGTAGACTGCTTATGCCAGCAGTTGAGTTAGGTGCTGGGTAAGGTGCTGGGAAAGTAGACATGTAAGGCATGTGACTTGGGAGGATACACTGTAAGTGGGCATAAAGGCCGTCTGACTCTGTAAATCAAATACCTTTAAATGTCTGCCTTTAAAGTTCCAAAGCTGGATGATGGTGTGGTCACTGTTCCGCCAAGGTATGCACACCTGAAGCTGCCATACAGCTGGCTAGTCATGTTATGTAGCAATGCATACTCTGTGACAGTGACGTTCTTCTACTCTAGAAATAAGCCATTTGGAAGCATTCATTGTTGCTCAGATGCCATTATTTGAAGAACATATAGTGGAGTAACAGGACACAGTCAAGCTGGGTCTCGTTCTTTTTTTTTTTTTTTTTTTTTGGTTTTTCGAGACAGGGTTTCTCTCTGTGTAGCTTTGCACCTTTCCTGGATCTCACTCTGTAGCCCAGGCTGGCCTCGAACTCACAGAGATCCTCCTGGCTCTGCCTCCCAAATGCTGGGATTAAAGGTGTGCGCCACCATCGTCCCTCTGGGTCTCATTCTTAATCTGCAGTTAATCTAAGTTAATTATCTTAATCTGGTAATTGGATGGGGGTACCTTGGTTAGATATGGCTAAACAGAGGACAGCTGTTTTGTGTTTGTTTTGCAGGACATTCCTATATTGGGCTTTTTTTTTTCTATTGTCTGTAAACCAATGGGAATTTGCCCTTTTGTTTTGTTTTGTTTTGTTTTGATTTGATTAAACTAAGGTTAGTGGAATTCCCAACTCTACTAGTCTAAAGAAATAATTAGCCAGGAAAAGAATGACTAAAGTTCTGTGAAGATGTGTTAATAGTTCTTTTCGGAAGAAATTGCCCCCTGTGAGGTCAAGTCAGCACTTGTACCTTTGCCTGAGGTTATGGAATTTGCAGAGTTCTTGATCTTGGGAGAATACAAATGTCAAGTTCTAATCTGTTTAGAGGGATTGTCTTTAACCAAAAGAAAGCTGATGTGGAGTATCTGAATGTTGGCAGAAGTACACTTTATGGAGGTAAAGGGATGATAGAATATTTACATATGGAACGGTACTGTGCTACAAATGAATACTGTGTACTACATGGGAGAGTCTCACACATAGGATGGATGCCAGTCAGTCAGAAGAAGCCATACACAAATGACAGAACTTGAGTATGTGTTTGCATCAGGTTCAGAAATGGGACCTTGGAATTTCTTGGTGAAGAAGGTAAAAGTATATGAGGAGGAGGTCTCTGGTGTCTGGTTAATTAGTGGTTTGTATCTTTGTCTCTGTAGCAGTTGACCAGGAATGTTTACTTTCTGACAAATACATCTTTTTACCCTTAGGATTCATGTGTTTCTGTGTTACCCTTTAGTGGGATTTTAAGACATTCCTATATCAAGCTAAAAGCTATAATGCAGTCTGTATGTTACTTAAATCAATAGGGTACCCTATCCATTAAGACCCTCTTAGGAAGAACTCAAAAGGCCATGGACTAAGTTTACTATGAAACTCCCATATGTGCGTATATTGAGTTTCTCTAACAAAAGAACCTTGGTTTCAAGTAAAATTTATCTTCTGAATTGTTTCATACACAGCTGGATTCAGAAGTGGTATATTTCTATGCGTATTAGCTTTGCACTTTCAACCGTAAGCCTGATTTGGTGGGCTGTTGATCTCTAACCAAATGTATTTCTATCTAGAGAAGCCAGGGAGACTACCTAACTCTGGCATCCCAAGAGACTATAGTAAGAGGTTTAATGCGACTTGTCACTTAGATACTTAAACACATTCACATATAATGTGATAAAACCCCCGTATACCCAGTATCTAACTGCGGTTACTGAGCTGTACTGGTAATTGATGTAGGGCCTTATGCATCCGAAGCAGGTATTCTACTGCTTAACTTTACCCCCCCCCCCAGCTTCTTTTAGTTGTGTTTATTTATTCTGGTATGCTGAGGTATGAACCAAGGCCAACATGTTTGCTAGGCAAGTTCCTGACTGCTGAAATACAAACCCAGTCTCTCCGCCCTGATCACTAACTATACCTGCTGGCCAGTACCGTTTCATTTCTTTACCTTTTTTTGCCTGCCCCCAGGATTATTTTTAAACAATTTAATTAAGTCCATATTGAAGTGCAGTTGTCAATATTAAGCTTTTCTTTTCATTATTTTCTTTGCATTTTGTTTGTTAAATTGAGCTCTTGTAGAAAGTGTTCACTGACTGCCTAGATTTTACTTAACTTAATTTCCCAGTTAAAATTGGTCAGTCACGCAGACTCTGTTTCTCTCCTTCCTTACCTTTCTCCTTTGGGGGGTGTAGGTGGAAGTTTCTCGGTCCCTCCAGGCCCGCAGTCTGGACAAATCTCTCTCATCCGTGGTCCTGTAGCTGCTTATAAAATAATTACACAGTGGCTTATATTAATTACAAATTGTATGGCCTATGGTTTTAGCTTTTGGCTAGTTAGCTCTTTTATCTTAACCCATTTTTATTAAACTATGTATTGCTATATGGCCATGGTGTTACCGGTCTGTTGTCATGTTGCTCCTTGGGCAGCAGGCTGGCATCTTCTTCCCTCTCTGCGTGGATTTTCCACCTCTAAATTGCCTTGCCATAGGCCAATGCAGCTTTATCAACCAATCAGAGCAACACATGTTCACAGCATACAGAAAGACATCCCACAGCAGAGGGGGACAAGAAGACCTCACAGATGACAGTGTGTCCTGCCTTGTGATAGCAGTAACCATTGATAATCATTTCCTAGCTTCATTAATTTTTAGGGACTACAAAATGGTAAAACTGGCACTGAGGATTAAACTCATGCATGACCTTTCACATTAGGTGAGTGCTTTACTGCTGAATTACATCCCCAGCTTGCAAAGTTCTAGTTGACTTGCTTATGTGTATTAATTGGATTGATTCTGCATAAGGGAATTTTCTTGGTACCATGTATTTAATATTCAGAGATACAGTCCCAGTAGCAAAACAAAATTCCTGGAGGATTTTTTTTTTTTAAATTATTTTGGTTCCTGTCATACTCCAAAACTTTTCCCTTAAAGAAGCAAACTTGTGTTTCTCTAGAAAATTTCCAATGTCTATGATGGCAAAGACTTGTATAATTAAGCTTTGTTTCTGTCACTCAGTTAATGCAATTCATAGTCAGTGTTTTATATACCCCACATTTCTTTCCCCTTAGGAGGAGCAGAGCCTCATGCAGAAGACCTGTATGTAGTGGATATTTATTGAGTAGATATTTGATTACTTGTTTTGTGTGTTTAAGAGCTAGTGGCATTCTCCCCTTCTTTCTCTTGGCAGCCACCATCCACTGCCTCTGAAGCCAAAGAAAGTATGGCCAATAAGACTAGACTGATACCTGATAAGTTGTGCTCGTCAGTGAAATGCAGACAGCTGAATGGGCACTCAGAGAAGGAAATAGACTGTACCTTAGCCTACCATTGTACCTACTCTTGGGCTGTAGAGATGGTTCAGTGGTTAAGAGCACTGGCTTCTCTTCCAGAGGACCCAGGTTCAATGGCAACTCATACATGTCTGTAACTAGTTCCTGGGGACCCAACATCCTCATACAGACATACATGTAGGCAAAACACCAATGCATATGAAATAAAAGTAATAAAAATGCATTCTCTTGGGGAAATTGGTAAATAATAAGAAAGTACAAGTATTTTTTTTTAAAGAGTATACACTCTATATGTTTGTGTTCTGTTATCCTCTTCCAAGGACACTGATTTGAGGCTCATTCATATAGCCTTATTTATATTGTTAACTTTTTAAAGGCCCTATCTCTAATTACTTTGGGCTGCAACTGGAACGTGATTCTCGCAAGAGACAGAACCAATTGGATGGACAGATGGATGATGAAGTAAGGATTTGGGGAAATGGGTCCAAACAAAATCATGGATGGCTGTGCTCAGGCTTTGTTCAAGCCTGAAGGCATCAAAACCAGGCATGTGTTAAATTCCTTACCAAACAAAAACAAAAGCCACAGAATTTCTGGAAATGGTCTTAAGGGCAATCAGCAAACCAACACTTTTTCAGACTCCTGCATCTTTCTGTTGCTGAAGTTACATCCCAAGCATGGTGGAGGTAGAAGCATTGTTTGGCCTAGACCTTGCTCATAAAATGGAGTTTCTTGGGGTATGGTTTCTCTGGGGTTCTACTCACTTCTATATTAACTTGTGTTGTTAATTTTACATGAATTAATGTTTACATTAATTAAGGCAACCCAGAAAGATCCCAGCTGTTCCCAACTACAGAGTCTTAGACTAGTTGAGCCAGCCTCCTCTGAATGATTTCCTTTCCTCTTCTGCTTTCCTTTCCCCCACCGCCTTCCCTCCCACGCCCCAACATCAACCAAAAGCTATGGCTATCCTATGTAACCCAGGAAGGCCTGGGATGTACAGGTTTCCACCTGCCTCCCTGGTGCTGAGATTCAGGTATGAGCCTTGACCAGCCTGAGCTATTTTTTAGATAGGCATCCTTGGATTTCAGTCTTAGGAATCAATTAATTAGAATCTCATATTAATGGAAATGCTCAATATTTTATTAAATTCCTCATTCCCCACTGTTGGTATGACCTTGTTCTCAACAATTTCTTTTTCCCTTGATGTCTACTTTTAGTAATTTTCCATCTTGCAACCTCCCCACATCTAAATGGCAACTTATACATTTCCATTGCTGCTCTTATAAGTTTGGTTTCATCCCTGCTAATTTGAGTCTTAAGTGATTACTATCGTGATAGCTCTAAACAAAGTCCTCTTAATGCATTTGAGGACAACCTTGCCCACCGACCAGGGGCCTAGACTAAAACATGCTACAGTTGCCTGTCCCAGCTCCAGTGTGTCGGCTCAGAGTATGCTTTGGGAAAAACAAAAAACAAAAGCTAAATAAAACAAAAGCCAGGCCATGAAAATCATTCTGAATCTCCATAAGAAGGAATTGCCTTTTGGGCTGCAGTCAGCTCTCAGGCATTGACTTGTCTAATGTTCACTGGACAACAGTTAGTTAGACAAGAACTCTGTGAACAATCTATTCAGTTGAAGATGCCAAAACTGGATTGGACAAACTGTGGTGCAATTTATGCCCCCAGAGCATAGTTGAAAACTATAAAGCAGTCATCTGACTGCAGCATGACTTAGCAGCTGACTGGCCAGGGAAGAGAGGAAGTAAGCCTTATCAAAACCACTGATTCCTAATACACTGTGTCCAAAGGCCAACAGAGGCTGAACTTGGTACAGGGGAAATGAACTTCATTTCTTTATTTTTATGTAAATTAACCCATTTATTAGAGCACAGGCAGGTCTTAAACAGTATGCTTCTGGTCTTTCAGTTCCTTCAGTCTTCTGATGGCGGACTTCACTGTGACGGCAGAAGTCGGTTGTCGGTTCAGGCCCCACTGGCCACTGTTTTCATGCAGGAACCACAGAGCCAGATGCCAGCGGCTTGTCTCTTCATCTTGGTCTTGCCACAGAATGAGCAGGTGTACTTGGCATGCTGGCTGATTTCAATTTTCTTTACCATTTTCTGGAGGGAGGCACCATAGCGGGTCCCGTATTTCCCAATGATCCCAACCTTCCTGGTGCATTTAGCCAGGTCGCTGGAACTGAACCCCAAGCTGGAGAGGAACTTCATTTGTTAAATGAATAATAAGAAAACAAGTTCTAGAGAATGGGACTAGTAACCAAGATCATTACAATGTTTTCTGAGATGAACAGTTTTTAACCAAAATGGCTGCCCATGTAGAGAAACATGAAAGTATTACCCATACAGGAAGGGAAACAAAGCATTGTGTGTTGGGGGGTCTAGAGAAAGAAAGGTCTTAGCATTTAAGAGTATCTACTACTTCTGTAGACCACCCAAGTTCAGTAGTCAGCTCACAATTGCCTGTACTTCAGCTCATGGAGATCCAATGCAGCCTTCTGGCCTCCACAGGCACTGTATTCATGTACAAACCTACACTCACATGCATATACATAACTACTACTACTACTAAAAACATGTTTTAAAGAAAGATTGTGTATTGGAGAGGCTAGATGTCAGATGTCAGATTTATTGGGAAAATATTTTCCAGTAGCCAGTGTACATGTTCAAAGAATGAAATTATGCATGGTTAAGGAAGTAAATATCTGTTGTTATACTGAATACACCCTCAGAAAATTATTTCAGGGAACCATATAACTTAAAGAGTTCAAAAACATTGGAAACAGAAAGCTCACTAGAGGTGTCCAACAGTATTTGAACTGGCAAAAAATAATAGAGATTAGATAAATTGAACAGACAAAACAAAAAATGAAGAGAACCTTGGATGTAGAAAGCTTCTACATCATAGGGGAACATCTTTAAGCAGCCGGGGGTGAGGTGGGCGGAAACATTGCTTATAAGGGACGCATAATAATCTGACTTAGCAAAAGCAGTAGAGGCCAGAAAGTAGTGGGGTAACATTGAAAGTGTAAAAGAAGCCAGGTATGGGGCTGGAGGGATGACTCGTTTTTTTTTTTTTTTTTTTGGTTTTCGAGACAGGGTTTCTCTGTGTAGTTATGCGCCTTTCCTGGAACTCACTTGGTAGCCCAGGCTGGCCTCGAACTCACAGAGATCTGCCTGCGTCTGCCTCCCGAGTGCTGGGATTAAAGGCATGCACCACCACCGCCCGGCGACTCAGTGTTTAAAGAAGCACTGAGTTTAAATCCTACTCACCCACACGTCAACTCACACCGTCTTTAACTCCAGTTTCAGAGGATCAGATTCTTCTGGCCTCCATGGATACCAGGTACACTCATGGTACAACAGATGCGTTTAAGTCACCCACACCCGGAAAAGTAAGATTAAAAGCAACAAAATAGCTGAGCAGTTAGGCAGAGGCAGGCGAATCTTTGTGAGTTCAATGCCAGCCTGGTCTACAGAGCTAGTACTAGGACAGCCAGTGCCACACAGGAAACCCTGTTTTAAAAACCAAAAACTAAAACAAGAAAAATAAAATGTTTAAAAAAAAAAAAAAAGAGTCAGGTATGATGGCTCACAACTCTAATCTCAGCATCCAGGAAGCTGGGCAAGACTGTTGTCAATTTTTAGACCAACCTAAGCTACATGGTGAATTCCCGGCCAGCCTTGACTACAGAATGAGACATTGTCTGAACTATTAAATAAAAAATAACTATCAACCAACAATCTCCTACCCAACAAAACTGTTCAAAATAAAAGGAATACAAAGGCTTTTCAAGCAAAACAGAAACTGATAACTTTGATACTGGCAGACCTGCCTTGAGAAGAAATACTCAAGGAAGTTCTCCCAGCTAAAGGCAAATGACCTCTTGGCCTCCTTGCATGTAAGAATATTAGCCAACACTTCAGCACTTCCCTTGGGTACTTTTGTAAATTGTGAAGTCAACAAGCACAAAAAAATGCAAGAACATGACATTGGCTATAAGAACATTTGTTAGTGCCAGATCTGAAATAATGCCAAGTAAGTCACACTGTCCCACATCATCTAAGAATGTATATGTTGGGTAGATCAAATTGTTTTGTTATTGTGCATATCATGAATGACCAAACAAAAACCCTGAGTATTGGTTTATGGATTACAATTTTTTGCAAATAGGGAAACCCAAAAATAAGTTTTGAATGATGAAGATTTGACTATGTGCCAATAATAACTCCTCCTGCATTAGCCAAAAGGTGGTCTGTATAGCATTGTCATTCGCCTCAAACTGTGAGCCAAAATAAATCCTTGAAGGTTTTTTTGGGGGGTGGGGTGGGGTATGTTTTATTTAGTGGAGTATTTTGTCAGAGCAATGAGAAGGTAACAACTACAAATAGTTTTCCCAGCTCTACTCCTACCTGAAGTGGTGGCTACAAAATCTCTAGTGGCAGTCACCGATACCCTCTAACAGTATCTCAAGCAATCAAGACATTTAGTCACATGTCTGGTGGTAGCAAGACCATATGTGGTTCAACAGCCCCACAGAACTGACAAATAACTACCTCCCTATTTTACTACTTCTTGCTTAGCGTTGGGCTAAGCATGATTGCAAATGGCTGCTCCAGTTCCTGCACATTTCAAGGAAAGAGGCAGTGATGCTGTCTGTCACAGTACTCATGTCCACAGAAAAGCAGATCTTTATAACTCTGTAAGCCAGCTTTCTGTTACTGTAACAAATACCCGAGGTAAATCAACTTAATTAGAGGAAAGATTTATTTAGACTCATAGCTTTGGAGGTATTAGCTCATGATCAAGTGATGCCTTTGCTTTGAGGTCTGTGGTACAATAGTATATTGTAGCAGGAAACAGTAGACAGCAGTTCAGAGCTGCTCACCTCAGGTGATTAGGAAGCAAAAAGAGAGGAAGGAGCTGTATTGTCCCTACTCTTCAAGGGTGTGGCTACTAATGACCTAAGATCTCCCACTGAGCCCCAACACCGAAAAGTTTCTACCACTTTATATTATTGCCAAATTGGGAGCCAATCCCATAGGCCCTTTGGGGACAGAGCAAGTCCAAATTTTAGCAAATATATTGATGAGAATTACATTATGTGGCTATCTAGCTGCAAGAGAAGCCAGGAACATCTACAGATCTCTGCCTTCCATGTTAGAAATAAAGGAAAAGACTAGCAAGGGTTATCAGGTAGACGAGCCAAAGGTGACTTCCACAAAGAGTTGAATTCTGAATGACAAAAAGAGTGGAGTATTTGTCTCAAAGCTGAACACTGAAACCATCTACTTCCACAGTCAGCATAGAGTCAGATAGATCCCAAATCACATCATATTGTGTGCATCAGTTTGTCTTTGTATTATTTCTTTGTAGTCATTAGCATGGCCTTATTTTTGCAAAAGGAGGCAATCTACAGAAGCTGTGGGAAGTAATCAAGAATCATAAGGGCGGTGTAGACACAAGAAAACCTGCCTAGACTCAAAACCCAAGGTCTAAGAACCCTTTCCTGCCAGCTGATTGCCAAATAACTACACAGAGGCTTATTACTAATTATGAATGCTCAGCTGATAGTTTAGATTTGTTTTTAACTAGCTATTATAACTTAACCCATTTCTATTCATCAATGTGCTGCTCTGAGGCTCATTTACCTCATCTAAGAACTTCCTGTGTTGCTTCTTCTGTGTCTGGCTCAAGACTCTTGTGACTCCCTGACTCCATCCTTTCTTTGTCCTCAAACTCGCTTAGTCTGGTTTTCCTGCCTAACCTTGCCCTACCTAGCTATAGGCCAGTTATCTTCTTTATTAAGCCAATCACAGTGACATAATTTCTTTTCATTTCCACATCTTGATGACTCTCTAAAGGAGAAGAATTGGCTTTTTTGTGACCAAGAAAAGGAAATTCCAACTTCATCCAGCCTGGCTGCAAGGCAAAACCAGTTACACCTTTTCCTTGTGTCAGAAGTCAACCCGAATTTCTGCAGTGAAATTCCTGGGCAAATCTCTTTCTTCCACACACTCAGCCATTGCCAGAACAAAGCCACAAGAAAGGCTTGCTTGACAGAGCTTTGAGGCAGTTGTAGAAGATATTCGGGAAAAGCACATCAGGGATGAAGCACACGCACAGTTGGATGCCATTATGCCATTTCCAGTGCTCAATGTTTGCTACTGGAAGAGTCTGCACTTCTGTGTGAGCCAAGGTGGCAGGCTTAGCTTTGAAAATGCAACAGCAAGGAAGTGAAAATTGTGCTTTCTAAAGGCCTACATATAGCTGTTCCTAGAAAATTACCATTGTTTTGTGTCTAGCCATGATGCTTACATTACTTTGAACCTGGTAATGTCCCTCTAGGGAGGCAAGAGATTTGTATGTTTATCAAAGGAGAATTAAAGAGTCAAAAAAAACTGCTCTCAGTGGACAATAAAGGCCCTGAAAGTATAGACCTGACAGAATGATATGGAAAGTGTGTGCAGGACCTCCTTGGTATCCCATCACTACCTAACTTAAATCCCTGCCCTCAGTGAGAGGACATACTTCCTCCTTTGAGGAGGAAGACTCTAGGCCTTATGTTTTTGTTGGGCAGTATCTCATATAGCCTGGACTGACCTGGAATTGCTCATGTAGCTAAGGATGACCTTGAACTTCTGATTCTCCTACCCATCTCAACCTCCCAGGGGCTGGCATCACCAGTGTACTCCATGCACCATCACACCCAGTTTGTGTGGTGCTGGAGCTTGAACCCAGGGCTTCATGCATGTTAGGCAAGCACTCTTCCAAGGGTGTGGAATATTCCTTTTTTTCCCCTGAGCTGAGGACCAAACCCAGGGCCTTGCTCTTGCTAGGCAAACACTCTACCACGGAGCTAAATCCCCAAACCCGTGAAAACATTCTTAGCAACTATTTGAGATGCGACTTGAGAGGCCCCCAATATCCTAGACACTGTACACAGGAGTGCGAATCTCTCCTAAGAAGCCCATGCCTGCTTTGGGGTGTGTCTTGTTCTTTCCCTGAGCACCCTCCTTCACATCAACCCCACGTGTCAGTCTGGGTTCAACTCTCTTTCTAGTTGACTCAACTCTTTCAGACTTGCTGGTCCCGAAATTCTTTTCCACAGGGAAGAATCCCAGCTTCCCCTGAGTAGAGAGTACTCTGAAAAGAACTCAAGCTGCTGCAGATCACAGAGTGTGGCCATCTCCAGCCACCCGCTCCCCGCCCCGCTGCCACTGGCAAAACAAGGCAAAGAAATCTGGTGTTTCCTCCCTGCCCCTTAATGATCTCGATGCTCTGCATGCAGACCTTCAGCAATGCCAGAAATTCTGGAGCAACCTCACCAAGCTCTTGTCTCCTTTTCCCTCTGCCCTCCCTGTGTTCGGGTTCTTGTTCCCTCCACTCCTCAGAGACCTCACTCTACCCAGTATATAAAACCCATCGTTTAGGTGTTGCCAGAGCAAGGCTATAAAGTGTTTGGTATAGCCAGGGTGCTAGGGAGGACTCCTTACATGTGCAGCTTCAGAGGTCTCATACCAGAGGTCTCACTCAGCCTTCTGCAGCCTGCCTCCGCTCTTGTTGCCTTTTCTTCTTTCTGCCATATGGAGATGACAACTTTCACCAGATCCCAGCACCTCCATTTTTGACTTTCTGCTTTCTAGACTGTGAGAAAATGACATGTCTGCATTGCCCAGGTCAGATAGCCCATCCCCCCATGCACCGTCCATCCCCTATGCACCGTCCATCCCCTATGTACCCACCGTCCATCCCCTACGCACCGTCCATCCCCTATGCACCGTCCATCCCCTATGTACCCACCGTCCATCCCCTATCCACCGTCCATCCCCTAATGCACTGTCCATCCCCTGTGCGCCGTCCATCCCCTGTGCACCGTCCATCCCCCTATGCACCGTCCATCCCCTATGTACCGTCCATCCCCTGTGCACCGTCCATCCCCTGTGCACCGTCCATCCCCTATGTACCGTCCATCCCCTATGCACCGTCCATCCCCTATGCGCCGTCCATCCCCTATGCACCGTCCATCCCCTATGTACCCACCGTCCATCCCCTGTGCACCGTCCATCCCCTATACACCGTCCATCCCCTATGCACCGTCCATCCCCTATACACCGTCCATCCCCTGTGCGCCGTCCATCCCCTATGCACCGTCCATCCCCTATGCACCCACTGTCCATCCCCTATGCGCCGTCCATCCCCTGTGCACCGTCCATCCCCTGTGCACCGTCCATCCCCTATGCACCGTCCATCCCCTATGCACCGTCCATCCCCTGTGCACCGTCCATCCCCTATCCACCGTCCATCCCCTATGCACCGTCCATCCCCTGTGCACCGTCCATCCCCTGTGCACCGTCCATCCCCTGTGCGCCGTCCATCCTCTATGTACCCACCGTCCATCCCCTATGCACCCACCGTCCATCCCCTGTGCACCGTCCATCCCCTATGTACCCACCGTCCATCCCCTATGCACCGTCCATCCCCTATGCACCGTCCATCCCCTATGCACCCACCGTCCATCCCCTGTGCACCGTCCATCCCCTATGTACCCACCGTCCATCCCCTATGCACCGTCCATCCCCTATGCACCGTCCATCCCCTGTGCACCGTCCATCCCCTGTGCACCGTCCACCCCCTGTGCACCGTCCATCCCCTATGCGCCGTCCATCCCCTATGCACCGTCCATCCCCTGTGCACCGTCCATCCCCTATGCGCAGTCCATCCCCTATGCGCTGTCCATCCCCTATGCGCCGTCCATCCCCTGTGCACCGTCCATCCCCTGTGGACCGTCCATCCCCTGTGCACCGTCCATCCCCTATGTACCCACCGTCCATCCCCTGTGCACCGTCCATCCCCTGTGGACCGTCCATCCCCTGTGCACCGTCCATCCCCTGTGCACCGTCCATCCCCTGTGCACCGTCCATCCCCTGTGCACCGTCCATCCCCTATGTACCCACCGTCCATCCCCTATGTACCGTCCATCCCCTATGCCCAGTCCATCCCCTATGCACCGTCCATCCCCTATGCACCGTCCATCCCCTGTGCACCGTCCATCCCCTGTGCACAGTCCATCCCCTGTGCATTTTAAAGCATAAACCTCC
The DNA here is from genome assembly GCF_049852395.1 of Peromyscus maniculatus bairdii. Lineage (NCBI taxonomy): Eukaryota > Metazoa > Chordata > Mammalia > Rodentia > Cricetidae > Peromyscus > Peromyscus maniculatus. The sequence continues at coordinate 83,615,139 of NC_134853.1, read as the reverse complement.
AAGGCCCCCTTGCTGACTTCCTTATTCCCCATTGCTCTCCTTCCCCTTCATAGGCCAGGCTTCTGAAAAGAATTGTCAGGCCGGGTGGTGGTTGTGGTCATGGCGCACGCCTTTAATCCCAGCACTCGGGAGGCAGAGGCAGGCGGATCTCTGTGAGTTCGAGGCCAGCCTGGACTACCAAGTGAGTCCCAGGAAAGGCGCAAAGCTACACAGAGAAGCCCTGTCTTGAAAAACCAAAAAAAAAAAAAAAAAAAAATAAGAAAAAAAAAATTAAAACCTACAGTTGCCTTAAAACAGAACTTACCTTGCGTTTGCAGTGGAAGCCGACGGCCCCCAGCCCGTACGGCACCCAGCCCCTACGGCCCCCAGCCCTTACGGCACCCAGCCGGTCGCACCAGCAACGCCCCGTGGCTGGCGGCTGTGTGCCCAGTGTCGCCTGGGCTCTTCAGCCCGTACTGACGTGCTCCCCCACATCCTCCACACACCTGCCCGCCTAGCTCCTTCCACTTGAATCTCTGTACTTTGTGTTAGGGGGAAAAATGAGTGTTCAAAATACAATCAAAATGTTTCCTTGCTGTTCATCAATCTGCTGACCCTCAGGCTTGAGAATCCCTGGGCCCAATAAGAAGCATTCAGAGAAATAGTTAATTCCACCTTTGTTAGATAAAATATTTATCCAGCCAGCCTTTCTGTGTTGACACTGTTAATGTCCCTGGAAGTACCGACAATTAGAACGTAAACAAAGCCTTGCAATTATGGCGTCAGAATGCCAAATGACCTTTTTTAAATTTCCCACTGTGGAAATGTCACTGTGACTAAGAATGAATGTCATCACCCACAATCTCTGTCTTCTGATTACCAACTACCATATAAATAACACGGCCACAAATATTTGAATTTACAGAGACCGTGGACCTGTTTCAAGGGAGGTGGCCTTTTCTTTCAGGCACAGAGGAGATGACACTAAGGGAGGTAATAGCCTTGGTGTGACTAGAGACGGTTACACCCCAGATTCTATTAGACTGAAAAGCATCTAAGATGAATCCTGATTGTAAACTTGAGAAATGATTGGCCATTCATTCCCTCACTCAGCACACACTGTAAAGTAGCTAATGCGCTGTGAAAGTTCTTGTGATGAAAAACTTATAAAAAAAAAAAAACAATAAACAAACCTGGTAGTGGTGGCGCACGCCTTTAATCTCAGCACTTGGGAGGCAGAGGCAGGTGGTTCTCTGAGTTTGAGGCCAGCCTGGTCTACAAAGTGAGTTCTAGGACAGCCAGGGCTACACAGAGAAACCCTGTCTCAAAAAAAAAAAAAAAAAAAAAAAAAACCCAAAACTTGAAGAAGACCAGGCACCCGGTCCTGGCTAGCGAGGACAAGGTAAGTAAGTGGGCTCTCACAAGTATTAAAGGCACAGGGCTGTGGAACACCACAGAAAGGGGAGAATCTGTGGCGGCTGGACAGGTCTTAAATGGTGGCTTAGACTCTAGGCGACGCTGTTAAAACATTCAACTGTAGCTTCCCAACGACAGTTCGTTCCTGCAGGCAAGGCCGCCATCCTCCACGCGGTACCTGTACCGTGTAGCACATATGGCCTCCAAAGCCTGAACAGGGAGCAGAGCAGTGACTTTTTGGGCGGTAGCAGTGTTTGTATGTTTTTGAGACAGAATTCTCACTATGAGAATTCTCAGCTCAGGTTGGCCTTAGACTTACGATCTTTCTACCTCGGATTTCCAAATGCTGAGATTACAGTCGTGTGCCTCCACCACTGGCAAGGGTCTCAAACACCTGACTTTTAAAATATCTTTTCTGAAAAGTGTCACATGTCGCATGCTCGGGGTCCACTGGACTGCCAGGGAGGCTGGGGAGGTGTTTGCTGAGCGACTGTCCGCAGATGATAAAGTGGAACTGTCCTGGAAGAGACACAGGTAGGAGAGTCCAGTAAGGGTGTGCGGGAAGACGGGAGCAGCAGTGAGCGGCTGCTAGGTAGGAAGTTAGGCGGCGGCGGTTGCACCTTGACAGCTGGCGTGTCGTGCAGACTGTTAATACAGTGCCAGGCTAAGAGATGACTGTGAGGTTCAAAGGAAACTCCACTTCCCCAGACTCTAAAACCCGAACTATAGAAAGATTTCTGGCTGTTAAATAAAAACCAGCGTTCCTCAGGAACTTGGGAAGCCGGTTCCCCTCTACCAAAGGAGTCATCTCCCTCACCTTTGGCAGAAGGGACATATGGCTACCTGTGGCCTCTATCAGCTTATCCAAGCGCGTGCTGACCTCCAGCCTCCCTCAGTATCACAAGGACCTGGTATACATTTCAGAGTCCACACTAGCATCCTAGTCCTCACCTCCTCCTCCTCTGCCCTAAACTTCCTCCAGCTCATGGGCTTTCCTCCCCACAGCTACTATCACCCTTCTGTTCTCCATGTCTTCTCTATACTCTGCTTCTCTCACCATGTTTTCTCTACTCTCTATCCTCTGGTCTTCTCCCATCTCTTGCAGATAGTCCTGACTGTGTCCAGTCTGCCAGCTGCGTCCAGTCTGCCGGCCGCATCATCTACTTCTCTCTCTCTCTCTCTGCTCTAGACCAGGGCCACTGACTATTCTCTCTCTCCTACCTGCAATAAAAACCTTCCCCTTAACCATACCATAGAGTGGTCATCTCATCTTCTGGAATGAACTGGGAAATTGCTAGAAGTAATGGAGCTTTTACTTGAGTTTTTTCTAGTGACATAAACCCCTGGAAGACTTCAGCAAGACTCACTGAGCTGTCCTGAGCCTGTACTATATATAGTCTCCATCTTTCTGGCTCTATGTCTTTCTGTCTCTGTCTGTCTGTCTGTCTATGTGTGTATTTGTATGTGGGTAGGTGGGTGTCCATGTGCTTGAATGAATGCGTGTGTGTGTGTGTGTGTGTGTGTGTGATACAGTGGTTGAAAACATCTGGACTTGGGTTTGTCAAGCTCTGCATGAGACTTTGGAAAAGGTATTCATTTCCCTGTCCTGTCAGTTTTCTCATCTGGAAGGTAGGACTGTAGTAGGTACCATGAAGTTGCTCCACAGGCATGTGTTAAAACACAGAAGTACTTAGAATAGTACTTGGCATAGAGAAAATGCTAGGTAACTTTTGATGGTTATTATTTCCTCATTTGGCAGCCTTCTTAGCCTCCACCCCCGGTTTCTGTGCATCCTCCAAGATCAAATGTGCAACCGGTAGCAACGTTAGAAGCCCTGTCTTGCTAAGAACGTTATGGAACAGAACACCAGCTGCTGTGGGATGTGTTTGGAATCAACTGGTCCCGGGTATCAATGGTGCTCCATGGAGGAACACTGCTCTGCTGCCCAGGTGCGATTCCTGGATTGTCCCACCTTCCACCCGTGCTTGTCTTAGGGGAGAAGACTTCACCCAGAGCACAGACTGATTAGTGCAGGGCAGAGGTATATATAATTGTGGGGTTGGGGGCAGGGAGGATGCCTGGCTTCTCAAACTGTAGCATAAATAGATGTAAGGCTCATTCTAACGTGACCAGTTAATCTGGAACGAGTGTTTGCAGACAAAACACAGGACACCTACTTGTACTTAAACTTCAGATAAATAATACTTCATTCAAACAAGATAAATAGCTTAGACCACAGCTGCTGGAAGACTCACAAGGCTGCCGGTGTGGTCAGGATTGCTGCCACAGCTAAAAGACCTCATCTGAACTAGAGGCTCCTGCACCCCCTAGGAGCTCTGGTCGGTCCTATTTAGCAACAGGAAGAGAGAGATGTCCTTCTAGGCATTCTATCTGTCTGAATGTGCCAATGGCCAGCACATTCACACACGCCAGACTGAGGTGTGTACCTGCTCTGGTTCTGAGTTCTCTCAAACTACCATCCAAGGCTCGGGGATCCATTTTCCCGGGCAGCAGCATCCATGGCCAGGCCTCCCCAGTCATTGGAACTCGGTGTGCTTCTGAACACACTCTGGCAGGCCTTCCCTGTATTTGCAAAGTCTGTGACAAGAGCAAACAAAACCTGCTGCAAATTGGAAAATGCTCTTCCCCAAATATAAACTAGAAAGATATGTGGAAATTTTGACTTGCACAAGACTGGAAGTTGGCAGACTATTAAAGATGATGAAATTCAATTATCACTGCACATGTCTGGGTGTTCTGTTGAGAAGTCAGCGATGTCTGGATGGGCAAAAACATAAATTATACAATGTTATGGGCATAGCCCATAAAATCTGTTTTTCTTGTATTCCTTTCAACAAAATTTTGTTGGTACACTAAACATATTTACATAATTTGTGCTCTGTTGGCAGTAACTACCTAGAAAGTAGAAGTTGGCCAGTCTTTTCTGTATGTTACCAGATAGTAAAAACTGACGTTTTTGAGAGCCATTTGCGATCTATGAAAGTTATTCAACTCTGCCATTATGACTTTAAACACCTATAGACAACATATAAATGAATGAGCTATGGCCAGTTTCACACATAAAAAAATAGATGGCCATATTTGGCCTGCAGGATTAATAATAAAATGTGATTAGAGCCAGTGAGATGCTTCAGTGGGCAAAGACACTTGTATCCAGCTTGATTACTTGAGTTTAATCTCCAGGACCCACTCAGTGGAAAAAGAGAAACAACCCCCCAGCTGCACCTTGACGGTATCCAAACACACGTATACATACAATAAAAGTAGTAAAAACTTGAAGTGAAATGTGAATATATTCACAGTATATCAAATTTGAATATATTATTTTAAAATGTAAATTAAAGTAAAAAACGAGGGCCAGGAATGTAGTTTATAAATTTGCATACCATTCAATGAGGTTCTGAGTTCAGTCTCCAGCTCTGTAAATTAATTGATTAAATTAAAAATTATTTGCATAGATTTTTCCATAAGTTCTCTTCTAAAATGTTCAAATTAAATAGTAAAATTAAGCATAAAATATAAATTATGATGACTGAACTTCAACATTTTAAAGCCAAATTATGTAAATAAAGCTGACTTAATTTTGTAAATATTTGATTAAATTTTATTCAAATCTTTAATGAAAATAGAACTATTCACAGTTATCATCATAATATTCATTTGTTTGTTCATGTAGGGCAACATCATGAGTTTCCTAAGAGTGAAATCTAGACCTGTCTTGTCACAACTTTAAGAGTAATAAGAATTGTTGAATTTCAAGTGTTGCCAAATGTCCCTCACCAGGCTCCTGAGCAATATTTGCAAATACTATGCAAATTTGTGCGTACTTCTGGAGCCACAGATTGGAGCATGAAAAACAAGAAAATGGGTAGCACTTCCATCACGCCAAAGCCGGTTCCATCCCAGCTGAGTCAGGGGAAGACCAAGCAAGGTAACTGTGGGTTCTTTTTCCTGGACTTCTGCCCCTCCAGCCTCCCTGCGGTTTGAAGCTCCGCCCCCGACGCTGGCATTGGTCCAGGAAGAAATTTTCCACCTCGTGGATGCTGCCCGGGTTCGTTTCTAGAACAGGGCACTAGCCATGTGGAGCAACATTTCTGGGCTCAAAGCTTCTCTCTGACAGTGGGTGTTTGCAGTTGTGATCACGCTAAGAACAAGACCCGGATTGACGAGACTCATGTATGTCTTCATGGGGGCTGGCCTTCCGCTCCCACTCTGCACTATGAGGCCACACAAGTTCTCTTCACGTGAGCACTCTCTCTCTGCGTGGACGTGTGTGTGTGATGTATGCATGTGTGTACATGTACCCATAGGTGTGTGAGCCCACGTAAGTGTGTGGGTGCATTGACATGTGGAGTCCAGAGGGTGATGCTGGGTCTCCCCCTGTTGCTCCCCACCTTGTTTCTTGAGACAGGGTCTCTCATTGATCTCCGAGCTCACAGACTCCTTTAGCTAGCCATCTTGTCCCAGGGTTCTGCCTGTCTCCCTCTAGAAAGTGCTGGCATCAGAGGCATGTGCCACCACATCCAGCACACATGTGGACTGGGGATCGGAGCTCAGGCCTTGCACTTGAACAGCAAATGCTTTTACTGACCGAGTCATCTCTCCTGACCCCACAAATTAATTTTTTATGTTTATTTCATGTCTTCCCCTTTGTTTTAGTTTTAAATTCTATTTAAATTTGGTTTGTTTTTCTTGTGTTTGTGTGTGTGTGTGGGAAGGTGGGGGATGGTCAGTGGGTGGGTGCCAGCCCATGGGAGTAAATTCTCTCCAATCATCAGGCAGGTCCCAATCCACAGTCAGGTGGTGATAGGCGCGGTCAGCTACTGAGTCACCCCGCTGGCCTTGTGTCTTCTATGTTTTTCTATTAGTGTTCCATGACTTACTTGCCTTGTAAAAAATGAAATGAAGGGGCTGGAGAGATGGCTCAGTGGTTAAGAGCACTGGCTGCTTTTGCAGAGGACCCATATGGCAGCTCACAACCGCCCATAACCCCAGTCCCAGAGTGTGTGTGTGTGGGATGTATGCATGCGGATAACAGGCACACATGTGGTGCATATCCATACATGCATGCAGGGAAAAACACTTATATGCATAAAATAAAAATAAAATTCAAAAACTGTTAAGAATAAAATGGTGACTCAAAAGTTCTATCTTATACATTAATAAATTTTTTAAATGTTTCTAATAGGCAGGTTCCTCTTAAAAAACCCTATAATTCAGGGTAGAAGGCCTACACTGGTGTTTGGAGACAAGTTCTGTGCAAGGGTTGAGCCGCATGGCTGTGCATCAACAGCTTCTTCCTTTTCTGTCACCCCACCACCCACCCCTACCCCCACCACCCTACTCCACCCCCCTTCCACCCCCTACTCCTTAACTCCTACCCCCACTCCCCCTTCCACCCCCCACCCCTGCATTCTTTCCCAGCCTAGAATCAAATGCCTAATACACTCCCAGGAAGCGCTCTACCGCCAAGGCATACCCCCCCCTCACCCCTGCCTCGTCCTTAGCTCTGAGTTTCTTCAGATTCCACAGCCAACATCGTCTCATAACACAGTTTTTGTTTCTGTTTCTCAGAATTGAGTCTCCCTATGTAATCAAAGCTGGCCTCAAATGGGGGCTTCTCCTGCCTCAGCCTTTTAAGTTCTGGGGTGACAGGCTTGTACTGAGGCTCCCAGGAGGAAATTTCTTTGCACATATTGTTCACAGGAGGCCTTTTCCTCTGCTATCCTGTGACCTTTTGGGGGTCCTGTTTTCACTTGTTGAGACCTAACCACCTGTAGGGTCTGTCTTGAAGGTGTCTCAGATAAGGACATCTTTCTGAGCTTGACGACAGTCGGAGAGTTTTTTTCCTTTTTCTGATGACTCATAGACCTTAGTTTTAGTTGGACAGGAATGCTTCTGAAAAACTGAGGAGATGTCTCAGTGGATAAAGAGCTTTCCACATATTGTAGCAGGCTTTTTCTTTTGGGCCACCAACCAGCTCCCAAATCATGACACAGAGACTTATTAGTTGTGAATGCTCAGCCTAGCTTAGGCTCGCTTCTGGCTAGCTCTTTGAACATAAATTAACCTGTTTCTCTTTATCTACCTTTGCCTTGGAGCTTATTACCTTTCTTCTGTATGTCTGTCTTTCACTGCTTCTCTCTGTCTGTCTGTCTGGCAGCTGCATGGCTTCTTGCCCTGGGCATGTCCCCATTCTTTCCTTCTCTCATTCTTCTCTTCTGAGCTTGGATTTCTCCTCCTGTTTATTCTCTCTGCCCACCAGCCCCGCCTATCCTTTCTCTGCCTAGGGATTGGCTGTTCAGCTCTTTATTAGACCAATCAGGTGCCTTAGGCAGGCAAAGTGAAACAAATGCAACACATCTTTACATCATTAAACACACATCCTTACATCATTAAACAAATGCAGCATAGACAAATGTAACACAACTTTACACAGTTAAACTAATATTTTTGCAGCATAAACAAATGTAACACATTTTCCCCCAGTTAAAATAATATTCCACAACAACATATATGTGAGGACCAGAGTTCAGATCCCCAGAACTCATGTAAAAGCTGGGTGATCATGGCAACCCACCTGTTTTCCTCACTTGGGAGGCAGATACAGGGGACTCCCAGAGCAAGCGGAGTTCTCCACTCATTGAGAAAGCCTGTTTCAGTATGTAAGATGAAGGGTAACTTAAGAGCCATCTGACATCAGCACATGTGCATGCACACCCATGTGCACATGAACCCCAACATGAGTGAATACGAGTGCATAAAGTCACATATGCATCCCGCCCCATACATGTGGTCTTTCCTAACTCTTTGCAGGAGCTATGAGTGCTGTGTGTGGTTTCACTAAAGCCATGCATTTCCCTGCCCAGTACCTCACCTGTTACCCCACTTGCCAGCTTGTGGTGATATTAAGACATCATTCCTGGGCTGGAGAGATGGCTCAGCAGTTAAGATTACTGGCTGCTCTTCCAAAGGACCTGGATTCAATTCCCAGCACCCACATGGCAGCTCATAATTCTCTATAACTCCAGTTCCAGAGGATCCTACACCCTCACACAAACATGCCTGCAGGCAAAACACCAATGCACATAAAATAAAAATATAAATTATTAAAAAAAAATCATTTGTAAGTGAGGGCAGAGTTGGTCTCTAGAAAGTCATTCAGGATATACCCCGGTGTAATTATGCTAAAAGAAGAAATATGATGATTGATTGAATCTAATAATACAAAATACATTTAAGGGCATGTAAGGTCCTGTATTTGAGTTATAAAAAATAACTGAGTAGCAGGGTGTGGTGGCTCATGTCTGTGATGTCAGTACAGGTAGCAAAGGCACAAGGATTTCTGCCATTTTGAAGCCCTCCTGGTCTACATAGAGTTCCAGGGATACTTAATGAGACACTGTCTCAAAAAAAAAAAAAAATCAGCCGGGCGGTGGTGGCGCACGCCTTTAATCCCAGCACTCGGGAGGCAGAGCCAGGCGGATCGCTGTGAGTTCGAGGCCAGCCTGGGCTACCAAGTGAGCTCCAGGAAAGGCACAAAACTACGCAGAGAAACCCTGTCTCGAAAAAAACCAAAAAAAAAAAAAAAAAAAGAAAAAAAAAATCAAAAGAAAAGAAGCATTTTGCTGGGGTTTAAGTGTCAGTGTTTGTGGGGAAAGATCCACTTAATTCTACTCTGGTCAGAAAACCCCTATTCTCAGTTTTTAGCATAAAATAATTTTCTATATACATGGTTATGGTGAGACTACCAGAAATGACCACTCAGAAACAGTTAATAGCCAAATGAAAGTCTTTATTTTAGCTAGTTGAGGCTACACTCAGGTATTCAGGACTCAAGTGTAACACCGAGGATTCGGGGTTTTTAAGGCAAAAACTACATCCTGGTATTTCACTCAGCAGCAGCAGGGGGAGATTTTGCACAAGCAAGCAGTTTAACAGAAGCAGATAAGATAGCTGAAGCATCTTGACCCCAGGTTCCTGGAATTGAGTTGGGCAATTTTCCATGGAATTTTCCTTCAAGGAGAGCAAATTTTAGTTAAACCTGAAATGGCCTTAGCAAGAATACAAGATGGCTGGACCCCTGCACTGTCTCGCCCTTTCCCACATGTAACTAAAATAAAAACAACACTGAAATAGGAGTTACTCAGAATGATGAGAGACCAAAGTCATGTTAGAATGCCAATGGAGAGACATTTGAAAACTTCCAGCCCGTTTAGGTTACCATGTCTGAAAATTCATGTCAGCTGAAGCAGGAAGGGCAAGATCTGAGCTGCTGTAAGCCCAGAAGCTCAGTGCTGCCGGCAGACTTATTGCCCAGTGTCCCTTTACCGTCCTGAGAAGACCCAAGCTGGCACCTGCACAAACCACCCCTTCCCAGTGCAGTCCTGTGGGTTACAGAAGGCTGGCCCTATAGTCAGGGCCAGCCTGGTGCAGGGGAGCTAATTGTTGGTCTTAGAATCCCTTACAGCGGTATGACTGATTTAGCTGTGGGCATTCGCTGCAGGGACAGCTAGGCTCTGGGCGTCATTTCTTTCTGTCTGTTGGATTTTAAGCTGAGAAGATGGATGGACTGTGGCTGCTGCCATCCTATGATCTTGAGGGGATGCAGGAATGGAACCAGAGATGCTGAGAAGAAAAGCTGGATTCTGGGGGCTGGAGAGATGTCTCAATGGTTAAGACCACTACTGCTCTTTCAGAGGACCTGGGTTCAATTCCCCACCACCACCACCATCACCCACATGGCATCTCACAACTGTCTGTAACTCCTGTTCCAGGGGATCTGATGTCCTCATACAAACATCCATGCAGGCAAAACATCAATGCATATAAAATAAAAATAAGTTATTTTTAAAAAAGAAAGAAGAAGAAAAGCTGGATTCTAGTGACATTATCTGAGTCACCAACAAATCACAACTCAAGTCATTGAAGCTACAAGCAAAATTCCAGCTTGCCTTCCTCTCTTCCTCTCTCTGTCTTTTCTTTCCTTCTTTCTTTTTTGAGACAGGGTTGATCCTGAACCCCTGATTTTCCTTCTCTGTCTTCTGAGCTCTGAGATTATAGGCATCCACCACCATGACTGGCTTATGTGGTACTGGGGTTCAAAACCAGGGCTTTCTGCATGCTAGGCAAGACCTCTGCTAACTGAACTATATCTCTCACCCATTTTTAAAAAATGTTATTTGAACATAAAGTCTCCTAAACAGGCCACAGTAAAGCTATGACAAAGAAGAACCCAGAATAGATGAATTCTGGGGAGAGCGAGCAGCTGGAACATTGATAATCCAGGGAGCCAGCCTGTTTGGACAGGTGTAGGCAGCTTGATTTAAACAATGTGTGGCAACCTGTGTTTTATGTGAAGATCTAAGGTTTGTAGCTTGTCCTCCTGACATTGTGGCTGATATTAGCAAATTGTATTTACGAAGTAGTTGCCATGATGCAAAAGCATAATTTGATTTAAAAATTACCCATGAGTGCTTAGAGTTCATCCCACAAACCTGCCAGGGAAAATCAAAGCTTGAGAAATCTTTTGAACTGACTAATGTACGCTTCCTTTTCCATCATCCACTTTGGCACAGCATCAATATTTCTCACTCTTATCCATTTTAAAACAACCGTGTGAACAAGTCAGAACAGTGCAGGGCCCCTCAGAGTCTTGGAGACGGCCCTTCGGGACACAGACATCTGGGGGCTGGATCATCCGAGAAACACGGATCTTTTGAATGAACAGGAAATGAGACGTGTAAAGGGATGATTCATCTCCACCTTTTCCACCCTGCCTGGCTCCATGGATGTTTAGCTGAGCTGCATATCAAAGTCAACTGGCAAGCGATCCTTCCTTTCCCCAAATGTAGACTATTAACTAGACCCGAGGCATCGTCCCAGGCACAGTGATACTTGGCTAACATGGTTGTTGGGGTTTGAGTATGCTTGCTCCCTAGATGGTGATGAAAACTTGGGAAGGTGGGGCCTAGCTGGTAAAGGGAGGTCCCTGGGGGCCATACCTTTGATGGTTATCCCTGTATCTCTTGTCCTATCTGCTCCCTGTCTTCCCTGAGGTGATGCCACTGCGATGCTGTGCCCAAAGGTCATGGGGTCAGGCAACTGTGGACTATAGACTTGAAATTGTGAAGGAAAACCAAGTCCTTCCTTGTTCTAAGTTGTTCTGTCAAGGATTTGGTCACCATCAGCAAAAGTAACCGGCACAATGACACCTTTCCATGCCCTTGAGCAGTTTATAGTCTAAAGAGAAAGACACGTAAGTGAGCGTTCAGTACGTGCGGGAGATGTGACTGACGGGGGCTGTAGAGGAAAAGGCACATGGAGATTTGAGCAGATTACAGAGAAGCTAGTACGATACAGGAAGTCACAGAGGGTTGTTTTTTTTTTTAGTGAAAAATATTATTTATTATACGTATCAGTTGGTACATCCTCATTTCTAGAACCCCCCCCTGCCAATCCACATTGTAACAGTGAGAAGTCATCATCAAACGTTTAGTACCAGGAGGTCATTTGTCTTTTAGTCATGTTATGAAGCTGACCACTCAAGACCCTTCATGTCTTTTCCCTGGCCAAACCCAGGCTAAGTATGCTGGGAGAGTCAATGTGTGGATTATAACACACTAGTAATGAACTCCTAGTCACCCATAATGCATCGACGTTCCATTAAGGAAATAAATAAAAACACTCCCCCTCGGAGTCATCTAACCAAGAGCAAGTCCTGATTTGAATTCTCTGCCTCACACTCCCTGTGTCTTCTGTCCCCTGGCTGTCTGTTGTGTGACCTGAATCTGTGCTTGCCTGAAGGCTGTTTTATGAATCCGTCTGACCCTCTGCCTGTGTGTATCTGTCCTTGTGTGTTGTTTGAGCCGTGTGTCTGTGCGTGGTGTCCGGCCCTAACGGAGGGTTTATACTTATTGAATCTCACAGAAAGCACACATGGTATACTTTACAGATCTTTAGCAGTTTTGCAAGGGTTTAAGTCATGGGCTCCAATTGATCCCACCTGGCCCAGACAGCAATCATTGTTAATGAACCAGTTATCCGTAAAGGGTTGCTTTCCACATTTACAGCAGATTTTGGGAAACTGCTTTCCACTTCTGTATTTGTGGCTTTCAGCAAATGATGCACGTGTGTTATCAGGTCAGGAGCATGGAAGAGGACATAACCTAAGGCACCGCTCTGCACTGGCGTAGGCTGTAAATCCAAGGCTAGTAAGGTTGGCTGTTGCATTGCTCTCTTAAAGGAAGGGTAACAAACAGTCTGAGTACACCATAGGCTAGCAGTCCAGTCTTAGGTGACACGCTGGCTGTGAGATTCAGCAAACGTTCCAGTCTCTTAGAATTCGAGAGATATTTTCAGAATACTGCATCTCCACAGGTCAAGACAGACCAGTCACTTCCAGATGGCTGGGCTTGCACTGAGGAATTCATAGGCTGCTGGCACCCAATCTTGTCAATCATGGGCTGAAAGGGACCTACCAAGGGGAGGGAACAAGCAGATACAATAGGAAAAGGGACAGGAGATACCCTCCAAGGGGTCCCAATCCCCTCCATTGCAATCCGTCCCCAAGTCTTGTATTTCTTTGCTAATGTTCCATGATAAACTCTTCAAAAGATGAATTAAGATTTTCTTTTGCTTTGGCTAGTACAGCTGGGATTCTTTTACTCCCAATGAAAAGAATATCAATAAGTTTGTATGTTAAGAAGTTTACTGAAGATGCTTCTGGATGATAGACATGTATGTTTACCTCTCTGTTTTTGGAAATTAAAAAAAAAAAAAAAAATTAGCCGGGCAGTGGTGGTGGTGGCGGCGGCGGCGGCGGCGGCGGCGGCGGCGGCGGCGGCGGCGGCGGCGGCGGCGGCGGCGGCGCACGCCTTTAATCCCAGCACTCGGGAGGCAGAGGCAGGCGGATCTTTGTGAGTTCGAGGCCAGCCTGGACTACCAAGTGAGTTCCAGGAAAGGCGCAAAGCTACACAGAGAAACCCTGTCTCGAAAAAACAAAAACAAAAACAAAAACAAAAAAAAAATTGTGTGTATACTGTATGTGAGGGGCACAGTAAAGAAACTGAAATGGACACTCCATGGGTGGAAAAGAAACAGTTTTATTCCAAACTGCTGAGGCTGTCTCTCCAGAAAAGCAGAGAGAAGCGAGGCTGGTGTGTGTGTGGGGGGGGGGGGGGGGCCAGTGTCTCCAGGGTGATAAGGATAATAGGTATCTGGGGAAGAAGGAAGCCTGTGAGCTGGAAGGGAGGAACTGGGGCTTTTCAATGTGTAACAAGTATTTGTGAGTGGGAAGTGGGGGATCCTGAAAGCTAGTGGACTTGGATACGCTCATAGGTGCCATAGGTATATGTCAATCGAACGATCTTGTCGCTTTTGCCAGAAGTAGAGGAAATGAGTCCTCTTGGCAGCTGGGGACCAGTTTCACAAGTTTCTGAGGAATGCTGGCTTCTGTCTAACCACCAGAAATCTTTCTATAGTCCAGGTTGAGCTGGGCCTAGACTCAATCTTGGACCAGCCAGTGAGCTTGCCCTTTTAAGGGGGGCACACTCTTTGTGCCTGATGTATGCAGGGAGGCAGGTTGTGCGCTAGTGAATGGAGATGCCCACAGAGGCCAGAAGAGACGTCGGATCCCCTGGAGGGTGTGAAACACCTGATGATGTTGCTGGGCGTCAAACTTAGTCCTCTGCAAGAACAATTTACTCTTAAGTGCTGAGCCATCTCTGGAGCACGTCCTTCGACACACTTACTATAACAAAGGAACACTTAAAAAATAAGGCTGAATTGAATAAGCAGCAGATGAAAATTAAGAAATGCTTTTTAGCAGCTAGAGAGATGGCTCAGCAGTTAAGAGCACCAGCTGTTTTTCCAGAAAATCCAGGCTTGAGCCCCAGGTTCAATTTCCAACACTCATATATATAAAATAAAATTATACATATATGAAAGAAATATTATTTAACCACATAGAGATTTGTATATGAATGTTCATAGAAGGATTAAGCACTAGAATAAAAGTTGAAACAATCTGAATTTTCACCAGCAAAGGTATAGATGTTTGAATGTAGCATGTTCCTACAGTGAAGTATGTATGTGGGGTAGAGTCTAGTCTCTTCCAAAAGAAGATCTATCTGGCCTTTGCCCTGGGCTTCAGGGATGTAATTCTGTTCTGTGCTGGAATGTTATGACTGATAGGAGAATCTTTGTTTGCCTTGGGGCCTTGGTTCTTAACAGATAGTCTCAACGAGGTGATTTAAAATGGGAGTTGGTCACCCCCTTACTGGGCCCCACAAAGTGGAGTCAGATCAGAAATCAACAGTGTGACTTTGGATGTCCCCTGGCTTGTTGACCTGGAAGCTGAGATCAATCACAGGTAATCAACCAATCAATCAATTAGTCATGTCTATGAGGTGAAATAAAACTCTACAGACCAAAAGTACAGGCAAGCTTCCCTGACGGCAATATTCTACTCACAGTGTCCCGTGTTAAGGTCAGGAGCCAAAGGCAGCCTGATTCCATGAGGAAAGGGTAATAGAAATGTCGTGTTTGGAATTCTGCTGGACTCTGCTCTACACATTGCTTTCTTAACGAGCCTTATCTGTGTCTTTTACCTGTAATAAAAGGTCACCATGGTGGGAATGCCTCAGTGAAGGACGGGAGGCTTTCTGGTGAATCATCAAACTCCAAGGTGAAGCTGTGGTTGATGTCGGAAACGGAGGCAGTCTTGAATGGAAACCGGGCCCTCTAGCCTTGTAATCGGCTCAAACCATTCATAGTTTGCTGGGCAACAATGGACACAAGTGTCCTTATATACAACAATACACAGGGGAATCTTGGAGACATTATGCCAAGTGAATGAAGACAGACACAAAAGGTCATGTACGTATGTAATTCCATTTTATAAGTGGATGAGAGGAAATAGGGAAGACATAAGGGAAGTGATAAAAATATTAATAATGATAAAAATGTTCTGGAATTTGATCATTCTTGTCCTTAGCTATGAATAATGTACTCAAAACCACTGAATTGTACACCTAAAAATGATGATTTTCTGTATTGAGTTCCACCTCAGTAAAGCTGTCACCTAAAAGCAATATTTGTCCCTTCTGCCCACAGGGCCATTCTGATCTGGGTGACCTGTGCTGCCACCAGGGCCACAGTGATGTCCAGGCCTGAGCTGCCGCCGAGGGCTCTGCCTTGATTCTGCTGCAGCTGGGGTCTGGGATAATGTCCACGGCCCGTGTTACCACAGGGGGTCATAGGAACCATGCATGTTGAAATCCGAGGGCTGTGCTGAGCCAGCCCCACCCCTCACGAGACACCCCCGGGACAGCTATCCCTGCCCCTTGCTGGACACTGCAGCAGGAGTGCTGACCCCACCCCCCACGGGAGAGCTGGCCCCCCACACTAGAGAGAGAGAGGGTCCCACCTGTTGCATGAATGCTAAAATAGGTCTTTTAATAAAAATTAAAAAAAAAAACAAACAAACCCGGAGCCAGATATTGGGGCAACTGCTGAAAGAGCAGAGAGACAAAGGCACAAGCCACAGCTACTTCTCACCGTGCCAACTCCGAGAATGTCTCTGAGTTCTTCGCCGAAAAGGATCCAGCCAATAAGGCTTCCAGCTGAAAAGGTTTCAGCCAGAAAGGGCTTCTGCCGAAAAGGCTCCAGCCAAAAAGCCTTTAGTTCCCGTTTCCTCACGCCTTATATACCTTTTTCTGCCCAGCCATATCACTTCCTTCCTAGTGCTGGGATTAAAGGTGTGTGTGCTTCCCAAATACTGGTAGCAGCGGCATGAGATCTCAAGTGCTGGGATTAAAGGTGTGTGCCACTGCTCCCTGGCTCTGTTTCTCTCCTAGACTGAGTCAATCTCATGTAATCCAGGGTGGCTTTGAACTCACAGAGGTCCAGATGGATCTCTGCCTCCCGAGTGCTAGGATTAAAGGTGTGTGCCACCACTGCCTGGCCTCTATGTTTAATCTAGTGGCTTGTTCTGTCCTCTGATCATCAGGCAAATTTTATTAGGGTACAACAAAATATCACCACATCCACCCTTCAAAACCGGCATGTGAGCGCTGGCCCGGATGGCGTGGGCCTGGGAAAGCTGACTCTGCCCTTCCCTGAGGAGGGTGGTCCCAGGGGCCTGGCCTGGCCAGTTCAGCATCCTTACCATAATTTTTTTAAGCATTCTCTTCAATGGCTTTCTGTCTAGGCTGTTACTTTGTGTGTGTGTGTGTGTGTGTGTGTGTGTGTGTGTGTGTGTGTGTGTGTATGGGGGTCGAGGTTGTCAGGGAAACCTCTGTCCCTCTTTCTCAACTGTGAGTCTGCAGTCACGATGCCATGACGAAAGTAGCTTCCTTGTGCTTTCTGGTCTTGGGGAGCATGGATCATGGACTTCCACGTGGCTTCTGGTGACAGTATGGGCTATAGACATCCACATGGTCTCCGGTGTCAGCATGTCCCTGGACCTCAGCATGGTCACAGCAGCACTACAGACCACGGATAGACATCATTATAGCCCTCAGTGGCAGCACAGGCTAAGGATGCCAAACATGCACACACACCCCTCATTCAATAAGGAAGCATCCAGGGGGCCTGAGAAGTTCTGGGTTTTTTTTTTTTTTTTGCATTTATTTATTTGTTATTTGCTTGAAACAGGTCAAAGGACAACTTTTGGGAGCAATTCTCTCTTTCCACCTTGAGGGGTCCAGGGAGCCAATTCAGGTCTGTATAACTGAGGACATAATGGCTCCAAGGTATGGTTGAGGGGAAGGTTTTTATTGTGGATATGAAAGAGAGAACAGCCAGAAGCATCTGGAAGAGCAAGGAGAGAAAGTAATAGATTGAGCATGTCCAGAAGAATGGACTTGGTCATAAGACAAGAGCAAGAGAGGAGGAGAGTGAGAGAGGAAGAGATGAGGAGACCAAGAGAGGAAGAGAAAAGAGAGGAACAAGAGGGTGCTGGCTGAAATGGCAGGGTTGTCCAGGAATGTGAAGCTGGAAAAGGGACCCGCCCCCAACTGGAGAAGTTTGGGGAGGGGGGTGAGTAGAGCTGAGAGGAGCCCAGGTACAGAGGGAGCCTGGAGGCCAGCTTGCATGCACGTTGGTAGGCTAACAGGCACCACAGACAGCCGTCTGTCCCTTCCGACAGTGATGAGGAATGGCTCCTTTGATAGAGGGACACAGTGCCAGACTTGGAGGGAGTGGAGTTTCCTTTGGAGCTGACAAGGTCATTAGACTTTGTGGCAAGTGCCTTTACCCACTGAGCCATCTCGGGACCCAAATGTTCTGTGTTTTGGTTTAACTGGCAGCTGTATATAAACTCATAGAGCAATAGACTTAATATTTACATATTTCACTGTTTATATCTGTATTATGGCTCTCGGCCTCTAACTTACTCCTTAAGACAGGTTATACAAAGTAGAATTTCTGTCTCCCAAGGTGGATAAAGCAAATTTTAATCCCTTCACACACACACACACACACACACACACACACACACACACACACACACACACACCACTCTTCTCTTTTAGCTGGCCATAATAAATTCTCTGACCAACTCTCATTCAACAATGGGTCATAAGACCTTCCTCATTCCAGAGGACGCTTGCTGTATACCCACAAGGAAGGAATACTAAAGAATCTGGATAGACAGGATTTGCTGGATCTCCCCACCCAGTCTAGCATTCATGTCTGCACAATAAAATCTCCATAAAAGCCCAGAAGAGTTCAAAGTAGCTGAACACAGGAGGTTCAGAGGAAGAGGAACAACACTCCCATACGCCAGTAGGGTGCTGCACCCCAGTTCTGTGGACAGGAGCTCTTGTGCTTGGGACCATCCCAGATCTCAGCGTGTATCTGTTCATCTGGCTGGCTTTATAATATACACCATTATAAATGATACTAATACGTATAATAAACATGAGTATAATGTTTGTTTTAGTTACTTTTCAGTTGCTGAGACAGAACATCATGATCAAGGCAATTTATAAAAGAAAGCATTGACTTTGGGGCTCACAGTTCCAGAGGGTTGGAGTCCATGGCCATCATGGTGGGGAGCATGGCAGCAGGCAGGCAGGCATGGTGCTGGAGCAGTAGTTTAAAGCTTATGTCTTACTACATAATCTGAGGGGGCTAACTGGGAATAGTGTGAGCTTTTGAAACCTAAAAGCTCACCTCCACTGACACACCTCCTCTAACAAGGCCACACCTCCTAATCCTTTCCAAACAGTTCCATTAACTGGGGACCAAGCCTTCAAATAAATAAGCCTATGGGGGCCATTCTCATTCAAACCACTGCAGTGGTTTTGTTTGGTTTGGTTTTTCAAGACAGGGTTTCTCTGTGTGACACCCTTGGCTGTCCTGGAACTAGCTCTGTAGACCACACTGCAGTGTTTTTTAAATCTTATTTTATTGTGCATGGCTGTGTGGTGTGCATATGTGTCTATGTGTGGGAGAGCATGTGTATGTGAGGGTGCTCGTGCATGTGTGTGAGCACACCTGTAGAGACTGAAGGCTGACATCCATCTAGTGCAGTGGTTCTCAACCTGTGGACCACACACCTAAGATCATTGGAAAGCACAAATATTTACATTATGATTCATAACAGTAGCAAAATGACAGTTATGAAGTAGCAATGAAAATGATCTTATAGTTTGGGGGGTCACCATGACATGAGGAAATGCGCTGAAAGGTCGCAGCGTTAGGAAGGTTGAGGACCATTGGTCTAGTGTCTTCATCAGAGGCTCTCCATCTTTCTTTGAGGTAGGGGGTTTCAGTTCAACCTGGAGCTATTCAACTTGCTTGTTTCTGCCTTCCAAGGAACTCCAAGTGGGCTGCCACATCTATCTGGCGTACGTGGGTTCTGGGGATCTGAACTCTGGTCCCCATGCTTACACGACAAACGATTTATCCATTGAGTCATCTCTCCAGCCCCTACAGGGAACAGCAAGGCGAGGGAATGAAACTCCCCTTTTTTTTTTTTTTTTTTTTTTTTTTTCTTTTCTTGGGGCAGACTCTTGCTATGCAGTCCAGGATGGCCTAGGATGCAGTGATCTTTGTTTGTCTCTGGAGTGAAAAAAATTAGCTACCTCTTAAATATTTTGAACCCACTGATTCTATATTCAGTATATAATTAAATTATAAGGCTAAAATCAAACTTGGACATGCAAAGACTCAGAGTGTTTCTATCCAGGGTTTCTTTCTTCAGGGGATACTCAAAGGTATATCAACAGAAGGCCAAGAAAGAGGAGAAGCGGGTGGGAACAGAATTCAACAGTGGTGAGCCAAGAAGTCATTAAGACCTGGAGCTAAACCTGCTGCGAAGTAAGCCAGGCAAGCATTTTCTGTTCTGAGGAGCTCACGTTTGTGAGGTTGGTGCCGCTGGCCTTCGAGGTCAGCTGACTCTTATCAGCAGAGATCTGCAGCCATAGATAGGCTGTGCCCTTGGGCTGCCTGAGCTGCTGTGCTGGGCGCTGCTGATTGGCTTCTGCTGCCTCTTGCTGCCTGCCTGGTTTCTGCCCAGGATAGTGGGCAGCTGCAAGGCCCCTCAGCTGATCCTGAGGCCGGAAGTGGCTGTCAACACGCTTCCTTTCAGGCTGCGTAGAACAAACAGACCAACAGATGAAGCTTCCTATAATGGGCCAGGTGGTGTGTGTGTGTGTGTGTGTGAGAGAGAGAGAGAGAGAGAGAGAGAGCGCCTCACCTCTTTACCCGGTGCCCCCCCCATACCCCTTCATGAAAGGTCAGAATTACTGTGTTTGTGGCTCTCACAGCTTCTCTGAGAGAGTGAAGTTCATTTCCAAATGCAGATCCTTCAGGGCATCTGAGGCCCTGTAGAGTCCCTGTCGAGTCAGTCTGCTTACAGTGTAAGACAAAGAGAAGAGTGCCACTGTCAGAGCAGGGAGCTGAGGTTTCTGCCTGCTGCACCCGGCAGTGCCCTTCCGCCCTGTGGCTTTGCCTTCCTGAGAACACTGGTGCTGGGGTGGGTACTGCAGTTGGAGTGTGGTTCGTCTCTCGTGAAATCATGGTTATTTTTATAGGGTTTATTTATATGTGTCTGCATGACTTTGTGTGCACCAGATGTGTGCAGGTGCTCCTAGAGGCCAGAGAGGTTGCCTGAGAGCCTAGACCTGGAGTTAGAGGTGGCTGTGAGTCACCTGATATGGGTGCTGGGAACTGAACCCACGTACTCCGCAGGGGCAGCAAGTGCTCTTAACTCCTGAGTCATCTCTCATGTTGGGGTCTATCTAATGGTCAGTTATGAAGGTAGACAGGCACCCTAGCCTCTGTCTGGTGTTTAGAGGTGGGGCCTCTGTGAGATAGTTAGGATCAGGTAAGATTATGGGGTAGAGTCCCATATTTGATTCCCATTGGCCTTATAGAAGATGAGAATGGGCAGAACACACACAGGTAAGCACGCACATGCGCGCGCGCACACACACACACATCACATTCCTGTCTCTTACTATGTAATGTCCCTATGGAAACTCAGGTGAGCGTGCACATGTGCACACACACACACACACACACACACACACACACACACACACACATCACATCACATTCCTGTCTCTTACTATGTAATGTCCCTGTGGAAACTCAGGACACGGTTAGTGAAAAGCTCACCACCAGATGTTGGCCTTCAACTTTGGAGCAGAACTATGAGCCCCAAATAAGCCCCTTACCTTTGTAAAGACCAGCGTGTGGACTTGTGTCGATAACAACAGAAAAAGCCCGCGGTGTGGGCTACGGGCTAGCACAGCCACAGACTGCAGCTAAGACTGCATTTGCTGCCCAAGGCCCATAAACTCATTCCAGGTAGGATGTTTGTTTTGGGGCGGGGGTGTTTGTGGGCAAGGAGGGGCATGAGAAGGCTGACGGAACCTCCTGTGCCTCAGAAGGCAGCAGGGTCAGAGCCACTTAGCTTCCAAGAAGAAGTCTATTTACCTGGAGGTGGCAGCAGGGGTGGGGGCGGGGTGACATTTCTCCAGAGGAGCAAAGCCTTTGTTGGCAGCTGGAGTCTCGTGCTGGAGGCGTGGCTCCGTGGTAGAGTGCTTACCCAGCGTGTCTGGGGTCCTCCACGCGGCGTGGTTCCGTGGTAGAGTGCTTACCCAGCATGTCTGGGGTCCTCCACGGGCAAATGAAACAAAACAAATCTGCTAAATTGAAGACTACCGGGGGAGGGGCCACTCGCCTCCTTTCAAGGTGGTCTTGGTGTGTTTGCAGACGTGGTGGGCAAGGGATACATGTGTGGGTGGGGCTGGCTATTACAGACGGACCTTGACTTTCATTAGATGCAATGGCCCACATTTTAGCCAGCAGAAAAGTGTCTAACACACAGACTTCATGTAAAAGGTGGAACCTGGGAGCATACTAGGTCTGTCACAGTTAGACGGTTACAGTGCTCCTGAAACACCCATGTGCACATGCACACAAGCTTAAACCAGTGTCCGGGGAAAAGCAGAACATTATTTCTGGTCAGGAATGTAGCTATTAAACAGTGGATTTTTCCAGAGAGCCCCGAGGTTTTTGGTATCTATCCTCCTGGACCTCTTTCCTTCTGCCCTTTATCTAGATGGGAACCCGTCATAAAAACTCCAGACTCAACATTGGCAGCAGACGCTTTGAACGGCAGCCTGAGGGGGAAACCCTAGAGAGAGGACCAGTGCTCCAAATGAAATCCCTCTGTTTCCTTGTCTGCCCTCTTCAGGATCTTGGTATCCAAACTCAGTGTTCTCCTGGAACCCAACCAGGAGTCAAGGTGGGGGCTTTCAAAGGACCATTCTTGTAAATCTGATGCCACATTAATTTCTCAGAATCTAGATGTGTAAAGGCCTATACACTCATGCCTGTCTGATGAACTAGAAATAGAGTTAGTATGTGGATTTTTCCACTGATTTTTAAATGGCTATTTGAACCACTGTGCTCTTTCCATCTTTGTGTGTGTGTGCACATGCACATTTTTGCATATATGTGGGTACACATGACCATGTGTGCAGGTGGCAGGGAGCCCCGGGCTGAGATCAGGAATCATCCTCTACTGCTCTACCTTATTGTCTGAAGCAAGGTCTCTCTCATCAAACCTGAGCTCCTGGGTCTGGCCAGTCTTGCTAGCCAGCTTGCTCTGGGGATTCTGTGTCTCCGCCTCCAGCAGTTATAGTTGCTGGTGGGCCACCGTACTCTCCTGGCACGTCTGTGGGTTCTGGGCACACACTCCAGTCTTCGTGCCTCTCCAGCAAGCACTCTAGCCACCACGCCATCTCTTCAACCACGAGTCATTGTTAAAAGTGCATTTCCTCACGTGCCTCCAGCACACCACAGTGTGGCTAGCACCACCCACCACCCACTGGACTCGACACAAAACCCAAGCCCTAGGCCCTTCTACACCAATTCCTTAGTCCCCTGGCCCCCTGCCTGCAGGACTCTATGCTATCTCTCTATTCACATAATTCATACGCGTGGTCTCATATACAGCAGTGTCCTTTGTGACTGACCTCTTTAACTTAGTATAACATCTTTAAGTATGCGGCCTATTTCAGAATTCCTTCCTTTTTAAAGGTTGATAATGTTCCATGGTATGTATAAACCATATATTCTTACCCATTCAGCTGTGATGGACCTATGTTTACTTCGACCTTTCGGTCACCATGAATAATGCTGCTATGGACATGAGTCCACGAATATTTCCATTGTCCCTGACTGTTTTAGCTGCACAGCAATGTGCATTAAAATGGACCTTAGTGTCTTGTAACCTCAGATGACTAGCAATTCTAGAATTATCAGGAATTGCCTTCTTGCACTTATAAGGGTAGAATAATTATTTTTGTCTGGTCTCTTGGAAGGCTCTCTTGAGCACACATACCTGTTCTGGGTCCTTTACGATCCACTTCAGATATTGGTAAGTCATCTCAATATTGTTAGATAGACTTTAAGTATTGTGTACCTATCATGTGTGTTCAGATGTGTGCACATGTGTGCGGGTGTGCTTGCCTGTGCATGGGCATGAGGAGGTGAGAGGTCAACGTTAGACATCTTCTTCTACCAACTCTCCGCTTGATGTTTTTTTGACTCTGGATCTCTCACTGAGCCTAGAGCTTTCGATGAGCCTTCAGGTTCCCTTCTGCGGCCCAGCTTTGGGGTTACAGGTGCGCGCGGCTCAGCCTGGCTTTGACATGTGTACTGAGGATCTGAATTCATGGAGGTCTTCAGGTTTGTGTAGCCAGCGCTTGGCCAGCCTAGCCAGCTCCCCAGCCTTTGAAGTATTTCATCTAACTACATGGATGTCCTCTGATGAGCAAATTAAAATAGTTTTTTAAAAAATATGAAATAAAGCAGACATTGATATCCCATGCCATTCTGAGAAAGACCTTCCTTGTCTAAAAAAAATAAAATAAAATGATATTTTAACGGTGCAAGAATTATTCTTTTTAAGTCAGAAAACTGGCATTTGTGTGGCAAAAGAAGTCGCTGACCATAGCAAAGAATACAGATAGGAACAAAAATCCTTTTACGCTGGTAAGAACTTTATTTTGCATTTCTTACATTGATTCTGAATTAAACTTCTAAGTTAAAATATAATACATTGAGCCAGGTGGTGGTGGCTCTTGTCTTTAATCCCAGCATTCAGGAGGCAGAGGCAGGTGGATCTCTGAGTTCGAGGCCAGCCTGGTCTACAGAGTTCCAGGACAGCTAGGGTTACACAGAGAAACCCCGTCTTGAAAATAAATAAATAAATAAAAGCAAATACATTATGAAGTTTGCACATTGCATTCATGTATACACATAAAAACTTGAAGTGTGCATGTAGTTTTTATTTTTATAAGGTTCATTATTTTATTTTTCTCATCCCAGTAGCTGCCTTTGTGGAGGACACACGTAACAAAGCTGGCCTAATGTACTCCTCCGAGCTAGCTGCTTCGTTGATGGCATGTTTTCCTGTTTCAAAGCACTGTTGCCTATTTAATTGTGAGCATCTGAGAGGAAAGAAAGGCCCCCAAACTGCTATTTCCTTTTGTGCTCTCTAATTCAACACAGAACACCGCTGTGACCAGATGTGTGGGAGTTTTTCCACATCCACAGTCAAAAGAAAAAGCAAATCGAATTGAACAGTTAAATTGAACAAAGAGCCATGAATTGGGCAGCCCTCAGAACCAGAGGAGGTTCGGGGACACTTAAAACGGTTTGGTAACGTTTATAAACAGGAAAAGGAAAGCGAGGAACAGAAAATGGATGTGAAGTGTAGAAAAAGAAAGTGGGGTACAGAAAGAGGAAATGGGGTACAGAGACAGCTGGATGATCAGTAGGAGCTTGGCGTTTGCCTGACGTGGACATGACTTGAAGAGTTGGCCACACACAACCGACTGATGCTCGGCTGTTGTGACCGGCAGAGACCCAATTACTTGAGGCAAACTCCTCAAGCGTTTCATTTGTTTACATAGTGAGTTAGCTGAAGTCTCCTCAGCGGGACTGGCTGGCTCAATACCTCAAACACCAAGGAACTCTTCAGCGGACAAAAGATGGGTGTCATAGGATTCAGTTCAACCTGACAGACTACCCCACTGCACCCCCACTTTAGAGGAGGACTGCAGATCCCAGGTTGAGACCTCTGCTTCTGACTGTGAGTCAGAGTGTCAGGTTTTCATTCTGGGGTTCAGCCATTTGCTCGGCTGGTTCACAGAACATTTTACTTCTGTTTGTTGTGAGGGTAGCATGAAGAATGTAACAAACAACCAGATGAACTGCCCAAGGCAAGGGAGGGATGGGCGGGGCCGCATCTTCCTCCCAGCCCCTCTCCCAGCTTAGCAGCCCAGCCTCAAATTCATCATTTTCTGGGAGTGTTTGCATAGCTTCCTCTTCTTCACACCCCCCCCCCCCCAGGTTAGTGAGAAGGACTCAGGACTTCTCACCCCATCATCACTCTGTCTTTTGGGGCCTCACCTTTGGGATTTCTAGAGGGTCTTAGTAATTCATCAGTGTGAAGTCAGTTGTTGTAACCGTCTTTATGGATAATAAAGGGTATTCCTACCTTCAGGAAACGGGAGCCCTGTTGTGGGAATGGGGGACAAAACCCAGTACTGTGTCTGCCACAATGTGTTTTTGGTCATTTCACTGGGACTTGGGAGGAAGGGCTAGAGCATTTTTAGGGCTGAGGAGCCCATCTTGGAATCAGAGTTCAAATTCATGAAGTCCTTAAAGTCAAACTCATCAAGTCGTTTAATCAAGGGTCCTTCCAAATTCCCTTTTAGGAAGTGTGGGTGTGCCCACTGCACCCTCTTCCAGGAACATTTTCCTTAAGCCAAATATTTTTGCGGCAACCATTTCACTGCTCCAGATCTAAAACTGGTTCACTATTCTGTTTTGACTCCTGAAACGATACTGAGGAAATAACCTCTGGGGCTGTGGTGCAGTCCCGGGCTCCAGAAGGCTCTGTCCCAGGTGTGATGCTTCATAGCTTCAATGGACCTTTTTGCTCTCAGGAGCCTGGAAAACCCCAGTGGCCAATTTCATCTAGGTCAGAGGAGGGGCAGTTGTCCTGATGGCCCAGTAGAGAGCCTGGGATGGGCATAAACTTTGTTTGCATGAAGAACTGCACCTGGATTGGTGCAAGCATGGTCCACTGTTTGCCTGAAAGACTGCCATGATTGGGGAAAACAGCCTTGCCACACACAGGCCCTTTCTGGTTGTGCATACAGTCTGTTAGCTCACCCTTAGATCAGCCCAGCCAGAGGCATTCAAAGCTATGTTCTTCCTTCCTTCCTTCCTTCCTTCCTTCCTTCCTTCCTTCCTTCCTTCCTTCCTTCCTCCCTCCCTCCCTCCCTCCCTCCCTCCCTCCCTCCCTCCCTTTCTCTCTCTCTCTCTCTCTCTCTCTCTCTCTCTCTCTCTCTCTCTTCTGCAGGGGGAGGGGGGTCTCACTCTGTAGCTCTGGCTATGACCTGGTACTTCCTATGTATTGAGTAGGCAGGCCACAACCTCACAGAAGCCGTCCTGTCTCCCCAGTGCTGGGATCAAAGGTGTGTGACACTGTACTCAGCCTACAAAGCTTCTTCACCAGCATTTTCCTGACTACTCCGGTGTGTGTGTGTGTGTGTGTGTGGTATGGTGTGTAGACATGGCGCATGTGTGTGTGGGGACAAGCGGTGGAATGCACGTGCAGAGGCCAGAGGAAGCCTTCAGACACCTTCTGCACAGCAGCTTTGAGACAGGTTGTGTTGGTGAGCATGAAGCCTACTGTTTGGGTTAGGCTGTTTAGCCAGTGAGCTCCTGGAATCCGCTTCTGCCTCTCGGTGCTGGGATTAGAAACATGTGTAGCCATGCCCGTCTCTTTGACTCACTCTGTGGATTCTAACTCACATTTGCATAACAAGTGTTCTTATTCACTGAGCCATCTTCCTAACCCCACCCGACTCCTCTTTTAAAACCCTGAGACACCGTCTCAGGTACCCCAGGCTGACCTTAAACTTGTTGTACAGTTTGAACTCCTGATCCTCCTGCCTCCGTCTCTTGGAGAGCTGGGATCACAAGCTTGCACAACTATACTCAGTTTTATGCCCCGGGCTTCATGCATGCTAGACAAGCGCTCTATCTCCTCAGGCCCTGGTTGCTTTTGATCTTTAGAACTGGTGGGGTGGGCTGAGCTGGGAACACACAGAGGAGATGGTGGTCTGAAGCGGTCGGTCGGTGGAAGGCAGCAAGTCCAGGGAGACAGCAGCAGCAGGAATAAACTGGCTAAAAACGTCTCGAGCATGACCCCGCAGGGAGGAGAGAAAGTGGGCTGTGAGGAGCTTAAGACGAAGCCCTGGGTGGCTAAGGCACTGGAAGAGTTCCAGGGAGTTGTCAGTTCCAATAGCCACTGGGTCCCAGGGCTGTAATGGCCACTACAGGAGCCGCTGGTCTAAAACCCAGAGCCCACTCAGGAGCTAGAGCCTCCCTCACAGGAACTGCCGGCTGTTGCCTCATACCGCTGCTGGGAGGACTGGATTACAACAGTTGCAAAATGCTGGGGTTGGCTGGTGGTTAAAGTCCAGAGCAATAAGCCTCCAGCCTGAATGCCTAGTCATGCCTCTGGCTTCTAAAGCATGAAGCAATGGGCCCCTAGTTATCAGTCTGGAGCTGTGAGCCTCTCAGCCCAGTCCTGTGCCCCCGCCCCTGCCCCCGCCCCCGCAGCTCTATGGATTCATGCCCTTGGAGGCTCTGCTTGTACTCACAATATTTTTGTTTGTTTTTTGAGACAGGATCTCTGAGTTTATGTAGTTCTGGCTGTCCTGGAACTTGCTATGTAGACCAAGGTGCTTGGAACACAATTCCTCTTGTCTCAGCCTCCTGAGTGCTGGGTGTGAACCACCATGTGGGATCTCTAAAGATTTCTTTCTATCCAGGTGAAGGACCCCAGTCAGCTCTGGTTGGTAATACTGTCATCAGGGTTCTTCAAGTTAACGTCTACTCTTATAAAGCTGCAAATAAGCCTAGTCAATAGGACATTCATGAAAGTACACTTCTGAGTTGGATTCCCTCAAAGTGGATTAGACAGCACCCCCAACCCAATGCCCCATACAAAGACACCTAGTAATTTCTCTTGTCATTTCCAAGTTTTGGACAGTTTTTTGGCATCACCATTTCTTTTTAAAAGTATACATATGTATTTCTTTTGCAGAAGGGCATGGGAGTGGAGATAAAGTATATTTTATAACGCCTTGAATGGTGGATTTGTTGAAACAATGGCATGTCAAAGTTCACGGAGAGCTGGATTTACCAAAAAGTTGCCTAAACACCAGAGACATTTTAACATACTGTCCATCTACTTTCCAAAGCAGGCTTCTCTCTTTGTTGGACAGAAATGATCTTTGAGAAAGCATGTTACAAGAGACTAGAAAGTTTATTTTTAACGGCTTCTTCCTAAGGCAGCAGCAGCCCAGCCCTTCTATGGGTGTGTTTGCCCGTAGTTAGAGGTAGGGAGAGTCCACTGAGAGCAAAGGAGGGGCGTGCTGAAGCGGTGAGTGCCCCTCACCTGGACAGCCCCACAGGCAAAACTGAAAGCCTTCACCCCAGATCTAACTTCCTCCTCCGCAGCCCCCATCAACCCCAGTTCGCACTCCCAGTGTTAACTCTATGTTAACACCCAAACCAGTGCTCGCCCAAACCATCGACCTAAGTGACACGTGGCAGTTCCTCCTTACTGCTCTTTCTAATAGTATACTAGTGTCACCAGATGGTGGACTCCGTTCCTGGACACTCCATTTCTGCCTCTCTCCGAAGTTCAGAGATCACGTGCCCCACCCCTAAAGGGTTGTATTTCCTGGACTCCCGCAGCAGCTCAGGGCTGGGTTCCCTCCCGCCCTGCTGCTGATCTTATTCTCACAGCAGAGACCTTTACCTCGGCGGTAAAATTTATTTCTCCAACCGTTTGTCCCCACTCGAAAGCACTCCCTCACGCAGTTTCTAGAACACACCGTGTTCCTTCATCTTCGTCTTTCTCACCACGTGTTTCTCCCTTTTCGATTCCTAACGTGCCGAGCTGGGTGTCTGTCCAGCGGCTGGAACTTTTGTCACCTGATCCAGTATTTTCACCCCGGGTGGACTGGCCCATGACTTGTCGCCCTCTCCTCTCCCTCCCTGGTGCGGCGGCCACCACATCCCAGCTCTCCATCCCGTCCAGGAAGAGACCCTTTCGTGTGGCCCTCGCCTCTCTCGGGTCTTCCCAGAGACCCTACAAGTCACACTTGCACCGGGACGTTTCCTCCCCAGCACAGTCCATTTTCTCCCCGTGGCGTGTCCCGCGCGCAGCCGGTGCACCAGGTGCACCTAGGTCCCGGGACCCCGGACCCGCTCCCCCTCTCCCCCGCCGGGACCCCGCGCTCCGCTGCCCTGCGCCGGAAGCCACTGCACCGCCCCTTCCCCGCGCCGCTGGCCTTATCTCTGCGCACAGGGCCCTCCGGGGAGTGGCGGGCGCCGGGAGGGAGCGGGCGGCATGGGCCGGGGGCCCCGGGGCACGCGCCGCTCGCCAGGCCGCCGGGTGCTGCCCCTGCTGCGGCTGGTGCTGCTGCTCGGCCTGGCCTGCGGCGTCAGCGGAGAACCGGGCACGGACGGTGAGTGCGAGGCTCCGGGCGAAGCGGACGCTTCTCGCTTAGGGTCCCGTGGCACAGAGTCGGGGCGTGGAGGAATCGCGGAGGCGGAGCAGCCAGGAGCAGTCAGGGCTGCCCGCCCTGGGGACACTGGGGCGTGGGTGGAGGCGGCCCTGCTCCAGCTCGCGCCTCCCGGGATGGGTAGGGAGGTGGGGACTGGGCAGGGGTGCGGGTCCGGGGAGCAGCGCCCAGGTGGGGGCGCGTGGGAGGGCAAGCCACAGGTCCCCCTAGCTTCCCGTCGCGGTGGCTTTTGCAGGACAAATTCTTGACCTGTGGCCGTTCCCCCCTCCCCTTTTCATATTTTTCACTTCCCCGAAGAAATTAATGTTAAGAATGCTAAGAAGGAAGTATAAGAAAGTTTATAGGAATAGAATTCATTCTTTAGTTCATTCATCCATCCATTCATTAATCTATTTATCCATGCATCTGTGTATCCATCCATCCATCCATCCATCCATCCATCCATCCATCCATCCATCCATCCGTAGAAAGCCCATTAATATCTTCTTCCCTGTGTCAGATGTAAACATGCAGTGTTGGCGCTCTAGCGGTGCATAGATGCAAGGAAACAGACAAGCAAATAGTCCGTGTCTTAGACAAACTGAAAAACAACAAACAAGCAAGCCGGAACATGGTGGGATTTACCTGACATGGAGGTTCAGACAGAAAAGTGAGTTGACATCTACTCACACACCAAATAGAAAGCAGAAGGATGTTAGCGCTCTGAGGAGGTGTACTGGCCGGAAGAGGGAACAACTATGTCTTCCTAGGGAGCCATTATGCGTGAGATAAGCGAAACTGCGCTTTAGGGACTGATCCTTGGATTTAGGAAGAGGACGCGGAAAGGCATTCCATCCCATAGAGGAGGGCACTGACCACTCTTTACAGATGTGTGTACAATGAGTGAATCCAACTTGGGAGACAGGCAGGAAGATTATCTTGAGTTCGAGGGCAGCCTGAGCTACAGAGTGAGTTCCAGACCAGACTGGTCTACAAAGTGAGACCCAGTCAACAAACAGATAAACAAAAAACAACGCAATGGATGAATTCCAGACTGCCGACAATGTGCGATGCACAACATAGAAGGGACCAGAGATTTAAAAAGCAGACTGGGTTTCACAAGAGGGACTCATAGTCTTACGCCAACTGGCAGACCGTAGTGCTTGGGTTTAACTGTTCCTTCATGGTGGGAGGTCAGCAGAAGCCACTGTAGGAGAGCATGCCGAACAGTGTGTATAAGGATACCCAGTCTCTCACTGCCATTTCCTTTAATAAAGCCAAACAGTTCATGCCTATAATCCTAGAATTTCGGACGCTGAGGAGGGAGGATTGCTATGAGTTAGAGATCATCCTGGACCATAGAGTGAGATGTCTCAAAAACAAACATGCACAAAACCCAAACATGATGTAGAAGTGGAAGGGAAGTGAGCTAAGGGTGGACTTTGGGGGGACAGATTCCTGTCCCCCCAAATTCTCCTTGCCTGGCACTGTTTGTTTTGTTTGGCTTTTCTAGACAGGGCTTCTCTGTGTAGTTCTGGCTGTCCTGGAACTCGCTCTGTAGACCAGGCTGGCCTGGAATTCAGATCTGCCTACCTCTGCCTCCTGAGTGCTGCGATTAAAGGCTGCCTGGTGACTTTCTCTATCACTTTGGGTATTTGATGGCTCAGTTTTCTAGAATGGCTTTCTCCCACCCACGACATCTGGTACTCCAGTAGGCTTTCTTCCTCCCCTGACTTGGTCTCTCTGTCTTAGTTGGGGTTTCTATTGCTGTGATAAAAAACAGAACATTGTCCATAAACAACCTGGGAAGGAAAGGGTTTATTTCAGCTTACAACTCTCAGGTCATACTCCATCACTGAGAAAAGTCAAGGTAGGAACTCAAGGAGGGAACCTGGAGTCAGGAAGTGAAGCAGAAGCCATTGAGGAATGCTGCTTACTGCTTGCTCTCTGTGGCTTGCTTAGCCTGCTTTCTTGTAACACCCAGGACCAGCAGCCCAGAGGTAGCACCATCCACAGTGAGCTGGGCCCTTCAACATCAATCATCAATCAAGAAAATGCAGCACAGGCTAGCCCATGGTCCAGTCTAGCAGGAGCCTTGAGATTCCCTTTTCCCAAATGACTCTTGTTTGTGTCAAGTTGACACAAAAGTAGCCAGCAGGGTCTCCCATGAGAGTGTGAATAAAAACCTATGGAGACTTGAAACCTGTTTTAGGATCTGTGTGAAGACTCCAGCCTAGGAAAGTATTAAGTGTGGTCCACTGATTTGTTGGGCTAAGATGGCTGAACATGACTAACAGTCAATGCCAAATCCTCTACAATTTCTTCTCTTTTAGACATCTTTGGTGCTGTGGATTGAACTCAGGCTTTTGCATGCTAAGCATGAGCCACATCTCTAGCCCGTTTGGAAGGTGTGAGATGATTTGGGGACATGAACACGGGGCTGCCTCATTGAGCGCCTCTCCTTAGGTAGAAACTTTTCTTTCACTGAGGAACAGAGAATCCAGTTCTACAAAAATCTCCTTTCCTGGAGGTGGAAAATGTCGGGGTGAAACGACCCTCCTGCCTCAGCCTCTGAAGTGCCATGTGTCCAGCTCAAGGATGGGTCCTTGGGGCGGAGCTAGGTAGATGCAAGGAAGGGAGAAAGATGCAGCCCCAAATGCGTGGGACGCCTGGGCTAGCATGGCGCTGAGGAAGCCAGACGTTGGCGCCCACAGTATGCTGAGAAAAGGCCTTTGGACTCTGTGACTCTGGCTGACAACACAGGGGTGCTTGGAGAAGTTAGAAGGAAAAGGAGGTTACCCTTCAGCTAGGCTGGCCAGGTCAGTGCAGGATTTGGGGAAGAGCAAGTCCATCTGCTCATATATTAGAGCGACAGCCATTACTCAGTAGGGAAAAGATAGAAATACAAGAATGGACAAGATATTTAATAGAGCTCTTGTAAAGCTGAGCTGTAAATGGGAGAAGTCAGGAAGGGGTGGGGAGGGGAGGGGAGGGGAGGGGAAGGGAGGGGAGGGGAGGAAAGAAGACTGGCAACGTGCCATTTCCTCCTCCTCCAGTCATCTACCTCATGAGTGAGCGCTGTTTATATTTCAGAACCAGGCTGGCTACTCCTCTCACATGCTGGAAGGCCATCGGGCACTGTCCGCTTCTCTTTGACGCCATGGCCACACATCTGTTGCCCACTGTTGAGTCAGACTCTGTTCTTAGACCAAGAGTCCCTTGTGAAAAGGGGTTGTGGTTCAAATTCCGAATGATGTGGGAGTAAACAGGGCCCCCCCCCCAATGGTCACAAGCAAATGAAGACTGTTAATGCGAGCTGGCTGTAGCAAGGGGGGCAGCCACTGCCTCCCAAATTTGGGGTGGGGTGACTCCAAAGCAGGCAGTCAGGATGGGAGAGACTGGATGGGACATGTAAGGGAGGGCCTTAGGGATGGCCCGCCTGGGAAGCTGGGGCTGTTTGCTAGCAGTCACTTACAGGTGTCTGGTGTGACTGCTTAGGGGGCTTATTTGCCTTTCTCTGGTTGGTCTGGTTGTGCGTGTGTGTGTGCTTGTGTCTGTATGTGTATATATATGTGTTTATGCGTTTCTTTGTGTGTATGTGTTACGGGTGTGTTATTTGTAAGTGCATGTGTTGTTTTTTGTTGTGTGTTGTTGTTTGTGTTTTGTTTTTGTGTGTGGTGTGTGTTTATATGTGTGTGTACATGTGTGTGTGTATACATGTGTGTGGTGTGTGTGTATATGTGTGTGTATGTGTGTATGTGTGTGTGTATACATGTGTGTGTATGTGTGTGTATGTGTGTGTACATGTGTGTGTGTGTACATGTGTGTGGTGTGTGTGTATATGTGTGTGTGTATGTGTGTATGTGTGTGTGTATACATGTGTGTGTATGTATGTGTGTGTGTACATGTGTGTGTACATGTGTGTGTGTGTACATGTGTGGTGTGTGTGTGTGTGTGTGTGTGTGTATTTTTTCCTTGAGACAGGATCGTCCAGTGTAGCCACAGTTGGCTTCAGACTCCCGATTCTCCTGCTGTCTCTGAGTGCTCGATAACAAGCCGTGGGCAGCCATTGCTAGCTAGCATCTCAGTTGCCCTTGTAGATTCCCTCCCTAGCAGCCTGTGCCGAGGTACATTTAATTAATGGAAGATGCTTAGGGGAAGTGAGCTGAAGCCTGTGTTTGAGGGAGGTGGGGGAGCACACTGAGTGGGTGGGGTGCCTGGCCCCAGGGGACTGCAGAGGTTGTCACTGGGTGAGGAAGGGTGGAGCTGGTCAGTCCTGTTCTCAGCCTCTCTGTGGCTTTGCCCCAGTCTGGGAGTGGTTGGGGAACCTGTTGGCTCAGGCCTGGCTGGTTCAGGAAGGCCAGGGAGAGACAGAACCGGGGTCGTGGTGGAGGAATGGCGGGCAGTACTGGGGAGATCCCACTCTGTGAAGTGAGGTGCACCTGCTGCGTGTTTCATAGACGTGGTCCGCACTCTGTCTTCATGAGAGATGGCACCATAGTGGGCATGGCGAGGCAAGAGAGATGGAGAGAGTGGATGGTGTCAGGGCGACGGAAAGTGGCTTCCGCTGAGGAGTGAGGCGAGACTTAATGAAGGACTTCCACAGGGGCTGCCTCCCCCCTCCCCCCCCAGGGACTTGACGCTGTGCACATCCATGTTCTTCTGGTCAAATCTAAGAGCAGCTCTCTGATGTGTGCAGCTGTAACTAACAGCTGTCTGTTGGATTCACAAAACAGTGCGCAGGGCTGGAGGTGTAGCTCAGTGTGGTTGAGTGCTTGAGGCGCCCTAGGTTCCAACCCCAACCCCACCAAAAATAAAAAAGTGCAAAGACTCACAGCCTTCTGGAGAAGGTGTCGGTCGGGTGTGGGGCGGCGTGAGAGAGGAGTAGAATGGCTGAAGTAGGCGACGGCTGGACGTGAATTTCGGGGTGGGCCCCAAATTAATGGCTACTTAACTCCAGACTCAGAGTTGAGACTGGGGCACTGGGTATTTTTATTATGGATTTGGTTTTGGTCTGGAGGTGAAGTGTGGGGTCCACTGTGGATTGATTTTGGTCAGATAAGAAAGTGAATGAGAAATGGACAAAGGAAGCCAAGGCTCCTGGAAACATTTCACACAAGGAAAGGTTAAGGGTTCAGAATGGTCAGAGTTAGTTCTGGGGCTAGTGGGATGAGGGGGTACAAGGGTTCGGGTTACTTGTAATGATTACTTGGCTTAGGAGAAAGCG
Organism: Peromyscus maniculatus bairdii; assembly: GCF_049852395.1. NCBI lineage: Eukaryota > Metazoa > Chordata > Mammalia > Rodentia > Cricetidae > Peromyscus > Peromyscus maniculatus. Next base: position 83,580,375 of record NC_134853.1, on the reverse strand, counting down.
CCTTCTGTCTTGGATACATTTAAAGGAGAGACCAAGGCTTGGGTGTAGATCTGTGGTAGTGCACTTGACTGAAGGAGAGGCTGTGTTTTTTCTGTCAAGGATGCCGGAGAGGAGAGAATATGGTATTTCTCTGGCTCCTGGATTCTATCTCTGGAATTTGATGTAGTTTCTTAGGAACAGTGCAGTTTGGCATAGAATTCTAGACATTTTTTTTTTTCTGATTTTTGGACTCTATTGGTCCCCCACTTGGTGATTTAACGTATTCCCACATGTCTCCACAAGTTTGGGGAAGGCAGTCTCAAGGAGGTTGAACAGTGAGTTTGCTGGGTTTGTCGGACTGGGACAGCTGGAGTTAGGTGAGGACAGATGTTAAGTTCAAGGGCTCCAGCAGACTCTTTTTCTCTCTTGACTGTGAACGGCATCTTACAGGCAGGTTCGTCTCCAGTGTGTTTAAGGAGTTGCTGTGCTGGTTGGTTTTTTGTCAACTTGACACAAACCTAGACATGTCTGGGAAGAGGGGATCTTAACTGAGAAGATGCCTTCATCAGATTGGCCTGTGGGCTAGTTAGTCCACGGGGCATTTTCTGGACTGATGTGGTAGGACTCCACCCACTGTGGGCTGTGATTCTGAATGATGGGAGAAAATAGACCGAGCAAGCCAGTAAGCAGCATTACTCCAGGGCTTATATGGCTTACACCTTGTCTTTCTAGGCACCCAGGGACTTTTGTTTCTTCCTCTCGTCAAAGCAGTTTCTATGAATTGATCTTTCCCATCTGAAATAACTGCTAGCATCCTTTGTCTGCTCTCGTCCCTTATTTTAAGATTTATACTCTTAGGGGCTGGGGAGGTAGAGATGCTCTGGTGCTCACCGGCTAGCCTGCCTAGCCTATTGGTGAGGGAGTGAGCGATCCTGTGCCAAAACTCAAAACGAAACATGTAGACAACGCCTGAGGAATAAATAGTACTGCGGTTGTCCTTCATGTATAGGTGCACACATATACACGCACATCTACATACATTCTACATACATATAATATACATGCACCGCTCCACACACATCCAGAAAGATTTACACCTTTCTAATCTTTCATTTCATGTTTTTTTGGTTGTTGTTTTTCTTTTTCTTTCTTTCTCTTTTTCTTTTTCTTTCTTTCTTTCTTTCTTTCTTTCTTTCTTTCTTTCTTTTTTTTTTTTTAAGGTGTAAGGGGATTGGGAGTACTTGAAATCTTCAGTGTTTACCAAGAAATCTTTCTTTTGTTTTTAAAAATATTCTTTTATAATGCTTAAACCCATATTTTTCCCCCCTCAAACTTCTTTCATTAAAATTCTATGTCTCTTCTGTGGTTGCTTGTTTTTTTTTTTAATTACTTTTTAAAAATATGAAAGCATAACAAACTCAAATTTTTGCAGTAAGTTTTTATATCTATCATTATGCATTTCAGCTTGGACATTACCTTTGTCTGGTGAATGCTTTAGGAGAATGTTGCATAAGTGGGTTTCTTTGGAGGAAACTAGACATAGGTTTTTTTTTAAAAAAACTCATAATTAAAAAAATTCCTCTATGTACATTGAGTACTACCTCAGACAGTGTTTTGTTTTGTTTTGTTTTTCTTCAACAATTCAGTATGGTTTATTTATTTGTACTTTATGCACACTGGTGTTTTGCCTGCATAGATGTCTGCATGAGGGTGTTGGATCCCCTGGAACACAGGAGTCACAGACAGTTGTGAACAGACTTGTGGTACTAGGAGTTGAACCCAGGTCCTCTGGAAGAGCAGCCAGTGCTCTTAACTGCTGAGCCATCTCTCCAACCTTTAGACATAGGTGTTGCTTTGAAGTTTTATTCCATTATTCCATGGTGGTCAGATAATATTTATTATTTTTCTGCATTTTATGGTCATGGGATATTTATAGATATTCCATGGTTAATTTGGTATCGGTAAGCATTAGTGCTTTGCTTTGTTTCTATGTTATCTTTCATTTTATTTGTGTTTATTGTTTGGCATTTGTTTGATGGACTCTCATTTAGCCCGGGCTGGCCTCTCATGTGTTGTCTTTTGTTAGTAAAATAAAAAACAAAAGGAAGAGACATGATTAAGAGTATTTAGGAATCTCCCAGTTTCTGTTGGTCTCGTGCCTGGAGCAGCCTGAGGGCTAGGCTGTGTTATCTGGGTAAGTACAAAGCCAAGACTAGGATGAAATTCTATGCTGGAACATTCTCCTTACAAGGCCACTCCTGAAATTACAGAGACACAGGCAGGAAACTCAATATTCCACACAGCCTCGAGTAGAAATTCTTGTTTGATCTCAGGTCATATATCACCATTTGGTAAACTGAGATGTCTTAAGAGTTTTAGCTTCAAATATTTCTGTTGTTTATCTAAGTAACTGGGGTCTGGCCATCCTGTTGGGACTTGGGATCTTAAACACACTCACTCTTTCCCTAAAGGGAAAGAGAGAGAGTATTGGCACATGCATTCCTCTCCCTTGCCTTTGCCTTTAGAGCTGTAGCAAGTCACATTTTAGATTCATTTTATGAGTATGGGTGCTTCGCTTGCTTGTATGTCTGTATGCCATGTGTATACAGTGCTTGCTGAGGCCAGAAGATTGGAAGAGGGTGTTTGATCCCCTGAGACTGGAGTTACTGGTGGTCGTGAACCACCATGAGTGGTAGGAATTGAACCCGGGTCCTATGGAAAAGCAGCCTCTGAGCTATCTCTCCAGTCCCCATTTTAGATCTCTTTATCCAGCCAATAAAAATATGTTGAGTGTCTATATTGTGCTGTAAAAATCATATGGTTCACTCATAGTGCCAAGAGAGGATTAAACATATTCAGAGATTAACATGATTGTTATGGAAGTATACATGTTTTATGGGAGATTAGAAGATGTGTACACCTTTCCTTAGGAGTGGAGAAGACTTCAGGGAGAATGAGGCGTTCTGCCTGGCTCCTGAAAATAAGAGTGAGTTTCAGACAAGTAGAGAAGAGGGCATAGGCTTTCCAGGTGAAGGGAGCATCATGACCATGATGACAAGGATGAGAGTAGCTAGTAGATAGTAGGTAGTAGGTTGTAGATAGTAGGTAGTAGGTAGTAGGTTGTAGATAGTAGGTCGTAGAGAGTAGGTCGTAGATAGTAGTTGTCCCTTCTGCCTGGAAGGTACCATGCAGTTGGAGTTTGGGAACATGAAGCTGGAGGAGTTGATGAGAAGACAGATGGTGGAGACTGCTGATTTGATTGGCAGAAGAATGTGCATTGTATATTGTGGACAGTGAGTCACTGTTGAAGGTCTTAAGGATGAGATGGGAACTTGACCTGCTTTATTTTGGCATTCACGTCTTGGTTCTCTGTGATACATGTCCATTGACTAAACATTTCTCACCTTTAACTTCCCGTTTTGGACACATGTGATTTCTGACTTAGATTTGGATGTCTGTGCCACTTGCCACGAACATGCCACGTGCCAGCAAAAAGACGGGAAGAGGATCTGCATTTGCAACTACGGGTTCTGGGGCAACGGGAGGACGCGGTGTGTTGGTAAGTTTCAGGGGTGGGTTAAGCTGGAAATGTGAATCAAAACCAAAGGCTCTCCCGTTTCAGAGTGTCCATGCAGGGCAAGCATTGTTACTTTGTTCACGTTTTTTCTCAATGGGTTTTTGCCAGTTACAACAGAATCTTGCTTTTATTGTTTAGATATAGCTCTTTTCTGGTGTTGCCAAGGAAGAACCCCTGGTGTTAGATGCCATTGACCTGAACTCTCTGGAAACTTTGGCCTACACAGATTTGAAGTCTGTTTTGTGTCCCAAGTTTAACTTAGTAACAAAAGCAAATATTACATTTCTTAATCTCTCAGGTTGTTTTGATATAAAACTGCTTATCTTAATATCATGGAGGAAAATAAAGCCTTCTTTCCTATTGGAGATTTTTGATTAATGGATAAAATGACTAACTTACTGTGTGTCTTATGTCCATCCGAATCTGTCCTCTGAATTTTTGTAGTTGTGACCCTTTGGGATGACTTCAAGGAATACTTTAAGATGACTTCAAGGTTTGTTTAGACCAGATGCAGCTAAGATTCTTCTTCTTCTTCTTCTTCTTCTTCTTCTTCTTCTTCTTCTTCTTCTTCTTCTTCTTCTTCTTCTTCTTCTTCTTCTTCTTCTTCTTCTTCTTCTTCTAGTTCTTCTTCTCCTCCTCCTCCTCCTTCTCCTCCTCCTCCTCCTCCTTCTCCTCCTCCTCCTCCTCCTTCTCCTCCTCCTCCTCCTTCTCCTCCTCCTCCTCCTCCTCCTCCTCCTCCTCCTCCTCCTCCTCATCCTCATCCTCCTCATGGTGTCCATGCCAGGACAATCAGATAACATTGAGATTCAAGCACAATTCAGAGAGAATGTCATAATAATTTAAGTATAATAAACGTGATAATAACTTCTCAGTTTCCTCCTTGCTATATGCTGTAAAGGTTTTGCCTTGTAGCTGTGGACAGGCAGTGTCCATGACCTTGTTGAAATACCTTTGTGTTGATTTTCATGTGAGAGTGAGGACGTGTGTGTTATATGTGTCTTGTGTGTGCACATGTATGTATGTGTGTGTGTGTGTGTGTGTGTGTGTGTGTGTGTGTAGAGGTGTGTGCAGAGGCCAGAGGAAGACACTGAGTGTTCTTTGTCACTGTCCACCTTGAGACAGAGTCTCCCATCAAACCTAGAGTCAGGCTGTCAGTCAAGAAGCCCCCGTTACCCTCCATTGCCATGTCTGCCTCTCTCTCTCTCTCTCTCTCTCTCTCTCTCTCTCTCTCTCTCTCTCTCTCTCTCTCTCTCAGCAGGGTCTCTCTACATAGCCCTGGCTGTCCTGGAACTCACTCTGTAGCATCCATCTCTGCCTCCTGAGTGCCAGGACTAAAAGTGTGCACCACCAGGTCGGGCCATGCCTGGCCTTTTACAGGGGTTCTGGCTGGGGCTTTGAACATAGGCGCTCATGCTTGTGTGTCACGTGATTTTAACCTGCTGAGCCATCCCCCTAGCCCTTTGTCTTCATGTGAGTTCCCCCTTTTTTTTTAACTCCTTAAAGAAAAGTAACAATTCAATCCTGCATTCAAACAGTCCTATTCCAAAGGTTGGTCGAGTCCCATTCCATTTCACGGATACAAGCTGTCCCTGGAGCCACCATTGCCCATTCTGCAGGCTGGACTTTGACCTGTTTTGACCAGTCTCACTCCGGAGGGCTCTTCCTGGAAGAATTGTGGATGCTCTGCTGTCAGTCAGGTGTCTTAGGGAATTTCTCCCACTTTTCCCGCAACAGGACGTGCTCCTTTGCTAGCAGCTGGAGCTGAGGAGCTGGGCAGCTGTCCTGTACGGCAGTGGTTTCTCAACCGGTGGGTCGCAACCCCTCTGGGAGGTCCAACAACCCTTTCACAAGGGTCGCTTGAGACCATTGGAAAACACAGAGATTTACATTAGGATTCATAACAGTAGCAAAATCACAGTGATGAAGTAGCAACGAAGATAATGTTATGGCTGGAGGTCACCCCAGCCTGAGGAACTGTGTAAGGGGTTGCCGTGTTAGGAAGGGTGAGGAGCACCGCTCTAAGGAACTCCTCTCCTGGATGCTGCTAACTGTGCTCTTCATTGCCCATTGACTTCCAAGCAATAGGCGCATCTCCTAGGAGAGGAGAGAACGTCACAACATTTCTGCATTTGCTCCCACTGGTCACTGCCTGTCCTAGTGCTTGGACTGCTGCACGCACAGTGGCGGTTACTAGTGAGGTTATCCTGTGCCAAAGGTACCACGATATGGCATTGTGTCAAAGGACTTAAGAATTCTAAAACTTTCTACAAACCTAAATAGGCCAGTCGAAACCTTCAGGGGAACATTGTTATCAATTTAAATGAGACATGACCCCTCTAGGCTCCCGTGTTTGGACACGTGGTCCCTAGTTGGTGGTGCTGTTTGGCGAGGTGGTGCAGCCTGCTGGAGGAAGTACGTCATTGGGGGTGGGCTTTGAGAGTTCAGAGCCGCACCCTACTTCTGGTTTGCGCTGTCTGCTTCGCGCTTGTGGTTGAAGACGTGAGCGCTCCCCTTCCTGCTCCTGCAGCCCTGCCTGCTGCTTGCGGCCACGCCTCTACGCCTCTGGAAGTGCAAGGCTAGATACACTTCTTCTTCTTTGAGTTGCCTGTTACGGTACTTCATCGCAGGAGTAGGAGAGTAACACAGACATGTTCTGAGGAAGCAGGACAAAGGCCAGGGCACAGGTGGGCGTGTGCCCGAAAGCGCTGTGTCGTTTATCACCTGAGCTGTGCACTCCACGGAGCTGTGGCTTGAGCGTTCAGTTGCCCCGCCTCTCTCAGGCAAATCTTAACACAGATCGTTTTACCCTTGAGTTGTGTACTAGATGCAGTTGAAAACTTCAAAGGGTGCTGGCTACAACAGCCTACCTCTGTGCTGTGGAGGCTGAACCTAGATTCCTCCTCCTACTTATTCTCTCTGCCCACCAGCCACACCTACCCCTCCACTGCCTAGATAATGGCTGTTCAGCTTTTTATTAGACCAATCAGATGCCTTTGGCATGCAAGGTAAAACAGCAACCCATCTTTACATAATTAAACAAATGAAGCATAAACAAATGTAACACACCTTTACATAGTTAAGGTAATTTCCACAACACCTGGGTTTGGTTCCCAGCAGCTCTGTCAGGTGGCTCATGACACTTGTAACTTCCGTCCCAGGGCATCTGGCCTCCAAGGACACCTTCACTCACTGACATAACACATAGCTAGCCAACACATACTATTAGCCCTAACTCTCTAATACTGAAGAGACCAAGAAAGTGGCTGAGTTGGAAATGGGATTGTTCTAGGCCTGTTTCCCCTGGCTTATCAAATTTCTATTAAATTAAATTAATGTATGTGTGTGTGATACGTGTTTGTTCATGTGCATACGTGTCCTTGTGTGTATTCTTGTGGGTGTGTGCATGCATCAGTCAGAGGACAGCCTCTAGTGTTGGGTCCTCACCTTCCACCTTGTTTACAACAGTGTGTCTTGTTGCTTTCAACGGTATACACCAGGCTTGCTGGCCACTGAGCTTTTGGGCATTCTCCTGTCTCTATGTCCCCATTTCTCCACAGGAGCATTGGGGTTACAGATGCATGCTGCCATGTCTGGCTTTATGTGGCTTGTGGGGATTTGCAAACACTTTACCCACATCTCCTCAGTCATTATACTTTGACATTTTATTTTTATTACGTTTTATCTGTGTATGCACACGTGTGTCAGTGTGTCACACTTTGAGGTCAGAGGACAACTTTTGGGAATTGGTTCTTTTCCTCAACTTTGTAGGTCCTGGGGATATAATGTAAGTTCTAGAAAGTCCCTTTATTCTCTGAGCGGCCTAGCTGATCTGCTAATGTTTTATTTTGAAAGTATTATTACTCTCATGGGATTAAACCCAGAACTTCATGGATACTAGGCACAAGAACTCCCCCACAGAGTTACATTTCCAACCCTTTATTATTTTTTTTCTTAAATGTGAAAAAAATTAAAAACTAACCTGCTGCCAATCTTCAAGGAAAATGGATTCCCAGATTAGAAAGTTGTGTTTCTCTGTGGTTTCGTATACAGCAGGTGCATAATTATGAGAGTCTGGTTCCCGTTAGTCTGGAAAGCATGAGGCTGGAGAAACAAAGAGACCGGTAAGCTGTTGTGGCAGAGCAGAGATCCCTCAGTCTGCAGTGCGAGAGGACTCTGGGTGAGACGCATGGTGTGGACAGGAAGCTTTGGTGTGAGTCCTTTCTGTGTGTCCATCTGCAGATAAAGATGAGTGCCAGTTTGGAGCCACTGTGATCTGTGGGAACCACACATCCTGCCACAACACCCCTGGAGGGTTCTACTGCGTTTGCCACAAAGGCTACCGAGCTACAAACAACAACAAGACATTCATTCCCAACGATGGCACCTTCTGTACAGGTACTAGAGGGGCTGTGGCGACGGCCACTTGGTGTTGACACAGCACTTGATGAGTGGAGGGTAGAATCACGGTGGAAAGCCTTGACCCTGGACATAGACTAAGTAGTATTAGTCAGCATTAGAGAATTAATATTATGGGTTGGCTAGCTTTATGTCAGTTTGACACAACTTAGAGTCATTTGGGAAGAGAAAACCTCAGTTGAAAAAAAATGCCTCCATGCCGGGCAGTGATGGCGCACGCCTTTAATCCCAGCACTCAGGAGGCAGAGGCAGGCGGATCTCTGTGAGTTCGAGGCCAGCCTGGTGTACAAAGCGAGTTACAAGGAAGGTGCAAAGCTACACAGTGAAACCCTGTCTCGGAAAAAAAAAAAATGCCTCCATAAGACTGGCTTATAGGAAAAACGTGTTAGGCATTTTTTTGGATTAATGATTGATGTGGATGGTGCCACCCCAGGGCAGATGATCCTGGTTGTTATTAGAAAGCAGGCTAAGCAAGCCATGGGGAGCAAGCCAGTAAGCAGCATCCTCCATGGCCTCTGCATCAGCTCCTGCCTCCAGGTTCCTACCCTGACTTCTCTCAGGGATGGAGTATAAACTGAGAATTGTAAGATAAAATAACTCTCTCCTTCCCAAGCTATTGTTTGTGGCCATGCTGTTTTATCAGAGCAATAGAAACCCCAATGAAGACATGCTGTTAGATGGGCTAATGGTATTGTGGTCTATAGAACGTTATTATTTTGAAAGATGTTGAATTGTCTGGGGCATTATTATGAAGTGTTTGGTGTTATGATTTCTGTGAACAGTTTTAAATGACAAAATGTGAACACTGATTGGATAATTTATGCTTTTTGGAGGGTGGGTGTCTGATAATTGATTTACTGTTTTTCTAGTTTTCTGGGTTTAAACATTTAAAATTTATTATATGTGTTTATGTGTGTTCATGTGTGCGTGTATGATGTATATGTGTATGGTGTGTGTGTGTGTGTGTGTGTGTGTGTGTGAGAGAGAGAGAGAGAGAGAGAGAGAATAGGCCTGTGTGCATATGTGTGTGTGTGTGTGTGTGTGTGTGTGTGTGTGTGTGTGTGTGTGTTGTGGGGAGGATGTCAGAGAACTACCTTCGGAGTTCTATTCTTTTCCTGTTGGTCGTGGGGATTGAACTCAGGTTATTAGGCTTGAGCAGTAGGTTCTCATACCCACTGAGCCATCTTGCTGGCTTGTGTTTAAACCTTTTTATAATGAACCATGAGGCTGGCCTCTCTGGAGACCGTGTGCCAGGTACATGTTCCTGTAACTAAGCACAGCACCCACTAAATGCCAAGGGTTTCTGTGCCTCATAGGAGGTCTAAGCATTGTCACGAAGAGGACTTGCCAACACAGGCTCCGCTGAGTTAGGAATGTGACTTTTGGCACCACAGTAATCTTGTTGGTGAGATTCCTGGGCATATGTTGGTTGAATGGAAGCCATGAGAAAAGCCCTCCTGATGTTCGTGACTCTGGGCGAGCTCTGTTTCTAGGTAGCATATCCTGATAATACAGCTCTTCAGCTTTCTCAGGTCCCTGAACAGTCAGTCACAAAGGTGAGAGACCAGAAACTCCTCGTGGTTCTGAGATGCTTGACATAGAAGCTATGGCTGTTTAAAAGCTTTGTGGTATTTCCTGGTTTTCAGGGAAGGAAGGAAAGCAGAGCATGTTTGATATTTCTATGGCTAGGAACCGCAGCTTCTGGCCTCTGCCATTCTGCTTGACCTGTGCCAAGATGAAATTCCTGGAAGGATACATTCATTCATTCAGCTTTTTCTTACCAAGAACTAGAATATTGTCTCGGAGAACACATTGTATCCAGTGTCATGTTGTCTTTGCAACAAATTCCTGCTCTGTGGTTTTAAAACTGTGATGCTGGGTGGTGGCTCACGCCTTTAATCCCAGCACTCGGGAGGCAGAGCCAGGTGGATCTCTGTGAGTTCAAGGTCAGCCTAGTCTACAGAGCAAGATCCAGGACAGGCACCAAAACTACACAGAGAAATCCTGTCTTGAAAAATCAACAAAACAAAACAAAACAAAACTGTGATGTTGCCATATTATAAGAAGAGTTGCACATTATAAGAAGAGTTGCTTTTTTTTTTTTTTTTTTTTTTTTTTTTTTGAGACAAGATTTCTCTGTGTAGCTCTGACTGTTCTGGAACTTATTCTGGAACTCACTCCATAGACTAGGCTGTCCTCAAACTCAGAGATATGCCTGCCTCTGCCTCCTTAGTGCTGGGATTAAAGGTGTGCAACACTATGCCCGGTGAGATGCTGATTTTAAAAACCGTGTATGATGATTATCTATTATCAAGCTCACTTAGATACATTTCTAATGGTTTTCTTCTCTGCCAAGGAAGTACCAGTGGAAGATGACAGGCAGACAATTAATTTTCCTGTCACGGTGTTAGTGAAAAGTGATCAAAGGTGTTATCTGGAATCCAAGGGTGGCCCTTATCTTAGCAGTGAGGAAGAGACCTGGGGATGGTCCAGGAGACATGATACCTGAGATTGCTCTTTAAAAACTGCATCAGTATTGTTTTGAAGGATGCATTCAACTTTTAAAAGTTAGATGAATGGCCAGGTGTGGTGGTGCACACCTTTAACCTTAGCACTTGAGAGGAAGAGGCAGGTGGATCTCTGTGAGTTCCAGGCCAGGCAAAGCCACACTACACAGTGAGTCCCTGTCTCATAAAAGAAAAAACAAAACAAAACAAAAAACACCCAAAAGATAGGAAGAAAGAATGGAGCTAAGGTTGTAGCCTCCCTCAGTGGTAGAAACACTTACCTAGCATAAGCAAGGTCCTGGGTTTGATCTCTGGTTTGCACACCAAACAAGCAGAAGTTGGAAAGGATGAAGTGGGGGAGGGGACAAAGAACAGGAAAAGAGAGAAGAAAATATTTTCTGCAAGGGTCAGATAGACAAGATCCTGCACAGGCCCTCGTGTATTTATTGTTTCTTGCAATTATTGGTGATCGTTCCCATTTTGAGAAAGAGACACAATTCACATTCACTAATCTCCCTCCTTTGGAAGTGTTTAATTCAGGATATTTACAATAATGCTACTGTTGCCAGTGGCCATAACCCCATAACGAAGCCCATATTCCCTGGCGGTCATTCCCTTGACTTTTCATTTTGAGGTCTATTGGCCCCTTGTAAAAGCTGATCAGCGCTTTTTTCTTGCTGGTGCTAAGAAGCCCAACACTTCAAAATCAGTTGCCAGAGAGACATGAGTGGATGCTAGTTGGGGTGTAGGTCCAGTTTGGGGGTATCAGCCTTTATTCAGTGTTTGTTTGGAGCCCCGGTCCCTGAAGCCAGCTCCCTGTATTCTGAGGGATCTTCTTCTAGGAATATGTTGTCATTTGCAGAGTCTAAGTCAGGCTCCAGAGCTGGTGACAGACGTCTTCGGAGGTCACCAATGATAGAGGAGGAATGAGCTACAGTGGTTCGAGTATGGACTGACACCAGTCGATTCTGGAAAACCAGAAAATGTTCTGGTGTCCGAAGATGCCCTGCATTGACGCTGACAAGTCACCGAAACCTTGCCATGAGGCAAGGTCTTCAGCAACAGCAGTGTGAGAGTAGTCTGAGAGTTAGTGGAGAGAACTGAGACCCGTGTGGAGTAAGGCTGGTGACTGTCATTTCCCTGCCCAGGGGCCTCCAAGTAGGCATGGGTCTCCCAGGGTCTGTCGAAAGCTTCAGGGTGACCTCCCCATGCCTTTTGAGTTCCCAAGTCTTGTGTACCATCCTGCATGGCAGCAGCCTCGTCACGGGAATTCCCTGCGTTGTTTGGGCCTTGTGCTCTTGCTTCTGGAGGAATGGGACCCCTTCACCCCTGGCTGAGAAAGGAGAAAGTGACAAAAAGAACCGAGGAATGTTGCCACTTAGCAGCTCCTGGGGACGTCTCTCTCACAGGTGTCCACTTCACACCTTCATGCCTGGATCTCAGTTCTCACCCATTTCCCAGTCGGTGTCCGCCTCACACCTTCATGCCTGGATCTCAGTTCTCACCCATTTCCCAGTCCATGTCCGCCTCACACCTTCATGCCTGGATCTCAGTTCTCACCCATTTCCCAGTCTGGGTTAGGTCATTTGTCCTTCGCCCAGGGCAGGAAACTCTTTCTAAGAGAGCAAATGTTCCCAAGTTGCTTCTCTCCTGCTGCTCGGTGCGTGAGCCTGGCCTGGCCTCGGCTCAAATGTGTAATCACACTCAGACTGCCTGCTCTCTGTGGCGAACCACCCATTTGGCTTGTTTCTGTCTTAGGGTTTCCTCCAGGAAAATTTCCAAGTGGAAATGTAAAATAGGGTATTGTGCGAAGAAATGGTATGATATTTCCTCAAAAATTAAAAATAAAATTACTACGTGGTTCTGCAATTCAATTTCTGGACATTTCCCCAGACGATTGAAACTGGAATCTTAAAAAGACGTTTGTACACCCACGTTCACAGTAGCATTGTTCATGATAGCCAAGGAACGTCACAGAAGTACTCCAGCTGTTCATCCACAGATGGGAGGTGAAGATAGTGCACATCAGGCAGCGTGGTTCAGCTTTCAGAAGGAGGGAGGGGGCACAACACAGGGCACATGCTTAGCATGGGCAATGGTCTAGATTCAGTCCTCTCTGTCTGTCTGTCTGTCTGTCTGTCTGTCTGTCTGTCTGTCTCTCTCTCTCTCTCTCTCTCTCACACACACACACACACACACACACATTTTACACATGCTGTAGTGGGCATGAATTTTAAGGACATGATGTTGAGGAAACATTCCACTGAGGCACAAAATTGCCAGATTTATAGACAGGGAGTCGAACGGTGTTTGCCAGGGGATGGAAGAGGGGGACCTAAGGGCATTAATGTCGATAGGCACAGAGCTTCCCTTTTACAAGATGGAAAGAGTCCCAAAGATGGCTGCCGGGGGCCGTGGCATACAACCCTGTGACTGTTCCTAACATCCTACCCTGTACTCTTAAAAATGGTTAAGATGGTCATTTTTACAGTATTGTTTTATCATTAAAATGTTACATATTTACTCAGATGTTCAGCTCCAATACTCAAGTGCAGTGCAAATTATCAACAGAAATAGTCTATCATTAAACACAAAGTCTTGATGATGACAAGGAGTCTCTCCCTCCTCAGGGGATAATTCTGGTAAGCTTGATAGGTCAATCAGTCAAGATTCTAGAGTGGACTAGAAAAGGGATAATTTCTAAACATTATAAGGCAGCAGATGATTAAAAATCAAAGTCATGGGACTAGAGAGATTGCTTTGTAGTTACGATCACTTGTTGCTCTTCTAGAAGACCTGGGTTCAGGTCCCAGCACCCACATTGGATGGCTCACAACTGCCCGTAACTCTAGCTCAGAGGATCCAACATCTTCTTCTGGCCTTCAAGGGCACCTGCACTCATGTGACACATATACACAAAGGCATGCATACATTCACATAAATAAAAAGAAATCTTAAAAGAAATTCAAAATTGCCAGGTGGTGATAGTACACGCCTTTAATCCCAGCACTTAGGAGGCAGAAGCAGGCAGATCTGAGTTTGAGGTTAGTCTGGTCTACAGAGCAAGTTCTAGGACAGCTAGGGCTATACAAGCCCTGTTTCAAAAAAAAAAACAAAACAAAAAGTCAAAATTATGTCATAGCAATCTCAGTTGTATGTGATAGGCACATCTGAACTTAACTAAGACAATTAATTACATCTTCGATTCCATAAGATAGAGAACTATTGATTGCGATAATGCACAATTGGATGATGGTAGTGAGTGGTTCTGAATGTGGACTTCTAGGTAGGTACTTGCCTTCGAATCCTGGAGTTTCCATTGCTGTCTGAACCAATTGCTTAACCATTTTGTCTGCTTTAGTAACCTCCAAAGGGGCTATTGTGGAAATTAAATAAGATGAATATAGTATTTAATAAATAATGAAGTGTTTAGGACAGTGCTTGACATGTGGAAGATGACATGCAGCCATTATCGTTATTAGCAATAATTATGACAATTATGGCTATTAGGTTGTTGAGTGACTGTACACAAGGCTAACTGATAATGACTGTGGTGACTCCTCCAGCGTTGGTCAGCAGCCAGAAGTCCCACGTCTTTTCCATACCCTCGCTACTTACCCACATTTGGAAGTGCAATGAAAAGCCCCGCATTTATTCTCACTCGGTATTTTTCAAGATGTCTCCTAGAGAAGGTGGGGTGGCTGTCTCTGCTGCTGTGGTCTCTTGAATAGCTTTAGCTTTGTCAGCTGTTTCTTGTTCAATTGACAGGTGAGCAGAAGTACAGTACAAGCTAGAATGAGTCAAACCTAGCAACGGTGTTGATGTCTCCAGGGACAAAATCATCTTAAAATGTGTCCTTAGGGTTGGAGCGATGGCTCAGCAGTTAAGAGCACTTGTTGCCTTTGCAAAGGATCTGAGTTTGATTCTCACACCCACATGGCAGCTCAGAACCATATCTAGAACTCTAGTTCCAGGGGATCTGGTGCCCTCTCTGGCTCCCTTGGGCGCCAGGCACGTTCATGATGCGCATACACACATGCAGGCAAACATACATGTAAATGAAAATAAATAAATCTTTTTTTAAAAAAGAAATAAATTGACCCAAATTGGTGTTGGTTTTATTTTGTATTATTTATATTTTAAGACTCTTTTCATAACACAGCCCCTAGTCCTGTGATTGTATTGTCAATCATTGTTTGACTGGTTTTTGACCTCCTCATTCTTCATGGTATCTTTAATTTCCCTCAATATTTTTGCAGTGCTGGGAAATGAACCCAGGCCTCCAGCGTCTGAGTGACATTCCCAACCACCTCCCTTGGACACGCTTTATTCTGGTCTGATTCACTGCCTAGAGCACTTTCTCAGCTCTTCTTTTTTAGAAAAGAAATGTCAGTGGTGCAGTTGTTGAAATCATCATTCTGAACCACCATTGCTTAGCCAGAGCGTGCTGTTTTGTTCCCTTTCTTAGAACTCTAAATGTTACTCAGTTGCTGGGAAGGCCTGTGTTCCAGACAGGAAGTCCTAGGTCAGGTCGAGTGAGTCCTCACAGCTTCCCATTCCTTTTCTCGGGAGCTTTCTTATTTTCTTATTTATGGATTTCAGAATGACTTTCATGTTTTGTTTTCCTTTTCTTTTTTAACAACTATCATTTACATAACACCCATACACACATATTTGTGTGTTTGTTTTTGATGATCTATCCCAAGGGGTATATTCTTGTCTGCCTGTCCCTCCTTCCCCCACTCCCTCGCTCCCTCCTTCCACTAGGCTGGATATGAATCTGTAGCCAAGGCTGGCCTGAGACTTACTAAGTAGCCCAGGCTGGCCTTGAACTGGTAGTAATCCACCTGCCACAGCCTCCACCCCACCCACCCCCCACCCCCACCCCCCCCCACCCCCCCCCCCCCCCCCCCCCCCGCCCAGTGATAGGATTACAAGTACGAACCACCGTACTGGGTTTTCTCTTTTAAAACTGGCTGCTTCATCGAGTATCCTGAACCGTGCCTGCCCACTTAAACTGTACAGTACACCGGTGGTTATTGTAGTCATAGATTTCCGCAGTGTCACCACTGAGTTTTGAAGATCTTCCATCTTCCCACCAAAGCCCACCTCACCAAGGCTACCGGACACCCGCTTTTGTGTCTGTCGTTTGGTTCTTCTGGAGACTGCTTTTGACCGTGGTCGTGGTACTCCTTCCTTCTTTTATTATCCCGGGCTTTTGAAGTAGCTCTGGTCCTTGTATCAAAGACTGCCTTCGCTACCAGCTCCATGCTTGCCCTTCTTCCTGGAGGTGTGGACAGGGCTGCAGTAGGGTGCCCTGTGCCCAGCCATGGGAAGACTGAGACTGGGCCCTGGGGACCAGGTACCGGAGCTTCAGGAAGAGCCAACCGGAAGGGCGTGGGCCGCACCCCTCCGGAGCCCTGATGGCCAGCTTTGAGTTTGCTCTTCCAGCCAGAGTCCAGTGTTTGTCCACAGAAGAGTAGCTTTTGTTTGCAGTGTTCATGCTTGTGACCTTGAAACTCTGTTTGGATTGGGATGTGTGGGCCGGGGCGCCTTTCCCTCACTTTGAGATGAGCTCTTGCTCAGCTGCCCTTTATTTCTTCAGTTTCTCTTCAACAGTTCTCGGCTCTTTTTCATCTGCCTCTGTAAGACCTTGCTTTTTATCTCATGATTTCTGCCTCACACCAACTTTTTCACTGTGTCTTGGGAGGATTCCTTAAGTTGGTATTCACAAACCTGTTTTCCAGCAGTAGCCTGTCTATGGCTTAATGCCTTTTTGTGTTTTTATTTTTGGCATTCACATTTTGTTTTCTGTTTGTAAGATTTCATTGTATTCCTAGAAATTCTCCCTTGCAAATCGATGTTTTATTTTCTTACTTGCGCTTATTTGAGCCCTTCATGTGTTCAGGGTTTTCCCGATTGTTTATCGCTGCCACCCAAAGAGCCCCTCACGTTTAGTGGCTTAAAGAGCAATTTATGGGCTGAGGAAAAGGTTCCGTGGATAAAGCGAAGACTGGAGTTCAGATCCTCAGATCCGTGTAAAGCCGGATGTGGTGACTCATGGTAGCTGTAATGTGGCTCTCTCAGGTGAGATGGGAGGTGGAGCCGGGAATCCCTGTGGTCTTCTGAGCCAGCTAGTGTGGTGTATGCAGCACTAGACAACAGAGAGACCTGTCCCCAGTGAGGGACAACAGAGAGACCTGCCCCCAGTGAGGGACAACAGAGAGACCTGCCCCCAGTGAGGGACAACCGAGAGACCTGCCCTCAGTGAGGGACAACAGAGAGAGACCTGCCCCCAGTGAGGGACAACAGAGAGACCTGCCCCCAATGAGGTGGAAGGCAAGGCCAGCATATGCATGCCTGCACTCACACACATGAGCATGTACACACACACACACACACACACACACACACACACACACTGAACAATTTGATATTTCCCACGATTTCTGGTTCAATCATATGATTCTTGTATCTGCTGTGGACTGAGTGACTGTGTGCGTACACTGAACTGGTGCCTTAGATGACAGACAAGAGGAGGCCTTTCATATGTTAAAACCTCCATACTTACAAATGGCTTCCTCACTTTAGTTCCCCACATGGCTTCTCCATCCCAATGGCAGTTCCTCCTCAGGGACTTTCCTTGGGGCCTCTCCTAAGCACAATAGCCTAGACTTTCTTATAGCATGGCCACAGAATTCCAAGAAAAAGAAAGAGGAAGCTGCCAGGCTTCTTACAGACCATGTGTGGAGGTTAGAAAGAAAATGGCCTCCAAAGGGGGTGGTACTAATGGGAGGTGTGGCCTTGTTGGAGTGGGTGTGGCCTTGTTGGAGTGGGTGTGGCCTTGTTGGAGGAAGCTGTGGGCTTTGAGGTCTCCTATATGCTCAAGCCGTGCCCAGTGAGACAGTCCATTTCCTGTTGCTTTCTGATCAAGATGTAGCTAGCACCATGTCTGCCTGCACACCGCCATGCTCCCTGCCATGATGATAATGGACTGAACCTCTGACACTGTAAGAGAGCCACCTCAATGAAATGTTTTCCTTGTAAGAGTTGCTGTGGTTATGGTGTCTCTTTGTGAATAGAAACCCTAAGATACTGTGTTTACGGGCTCCATGTTCCCTCTGCTGTATTAGGTCGGCCAAAGGAAGTCTCAAGACATGGCTAGAAAATTCTATTATTAAAAAAATTCATATATATATATGAATATATATATATATATGAATTTGAATGGCATATGAATATATGCCATGTGTATGCAGATACCCCTGGATGCCAAAAGAGGGTGTTGAATTCCCTGGAGCTGGACTTTAAAGGCAGTTGTGAGTGGCCCAGTATGGGTGCTGGGAACCTAACTCAGGTCTCAAAAAGAGTGAAAAGGTGCTCTTAGTCACCGAGCTGTGTCTCCAGCTCCACTCTCCACTTCTTTTAATGTCAGGGATCAAACTACACTCCAACCCTGAAAAACCAGTGACTCCACGCACACACACACACACACACACACACACACACACACACACACACACACTGGGCATATGGGCTGGAAAGCCATGCTTGCCTGTTTCAGCATTTTTTTTAACTCTTCAGTAACTTGTTTTATACTAAGAACTTCAGTTTAGATCTTTCATTTCTTCAGTTTAGATCTTTTATTTGATTTATTATTAATGATTGCCACTTTGGAGATCAAATTCAGGGCATTTGATGTGCATGCCAGGAAAGTGTCCCACCACTTGGTGAACATTTAGTTTTTTTTTTCTTTAATTTTTGAGACAGGATCTCACTATGTACCCTTGGCTGGCCTGGAACTCTGTAGACCAGGCTGGCCTCAAATGCATAGAGATCCTCCTGCCTCTGCCTCCTGAGTACTGGGTTTAAAGGTGTGTGACACTATGTTTGGATTTTTAAAATGTACTTATTTTTATTTCTATGCAGTGTGTGCATGTGTACACGTGTGCACACATGTGCCTGCCTGTGTCTATGTGCACCATGTGTATGTAGTGTCCTCAGAAGCCAGACAGGAGCATCCTTGGTTCCCCTGGAACTAGTTACAGCATTTGTGAGCCACCTGATGTGGAGGCTTAGAACTGAACTCAGGTCCTCTGCAAGAGCCACAAGCATTCTTGACCACCTCCTAGTCTCTCCAGCACTTCTGGTTTTTTAAGACAGCGTCTTGGCATTCTAGCTAGTCCAAGCTGGCCTCAAACTTAGAAACTTCTTGCTCCAGCCTCGTAAGTACTGGGATACTGGCACTCACTACCATGCCCAGCTCATTTTGGACATAAGCTTACTTTAAGAGCATCCTTATTTTACAGGAACCGAAGTTTTTGTTACTGTTTGTTTGTAGTGCTGTAGCTTTTACCCAGGTCCTCATGCACACTAGGTAAAAGCTTCACCACTGGGCTGCATCCCAACCCTACAGGTGGTTTTATTTGAGACAGAATCTCATTTCACGGTCCAGGCTGGCCTAAAACTCATGCCCCCTACCTCAGCCTCACACGTGCTGGAATTACAAGTGCATCATGTGTATGCCCGGTGCCTAGGGAAGCCAGCAGACAGTGTTGAATCCCTGGGACTGGAGCTGGAGATGATTGTGAGCTGCCATGTGGGTGCTGGAAATCGAACCCAGGTCCTCAAGCGGAACAGCCAGTGCTCTTAACTGCTGAGCCATCTCTCCAGCCCTAGTTTTTTAATTTTTAAAGTTAGTTTTTAATGTAGTGTAATATGTGTGCACGTGTATGTGTACATGCACACATGCCACTGCACACAATCGCAGCCAGAGAACAACTTACACAAGCAGCTTCTCTCTTCCTACCACGTGGATCTCAGGGATCAAACTCAAGTTGTTGGGCACCTTTACTGATGAGCCGTTTCGTGGGTCTGCATAGGTTTTTTTTTTTAAGAAGCATGATAGATAGATGCATGCGTGCGTGCGTGCGTGCATGCATGCATGCATGCATGTGTGTGTGTGTGTGTGTGCATGCACATATGTGGGCCTGAGATCAACACTAAGTGTCTTCCCCAGGTTCTCTTCACCTTGGTTTTTGAGACAGGATCTCTCAGCAAACCTGGAGCTAATGATTTGCTAGAATGACTGGCCAGTGAGTCTCACTCATCCTTCGTCTTCGCTCCCCAGGGCTGGGATTATGGGTCTCCAGATATTCCCGGCTTTTATGTGGGTGCTGGGGGCTGAACTCAGTTCTTCATGCCTGTGTGTCAAGGATGTGACTTAAGGGTTTCCCCTGCCATTAAGTGCTTTGTTGAGTGTGTGTGTGTGTGTGTGTGTGTGTGTGTGTGTGTGTGTGTGTGTTGGGCCTTGAAACAAGGACCTTATTTACGTTGGGCAGGCATTCTGCCACCGAGCTACATCCTGAGCCCTCTAATATAGTTTGTTTTTTTGAGTCTCATTTTGGGGAATTTTTTTAACTTGTCAACACACTGACGAGTATTTATTATTGAACATTTCCTATGCTTTCAATGTCTTTGGTATAAAGAATTTACACGAAGAACCTATAAGGAACAAAATAAAATTGCAGTACAATGGCAAACAAGTGTATGCATTTATTGGGGTTGATGGACAGTGTGAAAAGGTGACTGCCACAATGTCCTTCGTTCTTTTCTGTTTTTTTTCCTTCCCCCTTTTCATACTTTGGGATGGGTCCTAAGACATCGATGAGTGTGACGTTCCTGGCCTGTGTAGGCATGGAGGTCAGTGTATCAATACTCCTGGGAGCTTTGAATGCTACTGCATGGAAGGATACTTGGCAAAGAACGGCCCTGAGCCTTTCCACCCAGGCACGGACGGCACATTATGCACAGGTAGGTGTCTGCCAGAGATGCAGCATCTGAAGGTGAGATTTGGTGGGTGCTATCTTCTCTTGTTCCAGTGTTTATAGATCTGTAGTGGAGACATGAGTAGATATCGCTTCCCATATTTTTATGAAATAAAACAAATGGCCTAATCAAGATAGAGTCATGTTAAAAAAAAAAAAGCTAACTTCAAGTGATAATAAACTTTATCAATTCACAGATATTTTGCTATTAACTCTTGCCTGTTAGGTCTGGTAAGAGCCCAACATCTCAAAAGTGACCTTGACAATTAAGGAAGTGCACCTAATTTAAGGGTGCTTGCGATCAGATTTTTACTTCATTGGTAAGGTGTCTCTTTAGTAAGCATGAGTCAGGGTTGATTGCTGATTCTTTCTGTTTTGTGCATGTGTGGATGCTGTTGTGTACGGAGGGCCAGAGGAGCAATAAGGACAACCATTGGAAATGTGCTCAGAAGCCTCATGGAAATGAATCTGTGTTCTTCTTAAAATAGGGCCTGGGGGTGTGAGGCATTGGGTATGAGTAGAGAGATGGTAGATTCTGAAAACTTGTGTTCATAAAGTAAAGAAGTTGGCATGGTTTTGTTTTTTAGAAATAGACTGTGGCACCCCTCCTGAAGTCCCTGGTGGCTACATCACAGGAAATTACAGCTCCACGCTGGGTGGCCAGGTCCATTACAGCTGCAAGGAAGGGTTTCTCAGGGTCTCAGGAGATACAGTTTCACGATGCACAGCCCTGGGCATGTGGGAATCTCCGAAGTTACATTGCCAAGGTGGGTTTTCAAAAGCCTTAGCCTCCTGGTTATAGTGTCCTGAGGTGGTTTTTTTTTTTCAGTTTACCTTCGGGATAGGAAATGTGTTTAATAAATCCAACAGGTCCTATTTGTTTCTGGCAGGTTTTAATTTGGTTCTCTAGTATTTTCCGGGTCTGTATCTTGTCTGTAAACAACGGCCCTACCTTTTGTTCTTCTGCATTTATAAAATTCTGTTTTTCTATTTCAGGGTCTTGACTTGTGTTTCCAGAATGAAAACCTAAATAGTGGGGTTAACATTGAATGTTTTAATCATATTTTTGACTTGTTTGGAAATGATTTTGGTGTTTCAACATGAATTCAGTTTTTATTTTTTATTTTTTTGGTTTTTTGGTTTTTTCGAGACAGGGTTTCTCTGTGTAGCTTTGGTGCCTGTCCTGGATCTCACTCTGTAGACCAGGCTGGCCTCGAACTCACAGAGTTCCTCCTGGCTCTGAGGAGCTCTCAAGGGCTGAGATTAAAGGTGTGCGCCACCACCGCCCGGCATGAATTTAGTTTAAAAAATGTAAAACTACCTTTATTTATGTGTGTATATGTATATATAAGTGTGTGTGTGTGTGTGTGTGTGTGTGTGTGTGTGTGTGTGTGTGCATGCACATAGCATAATGTGTGTGTAGAGGTCAGAAGACAACTTGATGGAGTCAGTCTTCTTCCACCATCTGAGTCCCAGGGATCCAGCTCATTGTCATCAGGCTTGGAAACAAGTGCCTTTTACCCAGTGAGGCATGTCCCTGGCCGTGATCTCAGTTGTTGATGTGTGTGTGTATCTATTTATGTGCATCCCCAGCACAGCCACTGCTCCCAGCCACAAGTAGTCAAGGTGTAATCGATGTAGCACTGTGTGCTAAGTCCATGCTAATCAAATCCCTGAAATTGAGTCATTTGGTGTTTAGAAGATCCCTGTGAATGGACGAGAAGGCTGCCCTCTCCAGGCATCAAGAGGTTAAATTGTTTAAGGTCACACACCAGGGGTAGAAGCCAGAGATGCCAGTTTCAGAGGCTGGGTTTTCAGTTTCTCTGTTATTCGCTTTTCTGTTTACTATTGTAGTTATTTTTCTACTTTTTACTTTTTCTGTCTTCAGTGATCTCCATTTTAACAGTTCTTGGGTTCCATATAATCTTGAGGAAGTGTCCATCCATGTTCCTTTTACTATGTTTTAATCAGACACTAGCTATTTTTTTTATCATGTCTTTTAAGCATGTATAAAGGTAACTACACACATTTTCTCTTAATCAGTAATGTGAGTTTCACTAATACGTCTTTCTGATAATGATTAGTATTGTTAGGATGAATTATTTTGAGGCTTTGGCTTCTTATTTTAATCAGGATTGTATTTGCTAAATATTACTTAGAATTCTTCACTGATACTCAAAGGGTGCCATTTTTGTTATATTTAGTATCAATGACATTCTGAATTTAAAAATACCAAAGCATTTTTCCCTTGCTCTGTAGAATTTTTAAAGATTTGGGAGATTTCATTTGGAAAGCCATCTGGATATGACACTTTTGGGCACATTTTAGCCCCTGAAGTATTTTAAAAACTCCAATCCAAAGGATCATCTCTATGGGCAGCAATCCCAAGTGATTTTTATGTCTTAGATACTTTCTAGATTGAAGGGACTTTTGATATACCAAAAAAAAAAAAAAAGGTAATTAAAAAAAAGGTAATTGTCATAGTTAATACTGATTGTCAATGGACAGGATCTAGAGTCACCAAGGAGACAAGATTGTAGGCATATCTGTGAGGGGTTTTCCTAGGGGTTTTCCTAGGTTAGGGTAATTGAAGAGAGAGGAGCACATTCCATAGGTTGGGGTCCTAGGCTGTCTTCAGAAGGGGAGGACTCACTGAGCATCAGCATCCATCCTCTTTCCTTCCTGGCTATGGATACAGTGTGAGCAGCTGGCCCCCCCCTCCTGCTGCCAGGCCTTCCGCTGGATAGACTGTGTCCCTTCCAACTGTGAGACAAAATAAATCCTCTCTGGATACAGTGTGAGCAGCTGGCCCCTCTCCTGCTGCCAGGCCTTCCTCTGGATAGACTGTGTCCCTTCCAACTGTGAGACAAAATAAATCCTCTCTGTTGACTGTTTTATCACAGCCAGAAAAGCATCGACTACAGCAATGATGGAAAAGGGAAAATCTCAATTTTCTTTGAATTTATTGCACAGCTAAGAAGTTGCGTTGTATGAGACTAAGTTAATCTTGCTACTGTTCTACTTGTTGGGGTTTTAAACACGTGTAGATACTTTCTTACCATCCTCAGAGTGAAGAACTTATAAGAGTTCTCAGATTATCTTTCAATGGATCAATTAAGATAGAACACTTAGAATAAATGTACTTTGGCAACAAAGGAAGCAGTCCATTGAGGGAAGAGAACCTACTGAATGAGAGGAATTACAGAAGATTTGCAGAATGAGTTATTAAAATTAGTCACCTAACAAGGGGTTAGTATCTAGAATATACAAGGAACTGAACTACTCAGTAGAAAAAAATAATTCAGTTAAAGAACAGGCAAATTGGGGCTGGAGAGATGGCTCAGCAGTTAAGAGCATGAAGTACGCTTACAAAGGACCCAAATACAGTTCCCAGTATCCACATGACTCTAGCTCCAGGGAATCCCACAGCATTGTCCCTTGTAGGTACTTGCACAGACACACACCCATATACATAATTTAAAAATAATACAGTAAATGTTTTTAAGAGAATGGGCAAATGATCTAATAGACCTTTCTCAAAAGAATGCATGCAACTATATGGAAAAAAAAGTTCAGTATCACTAATCAGAGAAATGCAAATCGATTTCCACAGTCTTATCCCATTATCTGGCCATTATCTAAAAGACAATAAGGAAAAAATACCAAATGCAGGGAGGGGGGAAGATGGGGGACTCTTGATGGGAACGTCAATTAGTGCGGCCATTATAGAAAACGCTAAGGAGCTTCCTTAGAAACTACAAATAGAACTGCCACATGGGCTAGCTGTCCCACTCCTGGGCACACACCCAAAGGAGATGAAGTCCTCGGATCAGAGACACCTGCACGTGCATTCCCAGCACAGCCACTGCTCCCAGTCACAAGTGGTCAAGGTGCAATCAGTCTTGGTGTCCACCAGTAAATGATCAGTGTTTCTATCCATATGTACAGCGGACTACTAGAGTCATAGGAAGACAGGAATCTTGTCATTTGTACCAACAGGAAATGACCCAGGCACAGAAAGCCAAACACTGCATGATCTCACTTACATGTTGAATCTGAAAAGTTGATCTCGGGCCTGTGAGATGGCTCAGCAGGTAAAGGTGCTTACCACCGAGCCAGACAACCCGATCTCAACCCCCAAGGCCCGCATGGTGGAAAAAGAGAACCTACTTCTGCAAGTAGTCTTCTGACTTCCACATGGGTGTCATGACCACACACACACACACACGCACACACACACACACCCCTATACACACACACACACCTATATGTATATACGTACCTATACACAAACACTTCTGTATATATATACATACACATACACCTGTATATATACACACACACATACACACACACACACACCCCTATACACACACACCTATATGTATATACATACCTATACACAAACACTTCTACACACATACCTATATATACACATACACCTGTATATATACACACACACACCTATACTCACACACCTATACACAAACACTCCTACACACATACCTATACATATACACACCTACACACACACCTATACACACACACCTACACATGCCCCCCACACCCACAACACATACCTACACACACATCTCTATACCCATACCTATATACACACACCTACACACACACACCTATGCACACACATACGCATGCAGACACACACACTAAAAGCCTTGACATAAAAAAGTTTAAGATTAAGCCAGGTGTGGTGGCACATGCCTTTAAACCAGCAGAGCCAGGAGGATCTCTGTGAGTTTAAGGCCAGCCTGGTCTACAGAGTGAGGTGCAGGAGAGCCAGGGCTGTGTAAAGAGATTCTGTCTCAAAACCAATAAACAAACAAAGTTTAACAGTAAAAGAACTTTAAGTTCGTCTCCTAGAAGTAGAAAATCAACAGTGGTCATCAGAGACTGGGAAGTATTCTAGAAGTTCCACAGGATACTGTCTATCCTGTCCTTTGAAGCAGGGTCTCTCACTTTTGTTTTCTTGCTTCAGAACTACTTATTTTTGTTTTTTAAAAATATAACATTGTGGTGGGTGGTGGTGGCGCATGCCTTTAATCCCAGCACCTGGGACACAGAGCCAGGCAGACCTCTGTGAGTTCGAGGCCAGCCTGGTCTACAGAGAGAAATTCAGGACAGGCACCAAAACTACACTGAGAAACCCTGTCTTGAAAAATAAAAAACATAAACAAAAACTATAACATTGTAACTAGTTCTTTGAGAATTTCATGCGATACATTAATCATATTCACCTCCCCACTCCTTTTCCTAACTCCACCTGAGTCCACCCCTCCCCTGCCCACCCCTTTCTGATTTCCTCTTTTTAAAAATAAGCCACTGATCCAATGTGTGCTGCTCATGCACATGGGGCCGGGTCATTCCCTGGAGGGTGGTCGACATACCAGGGGCCATACCCTTAAAGAGAACGGATTCTTCCTCTCCCAGAAGCCCTCAGCTGTCCACAGCGCCTCGGGGCAGAGCTCCAGGAACCTCTTCTAGCTCAGTGCTAGAGTGTTGTCTGGCTTGATCTTGTGCAGGGCGTGTGCAGGTGACCACAGCTGCTGTGAATTCACAGGCAGTAGTCCGGTCGTGTCCAGAGGACACCGTCTGGCCCAGTTGTCATGCTTTCTGCCTGCCTTTCTGCCCTGGTTCCTGAGCCTTGGGCTGGGGCGTACGTGGAGTGTGTGGTGGTGTACTTGTTCCATGTGACCCATTGCTCCAGTAACAGTCTCTCACTTTTACCTGGACCTTCTTGATTTACCTAGGCTGGCCAGCCCGCCAGCCCTAGGAATTACCTGTCTCTGCACCATCATGCCCTGTGTGTGTGTGTGTGTGTGTGTTGTGGGGGCAGATATCAGCCCCAGGTAACATTCCTCAGGAGCCATCCACTTTTTTTTTTTTTTAAATTCAGGATCTCTCATTGGGGCCTGGGACTTGTGGTGAGCCCTGTATACCCATCCATCTCTGTCTTTCCAGCATGGGGATCACAAGTGCTCACTACCATGTCCTAGGGAGCAAACCCAGGCTCTGTGTGCCTAGTAAGTACTTTGCTGACTGAGCTTCCTTGCATAGTTTACAAGAATTCTTTAAACATTTTTAATTTTCTTCGGGGTGGGGGGCGGAGGTAATAATTTTTAAAATAAACAGGAAAAATGAATTCAAAGATTCCATCACAAGGAATGGCTAAATGTTTAAGGATATGGGAATGCTAACTACTCTAATTGAACCATGACACATTGTGTGTATATATATCAAGTTATCAGTCTGTACTCCATTAGCAAATATGCTTAGTGGTTGTGCTGGCTGGTCTTATTTCAACTTGACACATAAACTAGAGTTATAAAAGAGGGAACCTCAACCGAGAAAATGCCTCCATAGGATCTAGCTGTAAGGCATTTTCTAATTAGTGATTGATGGGGGACGGCCCAGCCCATTGTGAATGGTTCCATCCCTGCGCTGAGGGGCCTGGGTTCTACAAGAAAGCAGGCTGAATAAGCCAGGGGAAGCAAGCCAATAAGCAGCACTCCACCATGGCCTCTGCATCAGCTCCTGCCTCTGATTCCTGCCCTGTCTGAGTTCCTGTCCTAACTTCCTTCCACAATGAACAGCAATATGGAAGTGTTTGCCGAATAAACCCTTTCCTCCCCAAATTGCTTTGGCCATGGTGTTTCATCACAGCAATTGTAACCTTAACTAAGACACAGGTCAAGTACAAAGAAGAAAAAAACATAGCAAATTGCATATATAAAACCTGGGACTTAGCTGGGCCGAGGTTGCATGCACCTTTAATCCCAACACCCAGGAGGCTGAGGTGGGCGGGTCTTTCTGAGTTCCAGGCTGGCCTGGTCTAACAGAGTAGAATTCTAGGATGGCCAGGGCTACACAGAGAAACCCTATCCCAAGGCGGGAAAATCCCAAACCCCAGGGCATTGTTACTGAAAGGATCATGCTCCTGTTTCCCTCCTCCTTTCCTGTGTCACCACATGGCCCTGGGTTCTCCACTGCCTCGGCTGCCCCCCTTGAAGAAGCACCTCTTCTTATTTACCCTTCAGCTCCTCTTGGCTCCCAAATCTGGGCCATGTACCAGCTGACACTGTATTTTTAGCCGTGTTCTGAAGCTACAGGAATTGGGAATTCCACCAAACACGCCCTGAAACTGTGAACTTGGCTGCCACGGAGCAGGGAGCTTGTGAAGGCAACAGCTGTGTGGCAGGCCGTGGCTTTTGGGATCAGCGATGGGCTTCCCTTATCAGAGAACTGGTGGGTGGCATTTGCCATCTGGTCGCCTGTATTTGTCTTCTGTATCTCCTGGAGCAGGGCCTGAAGTACGAAGACCTCCCTTCCATGGGACTTGAAATGGTAATATGTAGCTGGAAGTTTCTCCGATCCCATCCGGCCCTACGGTCCCGTGTGTCTCTGGTCCTGCCCAGCCCAGGGGTCCTTATAAAACAATCACTCAGAGGCTTAATACTCATTGCAAATTATATGGCCTATGGCTCAGGCTTCTTGCTAGATAGCTCTTAAC
The DNA here is from genome assembly GCF_049852395.1 of Peromyscus maniculatus bairdii. Classification (NCBI taxonomy): domain Eukaryota; kingdom Metazoa; phylum Chordata; class Mammalia; order Rodentia; family Cricetidae; genus Peromyscus; species Peromyscus maniculatus. The sequence continues at coordinate 83,552,541 of NC_134853.1, read as the reverse complement.
TATGAATCTATGGATCACCACGTGTTCCGTGGCTTTACCTGAATCCTATTACATGTTGCTCCTTGGATGGCAGTTTGCTGTCTCCTCTGCCTCTGCCTTTCTTCTTCCTGTCTCTCTCTCGGATTTCCTGCCTGGCTATAACCTGACTCACCATAGGCCAGAGCAGTTTCTTTATTAACCAAACACAGCAACACATATTCACAGTGTACAGAAAGACACCCCACAACAGTAATAGGGGCAGCTCAGTTAGGTAATGGTGTATTGAAATGCCTGTTACACATTTCCATGAACTCAATGGAAAGGGAGAATTGCCTGCCTGAGCCTCCCATAAGTCTTATTTTTTATTCTTCAGAGAAGATACAAGCTATCAGGGGCAGGTTAAAGAACTTAACCAACGGATGAGCAGAGGGGCAGGGGTTACTCTTAACTGGGCTCCTAGTTAGGGCTTTGTTGGTGGACTTTTCTTTCCCACCTACCAGTTCCCAAATAACTGACACAGATCTTAATATTAATTATAAATGCTCGGCTAATATCTCAGGCTTGTTACTAGCTAACTCTTACATTTTTAATTAACCCATATTTTTATCTACGCTCTGCCACATGGCTTGGTACCTTTCCTCAGTATGGCATGTCCATCTTGCTTCTTACTCTGCATCTCTTGCTCCTTCTTTAACTCCGCCCTTCTTCCCAGCATTCTCAGTTTGGCTCTTCCACCTAACCTGTCCAGCTACTGGCCAGTCAGCTTCTTTATTAAACCAATCACAGTGACATATATTCACACAGTGTAAAGGAATATTCCATAGGTTTCTATTGCTGTGATGAAACCATGACCAAAAGCAAGCTGGAGAGGAGAGGGTTTATTTGGCTTATGCTTCCACAACACTGTTCACCACTGATGAAAGTCAGGACAGGAACTCAAGCAGGTCAGGAACCTGGAGGCAGGAGCTGATGCAGAGGCCAGGGAGGGCAGCTGCTTACTGGCTTGCTCCTCATGGCTTGTTTAGCCTGCTTTCTTACAGAACCCAGGACAGGGATGGCACCGCCTATAGTGGGGTGGGCCGGCCCTCCCAAATCAATAACTAATTAAGAAAATGCTCTGCAGGTTTGCCTACAGCCCGATCCTGTGGAGGCAGTTTTCCCAATTGAGGTTCCCTTCTCTTTGATGACCATATTATGTCAAGTTGACATGAAAGTAGCCGGCACACTGGGTCATCATTAACAACCAATCTAAAGTCTGGGATTACCACTGTGTGTGCTGGACACTGGGACTAAGAAAGTCTTGAGTGAGACTCAAGTGTACCAGCATCTATCCTGTTGGGGACAGATATGAGTATTATGTGGAGAAGATGCAAAGCACTGCGATGTTGGGGAGAACAGGGAATGGGGTGGTGGCGTGGAGACTTTGTGCAGTGTGCCGAGTGCTCTGGCCTCCTGTACAAGATCCAGTGAGGAATGGTGAATGTGGACAGACCAGCTTCAGGGTTTGGGGAGATGTCTTTCAGATCTTCTCCTCTCCTTTACAGGATCTACCCTTTTCAGGATGGGACTTCTCACCATCAGGGTGTCTGACACTGAGGCTGTAGTCTGGTGGTATAGTGCTTGCCTTGTGTGTGTGAGGCCCTGGGTTCAAGCCCTAGTACTGGGATGAAAAAATGGATCTGGGACAATCACTTTCTTTTTTTAAAATGTAGAAAAGCAGGAGGTGTGGTGGTGTGAGCCTATAACGCCGACAGGTGGAGGCTGAGGCTAGCTTGAGCTTCCTAGTGAGACCCTGCCTCCAAACGAAAGACCTGTTTCTGTGTTTGCTCTGACCTCTCCAGTGCCTTCCCCACATTGCAACAAAAAAGAACCTTCTCAAGTATAAGTTGTATGATTATTTTCTTTACTTAAGAGTGTTGCAACTTCTAGATGACCACTGAATTTAGAAAGAAATAACCTCCTAACTGTGGCTTCTGAATGTGCATGCATTCTGGTTCCTCTCTCCCCATTCTCTCCCATATCCCTCCCATTCCTATCAGAGTGAAGAATTTCCTTTCTGGAGTCCTGTCTCATCCTGACAAAGTTCACCAAAGTTTGAGAAAGGTCTAATACACACCAGTGCATCTGCATCACAGGTGGTGGGCTAGCTTACCTGTGTGGCTGCCTCTGAGTACTGAGCGCTGATGGCTATGTGGAAAGAATTTTCTTTGTGTGTGAGATTTGATGATCCTGCTCTTGCCCAGGCTGTCCTTGAACTCCTGTGCCTCCTGAGTAGCTGCAACTACAGGCCTGCACCACTGCTTTGGTCTTTGGAAAGGATGCTTAGACCACATCCAGACTTAGCATGGAAAGTGCCCTAGTTGACTAATGGTACCAAGCAGGGATGCACATATGCAGGGATGCAGGAAGACATATGCACATCGGGTGTCTATGGCCTGTGCTGAGGTAATGGGAAGTTTAGTTCATTTGGAATGTATTTTCGGGTATCTTACCATATACTATTTTTTTAAAAAAACATTTTAATAAGCTATATTGCCTTTCTTCCCTTTAAAACCATTTAAAAAGTTTTTGATAAGTAGATGTGGTTAAAATATGACTGTGTTTTGGATTCCCCTGACTGTGCCAAATGAGCTATGGCTTTGCTCATGAAACCGCTAAGAATGAAACAGGAGCTTTGGAGACTGAGAGACCTTTGTGGCTTGTGGATTAGCTGCTTGCTGGAAGCTCTCTAAACTTGTTTCCATGTATAGAAGGGATAAGATGCGTCTCATTCCATACATTCTTTCCTTTTAACACCCTGTGAGCTTTGATGAGAGAGTTGCTTCTGGATTAGTGTTGTACTCACAAACCAGAGGCCATTCTCCACCTGTGTGTGTGTGTGTGTGTGTGTGTGTGTGTGTGTGTGTGTGTGGTGTGCCTTTGTATATGTGTGTCCCATATGTGTATACACGTATGTGTCTATGAAGGCTCAAGGTTGAGGTTAGGTGTCCCTCTTGATTGCTCTCACGGAACCCAGGGCTGGCTGTTTAGACAAGTGTGCTTAGCCAGCTTGCTCTGGGATTCCTGGATTGCTTGGGGCCGCCACTTTTTTCTAGACTTTTATGTAGGTTCTGGAGATCCAGACTCTTGAACCACCTTCCTAGCCAGCCTCAGGTCAGAGTCTTATTGGAAACTGAGGCTGGCTTACAATTCAGAGGTGACCTCCATATATAGCTGGTTTCAAAGTCCCTATTTTTTGGCCTTAGCCTTCTAATTGCTGGGGTTACAGGTGAGAGCCACCACAGCTGGCTCTATTTTGAACCAAAATTGGAAATCTACATTTTCTATCATAAAATGCATGTATGCGAAATTCAGGATTTTTTTTTTTTTTCTAAAGCAGGGTCTCACTATACAGCCCTGGCTATCCTGGAACTCACTCTGTAGACCAGGCTGGCCTTGAACTCACAGAGATCTTACTGCCTCTGCCTCCTGAGTGCTGGGATAAAAGGCGTGCACCACCATGCTTGGCTAGATGTGAAATTCTTCAATCATCACTTTACTAAAGTTATTTGTTGTTAATCCAGAGGGTCTGTTTACAGCTGGAATGTTAAGATGAAGGCTCTAAGGTTATCCTTTGAGAAGAGAGACATCCACACAGCAGCCTTAAACACGATTAACACCTCGCCAAACAGAAGATCTTGACAAGCATGCAGATAGCCCCCAGTCCCCTCCTAACACTCACGCGTCCACCCGCCCTGTCACCTCCCCCGCAGCCTCTCAAGTCTTTCAGTGCCAGCTGTTTCCAAACTAGACACTAGCTATTGACAGTGCGTGCGTGCCATTGTGTGAAATGAAAATTTTTCTTCCAAGCGAGCTCTGTCTATGAACATGAGCTGGAGAAAATATATTGTTTGTCAGGGCTAACGATGATAGAAGACTTCAGAACACAAGATACATCAAAAAGTAATTTTTGTCTTTCTCCTGCCTTAAGGGCAAGTGGCCTTGTGGGTGCTAATGAGCTCATTAGCTTAGTTAGAGCAGCTGATGAGCTACTGTGCGCAGAGAGCCTCATGGCATAGAATAATTCTTCTCTTTTCCTCGAATAGTTACAGTAGCATTTTCTAAATCTAACTTGCCCCAGACTGAGACATTATCTTCCAACCCCCAGCCCAGGGACTAACACATGTAGTGGCCAAACAGCCCTGCAGCAAGGTTCTAAGGACACTTCGGCCGAGTCAGAAGGTGCTAGACAGCGTATCAACGTCCGCTGCAGATTCCAGATTTGAGGTGCCTTCCTTTGGCCGTATTATATGCCTGTGTACCTAACAAGGTCAGTGCCCTCAACAGTGTTTGGAACTCACCCATCTGCAGGGGATATTTAAACATATAGGGTGGTAGGCACAGCCCCCAACGTCTAGGAATTGTGTTGGATTATCTGATTCAAAATACAAGGGTCCTGTAGGTCCTGGGGCCAGCCTGCCTAAATCACCTGGGCCCTTACCCGCCCCCATCCCACTGCTCTCCAGGTGCCTTCTGACTGTTGATTGGATCCTCAGCATGACAGCCATCTCTGTTTATTGCTGGATAAAAAGAAAAACTGACTTTAATATGATTTTTTTTTTTCAGTTTGCACACTTGTTTCTGCTCGTTTGTGGAGTTTTACTCGTACTTATTTTTCTGGGGAGATTTTGTTTTGGGGAGGAGTTGGAGTCAGAAAGTGGAATGGCTCAACTGTCCATTCTCCTGGGGGTGGAGGACACCCGCCACAATTGATAGTCACTCTCGGTCACTTTCTTGGCTTTCTTAGCTTATTATTTATCGATCTCTAAAGAGTCTTAGGAGAAGCCATATATTACTCTGCGCTCCTTTCATCCACCCCCATCATTGAGCCAGTGTTTATAATAAACAACGGCCACCGTGGGGGACAGTCAGCTCTGATTAGATGCCCTAAGCTGCCTGTGCCTTTCATCCAACAGATCTCCTGCTGGACTATTTTCATGGGTAGGAAGCGGATCACACCTCTAGATAAGATGTGAAGTTCCACGACAGACGTGGTCTTTGGAACTTCCACAATACATTCCCCGCACCAGGGAGACCTATTTTGAAGTTGATTATTCAAATGAAACTGAAGACAATGGGAGACGAAGGGAAAATTCCCAGCCGTGCTCGTAATTAGTTGACTGTATTCCTAGTGCAGGTTGAGGCATCGTTACTTAATAATGTAATTAGCCAGAGAGACATGCGCTTTAATGAACAACCCCATGCATATGCCATGCAGATTTGTCCTCTTCATCTTTCTTTCCTTTGCATATAAACTGTTTCAATGTTTGTTTCCTTGTGAGGGTAGGGGCTTTGGAAGGCTTTAATATAGGAGTTTATCTTTATTACCTTTGTTGGACTGACTGTTAATAGGAGTAACCTTCAGCTTGTTGGGGATACCTGTGGCAGGACAAATCGAAGAACTGGTTCCACCCAAGTCCAGCTTGGCGAACCAGTGAGGTGTGTTTCCTATTTCTTTTTCTTTCTGAGGGAAGTCGGAGGGGGAGGTGTTGCATACAGGAGCACAGTGACTCAAGGGTGGCTACGTCACAGAAAACCTCCCCCCAGCATAGGGGACAAGTCCTGAAACCTGAGTTCCACCTAACCTGCAGACCACTCCAGTGAAAAGTCTGCTCTCACAGCACGGCCCCTGTGTGTGTGAGCCTGGGCAGGGGCCTCTTGAGTCTTGTCATTTCCCGAGCTTCCTGAATCTTGTCAGCCTCCTTCCTCCCTCTAGGAGGCAGTGTTTCAGTTAGGAGGAAATGGTGACCAGCTCTGGGGGAGAAGTCTATCTGGCTGGGAGGTCTGATCCCAACACTCTTTGGCTCTGGGAAATTTCTCAGAGACAAGATTGGCCTGGGAGGTTGCCATGGAGTCCTTGTAGTCTGATCTGAATGGACCTTCATGTGACTTCAGCTCAAGTGTTAGCTACCCTATCAAGTCTGTGCTAATCAGGGCCTGTGGGAGCCCCATTGTTTGGTGCCTGGATTTAAAGATCTCCCCTTCTCTCCCTGACCCATCATCTCTTTTCAGATAGTCTTCCTGCTGTTTTTAAATCCTTAAAAAAAATAATAGAGATTGTACTTCTGAGGGAAACCATGAGGTACTTTCTGAGAATGGCTTACTTGAGAACACTTAGCATGGTGATCTGTAGTTCCAGACGCTCCCCTGGAGCCTACATAGTCTAGTTGTTCTTTAAGGCTGGATAATGTTCCGTTGAATGTGTGAATCTGTCTTTCTGTATGTGTTTATACCACACAGACTGATTCTGTACTTGACCGTTACAAATAACCCATCAACAAATACAAACAAACATGTATCTCTGTAGCACTTTGACTTAGATTTCTTATACTATATGTACCCAGGAATGGTATAGCTGGATCATATGGTGCTCTGTTTTAACTTCCCGAGGAACCACTGTACTTACCTCCATGTTGGCTGTACTGTGTTACACTCCCACCAGCAGTGAGCTATACATGATTCCTCCCCCTGCACCCTGGTCAGCATTTGTTGTCTTGGGGCTATTTTATTTGATTGAGATGTTCTCTAGTTCTGCACATGGCTAGATCATTCCTCGGGGGCCTAATGAAGAGGTTACATCTCCAGAGAGTTCAGACTATCCCTGATCCTCTATTGGAAACTTCTTTTGTGTGCCATCACATTCTTGTACACATTCATGTTTAACTTTTACCACAGTCTGATTTCATCTCATGATTTTTTGTCTATTGACCCACTAGGTTCTGTGAGAGCGACAGCGTTGTCCATGTGTTCGCTGCTATAGTGACCAGCACAAACTAGTTACTCAATAAACAGGCACCCAATTGAACAAATTAGCACAGACCACAAGAGTGGAGGGAACTTTTATCACTCACAGCTCTATCAGTCATGGAACATTAGTGCTTGAGAAGGGTTTTTCTAGGTCTGAGGGAGAAAGTGTTTCTGGAAGAATAAGAAGTGGAAGGGAAACTACTGGACAATTTCAGAGATGGAGCAGCTCTTGAGTGAGCTCTGGGACGCCCCCTAATTACTCCTGTGACTTTGAATGTCTGTTTGCCACTTGAGACATCTCCATCTGTATATGGGAAAGTGCTCCTTACTCTGGAGGGTTACTCTGAGTGGTAATTACTTAGTCTTTGAGCACTGTTGGAATTCATGTGATGACTAAAGGTAATCATTCACACCATTATTTCATTCAGATTCCATCACTGTGAGCCGTGATCCACACAGCAAAACATTGCCAAAACACACACACACACACACACACACACACACACACACACTACCAAACAAACCACCCCACAAGAAAAATCAAAACAAATGCAAAACCAAAAATCTCACCCCAAATTTCAGCTGAGGATGCACATCAAAATCAGCTGAGTTTTGTAAAAATGTGGGTGTCTAAGACCTCTGCTAAGTACTTCTGATCCAGAGGAGTTCTCCCTGGGTAGAGACGGGAAGCGCTTTTTCATACTAGTTAACAGTCCTCATTGCTGTAAGAAAACACCTGTCACAAACAACTCCAAGGATGAATGGTTTCTCTTGGGTCATGTTTTGAGAGGTAGAGTCCATCGTGGTGAGGGGTAGAGTCCATCGTGGTGAGAAAGGCAGGGTGACTGAGGAGTCTGGGTTCATGGCAGTGAGAGCTTGTGAAGTGACTTGCTGTATCCACAAAGGAGAGGAAGCACAGAGCTTGGCCTGGAATCAGGACCAGTCAGTAACTAGACCTCAAGATCGAGTAGCCCACATCACTCAGGAAGGGTCTGCATCCCAAAGTTTCTACAGCTTTCCAAAGTAGTACCACCAGCTAGGAACTCAGTCCTCAAACACCTGAGCCTATGAGAGACATGTCACATAGAAATCATAATACTCTACTACTGGCCTCAATAGGCTCGTGGCCATAACAGAATGAAACATACATTTAGCCCAACTCCAAAAGTCTCTGTAGTTTTAACAATTTCAACACTGGTCAAAAGTCTGCAATCTGAAGTCTTCTCTGAGCCATAGGCATAGTTTTGGCTGTGAAGTCAAAATATGTGTCTATTCCCATATACACTGGCTCAGAGTAAATCTTCCCATCCCAAAAGGGAGGAATTGGATGATAACAAGGAAAGCCTAGACCAAAGCAAGGCTGCCGCCCATCAGGGGAAGCACCAACCTCTGAAGCTCCGTGCCCAGCATCCAGGGCTTGTAGTAGCATCACCTGGGACTCGAAGGGCCTTGAGTAGCTCTGCCCCATGTAGCTCTGTTGCCTGAAGTGCATGTGTCCTTTCTCTTGGGTCAGCTCTCCTTGGTACCTGAAGGCATCCTTGGCACACAGCCACATTTCTGACATGTCTAACATAACCATCAACCGTTTCACGCACAACCCACTCAGGAGCCCCATGTAGGGAATCCAACCCTGCCACACATTGCCTGGCCTCAATACCTTTCCCCCCCTGAAATCTTGCTGTAAGCCTCCATGACCCCATAGCATTTTGTTCTATATACCTGCGGAACTAGCACCGAATCCCACTGTCAATTGGAGATGTTCCTGGCTTTTATTTCCCACAGTTGTAGTGGTCTCTGATGCCTGCCTGCCTGACTGCAGGCAAGTCATTTCCTAGGCCGTCCTATTTTAGCAGGGACAGGAAATCCTGCAGTGGCGCTCTCTGCTTGTGTACGCTTTTCTTCAGACACTCTCTTTTAAAAGTAAGTTTTAAAATTAGCTTGCATTTTTACGTTCTAAAGCCTTCGCTGGGTGAGCTCACGTGGTCCCATAGTGTGTGCCTCTATGCATAAGAGTTTAAGGCTTCCCTTCAGTGGTGCCAGTGAAACAACTACTGTTTTGTCCACACCTGCCTCCTCTGTAGCTTTAAGTTCCCATGCTCCTTTCCCTGCCAAAAATGTGCTTGAGAAAACTCCTTTCTGTTCTGCCTTTAAATCCCCGTCATTGCTATAAATGTAGCTAGAAGAAGTGAACAGTGGTCATGCCACGTCCTTAATGTTATGACATCTTGAAGTTTCCTCTACCCAACAAGTGAACATGATACTTTCAGCTTCAGCTTCATTCAAACTGTGAGGAGCCAGGCAGAGCGCCAGACCCTTTGGCAGAGTGTGACACAAATAGCCCCTCGCCAGTCCCCAACAGAACCGTGGTTCTCCGAAACCACGTGAGCTGGGTCTTCACTGTGACTTCTCTTGGGGTTCTGACCTTCCCAGCTTCCACCAGAATGACCCATTAAGTGCTGCTTGCAGCAGTGGTTCTCAGCCTGGTGGGTCGCGACCCCTTTGGGGACAGGAATCGCACATCAACTATCCCACATATCAGATATTTACATTACAATTCATAACATTAGCAAAACTACAGTTATGAAGTACAACAAAATAATTTTATGGTTGGGCGTCACCACAACATGAAGAGCGGTATTAAAGGGTCGCAGCATTAGAAAGGGTGAGGACCACTGATTTACAGCAAACTAAGGCTTCTCTAACCCAGAGCCCTAAATTCTTCAACAGCTCTCCAACAAGCTAGTTGGATTATTTAGCAGGGCATGTGATGCTTTCCTTTAGTGAGACATGTAAATTAGATTAGGGACCTTGGTATAAGGAAATACTTTGTGTAACAATCAGTAAATATGCCTTTGTGTGGCTGTTTGGGGGTTCAGGCTGGACCTTCCTGCTGCCACGCAGGCCTTAAAATTTCATCTTGGAAAGCCTGGCACCAGTTCTGCATTACTCTTCTGGTTACCATGACAAAGCAATGAACAGAAGCAAGTTATGGGAAGAATGATTTATTTTAGCTTATAGTTCAAGGGAAATGGTCCTTTATGGTGGGAGAGGCATGGTGACTAGTTCCGTCGGTGACAGCCAGGAGCTCATGGCATACCTTATTATCTTGGAGGGTTGGGAAGTAGAAGGGATTAGAAGCAGGGCTAGGATACTGTCCTAGGCTTATGCCTAGCAGTATGTGTTTCCCACTTTGGACTTACACTCAAGGGGTTCTGCAGTCTCCCGAAACAGTGCCATTGGCTAGAGAACAAGTCCTCAAACGTGGAGCCTATTGCACACTAAGGCCCCAATAGTCCACATGCATACTTTTCATACACTCCCTATGCGATTCTTAGCGATAAGTGCTTAGAACAATGTGTTTCATCCAAATCACACAGTATTTCTTAATGTCTTCTGCCAAGGGATTGTGCAACTTGAACATCTCTGTAATGGGAACTCACAGAGCTGTAGGTACTGTCTGCCGTTGAATCTTCCTCTCTAGGGACCAAGCCAATTATTTCTCATCAATCTGGTACTTTTTTTTTTTTACTATAAATTATGAGCTTGCAATCACAACTAAAGTCATTATGCTTTCCATTGCTCTTGAATATGTTTAAGATGGAAGGCAGCCTCGTTGTCTTTTATAATCTTATTCTCTTACAACCTACATGCCTCTAATAATTCAACTACCTATTGCTGGCTTCCTTTTCTAACCTCACCACTGAGATCTTTAGGAGTCCATATTCAAGGTACACAACGCTGTATTTTCAACTTCAGTTCTTCATTGATATTTCGATTTCCAGCCCTTCTCTGGTATTTCCTCTTCTGTTTGCTCCAGCTGAATCCTGGCTTAAACTAGAAATTTTGTCAGTGCTCTTAACCTCTGAGCCATCTCTCCAGCCCCAAACTAGAAATTTTGTATGCAAGTGACTTGGCCATCTTAGAAAACATTAACTACTTGTTTGGTTGACTGCTCATGTACACACAAATAATACTGATGGCTGGCAATGTTTGGGGCCAGTAAAGGTTTGATGCTGGGAAACACCATGAAGGCTAAGGGGTCTTGTGTTTGGTAAACGTGTGTGAAAAGAGAACAGAGCCCCCCTGTGAGCAAACGTGGGACGTGGTAGATAGAGCTGGGACTTTACGAAGTGACCACTTCATTCTGGTCCCATAACTGCTTGTGCTTTGAGCTTGTGTTGACTGGAAGCTAAATTTCAGCCAGAATACTGATGAGGTGAGCTGGGCTGTTGTATTTATCATAGATCTTTGGATAACTCCAACAACAACAGATGAGAACTCTGATCTAGGAAGCGTCTCTTAGGGAAGTAATTTTAGGTCCTACAACACGCCCAGCATCTGTAATGAGACAGAGAAGAGCAAGTTCCTTAGATCCAGGGGTTCTGTGTCAAGGACTCAAGAGAACCCCCCTCCTTTTCTTTTTTGTAGTACTGGGGGTTGAACCTAGGGCCTTGTGCATGCTAGGCAAGCATTCTACCACCAACCTATACCCCTGTTCTGCATTTTACCTTTTATTTTGCCACAAGGTTTGACTGCATTTTCCCATCTGGCCTTGAACTCACAGTGCAGCTCAGACAGCCCTTGGACTAGAGATCTTCGTGCCTCAGCCTCCCAGGTAACTGGGCTGCCAGCTTATACCAGCATGCTCAGTGAGGCTGCCTGTTCCTGAGGCCAAGCATGGTCGATGGAGCTGTGGGAACATAATACATCGTTTTCTTTAATTCTGAATGCTTTAGCTCAGTAAGTGAACTTTTATTTAGAAGTTGTGGGTGTCAGGAGTGGCAACCATTTCTGGCTTTCTAGAGATGAAGTAGAAAACTAAACATCAAAATGAATAGCACAAGGGTCCCTGCCTCCCCATTTTCGTTTCTCGGTGCAGCTGAGACTACTGGTTACATGTGGAATTACTATAGTCGTCCCTTCCCCCCGGTGTGTGTGTGTGTGTGTGTGTGTGTGTGTGTGTGCTTGCGCACGCACGCGTGCGTGTGTCGATGTGTGTGTATGTGTGCGCGCGTGCGTGTGTGCGCGTGGGTGTGTTAAGAGTGAATGTATCCCAGGAGGACTTTGAACTTTGAACTTTTACTATTTATTTATTTATTTATTTATTTATTTATTTATTTATTTATTTATTTATTTATTTATTTTTTGAGACAGTATTTCTCAGTCTATCTCTGGCTGGCCTGGAACTCACTATGTCGACCAGGTTGGCCTTGAACTCACAGAAATTCTCCTGCCTCTGCCTCCCAAGTGCGGGGATTAAAAGCTGGCCTTGAACTTCTGCTAGGGGTGCAGGCAGGCAGCACTCCTCTGTGTTTAGTGGTGCTGGGGATGAGGATGGAACTTCCAGCATCTTTAGAGGGCACTCTACTAGCTGAGCTACGTTCCCAGCCCTCTTATGCTTGCTGGTCTTCCTTGCATAGCTTGGACCTGTAAACTGCTCACCGTGGCATCGGTGACAGATTACCTTTATGTGGTCCCTGAGCCTTGCTGCTCAAGTTTTACTGAAAAACTTTGGAATTGTGTTTTTGTTACTAATTTTTTTTATGTTGCTCAACCTTTAAAATCTTCTAAGAATATTATTTCAAGTGGTCCAATTTAAATGGGTATAGAGACTTATCTGTGTACCTTGTCAATTTCATGTGTTTCCTAACACCTGTCTCTCCCTCCCCATTTTCTCTGATTCGTTTTCCTTTTGTTTGTTTGTTTTTTTTCGAGACAGGGTTTCTCTGTGTAGCTTTGCGCCTTTTCCTGGAACTCACGTGGTAGCCCAGGCTGGCCTCGAACGCACAGAGATCCGCCTGGCTCTGCCTCCCAAGTGCTGGGATTAAAGGTGTGCGCCACCACTACCTGGCCTGATTTGTTTTCTTATCAGATTAGGTTACTTTTGATTTTTTTTTTGGGGGGGGGGGAAGAAACTATAAGAATCTATTAACAGACAATAAGCAGTATTTTTAAAGTTCCTGTGTATTTTTTGAAACATACATTACACAGTCCATTGCTCAACATATGTATGTAATTAACCTTGGGATCAAAGAAGGAAAACCATGCAAAAGAGATTTCTATGTATTTAGACGAAACCTGCTGTTTGACTCAATCATGGACGTCTTTGTATCATGGACGTCTTTTCACACCAGTGTGTGAATCTTTCTAGTCTTTCTATGACTTACTCAGTAGCATTGTGGTTTATTTGCCTAGTATTCTCTATCTTCTCTTGGGCCTCTTGTGGCCCAGGCTGGCTTTAAACTCCTATTCTTCCTGCCTTTCCCTCTGGGGTGCTGAGATTATAGGCAGGACCACACCTAGCACCCAATTCTCTTTTGATAAACATTTGGGTTGTTTCTGATGTTTCAATATTCAAGACAATTGCATTTTCATTCATATTTATTTGTATGTTTTTTTTTTTGTTTTTTTTTTTTTTTTTTTTTTTTTTGGTTTTTCGAGACAGGGTTTCTCTGTGTAGCTTTGCGCCTTTCCTGGAGCTCACTTGGTAGCCCAGGCTGGCCTCGAACTCACAGAGATCCGCCTGGCTCTGCCTCCCGAGTGCTGGGATTAAAGGCGTGCGCCACCACCGCCCGGCTTATTTGTATGTTTTATGTCCTTTTATTCTGAAATGATTTAAAGAAAGGGGGGGGCGGCAAAAGGATGTTGGCAAAGTAGGCTTACATCTGAAAGGTGAACCCTATCATTGAAGTCATGCCAATCAGTGAAATTTAAAGAAAAAACTGAAAAAAAAAAAAAAAAACCAAAAACCCTCAGAGGCCATGAACAATGTCTGCAGCCATAGGGCAAGAGGAGGAGGGTTAAGAAATAATGTGTTCATTCAACAAGTATTGAGTTTGGAGACAGTGTTTGACGCTGCAGCCCAGGCTGGCCTTGAACTTTCAGTCTCTTACCTCAGCCCCCTAAGTGCTGGCCTTACAAGTGTTTGTAAAGTCAGTGTTTTATTAAATTGTTTTGAATTTTTGTCAGAAAAGGTACACAGGATGTTTTTGAAAGTTAAAAGTATCTGAAGATGACTGCCTTGTGTTCTGAGGTCTGGTTTGGATGGACTGAGATGGTTACATCATACTTTTTCTTTCGTATAAAGTTCTGTGTAAACTGTCCACTAGCTTTTAAGGTTGTAGAAGAGAAATTTCACATCAGTTCAATACTTTCTGATCTGTCTCTCTGCAGGTGTCCTTTTCCCTTGAGAATTGCCTGTAAGTTGAATGTAGGAAGAGAAACACTTTCTGTATTGCTTTGCTGTAAGAATGTCAAGGATTTTGTAATATTTTATTTATATTCAGTTGACAACAGTTGCTACAATGCACTTTCAAGAGTTAATGATTTGAAGATACATAGTAAAAAGTTCTACAGAACTTTAGAATGCAAATGAACCCTAAGGAGTATTATTTCATAGACAAGGAGCTCCATGAGTAAGCCATCTCATAATTTGTCTCTTCTCTCTGTGTGCACGTTTGAAAATTTCATTAAATCCAGGCATACCAGTTTCCTGTACTTCTGAACAACCTTAATTTTATATAATTATATTTGAACCATTTGAAGGAGTTTGTGTTTTCTCTTTTTCCCAGATGAATGGCCTCTGTCATCATGAAATGTTTATTTCTGAGATCCTAATTGCAGGCATGGAAGTCAGGGCTCCTCACAGGTGTCCTGTTGCCTCTCATTGCAGAGATCAGTTGTGGCAGCCCTCTTGAAGTCCAGAATGCCATCTTGGTGGGCAATCACACCTCCAACCTGGGCAGTGTGGCTCACTATGTCTGTCAGGAGGGCTTTGAGAGTTCCGGAGGAACGATCACTTCTGTTTGCACGGAGAAAGGCTCCTGGAGTGACGTCACTCATACGTGCACAGGTACAGATTCCGGTCTGCTGAGCCCCTTTTACCTGGGACCTCAACAGCGGAAGGATCGGGGAGTATGAAGCTACCTCCCCCTGGATTGTGCCTGCCTCTGCTGTTTACTTGGGTGGGCACTTGGCTTTAGATTTCTCAGCTTAATCTTGATGATTTAGATGGTAGGTTGGGAAAATAAGTTATACAGAGAATTTTACGCCTTCATCTTTTTAAAACACCATAATTCACTATGCTTTTTTGCTCTCTCTCCTTATGATGGCAAAATGCAAGGAGTTAAGTTTTATTTAATTGTATCAAAACACAAAATACAAGTAAGTATATTATATTGGTTCTTTTTCACTAAACAATTCATTGGTGTTATGTGTATCCATAGTATTGTATAACCAATCTCCAGGTGTCTTTTAAAAGTGGAACTTCCCATTCCTTTCTCCCACAGACTCTGGTACCTTCCATTCTGCTTTCTTTCTTTTTTCTTTTCTTTTCTTTCTTTCTTTTTTTTCCCCCGAGACAGGGTTTCTCTGTGTAGTTTTGCGCCTTTCCTGGAACTCACTCTGTAGTCCAGGCTGGCCTTGAACTCACAGAGATCCACCTGCCTCTGCCTCCCAGTGCTGGGATTAAAGGCGTGCGCCACCACCGCCTGGCTCCATTCTGCTTTCTATCTCATAGGAATTTGACTACTTTAGGCATTCCATATAAATTGAATCATATGTTATTTGAGTTGGTTTTGTTTGTTTGTTTGTTTTTAGCTTGACTTATTTCACTTAGCTTTTTTTTTTTTTTTTTTTTTTTTTTTTTTTTGCTTTTTCAAGACAGAGTTTCTCTGTGTGGCTCTGGCTGTCCTGGAACTCACTTTGTAGACCAGACTGACCTCAAACTCACAGAGATCCACCCGCCTCTGCCTCCCAAGTGCTGGGATTAAAGGTGTGTGCCACCATCGCCCAGCTTTAACATACTATTTTTAAGGTACACCAACAATGTAGGATATGCCATTTTCCTTACTTTTTAAAGGTAAGAAATAATCTATTGTATTCATTCACACATACATACATATGTGTATTATTTATGTTGTTTATATTAATCTACAGTCTACCACATGACTCATTACCTCTTCTCCATACTGTATGTCTGACATGCCTCTCTTCTTTTCAGAGTTCCTAACTCTGCCCAGAAGTCCCACCTATCCTCTCCTGCCTAGCTATTGGCCTTTCAGCTCTTTATTAAACCAATCATAAGGTGACTTGGCAGAGACACATCTTCACAGTGTATGAAAAGATTATCCCCTAACAACACTATGTCTTTAGCTATATTTTTCTTTCTTTATGTGTGTGCATGTTTATACAGGTATATTTGTACATGTGTGTGCATGTTTATGCAGGTGTATTTGTACATGTGTGTGCAGGTGTACATGGAGACCAGAAGTTAACCTCAGGTGTTGTTTCTCAGGACCCATCCACCGTATTATTATGTTTTTGAGACAGGGTCTCTCATTGGCTCAGAGATCACCAATTAGAAAAATCTGACGGGCCAGTGAAACCCAGGGGTTTGTCTGTGTTTGTCTTCCTAGCACGAGACCGCAGGAGTAGCTCACCGTACCCTACTTTCTTATGGGAGTTCTGGGTGTCTGCCTTAGGTTCTCACACTTGTATGGCAAACACCTCATGGACTGAACCATTTCCCCATCCCTGAGAGAGAGAAATTTGAGGATATCTATCCTACCCATCCATTCATCCCAAAGATGTCTATTTAGTGTGCACTATGTGTGAAGTACTAATTCTTTGGAATTTACAGTGTGGTAGAAGAATCAGACCTCTCCCCAAGGAAATGCATGTTCATATGTCCTTGTAATGTTTTGTACAGAAATTCAAACCAGCACAGACTGCTGAAGTCTGTGGGTAAAGAATCCTTGGAGTAGACAGAAAAATCCTTACATTTAGCTATCTCCACCATCAATACAAAAGATGTAGGCTAGAGAGTGGGGAGAAAACAGAAGGTGAGAACCCAGAGATCTAGGCGAGCTTGTTTTGGGGATGTCTGGCTGGCTGAGCAGAGAAGCAAGGCCAAGCTTGTAGCAAAGACCAAGGACTTCCGGGGCCCGGTCTTCTGGTTTCTCTAAGAGCAAACTGACCTAGACTGATGGTCTCTGTCACATCTCTATCAGCACCGCCAAGATTTATCTGGAGGGTAAGGCAGCTTTCTCCAGGAACTCTTCCCCAGGAATGGCTTGGAGAGGGAGCTGGGTAGAGCTATGGCCTCTTCACCACCTGCCCCCCTGCTCAGGGCCCTCTGCTGCCACCGTTCAGAATTCAGTGGGGGCACAAGGATTAGTCACTACATGAAAAACCAGGGGATCAGCATGGAGCACAGTAAGCTATTAATTAGCTGGTCCTTGCACAGCACTTTGAAGAACAAACATGTTATGTAACCGCTAATTATAATTACTGTCCTCAGCCTTCCACCTTTCACTAAGTCTGTGGCTCCAGCTGCAGCTGTCCATGGGCTTATGCAAGCTTTGATTTAAGGAGAGAAAAAGGCATTCTCCCTGGGAGCGAGGCTCTTTCTGTGAGGAGGCTTGTGTGCCCTCCATCACGATTGGCAGCTAAATTCGATTTTCACAGATAAAGGGAGCGATTTACATGCTGATTAATTCATGGAAGGGGAGGCTGGAGAAGCTTCTGGAAAAGTGAGAGATGCTGGTTGTCATGACTCTTGCTTAGCTGCCCCCCTCTTCTCTTCTTGCCCTGTTTTTCATCAATGTCTTGATCCCCCCACATCACTCTGTGTAGTTTGTATTTACTTCATTCAGGGTCCACTTTTAGCCTCTTCCCATCACCATCCTTTCTGGTTTTCACTCCATCCACTCCTCTTTCTGTCTTTAATTCCAAGCTGGGTGGAATGACTTCTCTGGACACAGACTGTTTTTCTTTACTGTAAACTATTTTGGAGCCCCCTGCCTCTGCGTTAGAGGCACAGATCTGTAATGTTCTTCGTGGAGTATGAACTCTAACGAGGTGGTCGGACCTTCTTCCCTAAGACCGAAGGTGGTGGGATTTTTTTTTTCTCTCAGGCTAGTTTGAACTGGAAATTCCAGACAGCAGGGAATTAAGCAAGTGTGTTAGTGTCTGGAAAAACCCCAAGGTGGAAGCTTCATGTTAGTGAGTCAGTTTGCTTCAAGATCAAAGAGTCTGATTTGTTCCTGATAAGGCTGTTCCCGGCTTCCATTCTACACAGGTCATTTAGCTTTTATGTTTGGAGTCTGGGTTAATAATTACAAGGTTAACCCTCCATGCTCTGTCTCTCCATCACTTCATGCTCTTGGGGGAGTAACAACTCATTTGAAACACAGACTGCTGATCTGCCAGGATCCTTTCTGCATTCCATAACCCGCCCTATGCTGTGCTACTGCAAATGCTACCAAGCTCCGTGACCCTCTGTCCCTCCTGCTTGTCAGCCCTCCTCACCAGCCCAGTGAGTGCTCACCTGCAGCTCTGTACATTTTAAATGGACAAGAAAGGCCGTCTGGGGTGAACTGACACATTACTACAATAGACTCACAACTGGGTTGGATCTGAATATGTGTATAATATTTGAACTACCAACATCATTATGATGCTCATTGAACACCAGCTTGCACACCCAGGGTTCTCTTGGGGCCCGTGATGCTTGGCTTCATTTCCTCCTCAGAGAAAAACTTGGAAAGCAAGTTTTTCATAGCTGAGTGATCTAAGACTCATGGAGGTTAAGCAATTTTCTTAGGGTCATTCTGTAACTAGTACTTGATGGAATTATGATTTGAACTCAAGTCTGGGAGCCCTGGAATCCCACACTTTCCTATTCATGTTCTTCCAAGCTTGAAATATTTGCATACCACCCTGATGATCTTTGACATAACTAATGAATTATTTACATAGCTTGTTTTTAAAAAATAATATATATACATATGTATATACACACATATACATAATATATTCACACATTTTATACACACAGGCACATTTGAGATGGAGTTTTGCTATGTTGCTCAGGCTTGTCTCAAACTACTGTTCTCAAGAGACCTCCCTGCCTTAGCCTCCCAAGCAGGTAAGTCTATGGACATCTATTACCCTGTGGTAGTTTGAAAGAAAATGGGCCCCCAAAAGATGTGGCAGTATTAGGAGGTGTGGCCTTGTTGGAGTAGTTATCGTCTTGTTGGGGGAAGTGTGTCACTGTGGAGGCAGGCTTTGAGGTCTTTTGCTTAAGCTTCACTCAAAGTCACAGTCGACTTCCTGTTGCCTGCAAGATGTAGGATTCTCAGCTCCTCCTCCAGTACCTCATCTGCCTGCGCATTGCCGTGCACCCGTCCTGATGATAATGGACTGAACCTCTGAAACCATAAGCAAGCCACCCCGATTAAATGTCTTCTTTATAAGAGTTGCTGTGGTCATGTGTCTCTTCACAACAATAGAAACCCTAACTAAGATACCTGACAAATAACTTAAACTTGTAGTTTTAATGTACCAACCAAGAATTCTTTGTAGTATGTGGTATATCATGACTTTGATGAGCTAGATATATTTTTCCTAATGTGCACAAAAAATTAACACCCAATGAACATATCAACATTTATTTATTCATATGCCACAAAAAAATCACCATAAACTATGTAACACTTTAGGAATTTAGCCACTTTTACCCATTTTATATAACTTTAACTTAGGACTTAACACAAAGAAAGGAAGAATTAGACTGTTTATAGCCAAGCCTTGTAGGGCCCTTCTTTTTTTTTTTTTTTTTTTTTCTTTTTCATTATTTTTTTTAAAAGATTTATTTATTTATTTATTTATTTATTTATATGTATACAGAAAGGGGCACCAGATCTCATTACAGATGGTTGTGAGCCACCATGTGGGTGCTGGGAATTGAACTCAGGACCTCTGGAAGAGCAGTTGGTACTCTTAACCTCTGAGCCATCTCTCCAGCCCCTGTAGGGCCCTTCTTATTGTCAAATTGGAGATGTCTTTGTGTCTTACAACTGGACAGATCCAAGGCCTGCTCTCCCTACTTCTGCCCAAGGTCAAACCTTGAGTCTAAGCATTGGTGGGCATTTCGTCAAGGAGAAAAGATGAAGGATGGGAGAGAGGGAGGTTGACCTTGCCTCTGGGCCTTCATGGCATGCGACACCCTACCTGGTGGAGTAAGGGAGCTGAGTGAGATGGGGGAGGCTGCTCTAAGGAAGAGACACGCCTCCATGTCCTTCCTTCCCTTCACTTCCTGGGCACACTTCTCTTAGTCACTCCCCTCTCTTCCCTGCACTACCCTTGTTCCCTGGGTCTCCTTGGGATCAGTGTTTCTCTGGGCTCTGCCACTGAGCCCCTCTCCATGACCTACTTGCGTGTCTTTCACTCACCCGAGTCTTCTACTTCACCCGCAAATCCATGGCTCTTAAGGCGATTTTTCCAGTGGGTAGTCAGCAGACAGCTCCTATCTAGCATGTCCTCAATACAGTTCATCGCTCTCTTTTACAGGCCCGCCCGGCCTCCTCTCATGTTCCTTTGGAGAGCAGTGAAGGGCCATTCATCCAACCCTTGAGCTCAAGGGCTGGCAGCCAGCCTGGACTCTTCTCTGTTCTGTTTCCTCACCTCCCATTCATCTCCTTCAGAATTGTTTCTTGTTTCATAATACAGTACCCCAATTTCATGTCCTAACCTCCTGCCTGAGTAACTACTTCAGTGCAAAGGCTCTTTGTGGTGGGGTGTGACAAGTCTAATTGTGAGTCCAGACTCAGTCCCTCGTGCTGTCTATCCCTTGCAGGTTCCTTAACTTCTAAGCCTCAGGTCTATAAAATGGACATGGTGATGTCTAGTCGTCAGGTTATTTTGAAGGTTCAAGTCCTGTGCATATTCTCTGGTCCATAGTTATAACTCAATAAGTGTTCACTCTTATTGGTTTTATTATTGCTTCTTATGACTGCTGGGAAAATGAGATCACGTCTGTCAGGAGCAGTCCGAGCCTGACATATAGTTGTCATTGAGTAAACAGTATTATGTTCTATTTTATGACCTCCGGTTCTTCTGCACTCTAGTGCTTCCTTCCAAATGGAAAACTGTCCCTATCATTACCCCACAGCTTGTCTCTGTTTGGAGGAGTGTCTGTCTTTAGTCCGGCAAGCAGTCCCTTCCCCAGGTCCATCCTGTGCTTCCTCGGCAGCCTCACTCCCGCACCAACCTGAAATTCCCGGGACCTCCAGTGAGAGCTGTTATCTTCCGGTTCTGTACCCTTCAGTATTTGTCAGGATCCTGTGATAACGCTATTGAGTTGCAATTTACCTGCATCTGTGTTGCCGCTTCCATTAGGCAACATGCTCCTTGAGGGAAGACCTGAGCTCTAGTCTTCCTCACAGCCCAGTGTTTGACACAGTCAAACAGACGCAGTAGGATGCTTGGCATGGGGCAGCAATTCTGTACGTCGTGAGCAGTGAATGGAAGAGGAGGCTGCTTCAAAGGCTTTCCTCCATGTGTTTTCTTCTTTTCCTTTTCCCTTCTTTTCAATCTTTATGACGTTTGTTTGGCGTGTATGTGTAGGAGCATGCATGCCACTGTGCACATGGGGAGGTCAGAGGACAACCTATGGGAATATGTTCTCTCCTCAGGGTTTCAAGATCAAACTCAGGTCATCAGGCTTGTTGGCAAGAGCCTTTCCTTTATCCCCTGAGGCATCTTATCAGCCTGTATTTGTTTTTCGGTTATTGGCATAGTTAGAATTAGTGTACAAGTGTCATGTTTTCAAAGGACAGCACTGATGTATAGAGTTAACACCTGGTATTTTTATTAAAAAAAAAAAGTCTTTTCACCTTTTTGTAGGTACTTGGTGGGAAGAGTCACCAACTGTGCTCAGCTACTCTCTGGGATGGAATATCTGGCATCTCTATAATCAGATCTGGGTCCCATCTGTGCAGAGCATGGCATAGGCTGGAGGCAGATGGCATCTTTGAGATGTCATTTACAGTTGTCATAGTGAATGAGCAAAAAGGAAGAGCAAGAAAGGAAACCGTTTTCTAATCTCTACTTGGGTGACACAGGCACCCCAAATAGGAAGGCTGTTGGCTTTATTGGCAATTCAGGGAGAAGATGGGGAGGGGGGCCGTTTCCTCTGGACCAGCTGCTGAGTGATCATCAGAAGGCCGTAGGAGTGAGCAGAGATGTTGAAAGTTCTGGGGCTTTGAAGGGCAGCAGCAGAAGTGACCAGTAACACTTGAAGTGTCTCCAGGCCGGTACACTGGTATCAGCATCATCTTTGCTACCCAAGGAGGTGAACCAACAAGGTCATTACATTCCTTTGCTTATTCATGCTCGTAACTGGATTATTTTTTTCACATTACCTGTGTTCTGAAGAGAACCATTGGTGTAGAAACTTAGGGATTTTTTTTTTTAGGCTTCATAGCTGATACTCTGATATCTCTAAAGAGATTTGTGTTTTGTTCTCTGTCTCAGTTTATTCTCACTTATTAATAGGTAGCTTGGCTTTACCCAAAAACAGGTGTGGGGGGACATAGATTCTAGATAATGCCAGGATACAATGATTTAGTAAATGTATAAAATCACTGATGGACATAGAGATCAGTAGACCAGGTGAATCCAAATTTGATTTTGGTTCTGTACAGGAGAAATGAGTTAATTCTGCAGGTGTTTAAGGTTCAGGCTCTTTTTTCCTCTTGGTGACTGAGAAGAGATTTATTATAGGGAAGAAACAGGAGCTAGTTAGAAGAATTATAGTTTTCATTTACACACACACACACACACACACACACACACACACACACACACACGGCCAGAGGTCACCTTGGATATTGTTCCACAGGAACCATCTGTTTTGCCTTTTGAATTTGAATGAGTCTGTATGGGTGTGTGCAGTGATTGCTGCTGGTGCCTGTAACAAATCCCCTGGAGCTGGAGTTATAGGTGGTTGTGAGCTGTCTGATGTGGATGCTGGGAACCAAACTTGGGCTTCTGAAATGAGGTCTTTCACTGACTTGGAGCTCACCTACTAGGTGGGACAGGGATCCAGCAATTGCCACCTTCCTAGTGTTGGGGTTATAAGCATGTAACACCAAGCCCGGTTCTGGGCCTTGCTCCAGCCTCCCTGAGTGGAACACCAGTGGCCCATCAGGCTAACCACAGTGCATGAATACGCAAGCAAACAAGCCTGGGTCCTGAGGCTCAAACCCGAGTACTCGTGCTTAAGAGGCAAGCAGCCTTCTCACTTATCTTGACGCAGGGCTTAACCTTGAGTTTCTCCCAACACAGAACCAGGAGTTTGTATTATTATGTAACGGGGAGTAAAACCCCAGGAAGCAGGATCCGGGACCCAGAGGGGTAATAAGGGAAGGAAAGAACCAGTGTGAGGATGCCACAGTATCCCCGTCTCCCCTGGGTAGGAGGGACTGCCCACTGCTGGTCCAGCATTCCGAAAGGCTATGGAAACTCAGACACCTAGGACAGCGCCTCCAGGGAACAAAGGGCAGTGATGATCCTCTAGCTCCGGTCCTCAGAGGGTTCACCTCCTCTCCTCCTCCAGGCTGCATGTGCTGGGGAGTATGCGTCACAGCAAGGAAGCCCCGGATCAGGAGGCGTGGCACCGTCATGTCATCACGGCATGTTCAGGGCTGGCCCACACTAGACCGAGGAACCTCTGAGATGTCTGGGTCCCAAGAAACAGGGCGGTGGAGTATTCCCTTCCCTTTGGATGAAGTGAGGATTCTTGTCTCCAGGGAGGCTAGTGCATGTGCCTAACTTAAGAGTGTTTTGTTTTCTCCTTTCCTCCTTTTGGATTGTATTGTAAAAGAAATGGCTTTAATTTCCTTTAATCATTCATCTCTATTGTGAAATGATTATCAACTTTGTGTCCCTTAACCTTGCTGAACTCTTTTCTTACCCTTCATGGATTTTTTTGTTTGTCTGTTTTTTAAATTTTAATTCCTTAGGAGTGTATGCAAATAAGATCATGTCATTTGCAACTAGAAATAGCTTTGCATATCTGTAGGAAATCTGACTTTAAGAAGTGGAAAGGTGGGTTTTCCCCATACCACACTGAACGCCTTGTAAGTGATTGGCTGGCTGGGTCCATTGGAAACGATCTCACTTAAGGGAACCCTTATGTTTTCCCACATTGCCAGATTCATCACATGGAACAGAAGTGAGGGTTATTTAGAACAAGCAGAACCCAGAGAAAACATGGCTTCCCACCAGATCAGATCACACGGTTTCTGCTAGAGGAATCCCAGGGTGAATCGGGACTCTAGGGAGAACTTAACTCAGTTCATCGCAAGCTTCTCCTGAGGAATCTGCCTTTGTGGTGACACATTTTCCTTTTGCGAACAGCGGTTGGTTGCTTGAGTGAATGCCCTACCACCCAGGGTAAGATAAGGGAGGCAGAAGCCGGGCTTCCAATCAGAACTCGGTTCTGGCCCTTGGACCGCCTCCCTGATGGAATACCAGTGGCACCCAGTGGCCCATCAGGCTAGTCACAGTTGGAGTTCTTCCTCACCCTTTGCCTGGCCAGGCAGTGGGCCAGGCTCATTCATGATGAACCATCTGGGATTGCTTGGATTGCTCAGTTCTGCTTCCGAATCGGAGTGTGACTGGTGCGCAGGGGAGACACCAGCTGGACAGATGCACCCCGTCCACTAGGATTTCCCCAAAGCCCTCTGATGCAGTTCATGAGCCAATTCTTCTCTTTTCTTTTTTCTGTTCCAGAAGTAATGATAGAAATTCATAACGTGTCTCTGTTTAATGACACCTGTGTGAGGTGGCAAATAAGCCCAGAGGGCATAAACTCCAAGATCGTGTACGTGGTAAGTCAAGTGAGCTGCTTTGCCCTGCTAATGCCGAAGTGGAGACATGAGCCAGGAGGACTTGGTCTACATAGGAGCTTCGTCCCCCACAGCCTCCTGCTGCTTCCCTCCCTCCCTCCCTCCCTCCCTCCCTCCCTCCCTCTCTCCCTCCCCCTTCAGCTCTCTTTCCCTTCCTTCAGTCACAGAAAGTGAAATCACATTTATTTGCAAATGTATAATAACAATCTATGACCATTTTAACTTACGAAACAGCATAGTTAATCACTGAGTGTAGACAGAGTCTTGCTCACATATTCAAGTCTGGGTGAACATCCTTCATTTTGTAAACTTTCCTGGGATACCTCCTTAAGCAAAGAGTGTTGAAAACATACATTGACATTTCTGTTAGAGCCAACACAACCCTGAGACAAGTTTAGAAGGTACTATTTTGGTTTTTCAAGACTGGGTTTCTCTGTGTAGTTTTTGGTGCCTGTCCTGGATCTCACTCTGTAGACCAGGCTGGCCTCGAACTCACAGAGATCCACCTGGCCCTGCCTCCCGAGTGCTGGGATTAAAGGTGTGCACCACCGAGGCCTGACTAGAAGATACTTTTAAACTCCTTTCATTAGAAAAGAATTATCTTCTTTAATGGGTCTTATATGCTATTATCGCACAAGTAACCATGAAAGTAGAATGATGATGTTTCCCTAACTAGGAACAACCACCAAATCAGACTGGTTAGTGCTGCTGTCTACCAACTGTATGGTTTGAAAGAGAAACGGGAAGATCAGTCTGATTGTTTTCCAGCTCCAGTGTCCCTTTAAGAAAGTGGATGGGATTTTTAAGATATGTGCATATTTTATGTCTATCGTATACGCCATCCAACAGAGTGTGATTGTGGGACATGCATTTATGTTTGGCGTCCTCATGTGGCTTATTTCTAAGGACTTGTACTTTTCTCCCTCAGCAAGGCTGGAAGTATACGCTGATTAGGTACCGGGACCTCCTTTTATTGTTGGTCATTTGTGGTCAGGAGAGCACTCCCAAATAGAGATCTCATTTCCATCACAGCTTAGGACCACCACAGCTTGGTCCCGGGGATGATTAGAGCTTGTCCTCAGGTCCCTCACGGCAGAGCTGGCCCTATCCTTCCTCCCTGGTTACCCAGTGTCTGAAATGGGACGGCAGAGAAACAGCGCCAAGCACCATGCCGTCTCGGTCATTCTGTCTGGAGTCATGGTGAATTCTCTTGTCTTTCCTCTTCTAAAGATACACATCGAAAGACAGCAGCCACATGCTGTGGAATCCGTTCATGAGGAGACAGTCAATGTGACCACAGACAGCAGGACCCCAGAAGTGTGCCTCCACTTCCAACAAGGTGCCAATTACACCATGAGCATTTCGGCAGCTCCTCCCCGGCACTCTGTGCCCACCATCTTTGGTTTCCAGATGGCTGGTAGGTGGAAGGGAAGTGGCGTTTCCTCCTGGAGAATTCGGAGTGCAGGCTGTGGGAAACCAGCAGGGCAGGGGGTTTCTGCTGGTATGAGTGGAGGGATGTGGCTGCTCCGTGGTAGACCCAGAGCAGCAGGAGGATAGAGTCTTATTCTGTTGTCATCCAGATGAGTGACACTGGCAATTATCTCTCCACTGAGCCCTGGGAGAGAAGTAGGTGGTGACAGGAAGGACATTAGATGATGATGCTAGGGATTTGCATGTATACAGGGAATAGAGCGGCTCACAGCTTATGCTTGTTAGGAAGCCCACAGGCCTTCCTTTCCCTTTGCTTAAGAAAGAGGAGGAACAGAGGCTGAAGGTCACCTCATTTACTATGAGCTGCTCTGGCTGGGGACTCAGGTCAAGAGTGATTAAGTGGGCTGGGCCATGGTGGCGCGCACGCCTTTAACCCTAGCACTCGGGAGGCAGAGCCAGGCAGATTTCTGTGAGTTCGAGGCCAGCCTGGTCTATAGAGTGAGATCCAGGACAGGCACCAAAACTACACAGAGAAACCCTGTCTCAAAAAAAAAAAAAAAACCAAAACAAACAAACAAACAAACAAATAAATAAGTGGTTATGTGGGAGCCGGAGGCAGCCCTAGCATGCAGAAAGATCCATGTTGGTAAATGGGGGCGTGGCCCCAAAGGAGCTTTAAGAAGGTGGGATGGGAGCCAGAGGTGGTGGTGCGCACCTTTAATCCTAGCACTTTGTAGGCAGAAGTAAGTGGGTTTCTGTGAGTTTGAGGCCAGCATAGTCTACATAGTGAGTTCCAGGCCAGCCAGGGCTGCATAGTGAAACCCTAGCACACAGCACCTGAATTTGGATCCCCAGCACCCATGTTAAAAGCCCTGAGTAGTTATGCATCTAAAATCTCAGCACCGGGAGACAGGACCCCTGGGGCCTGCTGACCAGCCAGTCTAGCCAAATCAGTAAGCTCCGGATTTAGTGAGAAACTGTCTCAAAACATGGATGATTTAGGACACCCAGTGTTGCCCTCTGGTTCACACGAACCACACACACGTGCATTCCCCTGCCCCCAACACACACAAGTACAAACACATGCAAATTCAAGCATGTATGCAAAAAGTAGGAATAAGCCAGTGCATGTCACTGTCACGGGATTTAAGACTGTGACACAATTAGAGGACGTCTGTTCTGGCCTGCGCAGCCAGCTCTTTGCCAAGTAAGCCATCTCCACAGCGCACGTCAGTTCTTTCTTCCAGAGAGACTTGAGGCCAGAGAGGCGGCTCAGCAGATGAGAGTCCTTACTGTGTTGCAGAGGGTTGGTGGCCAGCACCCACAGGGCAGCTCACAACGATCTGTAACTCCAGTTCCAGGAGAGCCGATGTCCTCTTCGGGTCTCTGTGGTCACTCGTATCCATGTGTGCATGCACACATATGCACAAAAAACCCCCACAAATACTTAATGAAGAGAATTTGTGTTTAATAATACCTTGGAGATAAACTTGGGGCAGCAGTTGGTGACATTTATTATTTTAGACAAGTTAATTTGTAACTAGTTGTCTGGTGTCCCATTAAGAAAACCTACCTCAGCTATTGCTGTCGCCATATACTGGGAGATGACAGCCTAAGATCGGGGAGAAATGATGAGACAGTTTGCCTCTTGAAACGATGTAAGACCAACTATGAGGTTAGGCCTCTTCGGACTTTTTTTTTTTAAACATAATATTTTAATTGATTATTTGGAAATTTCACATAGTGCACTGGATCACATTCACTTAGCCAGTTCCCAGGTCTGCCCCCAATTCTTGTGATCTCCCCCAAAGCAGAAGAAGAGGAAGAGGAAAGAGGAGGAGGAGGAAGAGGAGGAGGAAGAGGAGGAGGAGGAGGAGGAGGAGAAGGTGGTTGTCCGATTTGTGTTGCCCATATACTCACTGGACCATGGTAGTTCCTTTAAGGAACAGTGGCCAGTCCTTTCAAGAAAACCGAGTCCTTCCCCACCCCCACCCCACCAGAAGCCATCAGCTGTGAAGAGCTACACTCCAGCTTCCTTATCTCATTTTTAAAGAGTTCTCTTCAATGGCTTCGTGTCTAGACTGTTTCTTTGATGTTAATTTGGGGGTGGGGATGGGGGAGAGAGATTGTCTCGGAAGCCTTCTGTCTCTCATTCTCAGCTGTGAGTCTGCCGTCATCCATACTACTGCAAAAAAAACTTCCTTGCCCTTTACGGTCAGGGCCAGCAAGGGTCATGGGCTTCCACAGACAAGGGTCATGGGCTTCCACAGTACAGACCACAGACATCAGCATGGCTTCAGGTGGTAGCACAGACTGTGGACAACCCCCTGGCCTTCAGTAGTAACGTGGACCACAGACCACAGGCATCGGCATGGTCCTGGCCGCTGCAGCTCTTCAGACTTTTTAATGAATAAAAATTATTTTATTTCAGGTATATAACGTGAAGAAAAGATAAGAAATCAATACGTAACTAGAGAAACTGTAGTGAATGAACTCCTGTGGGCTTTCAGGGATGTGTCTCCTTGAAGAGGTCATGGGAGGACTTCAAACGCATCTGTCTGTCTCTAAATCAGAATGACGGCCGTTCTCACCAATACCTGAGGACCCCTCAAATGGCTTTGCCCGTAGAACAAAAAGTGTGATCTTAAATGTGTGTGTGAGTGGGTGTGTTAGAGTACCCACTGTAGCTAGAGTTTTTTTGCCTTGCCCACAGTCAGGACAAATCTTTGTCACCCGCCAGTCCCACAGCCGCTCAGACCCAACCAAGTAAACACAGAGACTTATATTGCTTACAAACTGTATGGCCATGGCAGGCTTCTTGCTAACTGTTCTTATAGCTTAAATTAATCCATTTCTATAAATCTATACCTTGCCATGTGGCTGGTGGCTTACCAGCGTCTTCACATGCTGCTGGTCATGGCGGCGGCTGCAGTGTCTCTCCGCCTCAGCCTTCTGCTTCCCAGAATTCTCCTCTCTCCTTGTCCCACCTACTTCCTGCCTGGCCACTGGCCAACCAGTGTTTTATTTATTGACCAATCAGAGCAATTTGACATATAGACCGTCCCACAGCAACCCACCTACTTGTATGTGTGTGCGGAAGCCCAAGGTTGACCTTGGATCTCTTCCTCTGTTGTCCTCCATCTTTTCTGGTGTTTTTGAAACAGGGTCTCACTATGTAGCCCCGGCTGTTCTGGAGCTCACCACATAGACAGCAGGGGTGGCCTTAAACTCACTGAGACCCTCCTCCTCGCGTTAAAGGTGTGAACTGTCATGCCCTGCTCTGCAAGAGCAGCCAGTGTGCTTAACCACCAGCCCAGGCTCTCTGTTTAGTCTCTTTCCAGAGAATGGACTCTGGTTTCTTAACTCTGTTTCCCATTTCTACCTTGTTCAATCCATTCTAGGTTTTATTATTTCCTCTCCAGGCTTCTCTTTATGTTGGCTTCATTGATTATAAATTCTTGGGATTTTGTTTCTTTGTTTGTTTTTGAGACGTGGTCTCATGTAGCCCAGGTTATCCTCAAAATTACTATGTAGTTGAGGCTAGCCTTGAGCTCTTGATCCTCCTGCCTCTACTTCACTGGTGCTGGGATTATAGATATGCCATCATACCCAGAACATTTTTAAATTTTGGAATGGAATACCAAACTCAACATGTACCCACATTTTGCTATTTAGTAATGAAAGTCCCAAAGGCATCCCTCTCCTGTGCAGATTTAAGTTTTGACAGGATCCCAGAGACACTGTCATTTATTCTCTTGTCTTGTCTTCCAAGGTGTGACTTAATTGCTGTGCCGATTTCCCTTTGGCTTAAATAATTATTTTAAAGTGTGTTAATATATGTTCTCTTTGCTCGTACTTCCACTAATGGTACAATTGCTGTGCTGATTTCCCCTTTTAAGAATTAATTATAGTTGTATCACATCACACAATTAGTGTGACAGATATGCATACATATCTACATGTCTTAGGGTTTTATTGCTGTGAAGAGACACCATGACCACTGAAACTCTTATAAGGGAAGATATTTGATTGGGGCTGGCTTACAGTTCAGAGGTTTAGTTCATTGTCATCATGGTGGGAAGCGCGGTGACATGCAGGCAGACATGGTGCAGGAGAGGTAGCTGAGAGCTCTACATCAGGATCCAACAGGCAGCAGGAAAAGAGGGTGAGCACCAGGCCTGGCTTGAGCTTCTGAAACCTCAAAACCCTCCCGCAGTGACACACTTCTCCCAACAAAGCCACACCTCCAATAATGGCACTCCCTATGAGTCCATGGGGGCCATTGTCATTCAAGCTACCACAATACATGCACACATATTTAAATTAGTATATGAAGTTAGCCTGTTTCCTTATGGCATTTTCATACTGTTTATTTTTGTTGGTGATCTCCTGTATCTCTCACTAAACTCCTTGCCCCGCCTCCAGCCTTTTATTATTATTATTATTATTATTATTATTAGATTTATTTTGTTTCTGTTTCCTGTGTTGGATCCTCTGAAGCTGGAGTTACAGATGGTTGTGAACCATTTGAGGTGGGTGTTGGGAACTGAACTCAGGTCCTCTGTAAGAGCGGCCGGGCTCTTAACCCCTGAGCTGTCTCTTAAATCCCCTAGCCTTTTCTTTTTAATATTTATTGCACGTCAATGTTAATTTCCAGTCTTATTACATTTTAACATGCTTTGAGGATTTAGTGGGCACCTGTGTGGATCTTACTGATTGGTTGGGCTGTTTTCACCATGGTGGATGCTGGGAAAGAGTGTAGCGTGTTGGCATGTAAGTGGAGTAAGATCTGTCTCAAGTCTTTGTTATTAGATCAGTGGTTGTTTCTCATTTTTCTCCACTTCTCTTGTAGATGCTAATTGGTGTCTCTTGTATGATTTGATGCTGCAGTTCTCGATGGTTCTGGTGTGTGGATAGAGTCTCTCACTAGCAGCAAATGGCTCCCTCTATCTGGTTAACGTCCTTTGGCTTACATTACACTTGGATGCAGTACTGACTTTCTCAATTTCTTTGTGCTTTTGCTTTTGCATGGCATGCCGTTAACTATCCAGAATAGTTAACAGCATGCCATGTCTGTTATGAGGCTGACATGTCTGGATGAGGCTGCCTTGGTCAGAACACACAGGACATTTCTGGGGGAAAGGCTGATATTGAAGCAGATAAACGAACAGGCTTCCGTTAATGCTTTCTGGGTTAGGATTTCCCTTCTAACATTTTATTTTCTATTTTCATGCTATTTTCCTAGGTCTTTTGTCTCTTTTCGTTCTATCATCTCCACAGGGTTCTTTTGGCAGTGAGTCAGACAGTGCATATTTTGTTTTTCTCCTCCAGTTGACTGCATTTGTAAAAGAACTGATTTGGGTGTATGTTTCTCTGATTACCAGTGTTAAGGCTCATACAGTGCTACTGTCTCTCTGAATAAGCAAGGAAGGCAGAGTTGTACACTCGCTTCTTCTTCTTCTGCCCAGGCTTTCCTATGCTGTCCGTTTGGTCTGGCGTTTGGTTTTGTTTCATACAGCTCACAGCAATGTTTGCAGCAGCCATTTAACCTTAGGCCCGTGTTTTAATGGGTGCAGTGTTTACTGTGAATCTCATGAAGTCCCTTTCTCCGTTTCCTCCTCCACTTCTGCTCACCTGTCTAAAGGACGATTTCTGTCTTGTTTTCACTGTGGAAATGGGATCCTTTCTGGGTCTATGATTATCTGAGAACGTCTTTTGTTGCCTTCACATATGAACGAAAGTTCGGGAGTGGAGATAAATTTTTGAGTTATAAACTTGTTTTAAGAATTCTGTGAACAGATCACATTGGCTTTGGAATTTAAAGCCTTAGTGGAGGGTTTGGGAGAATGTGTGACTTTCTGTCTCCTTTTGAAGGGGGAGGAGTTGCTGAAAAGTCAACCTTGGGTCTCACACATGCTAGCACAGACTCTAGCATCCAGCTATACCTCAAGCTTCCCCTGACTCCCTGTTTTTAATCCTATGAGGCAATCTGATTTTCACTGTGGATATCAGAACTGCTTCCTTTAGCAGTAAGTTAAGCCAGTAGTCACGTGTTCACGCTCAGGTAAGTGCCCCCTGACAGCCTGGTTACAGGCACTGAGTTCAACTGTGAGGACAGGAAGCTTCTGTCTGGGGAGTGTGGGTGCTGGGCACTGGCTCAGTCTTTCTAGTACCCTGGGGGACTTTGATCTGTCCACACATTAGGAACGATTTCCTTCACCAAATCTCCATCTCAGATTGTTGCTTCTTCCCAATTCCATTTTATTTTCCCAAATATACCAATGTGGAACCCTCTGCTTTCTCCTTCTAATGTTCACGTCCTTTTCTCTCTGCCTTGTGCAGTGTGAACCATGCCTAGTGTGTGTGTGTGTGTATGTGTGTGTGTGTGTGTGTGTGTGTGTGTGTGTGTGTGTGTGTATAATGCACTGTAAGTTCTGTTGTGCACCTTCATTTCCTCTTTGAGGAGTGTGTGGGGAATCTCAGCTAGTTCTCTTTTATATTTCTACCTCTCAACATTTCCTTTCAAGTACATTTTTCTTTCATTACAATCAGTTCGGATGTTTTTAAGAAGTTATTATTGAAAGCACAGAATGGGTGGGTGCTGCTTAATCTTACTATCAACAACAAAGCAACAGCAACAAAACTCCTGACCTCGTACGCATACCTTCCTCTCTTTTCTTGGTGTGATAGAATCGTCATCTCATAGCCTTCTAGATCACTTATCCCGGGATGATTAAGCGCTGTCTAGCCTGATGCTTCCTCATGGGGTGGACGTCATTCCCTTTGACCTTACTCTTCACTGGAAAATATCAGTGTGCTTCTCTCAGACCTCCCTGTGAAGGTTGGGTGAGCGCCTCCTTTGAGGGGCAGCGGGGGGTGGGGTGGTGGGGGAGCTCAGCCCCCTCAGTTTAATTGCCGAGCTGGTTAATTGTGAAGCGGTTAGTCTTGGGCCAGCTCTGCACTGTATTGGTGGCCGTGTCAGAGGAACTGCAGCCAACCATGGAGCGTATGGAGTTCAGTTCACCAAGTAACGAAGCTACAATGAGTAAACCCTGCAGAGGCAAAGCCCGGGGTGGGGAGTGGGGGGATTGTCTCTAGAATGCCCCTTGTTTCTGCTGGACTTCCTCCTGCTTGCTGCTGCTGGGTTCCTGCTGTATTTGGCATGGTGTGGTTACTACATGAAAGATTTCCACTGTATCTAATATAGCGTGATTGTTTCCTGGGAAAATCCCACTCCTCACTGGGCAGTTTACTTGCAGATCGTAATGAAGATGATTTTTATAAGAGCGATGATGATTAGTTAGATCTGTGATTTAATTGGACTTTCTGAGTTAGAGACAGGTGTCTGGACAGTGAGTAAGCATGATGAGGGCAATGGTTCCGATTGTTCTGTCAACTGCTCCAATAAGAGATACAAAAAAGACAAAACAAGAGGCTAGAAATTACCTTCCCCGTTGTTAGACGTGAGATTTGCAGAGGACGGGGAATAAGAACCAGGAAGTTTCATGCATTATAGACCCATGAATTCTGCCTGTTGGAAAAACAGGCTGATGATCAAAAAAAGCAATTATGTCCCTGCACCCAAGGTTAAGCCTGAGTTCCAGTTCACAGGTTTCGGTATGTACCTTTAAAAAAAAACTAACAACAACAAAGTTGTGAAAGGAAATTAAATGACCTTATTGTGTGTCAAGAAAAATAGATGTTTAGCTGACCATTTGAGTCAAGTTTTGTAGGAATCTGCTACACTACAAAAGGAGCTGGCTGAAATATACTTCGCTTGCTTACAACTTTGTTAATCAGTAATAAAAGAACCATTGCTTTTGGGGGTGAAGATGCTATGGTGGGAAAATTAATACAAAAGAAAATGTTTAACTGCCTGTGGGTTTCTAAGAAGAACAACTACCTTGTGATCATAATGTGATTTCTTCCTGCCTAAAGATTCTCATTTGTGAGCTGGGCGGTGGTGGCGCCCGCCTTTAATCCCAGCACTCGGGAGGCAGAGCCAGGCAGATCTCTGTGAGTTCAAGGCCAGCCTGGTCTATAGAGTGAGATCCAAGCTACACAGAGAAACCCTGTCTTGAAAAACAAAAACAAACAAACAAACAAAAAAGATTCTCATTTGTTTTTGGAAAATATGTCACTTGTGGCTGTCTTTCATAGAAATCTGTATTAGGAAGTATAAAGGGGAAAGTGATGTATTAGGAAGTATAAAGGGGAAAGTGAAAACCAAGAGAAGTAGAGGAGAACAGCAGAGGAGAAGAGGAGGAGGAAGAGGAGGAGGAGGAAAACAGGTTAGAACAGAACAGAGAAAGAACAGTAGGAGCAGGAGAAAGAGGAAAAATGAAATGAAGAATTAAGCTTTGCCACCTCAGATAACATCCGCACGTGTGTCTGTGCATCTGTCCAGTAGTTCGCTGACTCCATGCCTCCTCTCCGGTTTCTCGGACCCGCTGAGCCCTGTTTCTCTGGGCAGTCCTGGCTGACTTCAGGATGCAGCGGCAGCCTACTGAAGCTGCAGAGTCAGGCTGTCCTGTCAGCCCAGGGTTTTGTCACGTGGAGCTCTCTGGCCCTGGGGTCTCCACTTAGATGCTCTTCCGCGTTGCTGATCTTCAGTGTGCTGGAAAGTGACCATTGGCATTAGCAATGGTAGTGAATATACTTTTTGCCCTCTCAGAATTGCCAGGTGAGTCTACAGTCAGATGACCCAGAATGTGCCTGATCTCATCTATCTCAGAAGCTAAGCAGGACGGGACCCGGTTAGTCTTTGATTGGGAGAACTGTCGAGTGAACTTTAAGACACGCCATAGATGTCCAAGCACCATTTAGAGTGTCTGTGTGGTTGTGATGTGCAATTAGATTTGGGGACGATGGACTGTGGCTCCACAAGGATGTTCATCATTGACTTGTCCTGTAGCCCACCTAGATTCTTCCGAGGTCTAGAGTTCTCTAGTCCTTCCTTTGAAATTTGGAGACCATGCGCATTTGCTTGGAAGGCAGATTGAAGAGTTGCTCTGAGCCTCCCTATAGCCTGGTCTCTTCACACTGTGTTAAGCCTAGATGTCTTTGTGTGTCTGCCTTGCATATGGCAACCAACCTTTCCTTCCGACCCAGATGCAAATTTTGACCCATTTTTAGTTATTCTCAGTCACTTCTGTCAGGAGCGGGGGTGGGAAGTAGAAGCCAGACGCCTTTGTTCCCGGCACCGTCTTCCTCTGAATTCTGACTGTAATGGCTACGTGGGAACTTGTAGAGAGCACCTCTGCGTGTCTTGTGTGTGTGTGTACAGTCACAGACATTATGTGCTGTCTCTTCTGTACATTCCATACACGTATACATTGGACGGTGCTCAGAATCCTGTGGCTGTTTTTCCCCTTCTGATATCCTTGTGAAAACGTTAAACACTGAGAGGGTAAAGAAGCTTGACAGGTCTTCAAACTCCTAGAACCGTATTTTCACATTTTCCAGTTACAGTCAGGAATATTGTCTCCCAGCTAATTGCCTTGTGCTACCTATGTTAGCAATGTTGAAAATGCTGTGGGCCATCCTGCTTTTGAGTGGAATAAGTTGGCATTCTCATGACTACTTCTTAGGTGACCCAGACTCCCATGGGAGAGAGTCTCCCTGATAGATGTTTAAGCTTTTGTTTGGGAGCCGTGGATGCAGCTCAGGAGAGAGTGCATGGTGTGCACACATGAGCTGCAGGTTGATCCCCAGCACTATAGAAAGAAAAACCAACAAAGAAACAAACTACCTTTTTTCACTGGTGGAGAATGTAAAGGCTTATTTGTTAGGAAATTTGCTTTTCCTTAGAAATTCCTCCTAGACTGGAAGTGGGTTCTTCAATTCATCCTATGGAGTCTTTTCTTTTGACTGCATTAAGAAAATAAAGGATTGCAGGAATGTTCTGTCCGCAGGAGGTGGGGAATGACTTTTTCTATATAATGGTTAGGGCAAGCCTGCCTCCGGATTGTTAATTGTCTTAGCTGAGAACAGCCACGGAGCTGGGGCAGCGTGTCTGCTGTGAGAGCGCGTATCTTCTGCCACATAGTCCACTTCTGGTCATTTTCTGTTGGAAAGCACCAACAGAACTCCTGAGACTCCTCACCCATAGCTTCTACTCACCATTTCCCTCATTCTCAGAACATCTGTCCACAGATACGCTTCAGGACATTTTAACACGGTCCATCTAAGTACAACTACCTGCTACAAAGGTCATAGCTTGAGTAGTTTCCGGCAATATTTCAGCATTTCACTTAATTCTCCCAACTGCCCATGATGTGAGAAAGCAAGTTGGATAACGTGATTTCACAATGAGAAAATTAAGATTCATAAGAAACTCTTCTGAATCTCACTGAGTTCATATAACTCAGGAGAGGGTACATTTCTGGGTGTAGTGGTACGCGCCCATAATTCCAGTTCTTGGGGGGCTGAGGAAGAGGGATTAGGAGTAAGGGGCCAGACTGGGCTACATAGTAAGTCCAAGGAAGCCAGGGTTACAAAGTGAGACCCTGGCTCAAAAGACAAAGCAAGGGGGCTGGATAGATGGCTCAGTGGATAAGAGCATTTGTTGTTCTTGTTTCAGAAGATCTAATGCCCTCTCCTGGCCTCCAAGGGCATCAGGAAGGCATGTGGTACATAGGCATACATGTAGGTAAAACACTCATAAAATGAAAATAAATAAATCTTAAAAAGAAAACCAATCCCCAAACAAATGAAAAACCAGAAAAGAGACAAGGCTGGGGAGATGGCTCAGTTGTTAAATCCTTTATTGTGTAAGCGTGAGGACCTGAGTTTGATCCCTAGAACCCACGGAACACACCCAGGAGACGTGGAACACACCTGTAATCATTCCTAGCACTGGGAAGACAGGAGGATCCTGGGCGCTGCCCAGATAGTCTAGCAGAATCGGGGAGGCTCCAGATTCAGTGCGAGACTCTGTCTCGAAGGATAAGGTGGAGAGCAATTGAAAACACTCACAAACATTCAAACAAACCGTGGAACTAGCGCTTGAGTCTAAGTCTGCAAACCAAATGTCAATGTCAATGTAAATGCTGTGCTCTTCATACTAAACACCTACCGGCCCTTGAAAGTGTCCCAGCTGCACTTACATTCAGCCATGATTTGTCTCCTTGGTGATTTGACCTTTTTATATGCTCTCTTGTCTTCTAGAAGATGATCTCTTAGAAGATGGCGGAATTCTCAATATTTCAGTATTTAATGAAACTTGTTTGAAGTTGAACAGCCATTCTAGGAAAGATGGATCAGAACAAATGTACCAAGTAAGATGAACCTTTTTCTTATCTGTTATAGAATTTATCATTCAAAAAAATCGAGTGATTCATTCCCACACGGGGTATGCATTATTCTTTTCCTGAGCATCTCTCTTGCTCTTAACTCCTGAGCTTAAAATATTTATTAAACACATCTTTTCCCTGAACTGTGACTCTTCTTTGAAGAGCCCACACCCATGCTTTTGGGTGTGTCCTTGCATCAAGTCTATATTAAAATATCTTTAGTACAACCACAACTCGGCTTACAAAAAATGTGGGCTATCTCCAGTGGATGGTCCAGAATATTTAAAGACACTGTTTGTGATGGCCGTTTCTAGAGATGAGTGCATGTGAGATGGCCATGAGGAGGAACTAAGTTCAAAGAAGGTACTGTGTACTTGGTGATTTTCTACCGTTTTCCTGCCTGCGCTTTCTCATTTATGTTTTAATGCGTTTAATATTTATATCCTGCTTTGCCTTCAGATCCACACATTGGGCATAGATTTTTGAGAAGGTCATTGGGTGGCTGCTGCTGCTGGCTTTCATTTCACTCCAGTTTTCTTCTACAGCCAAGCAAGTCAAAAGCAAATTTAGGAAGGGATCTGGATTTGCTTTGTTGTCGTGTTTAGTGCCTAGCAACTCTGGCAGCATGCAATAAAGTTATTAATTATTCATTCCATAGATATTTAGCAATTATGACCTGGAAATTTTAATTCAAACAAGTAGGAATGTACAAATAAACAGGCAACTGTAATATGGTACGATGAGTCATTGATAAAAATGCAATAAATAACAGAATGGGACGTGTGTGTGTGTGTGTGTGTGTGTGTGTGTGTGTGTGTGTGTGTGTTGTTTGCACATGCGTGTTCCCAGGTATAATTTTTTTAAAATATTTATGTTTTATTTTAATGTGTATGTTTTATCTACATGTATGTGAATGTACCATGTATGTGCCTTATGCCCATCGAGACCAGAAATGGAGTGTTGGATCCCCTGGAACTAGAGTTCTGCATGGCTGTGAGCCATCCTTTGGGTGCTGGGAATTGAACCCAGGTCCTCTAGAAGAACCGGTGCTCCACTTCTCCCTGCCAGGGTGTAAATTTTTAAGAAGAGAAACCGTGTTGTGTCATAGAAAATGAGTAGGATCTAGCTGGAGCAAGGGTGAGGAAGGAGTTGTGGGTGGCTGGCACAGCGGCTAACACGAAAAGCCAGGAGGAGTAGGTGGGAAGAGGGGAGGTGGAGAGCCCAGCGGGGGCTGGTAAAGCCTTGCTTTGAATTGAATGCTTGGCGGGAGCCACTGGAGGATTTTAAGCGTGTAAGTGAGTATTTAAGTTTCCATGTTGGAAAGAGCCCTGGGGCTAGAGAAGCGTTCAAGGACCCAAATAGTTTATTCTATGGCTAAAATGGTTTTTCAAATTACTACTGAAAGGAGTTTTATTTCAGCTAGCCAGAGACTTGGCTAAGAAAACAAGTGATTCTTGGGACTGGGAAGATGCCTCAGTTCATAAAGTGCTTGCCACCCCAAGCATGAGGAACTAAGTTTGAACCCCGTCACTGCCTAAAGAGCAGGGTACAGGTGTGTGCAGAGTCAAGAGGACCCTTTTAGCTGCTGGCCAGCCAGGCTAGCTAAATCTGTGGGCTCAAGGTTCAGTGAGAGACTGTTTAAAAAAATAGAGTGCAATAATGGAAGATATCCAGCCTTGGGCATTCACGTGCAGGCATGCATGCACATGCACACACACACACACACACATACACACACACACACTCTCTCTCTCTCTCTCTCTCTCTCTCTCTCTCTCTCTCTCTCTCTCTCTCTCTCTCTCCTGCACTAAAATGATTGAAGAATAAAATTGAAAAAGAAACTAAACTTTTAATGTGTCAGTGATTAATTTATGTAACACATGAAATATAGATAAATACACTGGGGGAAAATGAACATTTCAAAAGCTGTCTGCATAAGAGAATATAATGTTGTTCATATCATATATGAATGTACTACCTGTATTCGAGAGTGGTCCAGAAGAAGAGGGCATCGTGAGATCTTGTGATCCTCTGTTGGCGATGCTGTCTAGACCCTGGAGCATGGCTGTGGATGGCTGGAACGGAGTGGAGAACATTGGTAACATTGAGCTCAAGGAACTCTGGGGCCGAGTTTTGATGGTTTATCCCTAAGGATACCAGGAGAAGGATCCAAGAGAAGGAGGACATAGCTGAAGATGAATCTTATGAGCTAGTTATTAAGGTTTTGGATAACCTGAGGAAGGCTCAGTGATTGACGTAATGAGGAGGGACGGAGGTTGGTGGAGCCAAGGACGTGAGCTCCAACTGAACCACTAAACTCACAGTATCCACCAGATAAAGTGCACTGGTTGTTAATGTTTGATCCGATTATTCTGGAATCGTCACAGAAGTGTTCCCCTTGTGACTCAATGTTGCTTGAGTGGGATGATTCAGACAACAGTATGTGTGATGCCCCCACAGTCCTCAGCTCTTACCACGCTCTGACGGGAAGGAAGGAGCAAGGGAGAGGGCATTGTTGCTTTAAAAGCAGAGCCTGGGGTAGTTCTTTCTCATGCTTGTACCCGCACAGTGGGGCTTGTCTGTGGGTTTCTCAGGATGGAAAGAAATGGAAAGAATTTTGCCCAGTAGCTTCATTACAGTCTCTTTCACTTGAGTGGGCACCAAGGGATTGCTTTAGAATAGCCGTCCAGTTTATTCATCTGAGATGTGTTTATTTCTAACCATCAGTGGTGATGCGGTTTAATCTTAGTCCTACACCTGGCTGAGAGGGAAACTGGGTAGGGTAGGTTCAGTGGCTTCGTAGAGGTTGTCCTCAGTTTAGCTCGCTGGTGTCTTCAAGATAATTCTAAGAAGATCAACAGAGGGAAGTTTGTCGTACCTCCACTCGGCTTATAGTCTAGAAATCTGCAAGCCAACAGGAAGCTAATGCGACACTCACTTTCCATCTTGTGACAGGTCAAAGTTCTGGGTCAGAGGTGGTATCTGGAAAACTTTTATCACGCCACTTTGTTTAACTTCACCACAAGAGACCGAGCTCCGGAAGTGTGTTTAGATCTGTACCCAGCCACTGATTACACAGTAAACATCACCCTCCTGCGAACCACTGAGCTGCGCTCGGCACAAATAACCATAACAACCGCACTAACAGGTAGGCACGGATGCCTTTCTGTTTTGTACCTCAGGACAACAACCTAGATATGAGAGTTGAGTGGTATAATGTGGGGAACATGAAGGGCGGGGTCAAGAGCCCTGTGTTCTAGTTCTAACAAACTGCCAGCTTTGCCTTGTGTTCAGGATGCTCACATCTTGCCATTCTGTCCCTTTGTGTGGTGTTTTGGCTTCTAGAGGGTCCAGGCAAGGAGATGCTGCTTCCTGTGGGGGATTCCAGGCAGCCTTAGAGTGAGAATTCTGGAAACCTCTGTCTCTCATCTCAAATTCAAAATGGCTTTGGCTCTGAGGATATTGATAGAGACAACTAGAAGTATCTTCCAGGAGACAGAAATACCATCCCCACTGAAACTGGCAGAATCAAGAAGGCTCACGCTTGGGCCATACGGGAGCATGGGCACACTTAAAGAATAGGGTGTTGTGGTCCAGTTTCAGTATGAGATAAGCCGGAGTGCACTGGAGTTCCAGGAGGCATTAGGCCCTTCCCTTCCCTAGCTGGAGGCTGGGGTCTGTTTGTCTCAGGCCTCTGAGGGTTAGACAAATTCCATGTGACTGGGCCCAGGATCCAAAAAGGGGAACAGAGGTAGCCTCAAGCCCCAGACTGTTCATTGGATGAAGCTTTGTGTCCTAGGTCTATGAGATGGGCAGTTTGGAAGGGGTGCAAGTTCCAGACTATAGGAGAAGAGGACAGAATCAGTGATTTGGCCATTTTTTTTTTTTTTTTTGTCTTTTCTACAGAACGATATATTAAGAACTGCTTTGTGTTCACTAGACTCTTGGATTTTTTTGTTATCATATTTCCAACAACCTGACTCAGAGTCGCGGTCTTTTGACACACAGGCTCCTTGGAAACTCTTCCTTTGTGGACTTTCCTGGAAGCCACATAGAGGCCAGCCGTGTTAACCACAGAGCTCCCAGCTAGTGCTGAGGGACACAAGGTCTCTCCCTTCCCCTTCCTCCCTCTCCTTTCTTCTTTTCCCTAGAGAACCCACCCACCCAGCACCCTGCACAAGGAGGCAAGTGTGCCCTACTGAGCCACACTGCCAGGCCCCTCCCACCATTTCTTTAATTCTTTGGGTTTAATGGTCGTATTTCGGGACATCCAGGGAAAGAGGCTGCCCCTTTGAAGGAAGCAGCAGGATGATGAGCCTGCCCCCATCTTCTCAGGACCTCTGTTTCTGGTTCACTTTTGCTCCTAGTGGGTAGGGGGCGGGCAGATGGTTTGGCTTTTGTACTTAGGAAACTGCAGTTCTCAAGACACGAGTGCACTCACTGTTTATCTCACGAGTGGGCAAGCTTGGGATCACAGGAGAATTATTAAAGCACAGGGTCACAGGCTCTGTCCCAGGAGTTCCAAGTCAGAAGGTACAGGTGTGCACCCAGAGTCCAATTTCCAGCAAACTCTGCCCTGCTGATTCTGCCTGTCCACATCTTGGATGGTGTTGTTTTAGCCACATGCAACTTAGCCACTTCTGGTCAATTACACGGTCCATGCAGGCAGAGACACAAGGAAGAAGACAGGGAGGGAGGGAGGGAGGGAAGAAGGGAGGGAGGGGAGTAACTAAAATATTCATTCCAGGAAGCTAGTGTACTAAAATTGGCCCGATCATGTATTTTTCCTTATGATCGAATACCCACTTCCTCTGTTTCTGCGTTCCTGATTTAGAGACCTCGCTGAGGCAGCTCTGATCTTTGTCTTTGTCCAGTCAGTGTATTCACATTTTGTAGCGAGAAACCAAGTCTTAATCTTCCTTTCCACGTGGGATCGCACAGGATTAATAGACAAAACATCATCCTTTCTGTTCTGGGCAATTCCCAGGATGACCCTCAACACAGACTCATGACGTGATATGTTCGCCTTGGGCTGAACAGCAGAGGGATTGCTGTGGGCAGATAACCTATTACCCACTTCTTGGAGGCTAGGGCTACATGAAATACCACAGGCTGCAGACATCAGCAATCTGCATCTTGTTTACTCAGTGGCCTGTGACACAGGAACTCTGTGCAGTAGGAAGTGTGACCCGAGGAATGGTAGCTTCCTGTCCGGCAGGTCGTGTGTTTACTGTCCCTTGAGGGTGAACGAGTGAGGAATTGTCTTTTCCTTTGTGGGAGGAGCGTGGCAGGGAAGTGGTCACCCTTAGCACACTTGAGCAATGGAGCTGCCCTTTGCGATGTTGAACATCAGGGGCTTGGATATGAATATCCGTGGTCACCCCAGGAGTCTGCATTGGGAAAGTAATTCACTGACTTCCAGGTTCCTAAAGACCACGCCGTGTGTGTTTAAGAACATGCCTGTCCCCTCACTCTCTCCAGCAGGGATGTACATGTTTATATGTGTTAAACTATTTCTAGAATAAGCTTGACAAAAATTTAGAAACATTAAAAGAGGTTAGGAGCTGACATTCTTTCCAGGGAATGAAACTGTAGAAATGTATAATCTTTTCATTTCACTCAGAAGTGATTCACTTAACCCTCCATCTTTTTTGATTGTTTGAGTGGAGAGCCTGCGGATTTTTTCTTTATTGTTAAAATGTGATCATTGTATTTGGGTAGGTTTTGAGGCCATTTTGATTCAGCTTTCTTAGGTACCTGGAGTATCATTTTGATATTTATATTCAAGTACGTTTTGTTTTTTGTAAGATTATCTTTAATTATGCTTTTAAATATTAATTCGTCTCAATGTTTTCCTCCCCACTTCAGAGACCCTAGTTATGTATATCTTGGACCTTTTACCTGTACTTCATTTCAGCCACTTCAGTTTTGACCTTTTGTGCTTTAAAAAAAAAAATCTCATTTTAGGCCAAGCCTTTCATTTCAGCTCTTGGAGGCAGAGGCAGGTAGATCTCTGTGAGTCTGAGGCCATCCTGGTCTAGAGTGAGTTCCAGGCCAGCCAGGGCTACATACTCAGACGCTGTCTTGAAAAGAAAAATCTCATTTTATTTTTAAAATGTCTCTATTACTTTTTATTAAATTTTATTCAAATCCATTCTTTCATAGACATCAAGAAATTCAGCTCTTATTCCCAGCGCCATCTTGTCCCTTTTACCATCAATTTCCTGGATTCGGTCACTTCTGTTTCATTTCCTTCCTACTTTGTCTATTTCTGTTCCGAGCTTTGATTTCCTGACTGGCGAGATCCTCTCCACAGCCGCAAATGATTATTTATTGTGTATTCTTTTTCCTCGTTTGTGGGTTTTAAAGATAGCTCGTCCAGG
Source organism: Peromyscus maniculatus bairdii (assembly GCF_049852395.1). Lineage (NCBI taxonomy): Eukaryota > Metazoa > Chordata > Mammalia > Rodentia > Cricetidae > Peromyscus > Peromyscus maniculatus. The sequence continues at coordinate 83,508,972 of NC_134853.1, read as the reverse complement.
CTGCCGGGTTTAGGTCATAAAAGCTTGTTTTTGAACAGACTGCTCCTGCCTGTCCAGTCGATGGCTGCAGAGGCGGCTGAATTCAGAGCTTAGCCAGGCGAAGAGCGCCCTCTTCAGGCCTGGGCCGAAGTGCAGCCGCCGTAAAGGGTTCTTTGGGGTTTTGCGCTTTGGTCGAGCATGAATCATCTGTTCTAGTTTAGGGTTCTTCCGGTACGTGGGATCTTGCACTAAAGTTCGTGTTTCTTCCTCTCAACCCTTCGACTCCAAGGCCACGTGCACACGCTTCTTTCTTCTTCGCCTTTTCTCTCCAGGAGCGGTGACCTCCTCAGCCGCTCCCCGCTCCTTCCCATGTCATAGCCTCCCTCCGCAGCCAGCGCTCTGGTGACTGGTCTCTTGTCCCATGATTTCAGGGTGAAAGTGGCATTTCTTTTGCTGTGAAGGACTCTAGCTCCTTGCCCCCGCCTGCCTGCTCCCCCCCCCCCCCCCCCACGGCTCTCTGCTGGTAGGAAGTGGAGAGAACCCGGCTGGGAGTTCGTGCTTCTTTTTCTATTTAAGCTTGTTGTGTTCGCTCTGCTTTCCAGTTAGAATGAGGGCTGTGGGTGTGTGTTTGCGCTGTATGCATCTGTGTGTGCACGGCAGTGTGTTCACACGTGTGTGCATGTGTACAGCCCAGAGGCGGGTGTGAATGTGTTTGTCACTCTCTACCTTGTTTTTTGAGACAGGGTCTCTCACTGAAACTGGGGCTCACTGTTTCCACCAGTCTTTAGTATCCACCCTCCCCATCCCCACCCCCACCTCCCCACCCCCACCCCCACCTCCCACCCCCACCTCCCCCCTTGGAGCTACAGATACAAGCTACAGTTCCTGGCTTTTACATGGGTTCTGGGGACATGAACTCAGTGCCTCATGCCTGCTCAGCACACACACACTTTACCCACTGAGCCATGTTCCCAGCCCCAACAGCATCGCTTTTTATGTTGTTTTATCTGCTCCTCCTTGTGACTGAAGAATATTTTGGAGAATATGTAGAGAGATTCAGACTGAAGGGACCGTGGTTTTCCTTGGACTTATTAGAACTCTACAATATGTTCTTAAGCACTGATTTTTGTTGTTGTTGTTGTTGTTTTTGAGACAGGGTTTCTCTGTGTAACTTTGCACCTTTCCTGGAACTCGCTCTGTAGCCCAGGCTGGCCTCGAACTCACAGAGATCCACCTGGCTCTGCCTCCTGAGTGCTGGGATTAAAGGTGCATGCCACCACTGCCTGGCTAAGCACTGACTTTTTATCTCTGTGTCTTACTGGTTCAATTTTTTTCTACCTTGAACCCCCCCTTTTCTGTAGTCCATATATTGCCTCCTTTTACGTAAGTTTTCTTCTTTCTGGATTCCCATGATTGATTTCAGGTGGTTTGGCCAGCGTTCCTCTGGAACCAGATTGTCTAAATTCAAATCTCAGCTCTGCCAGCTCTATGTATTTGAATAAGTTACTTAACCTGTTTGTGCCTTAGTTACCTTAGCTGTGACTGAGGGAGTGAGGTACTTACGTGGTGAGTTTGTGATGAGCACTTGCATGGGTTAATTCACATGGAAAACCAGTCCGTATGTGACACACTGTGTCTGTAAAATGTTAAGCATTACTTAATTTTATCTAATGATATTTGTTATTTGCCCCATTATATTTTTGTTACACTTACATAAAAAGTGACTCCTCTCCTAAGTAAAATTAAGATCGTGTGTTAATTTCTGTTGCTGTTGCCATGACAAAACACTCGGTCAAAGGTGATTTAAGGGAGGAAGGGTTTAATCTGGCTCCAGGAGAAGGGGACAGTCCACCATGGACAGTCCAAGGCGGTAGAGGCTTGGAGCAGCTGGACCCTTCCCACCACAGTCCATCAGCAGAGGGCGGTGAACACACGTCGCTGCCAGTCTGTCCACGGTCTCCATGTTATACCATGCAGGGACCCCACCCATCGAGTGGTCCTGTCTCTAGTTGAGATGGTCTTCCCCTACCAGCTAACCTAATCAACAGTCCCTCACAGGCATGCCCAGTAGCTCCGTCAGTCCCTCGGGCTGGTCTCTAGGCCAGTTCCTGTCAGGTTGAGTATGAGCATTAGCCATCACCAGGGAGGAAGTCAGTTTTCTAGCACTTCCGTTGTTCCACCGGGCTAATGTCAGCTGCTTGAGGCCTCCTTGTTGCTGATGGCTTCATTTAAATGACCAAGACTGCCTGCCGCTCTCCTCCTCTATGGGAACACAAGGGTGACAGAATCCCACCCCTCCCCGACCCCAGAGCTCCCAGATTAATAAGGACCACTGACAAAGATCTACAATTCAGTGTATAAAGTGCTGTTTCTAAGTTTGTGGGGTTCTGCTGAGCTGAAGGAGGAATGCCTGAATTCCCCAGAGTCGCTCTCCCACAGTGTGAAAGAAAGCCAAGTCCCAAAGAGCCTGCTGGACTGAGAGCCAGGTCTTCCTTTCGGTGAGACATTCTTGCAGGTCTGGTTTTTCAGCTCCATTATTCTAGAGTAGATTGGCCCAGTGGGTGGGGAAAGGGAGGATGGAGGGATGGCCAGGGACGGGAGGTTTGTACGAGCAAGAGGCATGTGCACAGTGTTTCCAGTAGCAGACGGTGAAGGAGCATCTGGCTTCTTTATTTCTTAATTTTTTTTGTCCTTGCGGTATTCTTATAGGCATACTTTCTTACCAGTTCGTGTTAAAGTGTGCTAATTTATTAACTTGCATATTATTGAAGGATATTGAATTTTCTCCTTTCAGGAAACACTTCTGTTAATATGCAAGTGTGTAGTATGTCTTACTGATTTTAAGATCTTTATTTTCACATTTTGACATCTATGAATTTTTAGAGTTGCCTACAGTCAGGTGTCTATCTGCTGTGAACTTGTCTTTGCCCATGTGCACCTCGAACTGGTCCTTACTTAGGGTTATCAGCTGTTTACAGTGTCATTTAATGTATTTAGTTACAGTCATTAGTGATGTTTGTATCTTGAGTTTCATTGCTATTTTAGAAATTTTTCAGAGTGGTTTGACACTGAGACAAAACACACTCCATACAGAAGACCATGGAAACAACATCAGGGTGTGGCATCAAGTGTCAGCATCAGAATGGCTGTCAGGGGCTCACAGGAGAGGCTGGAAATGTGGGGTGCACTTGGAAGAAATACTGGGCTGGGACTATAGCTCCGTCATAGAGTGGTTGCATGCTTCACAGAAGACCCTGGGCTCCATCCTCAGTAACACATGCGCGCACACATGCACACGTACACGCATGCACTCATGCACACATGCACACACGCACATACACACAGAAGAAAGGCTAGAGGGAGAAAGGAAAGAAGAAGGAAGGATGGAAGGACAGACGTTAGGAAGGGCCCCTCACTGAAACTCTAGATAATACAAATAAGGATATTGCATGATCTGGGTTGATGTCAATGGCTCAGCAGGTAAGAGTGCTTGCTGTGTGTCCTGGCCAGTTTTATGTCAACTTGACACGAACTAGAGTCATCAGAGAGGAGGGACCCTCTATAAGATACAGGCAGATAAGCCTGTGGGTGTTTTCTTAATTAGTGATTCATGGGGGAGGACCCAGCCCACTGTGGGTAGGGCCACCCCTGGGCAGGTGGTCTCTGTTCTATAAGAAAGCAGGATGAGCAAGTCATGGGGAACAAGCCAGTAAGCAGCACCCCTCCATGGCCTCTACATCAGCTCTTGGCTCCAGGTTCCTGCCCTGTTTGAGATCCTGCCCTGACTTCCTTTGATGATGAACAGTGATCTGGAAGTGTAAGACAAATAAATCCGTTCTCCTATATTAGTCAGGGTTCTCTAGAGTAGCAGGACTTATAGAATGAATATATGTGTGTGTGTGTGTGTGTGTGTGTGTGTGTGTGTGTGTGTGTGTGTGTGTATGTGTGTGATTTATTAGAACCACTTAAAGTCTATGGTCCAACTAATCCAACAGTGGCAGGCTATGAATCCCAAAGAAGAAGGCTCTAATGCCAGTGAAGGAATGGACTTGCCAGCAAGGTGAGAACAAGCCGGCAAAGAGCACAAGCTTCCTTCTTCCATGTCCTTACATAGGCTTCCTGCAGAAGGTGTGGCCCAGATTAGAGGTGTGTCTTCCCACCTCATGATCTTAATTAAAGACTTGTGTCTTCCTACCTTAAGATCCAGATCAAAGTGTGTGTCTTCCTACCTCAAAGGTCCAGACGAGAGGTGAATTCACCTACTTCAAACTAAGCAAAAGTCTCTCACGGGTGTGCCCTCCATTTCTTGATTGTAGTTCATTCCAGATGTAGTCAAGTTGACAACCGAGAAGAGTCATCACATACCTCCCCAGTTTGCTTTCTGGTCGTGGTGTTCCACTGCAGCAGCAGAAGCCCTAACTAGGGCACTGTGTATTAGCTGCTTTTCTGTTGCTGTGAGAAAACACCATAACAAGGCAGCTATGGAAGAAAGAGTTTATTTGGGCTACAGATCCAGAGGGATAAGAGTCTATCAGAGGGGGTGGGGTGAGGTGGGGGAAGTGGGGGGAGAGGACAGGGGGAGCCATAGCAGTAAGGTGCAGGCGTGGTAGCTGGAGCAGGAAGCTCAGAGCTCACATCTTCCAAAGCAAGCTGGAAGCAGGGAGAGCAGACTAGAATTGGCAGGCTGCTGCCGCCCCACCGGAACCTTTCCAAATAGCACACACCACCAACAGGGGACCAATGGGAGATAGTGTCATTCCAGCTGCCACACTGTGCAGGTGTGAGGGCCAGAGTTCAAGTCTGCAGAAGCCATATAAACAGCCAGCACACTCATGTGCATGCTCATAACCATGGTGGGGGCCAGGGCCAAGACAGGGGTGTCACTGGGGCTTGTTGGCTGCCAGCGTAGGTGTGGGTTCAGTGAGGGACCCTTTGTCAGGAGAATATGGTGGAAACTGATAGAGCAAGACGCCTGAAGTCCTCCTCTGGCCTCCACACACGTGGGTACACCCCCCACTTTCACCCAGTACAGACACTGCTCCTGCAATTAAACAGTGAGAAATCTTAGATAGCCAATACGAGACATTTTTGTTTATAACATGATACAAATTTAGTGTTTACAGGGGTCTGAAAAAGCTCTTTCAAGCAGCATAGTTTGGTAAGATAAGGAAACAATCATCATTGTTCACTGGGTAGAAGTTTTTCTTTTTTAGTAATATACAAGATTCTGGTGTCTCATAAAAGAATGTTATCTTAAATTTGATGAGATATGGCTGGTGTCCGCATACTTAGAGGGCCCCATGGCTCTGTAACATTGAGTCCCACCTCAATTTTGAATCACCTTTACAGAGACGGTGCCGGTTACACGCATACTAACAGTCAATGGAAGCTTGCTAGGAAAACGTTTTTGCTGACATCGTATATGACCATCCTTAGTGTTTGAGAGTCCCGTAAACAACAACCGCTTTCACTGGGTGCTGGGGACTGAGCCCGGAACCTTGCATATGGCTCGGCAGTGGCTCTCTGATGCTGAGCCATGTTCCGCCCCTTCCTTTATCTTACTGGGAACTTTGTTGTTGTTGAAAGGCCTGTTGGACTTGCCCTGGGAGTCGCCTTTTCTCTTTTCTCCCATCTCTGTGCTGTTGCTGTGGTCAGTGTTCCGGCTGTCAGGCTGTGGTAGACACTTTGGTGTGTGCCTGTCACCAAACACCTGCTCTGAATGGCTTTTTTTTTTTTGGCTTATGGTTCCCGAAGTTTCTGTTCCTCCTGGTGGAGCGGGCATGGCAGAGCCGCAGCCATGGTGGACCTTGTGGGGGCAGCTGTTCACGTGGAGGTGGTTGGACTAGAGCAGGGAACAGGTGGAAGGCGGGGCCAGGCTACAGTTCACACAGATCCGTCTCTTGTGGCCTCCTTCGGCAGCCGGTTTCTGGTTGGTTGGTTGGTTGGTTGGCTGGTTGGTTTTTCGAGACAGGGTTTCTCTGTGTAGCCCTGGCTGTCCTGGAACTCACTCTGTAGACCGGCTGCAGAGATCCCCCTGCCTCTGCTGAGATGAAAGGACTGCATCTCCGTGCCTAGCCAGGCAGTTTTTAAGAGCTTGGTAGCACCCCCCACCCCCATATCACCAACAGCTGGGGGATTACTGTTCAGAACGGGAGCCCGTGGGAGTCATTTCAGATTCAGACTTTAGGGCGGCCACTTTTTGTTCAACCCCACTGCCACCCTCGTTTGTGACTTACCTTTCAAATTTGGCTATTATATCTTTCGCCACACAGAAAAGTTAACTTCCTTTAGTCAAAGAATTCTTTAATTAATATTTAGGGGCTGGAGAGATATCTCAGGGCTTCAGAGCACTTGGCTAGTATTTCAGCAGACCCAGGTCTGGTCCCCAGCACCCGTATGGTGGCTCACGACCATCTGTAGCTCCAGTCCCAGGGGATCCAGCACCCTCTTCTGACCTCCACAAACACCAGGCACGTATGCGCACAAACATGCATGCAGGCAGCACACACACACACACACAAGAAAAATCATTTTAAAATTAGTTTTTGTTTCTTAGTGTGTCTTTCCTACCTAGGACTATAGAACTATTAATTCTTTTATATATTTTATAGTGTATTTTAAATTTAAGTTTTGCTCCAGTTGAGAACATCTTTTTCTGATTATATCCAGGTAGAAATCTACTATTGCTTGGCCACTGATTTGAAGTGCTGTTTTCTCATCTCTAAGGTCCCCCGAGTGGCTAGGCCTACTGATTGATTCTGCCCTTCCTTCCCATTGATTAGTTTATTTGTTCCTTTACTAACAATAGAATATTTCATTACTCCAGCATTCTGATCATGGCAGATCCCACTCCTAGAGGGGCAAAACCTCCCACAAACCCACAAAGATTGCTTTTTAAAGGGGGGCGGGTACCCTTTTTAAAGTATGAAGCATGGAAAAACAGTAAAGAGAACACATCTATGGTAGATAAGCGAACTAGGAAAAATATCTATTTAAGAAAGATCTCTTGCTGGGACCATCACAAAGAACATGGAGAGGTAATGCTGTATTTTTCGTTTAAGACTTACTTTATTCGTGATTATGTGTTTGTATGTGGGTATGTACGTGTGAATGCAGTGCCCTCAGAGGCAGAGAGGTTGCTGGATTCCCCTGTGTCTGGAGTTTTAGGTGTTGTGAACTGTCTGACCCGGGTGCTGGATGTTCAGCCCTTATAGTTTTATTGTGTCTGGCCATGTCCCTTGTCAGTTGATTGCCACCCCCCCCACACACACCATTTGCTTTTTCTCATTAATCCCCCCAAATAAATTGAGCAGTGATCGTTTTCTGTTTGTTGAGTGTGCCAGCTGGCTTCTGCTGGTTCTATTTCGTGCCAAGCTGGCTTCTGCTGGTTCTATTTCACCCCGTGGTTTCTTCACTCTTTCCGTTCATGACGTTTCTCTATGCATTGTTTTCTTTTATATCCTTTACCAACTTTTTATGTTTCTCCCTCCTCTTCCTCTCCCTCTGCTTCTACGTTTTTGTTTTTCAAGACAGGTTTTCTCTGTGTAGCTCTGGCTGTCCTAGAATGCACTCTGCAGAGCAGGCTGGCCTCGAACTCAGAGTGCTGGGATTAAAAAGGCCTGTGCTACCACACCCGGCTGACTTTTTTTTTTTTTTTTGATAATTCTGTTAGATTTCTCTTAGGCTGCTTGGAGTTGTTATCACTTCAGTCGGGTCTTTTCAGTTTTGTATTTTGTTATTTGCACTAGTTTCCTATATCACTGAGAACCCGGTGTCTTAAAACGGCACAGGTCGACTGTCACAGAGTCGCGGAGGTCAGGCACTGCAGCCGACGTGTGGACAGCCCACGTGCCTGTAAGGGGCCGACGGGAGACCCTGTCTCCTCACTCTGAGTGTTTCGAGTCTGCTTATGTGTCGACTCCAGCTCGTGGCCCCACCTTCCGCCACTTTGCTCTCTGCAGCATTCTGTCACTCACAGGGCCTCCCTGCATAGTCCAGCTGCTCTGCCTCAGCCTTGAAGCACAGGATTCCAAGAGAATGCCCCCGTACCGTCCTCCCTCCAGTCCTCCTCCTCCTCCTTCTTTTCATCTCCCCCCTGCCGCCTTCACCCCTTTTCCTGCCTTCTGGTGAGATGTGTGTGCGCCTGTGCATGCCCATGCATGTAGAGGTCAGAGGTCGTCATCAAGTGTCTTCCTCAGTCACTCTCCACCTTCGTTTCTTGACTCGGAGTCTCTCACTGAACCTGGAGCTCACTAATTCAGCTGGACTGGCTGAATGAGCCACAGGGATCCGCCCACCCAGGGATGAGGTTACAGATGCACTCACCTGGCCTTTTATGTGGGTGCTGGGGATCCAGACTCAGACTCTCATGTCTTCACAGCCTGACTGTGACTGACTGAGCCATTCTCTGCCCCACCTCCCACCCCCAGCTTTACATCCCCTTTCCTTAACTCTAATCCTGTTTTGTAGCGATCCTGGCTATTCCATTGAGCCTGTCTGGATAATCCAGGCTAATCTCCTTGTCTCAATCACCCCTTGTAGGTCATACAGCCATCGTCTCAGGGGCTGAGGTTGTGCATCTTAGGGCATCACCCAGACAATCATGCTTTTCTTGTACACGGGAAGAAAATGGCTTGCTCCCCGGTCCATCTATCTGAATGCACTTTGCCGAGGTCCTGCAATCTTGTCTCTCTATTGTCTCCAGGCAGTGGGTGTGCTCTTCGTTCCCCGAGACTTACTGGCTGTTGGGCCCCTTTCCCGATTTCATCTTGGCATTCATACCTCATTGTTTTCTTGTTTCTTGTCTAGAATGTCCTGACTAATACCAAATAATAGCCTTGAGACCAGACATCCTTGTATTGTTGGTAATTTTACAAGAAATTGCTTAATTATTTTACCACTGAGCATGGTAAATTCTAATAAACGTGATTACGCAAAAGGGCTTCTGAGAAGTTGAGTCCCTGTGAACCAAGATTTAAGTCAGGAATATATTTAAATGTAGTAGCCATTATGAATATGAAAGTGACCACGCAGTCTCTTTTATTCCACTAATAGCTTTTCCAATCATGAGTGTGTATTCTGGGAATAAATTTTTTCTTCGTCATAATTTGTGTGTGTGTGTGTGTGTGTGTGTGTGTGTGTGTGTGTGTGTGTGTGAACTACTACCCACTTCTATGTGCTGATATGTACATACAATTTTACTCAAAAATAAAAAATAAAAAGGCTGGGTGTGATGGTATGCACCTTTAATCCCAGTAGTTAGAAGGCAGAGGCAGGTGGATCTCTATGAGTTCCAGCCCAGCCTGGTCTACAGAGTGAGCCCTATCTCAATACAGTTAAATTAAAATCTTACATGTATGAGTCTTGTGCACCTGCACGTGTGTATGTGTGCCATGTGTGTGAGCAGTGTGCATGGAGGTCAGAAGCGGGGATTGGATTTCCTGGGACAGGAGTTACGGATGTTTGTGAGCGACGCTGTGGACGCTGGTACCTGAGTCCGGGTCCTCTGCAGGAGCAGCTAGCGCTCTGACTGCCGAACCATCGTCTCTCCAGCCCCGTTTGCTGCTTTGTCCCCTGTGTGTGTGTCAGCCAGTGAGTTTGGCACAGACTGGTGTTGGTTTGCCATCCCCTGTGTGTGTATCAGCCAGTGAGTTTGAGTTTGGCACAGATTGGTGTTGGTTTGCCATCCCCTGTGTGTGTATTAGCTGGTGAGTTTAGCACAGACTGTCTGGTATTGGTTTGCCATCCTCTGTACAGCTTCGGCACTGTGAATCATCTAGTTACACGGAACTGGAAACCAGTCTACTTTTTGTGTGATCTCACACTGGTGGGCTAGTATTGTTCATGCTGGCATTTTTAACTGGGCGTGTCGCTCAGCAGAAGGATGCTTGCTAGCAAGTGTGAGGCCCCAGGTCGAACCCTAGTCCCACAAAACAGAATAAGCAATAACATTAATAACAAAAAATAATAGCATTAAATATTATTTGCACTTTGAAGTGTCCAGAGACTTAGGTCTCTTGGGTCCCTGTTCCTACTCTCTCCTACCACCTCTCAGTAACCGAGCAGTGGGGTTGTATCCCCCAGACCCGAGGTTCTTCCTCCCTTGCTGTCTTGCAGCATCTGAAGTGAGGTTGTGACGTGTGGAGCAAGTTTTCTCATTGTAAACATGCTCAGCCCACACAGGAGGGTCACATCTACCAACTCAGCTTCATTCATAGACACCTGTCGGGTCGGAGGTTTGCTCAGGATAGCCCTGCTTCCCATGGGACTTTCCTTTCAGGTGCCTTGGGAGTTGTCTTTTAATTGTAGTCACTGCAGTGTTCCTATGACATGCCTAGCATTTCAGCTATGTTATTTCCGGGCTGGGGAATAGTTGTAGCCACCTTTGCTGTCAGGGTTGGCAGTAAGTAAGGTGGTCCGGTAGCTGTGCTTTTGGAACAAATTGTTTAAGGTTGTGTTTTGGCATTTAGATCCATGAGCATGAAAATGAGCAGATTTCGAGAACATGGTGTGGAAATACAAGTCAGGGGAACCTCACTTTTTCACAAAAAGCCAGGCTGCTTAAGATGGCAGTTTTCAGTTCCTCAGAGAGTGATTCTCCAGCTGAAATGTTCCCTTTAGTGCAGAATTTCAAACAGATGCCCATTGATTCCCAAAGCCCAGGGCAGTGAGTTCTAACTTAAGCCTAGTAAACCCAGGGGGTTGACAGTGACTAGCCTAAGTATTTTAAGAGGGATTTTCTGACTGGGTATCTTTGGTTCTTAAATCTTCCCCAGGACTCATTCACTTAAACACGGACTTGGTGTCTTTTGAAAACTGCTGCCACTGACTTCTGAATCAAAATACTGCTGAACTCATCCTATGTAAATGCTTTCCTAGGAAATATTTCAATGAAAAGTTAGTGGGTTTGTGGGTTTTTTCCCCATACAGTATAAATTCAGTTCTTTTTTTCCCTCTGCAGCAAAACAGACCATCACTAATATTTCAATATATAATGAAACCTGCCTGAGATGGACAAGCCTGAAGTCAGCCAGTGTAGAAGAGATGTATTTAGTAAGTTTCTAAAATTTATCTTACTTGCAGATATGGGTACTACGTGGAAGGCTTAAAACCTATCTAGGGCTGTTGGGATGGCTCGGCAGTTAAGAGATGGCCCAACTGCTCTTTCAGAGGACCCAAGTTCAATTCCCAACGCCCTCATGGCAGCTCCCAATCATCTATAACTCCATTTCCAGAAAATTCACTACCCTTTTCTGACCTCTGCGGGCACCAGGCATGCACACGTACATATGCATACATGTAGATAAAACACTCATACATATAAAATAAAAATAAATAAATCTAAAAAGAAATTTTAGATCTACAAGACTGAAAAATATGTTGCGGCTGCCGTTGGCAGCAGATGTCGTGAAGACTGAGTAAGAAGCATTGACGGCCACTTCCAATGTTTGTCTGCAGACAGACTCCTTGGGGGTGGTAAGAAATCGTGAACGTTTCTCAAGTTGCGTATCCTGGTGCAGAGTCAATACCCAGGCAGAGGCTCTGGTAGGAGTCCAGTTATCTTTGAGCACACTGGTGTCTGTGCAGAGCCCAGGGTCTATGTGTGCTGCCCCGACAGTCAAAGGCAATCTCTGAAGCTAGGTGATAACTGAGTGAAAGGTGGTCATGGGAAGAGAAAGGTCTCCAGCTTCAGCTACTGGGATGTCCCGAAAAGGAGCTCCCTAATCAGGCTGTGCCTGGTTAGATTCCTGATTTTCTCTCCAGGAAAATGTTCTTTGGCCATGCTTCCGTGGTTTTGCTGGCAGGCTTCCACACTGTCTGTGCAAGGATGAAAAAGAGCAAGCTGCCTGTATAGGGGCCTCTGAGCTTTGCTCTTTCATCTTATTTTTGAGACAGTTTTACTGTGTCTCTTAGGCTGGCCTTTGTAGACCAGCATGGCATAAACTACTCAAGAGTGTCTGCTGCTCCTGCAGCAGCCCAGAGTTGGGTTCCCAGTACCCACACAAGCTCACACCTGCTTGTGATCCCCACTCCAGGGGATTCAGTGTCCTCTTTTGGCCTCTGTGGACACCTGCACAGAGGTACACCCACCTACTCCCCACACACATAAATAAAATATAAAAATATAAATAAATCAAGTCTCCTGAGGGTTGCAATTCCAGCTATCAGCCAAAACGATCAGTTTGTGTACTTTTACTATAAAATATATGTGTTATCCTCATGGTATTGTAATCACCACATGTACAAAATATGTATAGTGTTGAAAATTGACTTTATTAGATTATTGTTGCATTTACTTCTTGAAAAAAAAAAACTCTAAAGGAGAGAGGGGATGAAGAAGGGAGTGGGGAGAAAACTGGTAACCGTGTAGGTCTCGAGGCATTCAGAACCTTCAAGCCGATGATTCACCCTGTGAGCTTTTTATCTTTCAGTTCCACATTTGGGGCCAGAGATGGTATCAGAAGGCATTTGTTCTGGAAATAGTCTTTAATACCACCAGCAGCAGCCAGGCCCCTGAGATATGCCTGGACCTGCATCCAGGTACCAACTACAATGTCAGCCTGCAGGCTCTGTCTTCAGCCCTTCCTGTGGTCATCCACCTGACAACCCAGATAGCAGGTAAAGCTTGAATAACAGCATGTGCGTTCATGAAGTTGCCGCAGAGCTCTTGGTAGCCCAGATAAGGAATACTGTTGCTTTCTGTCATGATAAACGAAGCTTGAAAGAGAAGCTTGAAAGAGACGGGAGGAAGGATGTGGGATTGGAGAGGGGTCTGAAGAGGCCGACAGCTGTGCCTGCACTGTTTAATTATCTGAAACAAAATGTCAATTACATTGAAATGGTGTAAGCCTGTGAGTTAAGTCCCTTCTGGGTGTTTGAAACATTTAAAACGTTTCAGCGAGGCATGGCGCTTCATACCCACAGTCAGTATTTGGGAGTTGGAGGCGAGAGTCAGGAGTTCATAGCAAGTGTGAGGTCAGCCTGAGCCAAACCCCCAAATAAACCAAACAGCAGCAGCAGCAGCAGCAGCAGCAGCAGCAGCAGCCAACAAGTCTAAGACGTTTCATACCTGAAAAGATTTCTTGTTGCTGTTTTCTAGTGACACATTAAACTAGTGTTCTAATTGTAGTGAAATGGCTCAGTGGTCAAACTGCTCACTGTACAAGCACCGGGGGGGGGGGGGGGGGGGAGGGGGGGGGACGACCGTCACTCGCATAGAATGTCAGGCATGTGACTCAGGGCTGGAGTCAGGCAGGCAGACTCCAAGGCTTGCTGATCAGGTAGCTAACTGAATCAGTGAGCTCCAGGTTCAGTGATAAACCTTGTCTCCAAAACTAAGGTGATGGTTCCACTGTACATGCCGCTAAGCCCGAGCCCGGCATTTGTCCCCGTAGCCCACACGGTGGAAGGACAGAGCCAGTCCCATGAGTTGCCCTGTGACTTGCACACACTCACACAGTGAATGTATCAATAGACTGGCATTCTGGAGCAACTGCCTTCTGGCAGGTTAGTGCCGGGAGTATACTAAGCCTTCTCCCTTTAGACCTCCAGTCAATTCGCCTTCTGCTAACTTATCCCTGCTGTCTTCAAGTCTTTGAGCCCTGACCCCTGGCCTCCAGCCCAAATGTCGTTTCTTGCTTTTTGTTTCAGTGAGAAATGAAAAATGCTGAGGTGGAGATTCATTTCTCACCCCTTCCATTCCTACCTTCCTTCCATATATATGGCCTTCCCTTGTGTCCCTGTTCCTGTCTAAAGCTGCCATCCCCTCCAGTGTGTGCTCGATGACCCCATCCCTCCTTGCCAGCTTCCATCCAGTGCAGAATGATTCCCGACGCTCCCAAGCCCGTATTGCAGTGTCTTGTTTAACAATGAGCCCCCCCCTGCCCCCCAGCTACTTTGCCCTCTTCAGCCTCCCATCATATTTTCTGTGTAGCCCAAGCTGGCTTCAATCAGGTGGTCCTCCTGCCTCAGCCTTCCAAGGGTTAGGGTTGCATACCGGCATGCGCCACCACGCCTGGCTTGTGTAGCCATTTTCCTGTTCTCACTCCTGGCTGCCGCTCTCCGCCACAAACGGTAACCTTAGCTTTCACCATGCTTTTAAAGGATCACCTCGCAGCTACGGGGTCAGTAAGAATGTGACGGTGCTTGCTCAAAGGTCTCCAGCGAGTTCTAAAGCTGGACTAGAATCCATTTTTTTTTTTTTTTTTTTTTTTTTAGCATAGAGCATGTACGCCAGCCCTGGACCACTTCCTTTAACTCCCCCCATCTCCTTCCTCATCAGGTACTAGCTGTCTCCCCCTCTTTCGCCTTCTTGCTTCTTCTTAAAGAGGTGAGAATCGTCCCTGCTCCAGGCTTTTCCATTGGCATGATCTCTCTGTGATTTCCCATGAGCACTCAGGTGTGATTGGTGCCACCTTGTCTCACTCTGCTCCCGGCTGCTACAACTGACCGCAGATTGGGTGATTTACAAAGAATGGTTTCCTTCAGTCCACTGTTCTGGATGTTGGAAAGGGCGGACTGGAGGACAGCATCTGGCCAGAGGTGGTGAGAACCTTCCTGCTGGGCCATGGCCTGGCAGAGGGTATCACATGGTGAGGTAGAGAAAGCATAACCAGACAGCTGGGTTTTATTCAGACCAACTCTCCCGGTAACCCGTGAGTCCATAAATGGATTAACCCACCGTAGTAAGGACAAGGCCCTCACAACTCTATCACCTCCCAAAAGTCCTGCTTCTCAAATACTGCTAATGTGTGGGCTTTTGGCACATGATATCTGGGGGACATATTTAAACCACAACACCCTTAGAGGGCTTCACCTGACCATCCTTTCAAAAACACCCTCCTCACTCTCTACCCTGTTACGTTCTTTTGAAGATCTCTTTACTTATGTGTACGGGTGTTTTGTCTGCGTGTACATCTGCACCCCAGAAGAGGCTATCGGATCCCATGGGACTACAGTTATAGATGGTTGTGAGCTGCCATGTGGGTGCTGGGAATTGAACTCAGCACCTCTAGAAGAGCAACCAGTGCTCCTAACCCCTGAGCCATCTCTCCAGCCCCTACCCTATTACTTTCTACCACTCACCCTCATTGAATTTCTTCATAGAACTTGTTTTTCAGATCTTAAAAACTGTTTTCTTATCTTTCTCCCCCTCTAAAAGTGGAGTTTTTTGAAAACAATTTTTTTCCGTTGTTTCTATATTGAATTCCTCAACAAATACAAATGACACTTAGCACAATTAAATCCATGTTTGTCAAATAATGGGGGTAATTGATGCTGAGGAGTTAGATTATAAAGTCTAATTTCAAGAGAAATTCTGAGTATTTTGTGCCAGAGACAAGTGATGCTCAATTGAATGTTTATAGAGCAGAATAGATGTTCCGTGTCCTCGTCTCTGGTCCTTGTCATACTTGGGCAGGTTTTACTGCTTTAAAAATATTTCAGTTACACTTTATTATTTTTATTTTCTGTGTGTGGAGCCAGGAGAGGGCTGGCCATGGGATATATGTGTAAGTCACAGAACAACTTGCTATAGGTATTTTGTCTTTATTTATGTATTTTTGCTTTGTTTTGAGGCTAAATGTCACTCAAGTGTCCTGTATCTGTGCTCACGACCACCAGGGGGCACTGTCAAGCTGTTCAAGTTCACTGGGGCAGTGCAGCCAGTTTTAGCACATTGAGATCATGGCTGTTATATGACCTTGCTTTAGACTTGGCAGGTTTTTTTTTTTTTTTTTAAAGCATGAAAATTCAAATTGGTAAGACTTTATAAAGAGTTGAGGGAGAAAAAAAAATCCCCTTTCGTACCATAGAAATGAGAGAAAAGAGAACCTGGTATGTTGATGTGAAAGGATCCTCCAGATGTGTGTGGCATTCATTGTTTCAGCAAAGCCAGGAACTTGGAAATGTTACCAGAAGTGTTAGGTTAAGGATTTGGGTCTGGAAAACAGAGCGGATGCTTTCCCAGAAGAAAAGCGGGTGGAATTTCCCTTCCGTGAGCCTCCCATTAAACTAAATCTTACTGATGGGAACGATGAAAACAAGAACTTTAAATATATTGCTGACCTCAGAGGAGATGAAGAGGAGTGTAGGGACCAGAGGCAGGAGAAAGCAGGAGAGCGGATGCTGGCTGGGGGGTGGGAAGAGGGGATAAGGGAAGCTTCTGGCTCCTGACTCCTGTGCTGCACGAGGCGGCTCATTCTTCAGAACAGGCTCATTCATGCTCCTCTTTAGGGCAGGGAGGAGAACAAACAAGCTTTCATCTTTGATGTAGACCCCAAGGAGTTTTTCTTTTCGTAGAGACAAGGCAGGAAACCAGAGAAGTGGTGGTGGTGGATGGGGGGGGGGAGTGGGGGGCAAAAGTAGGTGTACTTGTGGGTGTGATGATCAAGTCCAGTTGTTCCACGTGACATGGCTGTTGTTTGAAGTCAGCTGTTTCTTCTGGAATGCGGAAAGCCGGAGGAGAAAAGGGGAAGGGATGGAAGGGTGGAAGTCATTTCTCTGTTTGACTTCAGTGCCAATGCTGGGAACTCACGTGGGAAATTTCCTGTCTCTGCTTGCCTTCGTGGTAAGAAAAAGAGAAGATGCTCTTGCAGATGTGCAGGAAGACAGCCAGGACTTCCTGTTCTCTCCGCCCCTGCCTCTGGAACCCCTGTTCTTATCGCTGAGTGACATCACGGGGAGGGGAGGCATCATCAGGACCACTTCTCCTGAGTTTTTCTCCTGCAGACTTCTGTTCCATTTTGGGTGACCACCAACTATTTAAAGGTTTGGCACCCTGTGTCCTCAGTGAAGACCCCATTCTCCCCAGCTAGTTCCAGGGCACCTCAACGGATCTTGACACCTGGGTACCTGGTGTCAGGGGGAGCTAAAGTTGCATTAGAGGTCTGGATAAGGATTGGCTTTCACTCATCTGTTTTCCTTTCAAAGTCTTTGATAAATATAAGCTGTTTGATTCCTGGAGACACAGTGTTGGGTCAGGCCAGAATCTCCAGTGCTTCTGCAGCTCATGCCCTTGTCCCATTCCATGAAACATCCGAGCTACTTTCTATCCCAGATCTCCAAAGTAAATGGCTCAGTGGGCATGGGCCACTCTCCACTCCACTCACTAAAACCATTCAGTTCCCGTTAGTCTTCATTGAGACCCGATGACCTCCCCCCCGGCCCCCGTGGAAGGAAATGGGCTACTTGGGTCACTTTCTTGCATAAATTTTAACCATATAAAATGTGTATGAGGCTGGGAGTGGTGACGCCTTTAGTCCCAGCGCTTGGGAGGCAGAGGCAGGCAGATCTCTGAGTTCAAGGCCAGCCTGGTCTACAAAGCAAGTTCCAAGACAGCCAGAGCTACAGAAAAACCCTGTCTCAGAAAAACAAAACAAAACAAAACAAAACAAACAAACAAAAAAGTGCATGGGAAGGTTTCCTTAGATCAGAAACCTAAAAGCCAGAATTGCTGTGGGTGTGATGGATATGGTAGAAGGACCATGCTGAAACTCAACACTTGAATTCAGGTAATATTTATTAACTGGTTATGTACAAATACCTATGCAAAATGCTGAGAGGTATACGGTGGGGCAGGTCCTCACAGCTCTGTGGGTTGGGAAGGCTGGTCTGACCTTGTGTTGATGTCTTATGGTGGACATTCCCATTTCTTTGTTTCTGTGAACTTCTGTTGAGCACATCTTGGTTGCATGGAGCCATGCCTGAAGTTTAGCAAAGAGGTGTGTTCATTTTTCCTCCTACACTTTTGTTCTAGAAATCTCAGGAAGGCAGCGTTATACCGAGTTCTCAGGCAGTAGAATTGTGTTTTGATTTAATCCCGTATGCTTATACTATAAAATTGGGACCTTTGCTTACTTTTGGTACAGGTAAAATTTCCTTTTTAAAGAAATTCATTGTCATTAGTTTTAGGTGAAAAAAATGTTAATACATTTGCATTTATAACATTTCTTTTTATTGATTTAGTGATTTGTTTATTTTAGCAGTATTAATCTTTAGATATATACTATACATTTTCCATATCAAGATAATTTATTCTTTTCATTTTTTTATTTTTGGTTTTTTGAGACAGGCTCTCTCTGTGTAGCTTTGTGCCTTTCCTGGAACTCACTCTGTAATCCAAGCTGGCCTTGAACTCACAGAGATCTGCCTGCCTCTGCCTCCCAAGTGCTGGGATTAAAGGAGTATACCACCACCGCCTGGCTCTTTTCATTATTTTTGACATTTAGACATTTTAACATGTGTATAGTATATATATATATGGGTGAATGTGTGTGTGTGTGTGTGTGTGTGTGTGTGTGTGTGTGTGTGTGTGTATGTGTACATATCTGAATATGGAGGCAAGAAGTTGATGTGCATCTTTCTCTATTGTACTCCACATTATGTATGTATGTATGTATGTATGTTTAGGAAGAACCTGAGCTCAGCATTTTGACTAGACTGGCTAGCCAGTGAGTTCCAGGGATCCTCCTGTCTTATTACTTCTCCCAGCCTCTACCATTGAGGTTATAGATACACTGTCACACTTGGCGTTTACATGGACGTCAGGGATCCATACTCAGACCCTCAAGCAATGGGGAAAGCTTTATATCCACTGAGCATCTCTCTAGCCAAACAGAAACTTGAAAATTTCATATAACATATTCTACTGATGTCTTAAAGTTTCGTCCTCCAATGGTACCAAAAAACAGATGTCCCCCATGTCTGAAATTTAGGATAATTTTTGTTCTCTGGTATTTTCTTAACTTGGCAGTGATCTGGGCTCATTTAGACTGTTCTGACTTAAGACATGAAGCTGAGTCTACATGGGAATTTTCTTCTCCTTGATACCTAAGCCGCCTCTCACTTGCCTTTGAAACAGTATCTGTATTATCGTCTCAGCTTGTTGGACTGTGTTTTTCCTGGATCGCATGCTCTTCCCTGTACTGTTTCTGTTTGTAATTTTGTCTTTAGTTTTCTCTGGATTCTTCAAGGTTTTCTCACATGATAACCCTGATATCCTTTAGTGGTTTGCTTCTAGCAGAGGATCGAGGTTACTGGAGCTTCTGAATGGTATGGGAAGCTTCTGCCTCTGCTCCCGCTTCCGTATCATGCACCCATGGCGAAGGGCTGCGTTTCCTACCCCAGATAGGACCGTTTTGTTTTACTCTGCTGAGTTTGAAGGACCGTGGAAAGGAGAGCAGATTTGCCCAGGACAGCAACTTTGGAACCGAGGAACAATTCTGGGTAACGGAGCAGGAAGTCAGGGTTACTTCACCTCGAAATGGGGCAAGAATCAGCATGCTGAGGTCCAAGCTTCTGCGTTTCTTAAGAATTGCAAAGTGTGGGATAGATCAAGTCGGGAAGGCCTTGTGCAAGCAAGCCAGAAAGCTACCTGGAAATCGTGTGCTGAGTGGCTGCCAGAGGGCGGTGGTACCCGTGAAACTGCAAGCTGGCATCCTGCACGAGGTGCTCAGAACGCGCCTGAGACAGCCTTCCTGCTGTTCCCCTAGACAAGGCGAGTGAGCTTAGTGCTGCTGCTCTCGAGGGTGGGAAGGAACTGGATGGATTGAAAGGGTAGTCAGGCGATGAACTGAGCGAGGATTATTTATCTTGGAGGAGAACAGAGGAGCACCTGAGAAGAGCATGAGGAAGGTTGAGCGATAAACATGCTCCGTTTCTCCCGTTGGGGTGAATCACAGGCATCGTGAGACAAGGGACAGCAGTTTCCTTACTGTCACTACAGAGCACCCCAGCGCTTGGCGAGGGCACGCAGGCCTGAGGCCGAGTCTCGGATGAAGGGCCTTGTTGCCCTGGCTGCATCCTTCTCCTCCCCCACTTCTGCGGCCATCTTTCTCAGGTGTGTCCTGACCTCTCTCTCTGGCTTCCTCTCGAAAGGAAGACAGGCCCTCAGCAGAGGTGTTTTGTGAAGCCTTGCCTGTAAGCAGGGCCTGTTCCCAGTGAGTCCCCTTCCTGGGGCTCTGGGCGGTGAGGATATGAGCTGTGTCACGGTGGCTCCAGAAGCACCTCTAGGTTTGGTGTGGATCTCTGGCTTCCTTTCTGACAGGCCCACACATATGTCAGGCTCAGCACTAGAGACATGAGCTACTTGGAAACTTTCTCCACGCCCTGGTGAGTGACATCCCGGGTGACTCAGCGGCTGTCGTAGCAGCCCATGGTCCTCCATTCTCTGTCCTCCATGATGTCCTACCTCTCTGGTGTCTCTCCTACCGGCCCTCTTCAGACTGGAAGCATTTCTTACCGAGACAAATGGCTTTTGCTCTTTTCCAGTTCACCCTCTCTTCTGCTCTTCCGCTGAACTTCTGATCCAGATCTCCTTCAGCTCTCCTTATTTCCTGATCCTCGGATCGGACCCAGGCCTGCCCTCTCCCCCTGTCTCCACTGCCAGAGCTCAGCTGGTTAGCCAGGGGGTCGGGGATGGGCCTAGATTCACAGTAGTTCTCACACAAACGCAGAAGAGCCACTTCCGGCCTGGTGCCAGGGTTCCCTCCGATGGGCAGGCAGCTGTGTGTTCTGCCCTTCAGCAGAATGTGAGGGTGGCTGGGAGCATTCTGAAGTTAGTCAAGGCTGTTTGGGCTGTAAATGACAGGAGCCAGCTCCAAACAGTGTAAGCCTGTGGAATGTGCTGGATCGCAGATGGAAGTCAAGGAAGGCATCTCTCTTGAAGCACAGTAAGGTCCCCAAATGGGCCGTCAGGGCCCCGACGCTATCGCTCAGCTGCTCCGCCTTCTTTTCGTCTCAGGTCTTTTACACAGACCTGGAAAGATGGGCATTACCGGCATATGTGGTACTTAAGCTGTGATCCAAGAGTAAGAACAGGGTGCTGTCTTCCCTCCAAGTTACAAGAATCACTCTTCCTGATAGTCCTGGGTGTGGTGGACAGATAGGGTTTGGAGGACCGTGAGTGACAGCCCCACAGGAACTGTATGGGAAGGGGAGGGGCTACTACTAAGAAACTAACTGGTTTCTTAAATTGATCTATTGTTTTTAAGCATAACGCAAGAAAGAGGTTTAACACACTTAAACTGGTGTAATAGCTCAGTGGAATTTGTATTTCAGATTTTGGACGGGATGAAGAGGGAGATACCCAGAACCTTTCCCCTAGAGACCCCCAACTTGACCCCACAGGTTAATGAGGTATCCTGTGGATGTCATTAGTCTATGACATCAACGACACAGATCTTTCTTCCTGCATCAAATCCCATCAAGTTATTTGTCCCCTGGCCGACAATCACCTTTAAATGAGAAAGAAGCACTGGCATCATCCAGGCTGGCATTCTTCAAGTCACTCACTGATCAGGTCAGAGAGCTAAAGCAGCCTTGGCCCCCCGAAGGCACTCCAAATAGTACAGGCACTGCATTTTCCAGGGTGCCGATTAAGGGTCAAAGTGGGTGTTGTTCTTATTCCCACTTTATAGATGGGCAGCTAGAGACAAAAGCCACGGAAGCAAGAGCCTTGGTCTTACCCATCACCTTGATGATTATTTCTGCACCTTCACTTGGCCTTGTCTCTCTGGTGTGAGCGACACTCTGGTACTGCAGTGTGATTGTGAAAACAGATTCTTGTCCTGGAGTTGACATGTTGTAAAGCCTTTCTTCATTCAGTGTATTAAAAATGGATGTTATTAATTCACTGAGTGGAAGATTTGGCGGAGCCAGGCATTTAAGAGACCGGTGAGGGGGTAAATGAGAAAGGTGAGTAGCAGAGAATGTGTTCCTATCCTGTCTCTGCTATAGGGTGAGTATGCATGGGCAAAGAACTTACACTCTGTTTCCTCGTCTGTAGATGGTCAAAAGAATAGATGTCAAGAGTATTAATCACACTGGTACCACCTCTAAGTTTAGGAAAACTTAAAAATATACATGAGTGAGATAGAGGCCAGGCAGTGGTGCGCGCCTTTAATCCCACTCAGGAGGTAGAGGCAGGTGGATCTCCAAGTTCGAGGCCAGTCTGGGCTACAGAGTGAGTTCCAGGACAAACAGGGCCATACAGAGAAACCCTGTCTCAAACCCCCGCCCCCCAAACAGAACAAAACAAAGGTGAGATAGTATCTGGTTGTTGGTTCTGTGGCTGGTGAGATGTGGACACCTGTCCTGTGTCCAGATGACGCCCTGGGAAGGACAGAAAGGCGTGAGCAGAGGGGACAACAGCCCAGCATTGTCCATCTCATGAATCACGTGGCTAGAAGGACAGGCAGGCGCTTCCCATGATCCTTTGGCGAGCATAGATGTTCCCATTGCAGAGATCAAGTAGGAACAGCAGGAGAGGGAGGAAATGATGTGTCCATACATGTTGCCCTCTCGGTAGCTTTACTGGGGAGTGCCATCAAAGTGAAACATTGGCAGGACACATCTAGTGTGCGATACCAGTGTCCAAATTCTTCTTCTTACATTGCCCATGGGCAGACTGGCAGCTGGCGCACTGACCTCCTGGATGTAACTACCAGTGATTTGGTAGAACACCGGGGTCAGCCAGTCAGTGTGTTTTTCTCAGTCAGTGAAAAACCCCCAGGGAGTCTGGTGGACAAGAGCTGGGAGGCAGAGAGCAGTGTGTGGCACACAAAACACCATGATTATAAAGGACACAGAAATCAGACACACTGGTCTTTTGTACTACGTTAGTCCTCTTTCTGTCGCTATAATAAAGTGTGCAAAGCTGGAAAAGGGACAGGTTTCTTTAGCTCACACTTTAGGATGCTAAAAGTTCAAGGTGGGGCTGCTCCATGATGGCCCCAGGTGAGCGCTGCATGGATTGCTTCATAATGGATTATATTGGGAAGTGTCTATGTGCCTTAGCAGTGAGCACAGGAATGCTGGGTCCTGTCTTGTTCCTTCTATGACAGCCTACTTTCTTGGGAACTAACTCACTCCTTAAACCAGCGCCAGTCACTCCCAGGAGCATCACCCTCAGTGACCAGTTCGGCCTCTACCAGGTTCTGCATCTAAAAGGTTCGCCACCTCTTACACGTCATTGCTCTAGGAACAAAGCTTCCAATGCCCGAAGTTTTGGGAGCCGCCTTCAAACCATCTCTGAACCGTGCATAGCACCTACCAAATAAGGATTTGTCTAGCAAGTATCAAAACCCCAGGACCCATCCCCTGTGGGTGTGGGAGCGTGCTTATCACTTCTTTTTATTGTGGAAAAAAATGTATACAACCTAAAATGTAACAACATTAACCACTTTTAAACATATACTTTATTAGCTTTAGGTCATTCACCGCGTTGCACAACCCCTACACTACCTGTTTCCAAAAATTTTTATCACTCCACATAAAACCTCTGAGCATTAAGCAGGGAATTCAGCGCCCTGTCACACCCCTCAGTCCTTGGCCACCCGCTCTATGAAATTGACTAATCTCGATGCTTCACGAAAGTGGACTCCTACAATATTAGTCTTTTTCGTGTATGGATATTTCACTTTCTGGGTTAACAACTTGCATGGCATCCCGGAGGACCACTTTCTTTGTGCTTTCCCCTTGGTCTAACCTCCTGCTCCCCCCGTCTTTTCTCCTCCTTCATGTTTTCAGAGCCCCCGCTTCCAGAGGTCGAATTTTTCACTGTGCAAGGAAGGCCTCTACCACACTTCAGGCTGAGGAAAGCGGAGGAGATAAATGGACCTATCAGGTGAGTTCCCGTCTTTCCTCCACAGTTGCCCAGTGGTCCCACTATGTGAGTGAGAAGACTCCCTGGGGGTGGCTGATTTTGGGTAGTTGCATTGGGCAGTGCGAGAGGGACTCTTACTTTGTTTCCTTGAATGCACACGGGGCTTTTCATCCCAGTAACATCCTTCCGAATCAAGAGTGAAGCCTGTGAGGGACCAGAGACAGGCATTTGGGCAGCCTAACTCAGGACACTGAGTGTTGGTGTGGTCACAGACCTCGGTTGACAGCATCGGGCAGTGCCCCCTGCGTCACTTTAAGGATGGGGGACACAGGACGGTTTCACTTCCCAGAGACAGGATGTGCCCTTTTCATGTCAGGCTGATCTTGAGCGTGTGTGGAGTGGTTTCTGAAAAGGTCATTTAGAGAATGATTTTTATCTGTTCACATATTGAGTTACAGGCAAGACACTGTGTCGTTAGTGACCTGCTGGGATTCCAGATGGCATTAAGAAGGAATTAATTTACCTCTGTTGGGGGACCACGGTTTGCTCAGTTTTGCATTGTATTTACAAAGGTCACAGAAGGATTAGGGAAGTTGAATTAACCCCCTTCTCAGAGAGGAAGATTAAGATTGGCCTGCAGATGGGGATCAACAGTCCCAGATCACAGAGTCATGGTGTGCGGGGGCCTGGCCTGCGTGGCTTTTAATCGCCCCTAACCTTTCAGTGTAGTGACCCTCTCAGTGCAACCAAGGCAAAAATAAATATGAGATAGTGTAGAACTATGAAAAGGCAAGTCTGGAGATAGGGTTACCCTGCTTTCAGGCAGGGCAAGTCTTTTCAGGGACAGACATTGCCCATACAGCTCTGTTTTTGGATTCCTGATAAGTTACTGGAAAGTATTGTAATTCTGATGCTGTAAGAAGAACAGAAGTCATTGCATCCTTGCCTGAATGAATTTACAAGAGCAGATGTGTTACTTAAGCCAAATAATTGCGTCAGGCAAAAAGAAAAGCCAAGTGACAGCCGACCCTTGTGGCAGTGTATCAGCCTGTGCCTTCAAAACAGGAAGTGGAGACCGGGTGAGTCATCCAGAGAGGGCGGTGGGGAGAAGTCCTTTGCAAACTGGTCAGGTGGTCAGGTTCCAGACCACTGTAACAGCTTCTTTGTCGTCGTCATCGTCACCGGGGCTGTTTACCAGAAGGTGAGCATGCCATTCCCGCAGCCTGGCTGCCTGCCTGGCCAGAGCTGCAGGTAGCAGCTTTGCCAGGCCAGAGCCTGCTTTGGGTCTTTTGTGTGAACCCTGGCATGGAGCACGCAGAGCTTGGGCGGGTGGTCAGACCTGTCCCTGGGCTCCCTGGAGGCTAACGTCTCTCTTATCTTTACTAGCTGACAGGAATCAGCTAGCATGCTTTATCAGCAGCAAACATTCCCAACTCTAGTGCTGGAGACTTTGATCCAGTAGGTTTGGGATGGGGCCTGGGCATTCCTATAATCGCCAGGCCAAATAGGAGGCCTGCTCCCTGACTTTCATGGGCAATGTACAGAATGGACTGGATGCAGGGGAGCCTTGAACTTCCCGGCAGTCGCTCACCTATCAGGATGAGACAGACTGAGAATGTGTGCTTCTGGACAGAGTGGGGCTTCTTGCTCATGGCCACCATACCTTCCAGTCCCCAGAAAAGCTGTCCCAGGTGTTCCCCACAGGCAGTGGGGACTCAGTCAATGTTTATTGTGGCTGGCTGGTAACTGTTTGTTTCCCTGCAGGTTTTGCTTAATCTCTTTTGTTCAGAGTCCTTTTCTGAAAGTGAGCCAGACTCTGTGGAAGTCGGGGTCCTAGGGACACCTAACATAGTTGGGTACATAGCAGGTGGCTGGAGACTTTCCAAATCCAACAGTGACTATGGGGAGGGCTCCCCCCTCTTAACCTAGTGATTCATGTGCTTTTCGGGAGCAGGAAACGGGGCATTAGAAATGTGGAGCAGGAAGTACAAAATCGGTGGTGAAATAGAATTACGTGGCCTAATGAGTTTTGGAAATCACCCTAATCATATTTGATGCTGATCCAGGCATTTTTTTCCCTTTATTGAAAATTCAACTCAACCAGCAATTATGGGGAGTTCATCATAGCTAAGGAAATGTGGAAGGGCCTGCAGATGTGGGAGACAGTCCTGCAAACCCGCATTATCAAGTTCAGTAGAGACAGGTGTTCGTACGTTTATGATGCCAGAGGTGGGGAACAAAGGCCGAGCTGGTAGGAATGGAAAGGGGGACATGATTCGATTTCACCCTTACACTTCTTCCTTCTGGCTGGTTTTTCCCTTCGGTGGATAACTATTACTAAAATACATGACAAAATGACACCCGATTGCTAGTGTTTCTGTCCCCTCCTTTAGGGGACATTTCCACCAGATCCATATGTCTTTTCACTTTCCCAGGATCCTGTCAGCCCAGATTAATTCGTGGTGACTTTTCACTCCTGACCGCTCATTGGTTTGGCGTGAACTTTGGCGTCAGCCTCTGAACTGTGGGGAATGTAAATCATATGAGTTCTGTTTTAAGTCACCACATGACTGTCTGGAGCCGTTTTTCAGACTTAGCACATTCACTGTTGAAGGTGCTCAACCTTCATGTGACTTCTAAACCCTTCCCACTGCCCACGTGAAACACTGCCGTATGACAGACACAAGGCAGTGAGTGATGCACGCACCGGTTTCTCCCAGCTGGGGAAGCTGGGACTTCTGTTCTCATCTGGCTGTGGGTAAACTTGGAGGTTCGTGACTGTTGGAATTACAGACACTAAATCCTGTGTGAGCCAGAAGTTTTTCTTGTCCACTCTTGTGTCTCTAGTGCCTCAAAGGTGCTTATTGCATAGTACGAGTTCAATAAGCCCAAACACACAGTCCTCCAAACAGGAGTGCATAGTGAGCTTTATGAAATGCACATCTGGTGAAGGGCCTGATGATGACTAAAATCTCCCTTCTTAACGGGGCCCCTGCCAATTTCTCTGCTTTTTTTTCTCCTTTCCTAAGTTCCTATCAGCTGTTGGCCCTCCCCCTGTCCTTGGGGAGCACGTTCTTTTGTGGTTCTGAAGGCATGACTTCATTCTTTGGCAACACCTCTCATGCTGATGGATATGTAGCTGCAGAAATCCTGGCCAGTGATGTTCCCGATGACACATTGGAGATACCTATTGGAGACAGGCTGTACTATGGGGAATACTACAATGCACCTTTGAAACCGGGACATGATTACTGCATTCTGTTACGGATCACAAGTGAATGGAATAAGGTATAGTTTTTAAAATGGTGCTGTGACCTCGCTCTCTTTCACATGAGATTTAAACTGTTTGACTATGGCCCCTCCCCCAGGCCCCACATCTGTGGCAGATGCCACGCGGAATAAGCGCAGAAACACGTTGTGACTCTTCCCTCATGGTGCTGTCTTTCTAAAGGGTGGGTGGGTGGGACCTGCGGAGAGGAGAGCCCACCCTTCTGGAGTCTTACTGCACCTGCTAGGGGACTGATCTACTTTGTGGCTCCCGCTTCCTGAGCCCCAGAATTCAACAGCACTGCTGAAGTCGGAGCTGGAAGGAATGTTGAGATCCGCTGCGTCCTGTATGCCCGGAAGGTTGCTGCCTTCCCTCATTTTCCAGAGAAGCAGGAGAGAGTGGCGGACACAGAAATAAGACGGCCATGTCTTAGTTTTCATAGGCCCCATTCTCCCCACCCCCCTTTCAGAAAGCTTCCTCTCTACCAGCTGTGTTTCTTTCAGTAATTAGCAAATGTAATGAGCTGGGAGAATTCTAAACTCGGTGTAAAATCATGTGGGTTGGAAACTAGGAAAATTATGGAAATACTAACAAAACGTCTCTCGACTGATACATTTGAAGCAAAAGTATGTAGCCATCTCATTTGTAAGGTTCTTCATATTTAAAACAGGCATCTATTACATTCTGTCGAGGACAGGAGTCTGACTAGCCACGGCGTGCTGACAGCCAACCGAGGCTGACTTCTTAAGACTATGTACGGGCAGCAGAGAGGCCAAGGACTGCCTTGTGACAATAATACAGGGATTAAGGATTGGGAAGCCTAAGCCCAGAGTACTGTTACCTCGAAATATCAATGTAACAGGCACCCTGATGGGTGTGAGGCAGTGCCTTGCTTGGGTCTTGTTTTGCATTTCCTTAAAGATTAAGGATGTTCAGCATCTTTTTAAGTGCTTGGTGGCTGTCACTCCTTTAGGACAAGTGTCTATTCCAGTACTTTCCTTTTTTTCTCCTTTTCTTTCTTTCCTTTTTTCTTTTTGCCCCCACGGGGTTTCTCTGTGTAGCCCTGGCTGTCCTGGAACTCACTTTGTAGCCCAGGTTGGCCTCGAACTCACAGAGAACCGCCTGGCTCTGCCTCCCGAGTGCTGGGATTAAAGGCGTGCACCACCACCGCTGTTGTTTACTAATTTTTAAATTGAGTTGCTCGATTTTTTTTTTTTGTGTTTGGAGTGCTCTTATAATTTGGATATTAATCTCTTATGAGATGAAATTGAGAATATTTTCTTCCTTTTTTTGCTGTTAATGTTGATGCACAAAAGTTTTAAATTTTGTTGAAGTTCAATTTGTCTGTTTTTCTTTGCGGTCTGTGTTGGAGTCCCAAGAAGCCATCGACAGGAACTTCCTACTTGTGTTGGCTTCTAGGAGTTTTGTAGTTTCAAGTCTTACTTTTGGGCATTTGATCCATTTTGAGTTAATTTTTACATTTGGCATTAGGTAAAAGTCTAGCCTAGTTTTTTTTTTTTTTTTTTTTCATGTGAACACTACTTGTTGAAAGACAGGTCCCCACTGAATTCTTGGTATTTGTTCTAGTTTCTAGCCCAGTTGCTGTGATGATAAAATTCCCTGACAAACAGCAACTTTGAGGGAGGAGTTTATTCAGCTCACAATTCCAGGTTACAGCACATCATTTGGGAAAGTCGAGGCAGGAACCTGAAGCAACTAGTCAGTCAGGAGCAGAGAGAGAATGATTACTCAGCATTCTTTATTCAATATTATGTACTCCAGGACCCAAATATGGGGAATGGCGCCACCCATGGTAGGTTGGGTCTTCCCTGTTGGTTAAAATGATAAAAATAATCTCCTATACCTGCATACAGACATACCTGTAGACCAGCCTGATCTAGATGGTCCCTTACTGAGACTCTCTTTCTAGGTGATTCTAGATTGCATTGAGTTGACCAAACCAACTATTGTAAGTGCTTCTTTCAAAAACATCTGACATATAGGCAAGTGTGGTGATGTATTGTGTACCCCAATAAAGCTTGCCAGAGGATCAGAGGACAGAGCCAGCCACTAGATTAGACACAGAGGCCAGACAGTGGCTGCACACATCCTTAGTCCTATCACTCAGGAGGCAGAGATCAGTCTGGATCTCTGTGAGTTTAAGGCCACACTGGAAATAGATCCAGGCAGTGTGGCACACATCTTTAATCCCAGTACTGGGAAGCACACCTGCCTTTAATCCCAGGAAGTGATGTCTGGGCAGAGAAAGGTATATAAGGTGTGAGAACTCACTCTTTTTAGGCTGAGGATTACAGGAACTCACTCTTTCTAGGCTGAGGATTTTGTAGAGGTAAGAACTAGTGGCTGGCTGTTCTGCTTCTCTGATCTTTCAGCTTTCACCCTAATATCAGGCTCCAGGTTTTTTTTTTTTTTATTAAAAGACCATCTAAGATTCGAACAACATCTGGCATTCAACTTGTGGGGCATGAATTCATGAAAAAACCACTTGCCTGTGGCTCAGGCAGGAGCTACATGCAGCCAGAATCTCCACCCTGCCTGGGCTGGAGTCTCCACCCCACTGTCTAAGTTTCTGTTGCAGCCTCTCTGCAGCAAACTCCCCAGGCTCAATCTCCAAACACCCCAGAATTAGCTGCTTTCACATGTTCCCCAGTGCAGAAAGCTGGCTTTTTGGCATCTTTCCTCTTGGTGGGTTCTGGCTTTCCTTGGGCCCCCTCCTTGGGCTGCTGCCACACCATCATCTGAATCGTCATTATCAGCAGATTTGGTGAGTCAATTAAGATTTCTTAAAGGGAGGAATTAGTTAAAAGAAAGTTTTTTCCCCACATTAAAAAATGAGGAATGTTTTTACAATGGAGAGTGTTTGGTCTCTGTTTGATAATACGATTGATGTTCTGAAAATGGAACATCAATCTATTAAATGAGATTAATAAATCTTAAATCTATTAAGTTGATGGGATAGATGTAATGTCAATTATAAGTATTATTTGTTTGATCATTTTTGTTTTATCATTAAAAAAGTTGGTTAATATGAGTGCCAAGATAGAAGTTTTAGAAAAACTTGTTAAAACAGATCATAGAGATATTCAGACCCAGACAGAAGAATTTAAAGGTGAACCAGTCTCAGCATTGCATCACGGTTACAGAGAAACAACCTCAGGCTTTCAAACAGCCAACGTTAATGTATCCAGTAAACTTACAGGAACTGCCAAATGCTCAAGGCTATGTAAAGAGTTGACTGGACTCCTGTGCAAATGTTAGATTTGAGGAGATTCAAAGAAGCTATGTGTGGTGTGGTATGAATTCCCCATTTGTGAAGCAGATGTTAAATTTGTGGTCAACTTGTGATAGAATTATCCCTCAAGACTAGAGAGATTTGGTTACAGCTGTCCTAGAAGCTGGTCCACAATTACAATGGAGGACCTGGCAGAAAGATGAGGCTAAGACCATTGAACAACAAAGTAGGGCTAGAGGTATGGAAATCTCCCAAGATCAACTTTTTAGAGAGTTGCTAAAAAGTTGTTTCTACTATGCTAAAGTAGAAAGGCAATCTCTATATGATGATCACTCCCTCCCTGGCTTATGCCACATGGCAGTCTTTAATGCTTAGGACAGAATTGAAGAAATAGGAAAGAAAATTGAGTCATTTACTGATTTCTTAGAAAGGCTGTCTTTAACAGTAAATAGAATGATACTAAATTCAGAAGCTAGACATATAATAATTGAATTTCTGGCTTTTGAAAATGCTAATGTGCAATGCAAAAGGGTAATTAGGCTGTTAAAGACAAGAGCAGCACCCTTGGAGGAATGGATCAGAGATACAATTAATATTGAATCTCATGACCATGATGATGCTTGGATAGGAGAGGTGATTTCCAGAGGTTTGAAGAAAAATAGTAATGTCACATGTTTCAAATGTGGTCAACAAGGTCACCTAAAAAGAACTGTAAACAGGATGTTCCTAGAAACAACGTTTTTTCAAGAAATAATCCCAACAGAATGCCCCTCCCTTCTGAATTATGCAGAAGGTATGGCAAAGACAGACATTAGACTAATGAATATAGATCAAAAAGGGACAGGCAAGGTAATTCCTTGCCTTTGCTGTCAGGAAATGCCCCAAGGGGCCTCTTGCAGGCCCCCATGACAAATTTTGTTCAGTCCTTTCCTGCCATCATGGAAGAAACCCCTTCCTAGAGCAATTAAAGACCCTAATGCCTATTGTAAAAAACCATACTGCTCTGGATGATAGAACAGCTTTAGAAAATAAAACAAAAATTTAAGGAGAAACCATAAATCAAAATTGACAAAGATTAGATTTGGAAACTCCCCAAAGTTAGAGTTGAGGAAGGGATTTGTTTTAGTCTTTTTAGGAAAATAAAAACAAACATCTTGAAGAATTTAAAGATGTTTGAACAGATAAACATCTAAAGAAGAAGAGAGAACTGCCTGGAAAAAATTACCAAGAAAAGGAATAATCTGACCCAATGCGATTTTGAAGTCTCCAAAAAGATGATGGAACCCCACAATGAAGATTCCATCAGGATAATACTACTAAGCTGAAAAACACCACCCAGAGATTGGCTTTGGACTACAAACTGCTCAGGACAATTTTGAGATGGCTAGCCGAGGTGATCCAGTTTCACAGACTACTTGAGCAAGGACTTGAGACAAGCCCTGCACTTTCCCATTATGCAGAGACCAGACAACAAATGATGTAGCTACCTCTCCCAGGGCTTGACAATTAACTCAAAAATTTTCTTTTCAGGGTTCCCTAAAGATGCCTTTGACCCCAGACTGCAGGAATTAATTTTAAGAACACAACACATACATTCCCAAGAGGTGGGGTGGGTGGTTTTTGGTCTTTCAATGGGTTATGGATAATTGTCATTGTTTAGGATGGTTGGTTACAAGTTGTTTTTGTTAATGGTCAGGAAGAAGTCTAAACAAAGAAGATTAGATTTAGGATTCTTGCTTGAAAGAAAAAAAAAAGAAAAAGAAAAAAGAGAATATAGATATAAGATAAAAGGTAGATTATTGAATCTACTCTGAAAAAATATATAGAGAAGTGGCCAGGCGGTGGTGGCACATGCCTTTAATCCCAGCACTTGGGAGGCAGAGGCAGGTGGGTCTCTGAGTTTGAGACCTGCCTGGGCTACAGAGTGAGTTCCAGGAAAGGCACAAAGCTACACAGAGAAACCCTGTCTCGAAAAAAAAAAAAAAAAAGAGAGAAGTGATGGATAAAGGGTAGATTATTGATTCTTCTCTGAAAAGAAAAAAGGAAGAATATGGAAATGATAAAATAAAAAGGTAGATTATTGAGTCTACTTATAGAAAGCAACTACTAGTTTTAAATATTTTATAATGGATTGAATTTTTTATATTGTATATTAATTATATATATTGATACAAATTTGAGATTGATTTTGTGAGAAAATACTGTATATTTATTTCTACTCTTGTTCAAGGTATTGTGCCTATACAGCTCATTAACAATGTAATGCAAATTGCTAATCCTTGAAAGTTATTATTACCAACTAATTAGAATATAAAGAAATGCAAGTTAATAGTCACCCATTAACACTCGAATTTATAGTCATGTTAGGTATGTATTCAAGGTCAAACAAAGATATATCTTAGATAAAGAGGTCATCTTCAAACACTTCAGAGATCTATAGAATATGGCACTTAAGATGTTTTAATTACATAGATTCTTTTTTTTTTAAATGACTATGAGACATGTCTGCTCCTGGCAGCATCAATGTACTTCAGAGAAGATGATGGGCATTGAAGAAACTCCATATGGAGTTTACTTTCTTTGTGGCAAAAGTTAGCCACTGGGCAAGAAAATGTTCTTGCCTTGACTGCTGACAGTATGCTGTCCAAAATGGACAAGCAGGACACAAAAGAAAGGACTACCAAACCTTGCCAAGACAAGGTAGGAAGGCCCTTCAGAAAATCCTGCTTCACAGCTGAGTCAGTCAGATATGCTAGGGCTGTAGGCCAAAGATGGATGCCCCAACGTTGCAGAGAAATCTTGGGTGACTGTCCAGGCAGCCAGCTGTTTCTGTCATTTCTCATGATTTTTTGGAAGTCATTTGTTTGTACTTCCTGCTTACTCAGTTAATATTTCCTTCTTGGGTCTCTGAGGGAGTTGAAGATTAGATAGTTATAGTTATAGTTTTCCTTGTTAACAAATTCAGAAGAGAAACTCACTAAAGATGTGTAAAGAGTATAAGTTTGAAAGACATCAAAAGGTAGTTTTCGGTTGGTAATACAAGTTAGGATAAAAAGTGAATTAGGTACAACACTTTGGACTCACCAAAATAGGATAGATAGATAATGGAGTATTTTCTCTGAATTTGTCAAATGTTTATGGACTGGACATTGTTAATGTAAATCTTGATTGTATATATTGTATATACTTATTGTATATAGTTTTACTTATATTAGTTATAACCTTCTTTCATTATTTCAGACAAAAAAGGGGAAATGTGGTAATATATTGTATGCCCCAATAAAGCTTGCCAGAGGATCAGAGGACAGAGCTAGCCACTAGATTAGACATAGAGGCTAGACAGTGGTGGCACACACCCTTAATCCTATCACTCGGGGGCAGAGATCTGTCTGAATCTCTGTGAGTCCAAGGCCACACTGGAAATAGAGGCAGGCAGTGTTGGCACACACCTTTAATCCCAGTACTGGGAAGCACACACGCATTTAATCCCAGGAAGTGATGTCTGAGCAGAGAAAGGTATATAAACCTTGAGGAAACAGGAACTAAGGCAGTTCAGCTGAGACCCATTTGGGTGAAGACTCAGGATTTCAGTCAGAGAATTCGTGGAGTTGGTGAGGTAATAGGTGGTAGCTGTGTTACCGGATTTTTTTTTTTTTTTAATTAAAAGACCATTTAAGGTCTGCAAGGATTCATTGATGAATGCTATAGTCTGCTTCATTGACTTATAT
This sequence comes from Peromyscus maniculatus bairdii, assembly GCF_049852395.1. NCBI lineage: Eukaryota > Metazoa > Chordata > Mammalia > Rodentia > Cricetidae > Peromyscus > Peromyscus maniculatus. Next base: position 83,475,142 of record NC_134853.1, on the reverse strand, counting down.
GTCTGTCTTTGTGCTAGTATTACACTGTGTTCATGGCATACTTTGAAAGCATAAGTCTTCCAACATCTCCATTTTCTTTTTTCTTCCATATATTTCTCCTAACCCATGCCCCATTATGCCCTGTAGGAGGACGTGAAGAATAATTCTCGACTCCTCCCTCTCTCTCAGCTTCTCTGTTCTGTCATCAAATTGGGTCAGATCTATCACCTTAATGCATTTTAAAATCATTCTTTTCTTTTTTTTTTTTTTTTTAGGTCAGCACAGTCCATAGATGGCCATCTTTTCTCTGCCCATCACTTGTTCAGATTCTTGTCTCTTGTTTTACCCACCTCCTTGCCCTGGCTACTGCCAGGGTGAGTTTTATAAACTACGCCTCTGATCCAGGCCCGTCAGTGACCTTCCTGCTCACTTGGCCCGTCCGCTTCTCTGTTGTGGTGTTTTCAGTTCCTTAGTAACCACCTTACTATCAGAGAGCCCTTTGCTTCTTGTTGTCTTGACAAGCGTATTTCTCCATTTCTAATTTCAAGACTTAGCCTCAAGACAAAGTGTAATTATATTCAAAACCCGTGGCTACTTAAAACTTGCCCAGAAAATTTCAGTTTAAATATATTTAAAAAGCAAAAACCAAAAACAATAAACCCCCTTTTTAAGAACATGAAAACCAGCCCCAGGCATGGTGGTGCATACCTTTAATCCCAGCACTTAGGAGACAGAGGCAGGCGGATAGTTTGAGGCAAGCCTGGTCTACAAAGTGAGTTCCAGGCAGAAAAACCTTGTCTTGAAAAACAAACAAACAAAACAAAACAATGCAACGTAAAAACCAGAATGTCCAAGTGTGTCACGTGAAACAGATTCTCATAGTAAGATTGGAGAGGTCGTTCTGTAACTTCTTCCCCTAGGGGAGACTGTACCAAATCTTTAGTCATGTACAAGAGTCCCAGACGTCCTGATCGACAGGTATGTGTGTGCTAACAATGGCCAGAAGACGAGGTGCTCCATTCTAGTGAGTTTGTCGATTTCTTGCTTCGTCCTGTTGCTTTCTTGCTGGTTTTTGGACACATTTGGGGTGAATGGAGTTGCTAAGCCTCATCTAGATAGATGAAATATTATTACATACCAGACCTTCTCATTGCTTGCCTATAACACCCCCCCCCCCAGTGCTTCTTGGTGAACCTAGGTGTGGTCTCCGAATTTTCAGCAGTACTCAAACAGTCCATGCCAGCTGCTCAGATCTGGCAGCAGCAATGATGTTCCCGACATTCTGTTGTCTACTCATGGTCTGAGTTTTCTGAGCTCTTTTGGAAACCCACGGACTCCTATACCTGTTACCCATGCCGGCCCCTTGAACACTGGTGATACATGGCTGAATTATAAGGTGTAAGAGGTGGTAAAAGCACATGTGAAGACATGGCTTTATTACCCAGCAACACATAACAAATGCAGACACTTAAAAAGCTAGATGGGACTTGAAAGGTTTTTCTAGTTCAGATTAGAGTGTGAAAAGGAGGGATTTAGCATCTGTGTTATATTGTTTAAAATGACGCCCTGTGCCTCCTGCTTAGATGGATTTCTGTTTCCCTTCCAGGTGAGAAGATATTCCTGTGCCGTCTGGGCTGAGGTGAAAGGTAAAACCGTGTTCTTTCTATGCATGCCGTCCTTCTCCCATGTCCAAGCTGCAGCACCAGTTTTATATGGAGGACTTGTTTTAAATGGTCCTAGATGACAACAGATATACAAGTTAAGGTGTCTTCAGAAAAGTGCTGACAGTCTCATGTCTTAGGGTAGGACGGACGTATTTAAGCGCAGAGCCATAACTAAAGAGGCGGGAGCTCATGGTATTATACAGAAAGCTGTCACCAGTCCAAGACATCTCACCTGGGATGCAGTACCATGAGTGGGGGCCATCTTTGCCATCGGCCTCTCACCTCTGCTGTGCCAGTTGGGCCTCTGTTTCTCTTCTGTGGCCGTGTGACAGCAGATATGAGCCCCCAGGACACTCTGAATGAGCAACTTCAGTGAGGACAGAGTTTTGCAGTTTAGAGGAGTCCTTCCTCCTAGCTTAAGTGACTTTCCATTGGCGGAGTCAGCGTGGATTTGAGATAGGGATCAGTCTGTGTTGGGTTTTGTGATTTTGACTTGTTGGGGACAGAGCAGCGTGAGCAGCTATCCCACCAGAGTGGAACTGAGAAGGGGGAGATTCTTATCAAGTTAGGGGCACTGGAAAGAAGCCTGAGACCTGCTATTTGGCTGTACACCATGTATGCACACATACACATACTCAGTAGTCCCATACCAGTAATGACAATGCAGTCAAGTGGTGGACCACAAATCGAGGGGAAGGCACATAAGATTGCATCTCCTAAAGCTTGGCGTGGACCATATGTGCCTGTATCCCAGCAGTTACGGACAAGTGGAGGAGGAGGAGGAGGAGTTTGAGGTCAGCCTGAGATCCATAACAAGACCCTGCTGAAAAGGGGGAAAAAAAGTTTATGTTGGCTAGCCACATAGCCATTCATGCTATTTTGCCGAAGAACAAACATTCTGTGATATTTCCCAATGACATTTTCACCCATTGACACTTTTCTCAGAATTGTCTCCACTATTAAATGATGCATAATTATATTAAGAAAAATAATTTATTAACAAACTAGAACTATTCTACATATAGGAAAAATAAATAAATAAATAAATAAATAAATAAATAAATAAATAAATAAATAAATAAATAAAAACTTCAAAAGGAATGTAGGAAAAGAACATAGTTCAAAGGTTGGCTGCTGCATCTGGTTCCAAGGCCGGGAATCCAGGGGCTGTGCATTCTTCTTGATCAGATCCAGATGTGCAATCACGATACATGGGAAACGTAATCACTCTCAAACTTCAGTGTATGACGGACGTCAAATGGCAAACCGGAGTGCCTTTGACAGTGGCCGCCTCCTGGGTAGGTAAAGCCTTCGCTGTCCTAGCAGCGGCACGGGCACGTGATGAGTCAGGCAGGCTTCCTGACTTGGGTCCGCAGATGGGACAGTCCTCCTCCTCCTTCCTTTTCCTCCAGAGCTGGCTCTTGCTGATTGGTGCTAAACCTTCCCCTTTGTGCGGACAGAGTTATCCAAGGGGTTGGAAAGCTGCCTCCAGGATTGGGTAATCATAGATCCTTGTTTCCCAGGCTTCCCTGGCAGGACATTTCTTTAAAACCAATAGGCAGCCAGCCAGTGGAATTGATTCCCAGAATTCCACTAGTTTGTAGCTAATTCCAGAAATCTTGTTAAATTTATAACCTTCGAGTATGGACCTTTTCCTGGTGACAGGTTGAGGCCTGCTGCCCTCTGCCCCTGGGCCACACTGTCACCCCATCCATACTTCTGAGCACAGCCACAGGAGACAATGGGCTGTAGTGGTGGGGCAGCCAGGCACACGGACTGCCAGGGATGGACTTCACAATGGGTGCTCTGTTACTGTCGGTAGGGGCCATTAGTGGGCCGTGTGGAGGAGGGGCCGAGGGGGTGAGGCTTCTGTCTGCCTGCCTTTCCCTTCGTCTCACTTTCCCTTTTTTTATCTCTACTCAAACTTTCTTCAACAAGGATAGAGATGTTGATTTTGGATCTGGGCCAGGTGAGTTATCTGGCCGCCTTCTTGTATTGTAGATTGCCACATGTCTTACCAGAGATGTGTACCGCCTGGCTGGGCTCTCTTTTCTGAGGCGGTTTAAAGAAGGGTACGGGGAACAATCACACATTCCAACATCCAAAACGCGGTCATCCAGTCCACTCCCCGAAGCTCCAGGGACAGAATGGAGTTCTTACAAGGGAAAGAGTTGTGAATTAAGATGGGCAGGCTTTCTGACACAGACAGCAGCTTCTGGAATCCACCCTACCCGGTGACTCTTTGATATAATTGGGAAACATTCAAACTGGGCAGCAGAAACAGCCAGAGAGGAGGCTGTGGTTCTTCTGTGGTGACTAGGAAGGATTTTGGGAATACCTGAGTGGCTTTTGCAAGTGGCCCTCTCTCTCTCCTCTTAACTTAGGAATCAGTACTGAGAACCTTTAATCCTAGCACTCAGGAGGAGAGTCAGGTGACTCTCTGAGTCCGAGGTTAGCCTGGTCTACATAATGACTTCCAGGACAGCCAAGGCTACATAGTGAGACCCTGTCTCAAAAACCCAAATAATGATAATGATGACAAAGATGATGATAAATAAAAAGTGAAGACTCCTATGCTGGTTAGTTTTATGTCAACTTGACACAGGCTACAGTCACTGGAGCCTCAACTGAGAAAATGTCTCCATAAGATCAGGCTAGAGGCGGGCCTGGAGAGCATTTTCTTAATTATTGATTGATGGGGCAGGGCCCAGCCCATTGTGGGTAGAACCCCTGGGCTGGTGGTCCTAGGTTCTATAAGAAAGCAGGCTGAGCAAGGCAGTAAGCAGCACTCCTCCACGGCCTCTGCATCAGCTCCTGCCTCCAGGCTCCTGCTCTGTTTGAGTTCCTGTCCTGACTTCCTTCAATGATGGACTACAATGTGGAAGTGTCAGCCAAATAAAGCCTTTCCTCCCAACTTGCTTTTTGGTCATGGTGTTTTGTTGTAGCCATAGAAACCCTGACTAGGACAGCTCCCATTTCAGAAGGTAATTTGGAAAGGACTGTGATCCAGGTTTATCCCCAGTTCACTCCAGGTCCTCGAAGTACACACAGCCTTGTTCCTATTCTGGCTTTTGCCCAGTGCTGAGTTTTGTGTTTATATTTTGCACAGTGACACCACTAAGAACGTTTTAGAGCCAGGGAATTGCATTTGATGTCAAATGCAGAGGCCTGGGCTTCCTCGCCTCTGTCAAGCTCCTGATCAGACAGTGTCTTTGAAATGGTATTTAGCTTGGCCAGTCCTCAGTTGCCTCTGCCTGGGCTGAGATTCCTTCCAGCCACAAAGTACTGTGAGTCTGTGATTTCTTGAGTCACCAGGATGATGGCAAACTATAATCAGGGGACATTCTCTAGGCACAGCAGTGAAACCCTAGTCCTTGGTGACGCCTCAGTTCCCTCTCAGCCTGCATGTTACACTGGCTTCCATTTCTGTCACACAGAGCTTGGGCCTTCATCCCTGTCGCACAGACAGATGGCACAGCCTGCTTGTCCATCTCCCGTTACAGGGGTTCAGGTTTCCCCTCTTCCTCCCAGCCTGCCTGCTGCCATGGACTCACTTCTGAACTGAATGACTCCTTTAGTGTTTCCTTTGGTGGCTCTTCCAGGCTTCTCCATGGCTTCCCAGCCTCGCGTCTGGAGGCCTCTATTTGAGACCAACACACCTTCTGATTAGTTCTCTCCTTCTTCTCCGTTCGGATGGGTGTCCTAGTTATTCTCTTTCTTTCTCTCTAAGGTCTTTGCTCACACAATGGCTTGATTCCTCCCACCCGAATGCCCCGCCAGCTACCTGTGACTCCCTGCTTGCGGCTGCCCCCCTGCTTAAGATGAAAACCCAACACCCTTTTCCGGAAGCTTTTCAGAACTCTCTGGGATCACACCTTCCTCTCTCTTTTTCTTTAGCTATTCTCCCCAACTGCAGAGCAGCTGGCAATGATCTTTTTCTACGAGGTTTCAAACACTTGGAGAGAATACTGAAAACAAAACCTGGATCATTGCTTGGCATGCTTCAGATGCTCACCACAGGGCATTGAATAAGGCAGGTAGGCAGCCATCAGTTTTATGAAGAATGAAACATAGCTTTAATACTCGTCAAATTAAATAAACAAGAAAAATTGTAAGATACAAGCTTAAGGTGAATGTGCAGGTAAACAGAGTCAGCCAGCTGTCTCCGGGGTTCTGCATCTGTGGATTCCATCGACTGCAGATTGAGATAGTCCAGAAAACAATGGCCGCTGCCCTGAGCATAGGCTGGCCTTTTCCCTTGTCATTATTCCTAAAACAATATAGTATATCCGCTATTTGCTTCGCATTTACACTGTTTTCACTGTTCTAAGTAATCCAGAGAGAAATAAAAAGTATGAAAGAGATTGTAAATAGGTTATATGCAAGCACATTTCATGTGAGACTTTAATATTAAAAAAATTTGTTATCTTAGGGGAGGGTTTTCTGGAACCAATCCCCTAGGAATACTGGGGAATCTCTCTCTCTGTCTCTCTGTCTCTGTCTCTGTCTCTCTCTCTACACACACACACACACACACACACACACACACACACACACACACACACACACACAAACACCTTCAGAGTTATGGTAGGTAGAACTAAACTGTAAGGTGTCTCTCATGTTCATGGACCCTGGTTATTCATTCAAAGGCTATTCTAAGTGATGCTGTGGAGGACACCCTTTGAGGATGGAGTCTTCAACAAGCAGATTATTCTAATAGGCCTTACGCATCACACAGACCCTTGAGCCTGGGTCTACAGGTCAGGGACTGAGACAGATTTGACACTGGGAGTTTCCTGCTAGCGTTGAAGGGCCACAGGGTAAGAGGTGCAGGTGACCTGCAGGAGAGAGGCCCTTGCTGACTGGCCAGCGAGGGGTGCAGGTGGCCCACAGGAGACGATAGGTGCTTGCTGACAGACCATAAGGAAATGGGGACCATAGTTGTATAGCTTCAAGGGACTGCATTTAGCTGACAGTGAGAATGGAATTGGGAGCGGACTCCTTCCCAGAGCCTGCAGGAGGGAAGGCGGGCATTCAACACACTGCGTCCAGCTCTGCAAAGGTGCACAGAGAACCCGTCACAGTGTGTCCGAACCTGGCTCCACTTAACTGTGAGCTAATCAGTGGCCTTACAGCTATCTAAACCTATGGCAATGTGTTCAGTTACAATAGAAGGAACCCAGCATTGTTGCTGCTTTATCAAACATTAATTACCTCTAATTTATTTCCTGTTTGCTCCCCTTTTCTAGTCCCCCCACTGCAGGGAACTCAAATAAGAAGACCCTAGAATAACAAAGAGAAATCAAACGCACTGAATCATTACTCTTGTTCTTCCGTCTTCAAACTGAGGCACAACTGCTCTCTGAATATGTATGTCCCAAGTCAGACGAGTCATGGCGCTAATTTATTTGTACCATTTGATGGCATCAGTTGCTTTCAGGAAATGACCATACTTGTGTACAGTTCTGAAAACAACATGTCCACGCCCAGAGGAAGTCGTCAAGGTTGTCCCTGGGTCTAACTTCCTCTTCAGCACCTGTGATCTATCAGTGAAGGATTAAAGAGAAACCCGTTTACTGTTTACTCCCAGAATAGAGAGTCTCTGTGGAGAAGAGGGTTACGGTTCAAAGGTATTTACTTTCTCTAAGAATGACTAACACAGCACATGAGTCACTCAGCTGAGTTTCCAGGAGAATGTTCTACAGATGATTCACAAGGAAAATAAAAGGTCCCACAGCATGAAACTGTGGAAGGGAGGGGAGCCAGAGAATGGCAAAACTATTAAAAAAAAACAACAACTATAATTCAAATTGGCCACTTGTAAATTTTATTAGTTAGGTGTTCTCAGAGGAAGAAGCTGTGTGGCCACACCCCCTGAGTGTGCTTAGACTGAGAGTCTGTGCAAAGTGAACCACAGATATATAATCAAGAACTGGACGTCCTGGGAGCCAAAGTCCAAATTATGCTTCGCAGATAAGTCAGGGTCGCTCCCTGTTTCTTTTTATTTATGCTTGTGCCTGTGTGTGAGTGAGTGTGTGCTGTATGAGTGCAGTACCCTCAGAGGTGAGAAGAGAATGTCTGGTCCTCTGGAGCTGGAGGTACAGGTCGTTGTGAGCTGCTGCTCGAGAGGGGTGCTGGGAGCTGAACTCCAGCCCTCTGGAAGAGCAGGAGTGCCCCTAACCCCTCAGTCATCACCTCATCAGCCCCGAAGGTTGAAGGTCACTTTTTAGTACTAATGTCCGCAGCAAGGAATAGCTGGGCCACCCGCTGAGGTGGATGCTGCGGGTGGATGGTCTGGGGGAGGCTGGGTTCCTCGGCTCCTGCTTTGCCTCTGTCCTTTTGGATTGTGAGGGGTTTGGTTAGTGTCTTTCCGCCTAGATGAAGCACATCAGAGCAGGCTCTTACCATTTTCAAATAAGACAGATAAAGAACTGCAGATGCCCTTTGTGAGATCTGGAAGAGGGCTGGGGCTGGGGAGTGGACAAGGACTTTGTGCAAAGGAAGGCGTCACCAAAAGTGTTCCTGAAGATAGCTTGAGGTCAAGGGCAGGCCAGATCATCAGGTGATGGCTTGGCTCCCTGATAGTGACGGTGGCCGTGTTTCTAATGAGTCAGACGGAGCATGAGCTGTCACTTAGGTGTCTCTCCTTCCGACTTAGACTCACTGGCCGAGGAAGCAGGGCAGACAACCGTGTACTTTGACTTCTGATAACAGTTAGCAACACCCCTGTGGACACAGTGGCCATAGGAGGGCTGTAGATGGGCCAAGACATGGGTGCACTTGATGCACATGGTGGTGCAAGCCAACATCCCCTAACTAGCAACTCCTGATGAATGGACAGCAGACCCAGGACTCACACAGCGTGGACTCCAGTCTGTAGTCCTTCAGGTCAATGTTTTCACTTAGCCAAGATTAAAATGTGGAGGCAGTGTATGGGGAAAATATAAGGGGGAATAGTGATAACAAAACTGGAGAGGAGGAGGAGTTCCTTGATGAAGCAAGCACTCAATGCAAGTACCAGCCCTCCTCACCCCCACCCATCTCCAATGCTGAATCCCCCCCCTCTCGTTTGTTTGTTTTGAGACAGGGTTTCCTCTGTGTGGTCCTGGCTGTCCTGGAACTCACTCTGTAGAGCAGGTTGGCCTTGAACTCAGAGATCTGCCTGCCTCTGCTTCTTACGTGCTGGGATTAAAGGCAGTATTTTCTCTTAAAAACCCCAAACCTCACTAATTGTGCAGATGGTGCTTTTTAACCTCACTAATGGTAGTTTTGTGTATATAAAATGCATGCTTTTGAATGCGGTTAAGTCTATAAGGCTCTCGGTTTAATAAATATAATCAGACAATTCTCACCACCTTTAATATTATATAAACATTCACCAACATTTTTCAGTTCTTCCATATTCCAATTTAAGCCTTTAATCTACCTGAATTTTATGTTGGTATATAGAATATGCTTTAGTGATCAAAATCACTTTATTCTAATTAGCCATTTTTTTTCTCCTTACCAGTTATAGGTAATTTATTATTTCACTCAGTTACTTGAAACAGTTACAGAACAATGGTGAACAGTAGTTAACAGTAGCTGACATTTGTTGATGGTTACTGGGCGGCTGGTGCTGTGTGACAAGTCATTATTTCTCACAGTAACCCTGGAAGGTGGTACTGTTGTTACAGTTTCCCTAGGAGAGCAAACTGAAACATACAGCGGCTGATGAGCTGGTTTCAAGTCCCATGGTAGAGAGGATGGTGTTGAGCTAAAGACTTGGACGCCATTACTCCAGTGTTCAAGCTGTGAAATGGCTTGATGGGGTTGGCTTTGTTCCTAGACACTGTTTTGTTCTAGCATGTTCTTCCCCCAAGCTAGCATTCCACTGTCTTTATATCTGCTGGTCCAGTCTTCTCATATATAAGATACAAGTAACTTCCAGTTTCCTCACTGATCCTCTTCCATTTGATAATTTAGCTTCTTACAGTGTCAAGACCCTCTTGCCCTCTTGGTCTGATTACACAAAGTATAACTTCTTTCTTTCTTTCTTTCTTTCTTTCTTTCTTTCTTTCTTTCTTTCTTTCTTTCTTTCTTTCTTTCTTTCTTTCTTCTCTCTCTCTCTCTCTCTCTCTCTCTCTCTCTCTCTCTCTCTCTCTCTCTCTCTCATTCTTATTTTGAGATAGGGTCTAACTATGCAACCCAGGTTGGCCTCATACTCATGATACTCCTGCTTCAACTTCCCAAGTGCTAAGATTATAGATGTATACCATATACCTGGCCAGTCTGTGTTTTTCTAGAAAGTCTTGGGACAACACTTCCTGGGACAGTGAGTTTTGGTTGCCTATGAGAAGTGGTCTGTTCCATGGCTATACTTGTGAGTGCCAGGGACACCACAGAGTTTCCACTGGAACCAAATTGTCCTTAAGCTGGGCATAGACATCTGAGCTGTGCTTAATTACTCTGTGCCTCAGACCCTCATCTATAAAGGGGGAACAATAATGATTCTCAGTATAAGCGCTGATTAGGAGATGTATGAGTTAATTTCTCATCATGATAACACAATAACTGAACAAAACAGCTTACATGCGTGAAAGGTTTATTTGGGCTCACAGGCCCAGGGCTGTCTGTCTATAGTTGACTAGCTCCAGGGCTCTGTCTTGAATGAGGCAGCGCAGCATGTGCTGGAGGAGGCTGCTCACCTCTTCGGAGCCAGGAAGCAAAGAGAGGGTAGATGAGCCCAAGCCAGCCAGCCTCCTTCTGCATCTGTTCATCAAGGCCTGCAGCTTATTGGATGGTGATGTCCATAACCAGGGTAGGTCTTCCCTCTCAGTTCCTGTCTCACAGACACACCCAGGAGTGTCGTCTCCTGATCTCCCAGGTGTCTCTCAACCCAATCAAATTGACATTTAGGACTAACTACCACAGGAGACTGAGTTAACGCGTGTGAGGTGATTATAACAGTGTGACTACTAACTAAGTATTTCCAATAAAAGCAGAACCTTTGCTGAAGTCACAAAGCTCTGAATTAAGTCTCTTGGCCCAAATGTGCGCCACAAATGTGGATGTTTTTCAGTTTGTAACCAGGGATCTCCCTGGAGTGGTCATGTGACACTCCCTAAATAGCACATGTGTTCCAAGTACTTTTACATGGACTTTTGAAAAATCCTCAGAGAGGCCTGCTGAGCTGAGCAGTCCTAGCCTGCTGATAATATAGGGAAATAAAGGCAGCTGTGCTCAACAAATCATGTTTGTATGTGACCACGGGTGCTGGCTAACGTTTTTGAAGCCCATGTTCAAATGATGTCAGAATGACTTCTTCCATGTGAAGGGAAATGGCCCATAAAAATCCATCAAGTGTAGCTGACCTGAGAGAAGATCTGTACACAGCACGTATCACGTAGCTTTGGTGTGTCCACAAGTTTTGTTTTTTTCTCACTTGTAACTTTAATACGATCTGGTTTTATGCTTCCTTTTTAGAAATACTTTGAAACTGTGGTTTCCTGAGGTCTGACATCGGCAGGACCAGTTGGGGACACAGAGGCACTGTGGGGGCATTCTTGGAATTCTTTGTTAAATGAAGCCCAGCTCTGGGTTAAAACAGAATGCTCACAGTTGGATGTAGATCTCCTGGGAGGGCCGTGATGGGATGTGCTCCGGGCTGGCTCATCGTGTGGTTTCTTCCCACAGATTCGTCCCTCACACCGCAGCAGATGGTGGGGGTTGGACTGGGCTCGGTGGCTTTTGTGACCATTCTCACATTCCTGTCCTTCTCAGCAGTATGGTATGTGAGACTGTCACTTTTGAAAAATGAGTGGAATGGAGGGGAGGCTGGGGTGGGAGTCATGCAGAAGAGCTGGGCATGAGGAGGGTCAGGGTGCAGGCAGCAGGTAGCCAGTGTGACTAACCTCAAAGCTGGGAAGAGGAAGGGGATGACCTCCTGACCCGAGGAAGAGCAGGGATAGTGATGACGGGCTGGTCACTCCAGCAGGCGGGCTGATCCAGGCAGCTTGACTGCCTGTGGACATGTGTATGAGCTGCACACGGGTCCCGCAGGGAAGAAACAGCAGAGTGTGCACTTACTTGTACCTTCTCTCTACGTCTAGATGGCTGGTGAGCACTGCATGGGAAGACTGCCTCGATGAGGAACAGTTGTTCCTACAGCTTCTCAGGTGCCTGGACTGTGGGGCTCCCATCTAGAGCCCTGAAACTTTCTCCATCCCAGCATGGCCTCATTCCTGAATTCAAGATGGCAGCCATCTCTGTGGAATCTCCCAAAAGGAGACAACTTGGGAACTGTTTATGTACTTCCTGCTTTCAGGATCAGTGTGTGTCGGTGAACTTGAGACTCATGCCCAGTGTAATACTGACCACAGCCTCAGGCTACATTCCTGAGCGTCAGCTCCTATAGACATCAGACGTACACAGGCCACAGCCCTGAGAGTCAGCTTCCATACTGACCACAGGCCACAGAGCCTGAGAGTCAGTTCCTGTAGACACCGGATGTAATCTTCCAGGTCTTCCTTTAGGTACCCCTGCTAATTAGTTCAGGATCCATTCTTTCACAGTAGGTAATGAGATGGGCTTAAGTCTGGGCTAGAATTTGGCTTTCTGAAAGAGGTCATTGGATAAAGGACACTGACATGAATAAATGTTACAAGCATTTTAGAAGTAGCCCTTGTCTACAGTTAACTGATAAACTAATTAGAAGCTACAGTAGCTTGGCCACTCTCTCGGGTTCCCTGCATGACTGTTGGGCAGTATTGCTTTGATACAATTCTAGGTGGTTATGTGAGATCAAAAGTAATGTTCGCTTTCCAGTAAAATACATTTTGTAATATTGACCGTTCTTCCCTTGGTTTTGTTTTGATTTTTCTTACTCACCATCTACAGAACTATTCTCTGCCTCCCTTGAGAAATTCGAGTTTGGTGGCAATGGAGAAACAGTGGGTTAAGGCAGCATCCATCCAGTTCATGGCCAGCATCTGCATGAGTTGTGGGGGAGGGGAAATGTTGGTTGACATACCTTATCTACACCCCAGTAGCCGTGACTGAGACCTGTCATGGCCCATGAAACATTAGCTATAGGCAGGTCAGGCAGACTGTCCATATAGTGACTATACAGGTAGAGTACATTCGGTTTGACTTTGAAAACCCAGTTGGTAGTCTTCAGCTTCTTCTCTGACCACAGCTCAACTCCAAGGCTGTGGCTTCTCTCTCCCTCCCTCCCTCCCTCCCTCCCTCCCTCCCTCCCTCCCTCCCTCCCTCCCTCCCTCCTTCACTAGACCCACAGAATTAAAAGTGTGGGGGGAAGAAAAGAGGCATGGTTACAGGGTACAACCTCAGGGTGGAACACAGAATGTGGCCCTGGAACTGTGCACTCCTGTGGTCCTGAGGAAGACAGACAATCCTTCCAGGGCCATGGCTGGTGTGTTCCCTGCTGGCTTGTGAGGTGCTTGTGGGTGGAGGTCATAGCTGAATTGCCCAGTGCTATGATTTATATGTGGTTTATCTCCACGAAATTCTTGGTGAAATTTGATTGGGGTGGGACCTCTACAAGCGGAATTGAATGTTAGGAGGTGTTAGTACCCTTCTTTCCTTTCCTCTGAGACTGGCTTAGTTACCACAAGATCACGAGGTACTCGTGAGTCCATCCTTCCTTTCTGCATCTCACTGTGCTTTGAAGCATCAAGAGGCCCCCATCAGAAGTTGTGAAGATGCATTTGGGCTTCCCAGGCTCCTGAACCCCGAGCCCAAGTTAATAGCTTCTTTGTTCTTTATAGATCACTGATACTCAGCTATTCTGTTAGAACAGCAGAAAACAGACTAAAACACCATCAAACTGCCCATAAAGCTGTTCCAACCTGGTGGGGTGGAGGCTTGTGTTCTACTCAATTGGAAAAAGTCAGGCAGAGGTGTAGACAGAAGTTGTCCTGTGTCCCGCCTGGTTCCAAGTAAATACACAGAGGTTTATATTAATTACATTCTGTATGGCCTGTGGCTCAGGCTTCTTGCTAACTAACTCTTTCATCTTAAATTAACCCATTTCTATTAATCTCTATGTTGCCACATGGCCATGGTGTTACCTTGTCTGCTTGCTCCTTGGGCGGCAGGCTGGCATCTCCTCTTCCTGCCTGTCTCTTTCCTGTATCTCTGCTTGGATTTCCCACATGCCTCTGAGCTGCCTTGCCATAGGCCAAAGCAGCTTACTTATTAACCTGTGGTAACAGCATATATTCACAGCATACAGAAAGACATCCCACAGCAGAGGGAAGCAACACCCAGACTTGTGTATTCAATGCCAGCTGCTGGCCCTTTTTAGTCCCCTGTCCTTTGAGCTACGTAGGACCAATATTTCTATAGCTCCCTAATTTTACATTCTAGGATAACTGTGCAAGATATAGTTGCCCACATGGAGACTCAGCATAATTACCACTGAAAGGAAGAAATCTCACCTGTCTAATTAAAAAAAAAAATGCTTCTGGTTCAATAACTGATGAAATGTTAAGTAAATCTTCAGCTTGTAGTACAGTATAGAAATGTAAAAACAGTTCATTTACAGCCGCAAAAATAGCAAACACACAGGCTTTGTTATTTCCTCTGATTGTTCCACATTATAATGTGGAGTCGCTCTATGCACACTCGCAACGGGAGCAGGTGGTGGGCGTTTGCAGAAACCTCGCTTCATTTTCCTGCTGTTCTTAAATTGTTCTCCCATAAGCATGAAGAAAGCATTAAACTTTACACCGTAATACTTTCCCCTGCTTAACTGGATTCCTAACTAGCAGAGGAACAAGGGATAACTGTAGACTATGGTGTTGATCTAGCTTCTGAGTCCCTCTAACTAAAGCTAGAGCTGGAGTCGGAGAGGTGGCTGAACCTGACGACCTGAGATGAAGCCTTGGGACCCACACAGTGGAAGGAGAAAACTGATTCTTGCAAATTGTCCTCTGAACACCACATGTGCTCTGTGGCATGTGCATACCCACACATATGCCCATACATGCATGCATACCAAATAAATGTAATTTTAAAAATACATTTTAATGTATTTTAGATCCTAATGTGGAGGTGGAGGAAGGTTCTTTCCCACATGGCCAACCTTGGGAACAGCTTAAATCTGGCTTTAAATTATCTTCCAGATTGGGAATCAGAATTGAGGTGTTGCCCAGTCATGGTACAAGCACACTTGCTTTGGGCTGGTGTGTGTGTGTGTGTGTGTGTGTGTGTGTGTGTGTGTGTGTGTGTGTGTGTGTGTAGTTTGTGGGTACACCCTTAACTGTACAGCATGCACTCTTTCATTCCATCCTCACTAGATTCTGTGTAGTAGGAAGGTCAGGGGTTTCAGGTCCCCACTTTAAAGGGAGAACTGGGTACAGACAGATTTGTGACTTGAATCTTTTAAGGTAAGTCTAGTTTTCTTCTCTGGCACTTGCTAGCCATTGAATTAGCCACTGAGGTAATTTGTAGACTGCCTGTTTGGTTTTGGGAAAGACATGTCTTTAGATGTCTAAACAATATCATGTCAACTTTATATTGCCTTATTGTTAGTCTCTATGTTACCTAGCCATGAGTCTCTGTGCCTGTCTTTTGACAGTTAAGTACCACTACCCATCACTTCTAGAAGGATGCAAACAGCCAAGCAAATGAATTTAGACCTGGAATTACACCAGAGCATTTGAGATAAGCCCAGAGCAGTGGTGATTATTTTGAAATTCCACAGCAGCTTGGAATAAAGTTAATATTTAAATTGATTTGAGAGGAAGTAAAAAGCATGCTCAGTGAACACTTTTGATTGCTAAAGTCTCATTCTGATTTTCAAGATCATCTATTTTTCCATTCCCTTCCCAAAACCACTGCTTCTTCTCTGTTGTTTGTTTGGCCGGGCAGGACCAGAGAAACTTCCGACTACTTCTCTTCTATGAATCACTGGTCATAGCACCCTAAAGACCTTTTGCCTGTGACTGTCATTATCTAAGGCCAGGTGCTTGCTTCTGAAGGGAAGGAGTGGGAGAGAGAGAGAGAGAGAGAGAGAGAGAGAGAGAGAGAGAGAGAGAGAGAGAGTTTATGCAGTGAAGGATACAATTAAGCAAATCAATTTTTAAAGATTTATTTTGTGTGTATAAGTATTTTGCATGCATGTATGTACATGAACCATGTACATGTCAGAAGAGTGCATTAGATCCCCTGAAACTGGAGTTACGGATGGTTATGAGCCACTGTGTGGTTTCTGGGAACCGTACTTGGGTCCTCTACAAGAGCAATAAGTGCCCTTAACCCTGCCAACTTTCCATTTTTTAAAGCACTGAGCATTGTATGCTCTGGGTACAGAGAGAATGGGTCAGTTGTGGTGGCCATGGTGATATGAGTCTCGATAACCCTACCTTTTAAGAGCATCATTCAGGTTCCCCAAAAGGATTCAGACTATGAGACTTTGTGGTGTGCTTTCACTCATCAGTATTTCCTGGACAATAGTCAATAGTGACTGACTTGCAAGTATATACTGTGGTTTATTTAATAGTATTCTACCATGCATATATATCTAGAGTGTTTCCAGAGTTTTCCTTATACAAGTCTGTAGAAAGGCATGCAGGTATTACTTACATTAAATTCATAGACGGAAGGTTGTTGGAATGAATGTATTTTACATTCCAGAGGAAGTTCCACAGGAAGTCAGTTTAGGCTTTCACCAATAGAAAGCCTCAGCTCCGGCAGCCAGAGTTGGCCATTCACCTCCATGCCTCTGGTAGGAGGAAAGTAATGTTTTCATGTTTTGCTTGCATCTCTTGACAGTTTTGCATGCTGGTTGGCCCTTTGTAGTTTGGTCTTTGAGAACCATTGCCTTTCCCCCCCATAAGATACTTACCTTTATTGACTGAACGAGCTCTTTATGGAGTAGAGAGGTGCCTCCATGGTTAGGAGCACACTCTGCCCCTGCAGAGTCCCCGAGCTCAGTTCCCAGCACCCACATCTCTAGTGGTTCACAATCACCCGTAACTCCAGATCCAGGGGAAACTGATGCCTCTATGGCAACCTGCACTCACATGGACCACCCTCTCCCCACATGCACCCTCCAAAAGCTCTTTATATCATTGTGATTTTCACACTTACATGTCATATGTTTTGTTAACTTTCTTCTGTCATTTTTAGAAAGAATAATACTGTTTTAAAACTTCATTTGGGCTTCATATTATCACACAAATCCTTCATATTGTAAAGTCAATTCACCAGTCTTTTCCTTTCCAATTGCCTTCTTGCTGTTCTCAGAAGGACCTCCAAACTCAAGCTACTGAATAAAACACGAGGTTTCAAAAATTAAATCTTTAATCTAGTAGGAATTGATTTGGGCATAGGAATGAGGCGGGTGGAGAGGCATGATTTTTATTGCTGCTCAATGGTTTTCCACATGTTCATTGACCTCCCTTGTCATCTGAAATGTCTTCTTTTGTTCTATTGATCTGCCCTGTGCCAGCATGACCTGCTGTAACTTTAAAATAGATTCGTAAAAAATACCATAGTACTGTTCTTTCTGTTACTCCCAGAGTGTTCTCAGCTCTTTTTATTCACGTATAGGTATTTATTTACATAAAGATTTGGTCAAGTTCCCTTATTTTTAGTGTCCACATGCAAGAGTAAACATGTAACACTTTTCTTTCTGATTCTGGTTTAATTTTCTCAGTATGATAACCTTCCTTTTCATTCATTTTCTTACAAAGGACTTTCCAGTCTTCTTAAGTGCTGAATAATACTCAATTATGTACATCTACCACAGTTTGTTTTTCCACTCACCATTCCTCCCATAGTCCTATGATTTGTAAACATCACTTTAAAAAAATACAAACAAGCCGGGCGGTGGTGGTGCATGCCTTTAATCCCAGCACTCAGGAGACAGAGGCAGGTGGATCTCTGTGAGTTCAAGGCCAGCCTGGGCTCCAGAGTGAGTTCCAGGAAAGACTCCAAAACCACACAGCGAAACCCTGTCTCAAAAAAAAATCCAAAATTAAATAAATAAATGAAAAATAAAAAACAATAAAAACAAAACAAAAAACCATTCATAGTGAGATGTCTTCTCTCACCTTTCAAGCCAGGAGAAACCCAGTTTGATAATCCCTCCTTTGTAGAGGCTGTGGGGAAACAGGAGCTCATTGGTGGTTGGAGTAAGAGGCACAACTGTTAGGGAAGGGAATGTGTCAGTATGTATATAGTTCCACCTCCCTTCATCCATCTCCCCAGAAGTCTCATCTGGGACCTGTCCTTGTGGACTGATCTGCACATGTTCAAAATAAGCAATGCATCTCTTCCCTTTTGCATAGTGTATAGAAACAGAAAAAAATCTACACACAATCCAAATGTCTCTGTGGAAGAAACTAGGTGAATCAACCATGCACTTCTACATACACAATGGCATATTATACTGCAGTAAAAAAGACAAAGAAAGTCTATGTGTGGACACAGAGAGATCTCCAAGATGTATTGTTTTAATGAGAAAAACAAGATATGACAGTATATATGATATGTTTTCTTTTGAATAAAAAAAGAGGGTGAATAAAAATAGTTTTTGGGGGATAATAACAATGAACTAGTGAAAATGGCTATCACACCTCTGAGTTCTTGAGATGTAGAAGAATTCAGATATATTTTAGTTTTTGCTAATGTATGCCCTAAGTAACAATTGCACAGTCTGTCAAAGTATATTTCCAAACGAGCAAAACCCAGCTTTTCTAAGAAAGTATCTATTCCAGATGTTAATTTAAACTTTACACACACACACACACACACACACACACACACACACAATTTTTTTTTGAGACACAGTGTACTATGTATCCCTGGTTAGCTTGGAATTTTTATTGTAGCCCAGGCTGGCCTCAGACTTACAGGGATTTCCCTGCCTCTGCCTCCCAAGTGCTAGAACTAAAGGCGTGCACTATGCTTGGCCTAAATTTTTTATTTTTGAAATTTCAGAAATTCTCCCAGAGTTTCTCATGACAGATACATTTTTCCCTGATGCACAGTGTTGACTCAGAAATCTTAATATAATTTCTGCATCTTTGGGAATGAGATCTGGGGTGTGTGAAATGTTTGCAAAGAAGAACAGAGAACAAAGTCTACGGCACTATTGGCCCCTCAGTTTTGGGGGGTCAGGAATCCAGGAATGACCCTCTGCTTGGGATATCACAAATCACAATGAAGACAAGGGCCGGGCCGCGTTGGCATCTGGAGGGTTGACTTGGAAAGACTTCCATGTTTGTTGAGCTTGTTGGCAGACTTCATGTCCCCATGCCTGTATGGATGGAGCCACCAACATTCTGCTGGCTGTCAACTAGAGGCTGACCTCATGACCTAGATGTCTCTACAGATCCTAGAAACCAGCTGCTGGTTGCCATGTAGACTTCTGCAACGCAGCTGATTGCATCATCAAATTAGAAAGACGAACTTCTGAGGGAAGGGAGGTGCTCATCTCTCCATCTGACAAAGTCAGATCCTCTGAGACCCACAAAGTCTCCTCTTGAACTAGCTGAAAATCAGCTAATTTGGAATCTCAATTACATCTGAAAAAAAAAAATCCCTTCATTTGCCAAATTCTGTTAGTTAGAAGCAAATCACACCCCAGGGACATTTTCTGTGAAAGCTGTGCACTCCAGGGGACAGGGTTTATGAGGGTCATCTTCGAACTCAGTCTGCAACCTGCATGAAAATCGATTCGTTTATACTTTCAATTTTACTGTAAGAGTTCCTGGGCTCTTTTGTCAGAGTGGCTTGATTTTATAGTACAAGCCCGGGGCTTGATTCTTGATTAGCAAGGGAGCAGTTGCCATAGCTGTCAGGGGTGGAAATGGCCAATAACCATCATAGCCTAGTTCTGTAAAGTGACTTTGTCACCTTTGACCAGATGAATTCACTTGAGTATCACCCATTTGAGGCGCGGGACACACACACACACACACACACACACACACACACACACACACACACACACACACCATTTCTTCGGGTCAGGAGCGTGGGCCCTATTGCCTAGCATTTGAATCAGGATACACGGTCCAGGAACTCCACAAACTGAAGAGAGCCTGAGTGTGTGGATCTGAGGAGGTAGTTCTTTCCCAACCTCCCCCGCAAATACTCCCACACCCCTGAGCTATCTTGGGTCAGAGGCTTGACATATCAATCAGCTTTAAGCACACCCAAACCTTTGAGAGGCAGTGAGTTTTCTTGAGCTCTCCCTAGCTCCGGCACTCTGTAGATAAGATCTTGGCAGTTGCTGTGTGCAGAGATGGGGTGAGGTGGGGATGGGGGGGACCATAAGCCATCGATACCTATATCCAAGAACACCATGAGTTCCAGCGAAGGGTGGACCCAATGATTTGAGGAGGGTTAGAAGACCAGAGTGAATCTGGGCTGTCTTGACATGGCCGCTGGGGGTTGAGATGTCACAGAGATGAACACCAGAATTGGGGCGCAGCAGATGAGCTCAAGTGCCCTGATGGCTTGGGGGCATAACAGAGGACTCTCCATCACACTGTCTTCTTCCTAAAGAAGGGCAGGACCTGTAAAAGGAGAATTATTGTTATGGATCTAGAACAGAGGCCATTAGAAAATAGAGAATGGGCAGTGTACGCTTCCTGCGCATGCTGTGCTGGCTGGAGGGGACAGGGCAGATGTCCCCACTGCATGCAGCCCTGTAAGAGAGAACACATGTGACTAGCAGCCTTGAAAACTGACCGTCGTCCCTCGACTTGGCCTCCAGAGGCTTCGAGTTGCTTCCTGAGGCTGACTCGGTGTCCCGTGATTTGCACTGAACATGCACTGAACATCCTTACTTTATTTTTATGTGCGCTGCAAACTGACTCATATCCATCTGGTCTGAAAGTCAGTCTGAGCTTGGTGCAGCTGAAACAGTTCCCTGGATAGACAAGAGACTGGAGGGACCCCACCAAGGCAAAAACGTCAGTCCCCATCCTGATCGACAGACATCCCACCTCCTCATCTCCATGTGTGACACATCTCTGGTATCTACTCCCCTTTCCCTCAGTTCATTAAAGAACTTTTAAAATTTACTTTTTGTTTTATGTATCTGAGTGTTTGGCTTGCATGTATGTATGTGTACCACCTATGTGCCTGGTGCTCATACTGTTCAGAAGAGGATATCAGATCCCCTGGACCTGGAAATATGGATGCTTATGAGCCACCATGAGTGCTGGGAATCGAACCTGGGTCCTCTGCCAGAACAGCAGGTGCTCTTACCCACTGGGCTCCTTTTCTAGCCTCCTGTGCCCTCATTTCTGCATGCAACTGGCTTCTTCTTCAATACGGAAATTGGTACTTGCTGTGGGATGTTCTGTATGTTAAATGTATTGCTCTAATTGGTTAATAAATAAAACACTGATTGGCCAGTAGCCAGGCAGGAAGTATAGGTGAGACAAGGAGAGAGGAGAATTCTGGGAAGTGGAAGGCTGAGCCAGAAAGATGCTGCCACCCGCCGCCATGAGTAGCAACATGTAAGATACCAGTAAGCCACCAGCCACGTGGCAAGGTATAGACGAATAGAAATTGGTTAATTTGAGATATAAGAACTAGATAACAAGAAGCCTGCCATGGCCATATTGTTTTTAAGCAATATAAGTCTCTGTGTGTTTACTTGGTTGGGTCTAAGCAGCTGCGGGACTGGCGGGTGAGAGATTTGTCCTGACTGTGGGCCAGGCAGGACTGGAGAAAACTCCAGCTCCAGCTACTGCTCCACCTCACCTCTGCACACCGCTGTAGAGAGGTCCTTCAAGGTAGGAGCCAGGTGCTGGGCTGGAACACGCACTGGAGATCCTCCTGAGGGAGCATCAGTGAGATCGGGCTTCTTCCTGAAGCAGGTGAAAGAAAGGAAGCGAGGGAAGGAAGCAATCTGCCTTTCTTGGATCAGGTGTGTGGTGGTCTGAGCGAGAATGACCCCCACTGACCCACACACTCGAATACACATTTCCCATTTGGTGGAACTGTTTGGAAAGAACTCGGGAGTGTGGCCTGGTGGAGGAGGTATGTGAGGGTGGATTTTGAGGTTTCAAAGGACACCCCCCCACACACTGTTCCAGTTAGCTAATCCCCCACCCCCACCCCACTTGGTAACTGTGAATCAGGATGTAAGCTCTCAGCCAATGCTCCAGCACCACGCTTTCCTGCCTGCTGCCATGCTCCCCGCCATGATGATCATGGATTCTAGCCCTCAGGAACCATGAGCTCCAATAAACATTTCCTTTTATAAGTTGCCTTCATCATGGCATTTCTTCAGAGCAATAGAAAAGTAACTAAGATGGGTTGAGAGGGAGGAGATGGGCAACACATACCTCAGAAGAACCCTGAGTGGCTGATTATATGCTTTGGAGGACTGGTGGTGTCTGGCTGTGCATTGGAGGACTCACATGCAAGGAAGGCTAAGGAGGTTTGCAGTTGGCATGTAACTTGCCCTGCATCCATCAACTGGCTTTCTAAGGCTGACCAGCCAGGTTACCATCCTTAGCTCTATCTGCTGCTCAGTTTTCAACTGGCTGGAGTTTTACTGTCTACCCCCTCGGCTACCCAGGTCATTGCCCTCAACTGTGAGGCATCACTGGTTTCCCAAAATGATAAGGCTGGCATTACTTCTAGACTCCTGCTGCATGTTAGCCTGAACTTTGAAAACTGATCTTAAAAGTTCTTAAAATGTGTTATATAGACACTTTTACTATATAAGACACCTGCTTTGCATAACTGCTTGCTTGGCCAAGCACCAGGCTGCTCTCTGGTAAACTCAAAGGGAAGCATGCTGTTTGAGCAACAGAAAGGATCTATTGAGCGGTTACTTCTGAGTGACAGGAGTCCCTGAAACTGGGCCCGAGGAGGAGAATCTAGTCATGCCAGCCTTCCAGTGCTCAAAAAGTCTCCGATCTCAACAAATTCTCAATCTAACTCCAAGGGGACACCTCAGGACACCACTGCAAGGGTGACCAAGATCCTTAGAGTCTCCTAAGCTATTTTCCTAAGGCACCTTGTGGATACTTAGCAAAGGAAACTGCTTTGAAATTGTGCCAAACACAGATGTGCACAGCAAAGGGAACCATAGTTTCCGCCAGAGTTGGGTTAGAGGTTGGTCATGTTCCAAATTCAATATTTATGTTATGTGCTCCGAGGCCAGTGTGCAGCTTATTGTCTTTTATTATTTCCAGGAATAAGTTTACTGAATCATCAACAGTTTTCATTTCCTTTTTAAGTGCTGGGTTCCTGATGATATTATCCAAGTGGCTTGTGGTTGCTCTAGGCCCACACTTGAGCTTACAGTTGGCACCCTTCTGCTGCTTGAAGAAGCACACTGCTGGCCCTCATCCTTTATGTTGTCAAGTACAAAAAACAAAACAAACAAAAACCCGAGGCAACTTCACATCTGTGGGAAATAGTGGTTTATTAGGAGACATGAGAGTGTCTAATCGTGTGAAGAAAACTTGTGAGCAATGTATGTGGTTAATTAAGTCCGGGCGGTGGTGGCACACACCTTTAATCCCAGCACTCAGGAAGTAGAGCCAGGCGGATCTGTGTGAGCTCGAGGCCAGCCTGGTCTATAGAGCGAGATCCAGGATAGGCACCAAAGCTACACAGAGAAACCTTGTCTGGAAAAACAAAAGAACACACACACACACACACACACACACACACACACACACACACACACACACACACAAAGAGTTAATGGGCTATTTTTAAATTCTTAGGTAGCAGTAATACCAGCAATTTTGATGTGTGTTGGGAGAGATGATATAATTTACAATGAACTAGTGATATTTTTCTCTGGATGCCATTTTTCCTCGTTTTATTGAAATATGGTTAACAAATAAAACAGACAAACCACATGGTTGTGAGCCACCGTGTGGGTGCTGGGAATTGAGCTCAGGACCTCTGGAAGAGCAGCCAGTGCTCTTAACCTCTGAGCCACCTCTCCAGCCCCCTAAATGTTTCCTTTTATAAGTTACCTTCATCCTGGCATTTCTTCACAGCAATAGAAAAGTAACTAAGATGGGGTGAGAGGGAGGAGATGGGCAACACATACCTCAGAAGAACCCTGAGTGGCTGATTATATGCTTTGGAGGACTGGTGGTGTCTGCCTGTGCATTGGAGGACTCACATGCAAGGAAGGCTAAGGAGGTTTACAGTTGGCATGCAACTTGCCTTGCATCCATCAACTGACTTTCTAAGGCTGACCAGCCAGGTTACCATCCTTAGCTCTATCTGCTGCTCAGAATTAAAACAAATAAAAGGTGTGTTTAGACATATGTGTATGTGTTTGGACAATTGGTGACACAGTACATGTGTACATTGTGAAATGATGGCTACAGTCAAGCTAATATAAAAAGAATACTTAGAGTTAGAGCCCAAGACGACAGTCCAGTGTGTAAAGTGTTTACTGTCTGAGCCCAAGGACCCAACATTGGTTGCTATGTAATTATTTTTTATTTTATTTTTTGAGACAGAGTCTCAGATTAGCTTTGAGTTCTCTATGTAGTTATGGATGACCTAGAACTTCTGATCCTCCTGCCTCCAACTCCTGAGCTAGTGTTAGGATTACAGGTATATGCTGCCACACCTGGGTTTTGCATGCTGGGGATCAAACCCCCGTCTCATGCATATTTGACAGTCACTCTACCCAATGAGTTACCATCTCAGGATTTGCGTGTGGAGCCTTGGCATCTACATACAAAGTTGGGCATGGTGGTGTGTGTCTATAGTCCCAGTGCTGGGAGGAACTAGAGAAGCATCCTAGTGATCTGCTAGCCAGTCTAGCAGAACTGGTAAGCTCCAGGTTCAGTGAGAGACCTCATCTTAAAAAAGAAGGGAATGATGGAGGAGTGAATGAATCTGACTATAATTTCTGGTCTCCACATACGCATACACATAAACATGTGCACCCCTCCACACACACACACACGTACCCACACATGTGTGCACACACATAAGAAAGAAGCGTTAAAGCCGGGAGGTGGTGGCGCACGCCTTTAATCCCAGCACTCGGGAGGCAGAGCCAGGCGGATCTCTGTGAGTTCGAGGCCAGCCTGGGCTACCAAGTGAGTCCCAGGAAAGGTGCAAAGCTGCGCAGAGAAACCCTGTCTCGAAAAACCAAAAAAAAAAAAAAAAAAAAAAGAAAGAAGCGTTAAAATTGCTTTCACAAGAAATTTCAGCTATGAAATGAGTTATCACTAAACACTGTGCTGTGATCAGATCTCTGAGACTCATCTGTCTTCCGACTGCCCAGCATCTTCCTGTGCCCAGCCTCTTCCCTTTCCTCATTCTTGCCCTCAGAAGCGCCTTTCTCATTTCTGTTTCTGTGCGTTCTACGGCTTTAGATCTCACAAACAAGTGATAATTCCACAGACCGGGCTAGGGGCTGTCTCACATTTTCTTTACTCTGTTGACGGGGCCTCGGGTTGCTCCATATCTCGCCTTCTGTGAATAATGGGAAGATCAGGGGAGTAGAAAGATCTCCTTGATGTCAGGATTTCATTTCCTTTGAATGTAAAGTAAGAAGTAGGGTTGAAATTCTGTTTAATTTTTAAGGAAATTTCCTTATGTTGTGTGATGTCTCTACCAACTCACATTCTCAACAACTGTGAACAAAATCTTTCTTTTGTAGATAGGCTCTTGCTCTAGCCCAGGATGGCCTACATCTCCCGGGAATCTTGCTGCTTCAGCCTCCAAAATGCCAGGAATATAAGCATGAGTCACTATACCTGGCCATCTGCTTTGTTATTATTTTTTTCCATGATAACAAGTCTGAGGTGAACCTCACTGTGATTTTGATTTCCCTGGTGATCAATAATGTTGAACACTTCCATACACTTGCCCATCATTTTATGTCTTCATGGGGGAAAAGGTCTACTTAGATCCTTTTCCATTTAAAAACAACGTGTCCCCCGTTATCAAGTTCCTTACACAAATCTGGACAGTAACCTCTATTGGGTTCATGGTTTTTGACTATTTTTCCCATCCCTGGGTTGTTTTTTATCATTTTGTTGATTGATGCATAGAAACTTTCTATCTTGATGAAATCCCATCTTTGAGTTTTTGCTAAGGGAGAGAGAGGAACTGACTTTTGGCATTTTAGCTTCATTTTTTTTTTCTTGTACTGGCGAAAACAAAGCGATAATTGGAGATGATGGTGGGAGTGTAAAGTAGAGATGAGGTGAGAAGCTGGTGGCTTTTCACCTTGCCTCCCACGGATGTGTCTCCACCCTTTCTGCTACCAGATACATCTTTGTTTCCTTTTGTGTCTTAATACTCTTGTTTTCTAATTGATGACCTGCAATTGACCACATCTCTTTGGGCTCTTTTCCTACACAGAAATAAAGACCAGACGTGTGGCCTTCACATGCTGGTGGCATCAGAAGCTTCCCCTCCAGGTTTCTTTCTTTCTTTTTCGTTTTTTTTTCTTTTGAGATAGCATGTCACTATTAGCTCAGCTTGCCCTGGAACTTGTCACATAGCCCAAGCTAGCCTCAAACTCACAATCCTCCTGCAACGGCCTCCTGACCACAGGCATGCACCACCATACAGCTTCCCACAGAGTTCCCAAAGAATTAGACTGAAAGTTTAAACGTCAGCCCTTTTGTTTGTTTGTTAATTTTATGTTCATTCTTGGCAAATTGAACTCGTAACTGATAGGGATAAACTGATGTCATTTCCTTTAATTATGACTCTGAATTGCCCCTTGTGATTGGGAAATCAATCTAATCTTTATTTCCCATTACTCAATTGGTAGTTTACCCCCCCCTCCCCAGTGGTGAGATTATTACACTGTGGGTGGGGTAGAGTAACAGGCAGTCTAATGGAGAGGACCATGGCTGGAGGCAGGGGGAAGGACCAGCAGAGTTCAATCGGGCAAAGACTAGAAGGGGACCCTGGGGCAGTGTGTATTAGTGTGCCTGGGTGGTGTGTATTAGTGTGCCTGGGGTAGTGTGTATTAGTGTGCCTGGGTGGTGTGTATTAGTGTGCCTGGGTGGTGTGTATTAGTGTGCCTGGGGCAGTGTGTATTAGTGTGCCTGGGGCAGTGTGTATTAGTGTGCCTGGGGTAGTGTGTATTAGTGTGCCTGGGGTAGTGTGTATTAGTGTACCTGGGGTAGTGTGTATTAGTGTGCCTGGGTGGTGTGTATTAGTGTGCCTGGGGTGGTGTGTATCAGTGTGCCTGGGGCGGTGTGTATCAGTGTGCCTGGGGTGGTGTGTATTAGTGTGCCTGGGGCGGTGTGTATCAGTGTGCCTGGGGTGGTGTGTATCAGTGTGCCTGGGGCGGTGTGTATCAGTGTGCCTGGGGTGGTGTGTGTTAGTGTGCCTGGTGTGGTGTGTATCAGTGTGCCTGGGGCGGTGTGTATCAGTGTGCCTAGGGTGGTGTGTGTTAGTGTGCCTGGGGCGGTGTGTATCAGTGTGCCTGGGGCGGTGTGTATCAGTGTGCCTGGGGCGGTGTGTATCAGTGTGCCTGGGTGGTGTGTGTTAGTGTGCCTGGGCGGTGTGTATTAGTGTGCCTGGTGTGGTGTGTGTTAGTGTGCCTGGGGCGGTGTGTATCAGTGTGCCTGGGGCGGTGTGTATTAGTGTGCCTGGGGCGGTGTGTATCAGTGTGCCTGGGGCGGTGTGTATTAGTGTGCCTGGGCGGTGTGTATCAGTGTGCCTGGTGTGGTGTGTATCAGTGTGCCTGGGGCGGTGTGTATTAGTGTGCCTGGGGCGGTGTGTATTAGTGTGCCTGGGGCGGTGTGTATTAGTGTGCCTGGGCTCACATAAGAGTATGAACATAAGCACCAAGCTGCACGTAAAGTGCTATTAACGACTGGAACCGAGGGCCCAGAGAGGAAAGATCTAAGGCAGGACATCTTACCAGTGCAAAAACAATGCACTGGCTCGTTGGGTTGTCCCAGTGTTGGAAAAGGTCAGGAGGTAGGAAAGGGGAGGAGAAGATTCACTTATTAAGCCTTTCAAAATAACATTTAAAGAGAACATCTGGCCAGGGCCCAGTTCAGTGGTGATGTGCTCGCCTAGCTTGCCTGGTATGTGCGAGGGCCTGGGTTCAATCCTCAGCAATGCAAGAGGACAGAAGGGAGGGGAAGGAAGAGAGGGAGGGAGGGGAAAGGGAGAGAAAACATTATGACTAATGAGACTTTGTCCCCAGGCACGCTAGATACCCATCTAAATTATATCTGTCCTTCTAAGTAGTCACTTGGTGAGACTAAACACTTACTACAGTGGCACTATTGGAAAAGACCTTGAGAGATTCCCTTTGATAACTGCCTTCTGAGTATTTTTATGAGCCACAAATGAATGCCTGCATTATTGCCTCAGAAAACTGTCTCGATTTCTCTGTATATGGTGAGAACATTATATATGGACATAAGATGTATTCAATTAAAATTTGGCTGGTTGGACATTTCTTTTACAAACTAAGAATATGTAGCAAATTGCTTTTGTCTATTTTCCAAAATAATCCAACCTGGAGAGTCCTGTTCAAGAAGACTTCCCGTGGAGATGTAGAACGCCAAGAAAGAACGGGGAGGGACCTACTCCAGACCAGGAGAGCAATCTTCAAAAAGGTAGTCCAGCATTCTGAACAGTGGTACCTCCACAGGAAGACACAGAGCCAGTATTTAACCCGTATCTACATTCTGGGTTTTTGTTTTTAATCTCTGTGGTTGGAAAAGCTGTTATATGCCAGCTTGTGGTCAACCTTGGTGTCTTGCTGGTGGCTCCTAAGCCATCACTAACAATCAGGTAATCTCCCTAAGTCACTCATAAAGACCTAACCAGACTGCAGGGGAAGATGAATCAAGCTCTCCATAGTTTCAAGTTTAGGGAGGAGATCACCTAGAAGATGCCTGTCAGAGTTGCTGACCACCACAAAAACAGACACAAATCCCTCTAATCCACACACAAGCTTAGATTCTTTTTTTTTTTTTCCCCAGAGCCGAGGGCCGAACCCAGGGCCTTGCACTTGCTAGGCAAGCACTCTACCACTGAGCTAAATTCCCAACGCCAAGCTTGGGTTCTTTATGTCTTTAGATCCACTGGACTGCAACTCTGGCCCACCCACGTGAATGAGATAAGGTGTACAGAGCCCACAGTTTAGAAGAAGCTATTTAAAACCCACATTTGGGCATCAGGGTCATTAACCTGTCTGGGATGTACATAGTTTCCCATAAGAATTCATATAAAAAATTTCTCAGAGAGCAAGGCTAGAACCTGTTATCTTCCAACATGGCCTTCTTTCCGTTATTCAGCATAAGTGCTTCTTTAATCCTAGAGATCTTTCTTCCCACCGCTCTGCCCCTCTTTTCAAGTTTTAACAATTTCATACCCATACACAATGTATTATCCCAGTCCCCAGCCACTGCTCAGCACTTGGACCACTGAGGAGTCTCAGCATTCCCTAAGGCTGTTGCAAAGAGAAGCTTCTCTGACCAAGGCTGAGAGCGGCCTTAGTCAAGGTAGATAAGCACAGACACTTGGAAGGAAGGCAGCTTGATGGCCACCCAGCAAAGCCCCAGCTTTTAGCCAGGTTTACAGTAACAGGCATGTATTCCCTCCCGAGGAGCCAACTCCAGAGATGATCGGAAAGTGAGAGGTTACCATTGTTGTACCAATGGGCCCGTCTTACCTGTCTGCCTCTCGTTTCCTGGACTCCTTGGGGGCAACAGCTGTTTACATTATCTCTCGTCTCATTTTGTGCATTATCTACAGGAAACAGCAGTTCATTGGTTTTTGTTAACTGGCAAGATAGCCTTTCTTTGTTTTAAACAATTTCTAGCCGGTAGGAATGAATTCTTTCCTCTCTAATTTTCCAATTGTGTCAGCACAGTACTCCTTGATAGCGACAGGCTTTGCCTCCAGCCTCCACCATAAGGTGACGTAGGATGGTATGCCATGCTGGGCAGCACAGTGTGTCCTGCAAAACTGCATTCCTCGGTGATCAATGGTGAGTCAATGGCTTCCCAGTGTGTGTGTGTGTGTGTGTGTGTGTGTGTGTGTGTGTGTGTGTGTGTCCCCGGGTGTGTGTGTGTGGGAGGGGGTATCTTATTCTTCCAGCAACTTACTCTCTCTCCCAGCACTCCCAGCGGCAAGGCATTTGGAATTTCTTACACTTCGGACCTTCAGCACTGTCCTGTCCTTATGAACTAGAGATTCGAGTTAGGTCACGAGACTCCCTCAATTTGTTCCAAATGGCATCTGGCTGAGTTCTTTAGAGCATGTCGCATAACCCTGGGGCCTTTGCTTCCTATAGCACAAGTCGCCTTCCTTGTTCTCTGGTTTTTAGTTCGTTCACGTTGGTGTTGGTGCAGGGTTTGGTTACTAACATGCCATCCCTGATCCTCACAGATTGTGTGACTTGGAGAAAGTCTGAAAGCAGGTAATTTAAAAGGATTCAAGATTTAATGGTTCAGGATTCATTCAGAAAATGAAACAATTGTGGAGAACTTAGAACATTTTGGAAGGGGGCGAAAAAAGAAAGGGGTGGGGTGGGTTCTTCCCAGATAGTAAACTGTGTAATAAGGCTGCAGAAAATAAATTATGCTGGTGCTGAAACAGAGCCGTTCAATGGAAGCCCAGAAACATATCCAGGGAAACACTACCAAGGCTTCCATATAGACTTAAATTCTGATCCCAATGTGGGAGGCCCAGGAGTGGGGCTGAATGAGAGACCCAGATTAAAAAGATTTTGCTTAGTACTGAAGTTACTGTGGGTCAGTAGCACCCTTCACCCCTGGATCCTGGAGAAATGGGTGGACTTTCTGGAGGAAGTAATCTCTTGTTAGAGCCTCAAGAGCTTCATTGTTATTACGAACGACAATTCAACTATCAGCGGACATCTGAGGAAGTGAGACTCTGGGCCTCAGAGCCAGGTCCACAGTTGCCAGGCAGCTAGCTCTTCCAGGGACTTCGGCCATTGAACGCACAGAGAATGCAAAGTGGCGATGTTTACAGAAATAAGATAGGATTTTTAAAGGGGAGTAAATGATCAAAGATGGTCCAGGGTGCCCGGAGAGATTTAAAAATAACCAAATTGAGGACCGGACCCTGGGAGGATGGCTGGACTGGTAACGTGCTTGCTACACAGATGTGAGGACCTGAGTTTTAGTCCCCAGAACTGGTATTTTTAAAAAAGCTGGGCACGGTGGCATGCACTTATAATCTCAGTGCTGGGGAGGCAAAGATAGCTAGATCCTGGGGCTTGGTGTACTAGGAGGCGAGGGGAGAGACCCTGCCTCAAAGGTCAGCTCCCAGGGAATGACACAGCTTATCCTCTGTGTACAGGCACATGGGCATCCACACAGACACACCCTGTCCACCCCCAACACACAACAACCAAACTGAGACATATCTTTTTAAGCAAAATGGAAAAATTAAATTGATAATAGTAAATGTGTTACATGCTAACTTTTGTGTAAGAGACTAATATATATATATATATGTGTGTGTGTGTGTGTGTGTGTGTGTGTGTGTGTTTTCTTGTGTAAGAAAGCAGTAAAAGCACCCATAAGCTAATCAAAATGATATCCGTGGAGGCTAGGTGGGGATAAAGTAGGGTGGATTTCTCAATGCATTAACTTTTTAATTTTTGAGACAACATCTTACTATGTAGCTCAGGTTGGCTTCAAACTCACAGTGCTTCCGGCATAGCCTCCTGAACGTTGGATTATAAGTATATGCTACCAGAGCCATCCTGTGCTACATAGTAGGTTCCATACCATCCTAGGCTATATGGGAAGTTTGGGGCTAGCTGGGGCTATAGAATGAGACCACATTAAAAAAAATCACACATCACTCAGTCCATAAATTAATCAAACAAACACTAGTGTGTCTCTAAGTGAAACCATGCATCTTTTATTAATGCCAAAACACATTAGATTTCTATATGATCCTTACATAATAGATGGCCATAGGTAAGGGCTATGGGCTCCTTAGTTAATAAGTAGAACATGACTTGAGGAATGAGTAGCGTCTACCAAAATGCTGTTCTAGGATTAGCCTAGTATTTGTAAACAACCTATGTTATGGGTGTTTAACCACTACCATTACCATCACCATTACCACCATAACTATCACCATCATCATCACCATCATGACCACTGTCACCACCATCAATCACCAGCATTATCATCACCATCACTAGCCTCCTCCTCTTCCTCCTCAACCCTCTTTTAAAACTGAGGTTTAGAGAGTTGTCATTATCCAAGGTTACCTTCCAGAACCTAATAAGAGTGGAATTCTAAGCTTCTTGTACTCTAAATTCTAAGCTTTGTTGTTTTGGTGTGTATGTGTATGTGTGTGAGTGTGTATGTGTATGTGAGTATATATATGTATGTATATGTGTGAATGTGTGTGTGTATGTATGTGTATATGTGTGTGAATGTGCATGTGTGTATATGTATGTGTATGTTCATGTATGTGTGCTTGAGTGTTTGTGTGTGTGTGTGTGTGTGTGTGTGTGTGTGTGTATGTGTGTGTATTAACATCCTGTCTCTGGTTAAGAGACTGCTAAAAGATCAAGTCATAGGAATGAAAATCAAACACTAACAAATATTTTGTTCACCAATGTCAAGGTAACTTTACAGTTGGCTATTTTCCAAGTTTGAGTATGTCTCATTGTGTTTCTTGGCAAATACATTTTCAGCGTTGTAAACTTTGAGCAGGTGTTTGTTCTAGGTGCTTGCATGTAAAAAATAACCCACATGGTAGTTAATTTTTAAATGGTTCCTGGCAGGTGGTTTCAATAGAATTCTAGCCACTGGGAGAAGTGAGTAATAAGCTTTTCTCTTGAAATCACTACATGAATGACTTTTCTTGCTCTGAGTAATTCAGTTCTCATACTCAGCTCCATAGTGGAAGCAGTATCTCGTTAATTTCTAATGATACTTAAATCTCTTCTTCTGTACAGTCACAAAAGCACTCATTATGCCAAAACTCGTGGCTTTCCAATTCTTGCCCATATTAACAATCCACTGCATTTTCTTCTAGAATCTGCAAATCCCCCAATTCCAGGTGGCAATTCTGTTCCCTTTAAACTGAATCCTAAGTAACCTATCTTGTAGAAAATGGACTCTCACATTAGGGATCTTGTCTGTCCTTAATATTTCACACTAGACCTTGCCAAAGCACACATGCCCGGCTCTCACATTGTCAGTGGATTCAGAAACCCGGGAACAGTGTTGTGCAACTTTTCTCGCACGTGTGAACCACCAAGGAGGCTTTAAAAATACAGATACCTGGGGCTGGGAGAGGGCTCTGTGGGTTCAGAGACTGCCGAGCAAGCCTGGGTCCTTGAGTTCGGAGCCCTAGCACCCGCATAAGACCAGGCAGGACTGCACAGCTGTCACGGTGCTTCATCTGAAAAAATGAGGGTGTCAGTGGGGCAATTCCAGGATTAAATGATCACCATTCTCGTCATACCCTGTTGTAATGGTCTCTCTCTCCTCTTCTGCAGCCTTCCTCCACTTCCTCCTTCTACTCTCTTCATTGATGAACTTTGGAGATCTCTCCCACACAGCTCAACAAAATGGCAGAACAGTGGGTTTTCTTCCACAGAATCTCCTGCTCACGGTTCCCCATGTGCTGGCCGTGAGTAGGACGGTCAGAGGTTTCCTAGGGAAGACAAGTCAGCCCATTACCACAGGCAGAAGCTGGGGCTTCCTCACTGCTATTGTTACCTATGCAAAATGTGGCCCGGAGAAAGCCCCTTCTCTGTCTGGCCTCTCAAGCCTCCTCCCCCAACTTCCTTCTCCAGGGTTCCCACTTTGTACTTCGGTTTTCTGGGAAACCCTAACCTTACTTGGGGGCAGTTAGAAGTTATAGGTGCCAGAGTCTTCAGAAGGCCGCATGACCATCACGGTGGTGGGCACCCTTGGACTAGACTGTGCCCCCTACGGACGGAGAAGGGTGCTGCACTCCCAGCACATGGAGATGAGTACTATTCAGGTTAATTTTCCCTCCGGCAACAGCCTTGGCTGACTTAGTCTTCCCGGTTCTACACTTTTGGGAAAGAAGCAGGCAGTAAATGTTTTAGACTTTGAAGACCCCGGAGGTCTACGCTGCAAGTCAAGTCTTTACCTTGTTATGTTGCCCCAAAGCAGCCACAGAGAACACCTATGGGAACAGGTAACGTAGGGTCCCCTCACTTCCTTTGTGGACTCTGAAATGTTTCATGTGATCTCCACAGGTCATCAAAGAGGAGTCTTCTAATCTGCCTCCCCAGCCATTTAGTAACAAAAAAAATCATCTTATCCTGTGAGCCACGCCCAACACTGGGAGCTGGGACTGGTCCATGAGGCGGAGTTCCTCGATGCTGACAGGCACATCACTAGGTGGTGGTTGGCCCAATCCTGCGTGCGCGTTTGATACTACTTGTGGGGTCTGCGGGGAACTATAACCACCCTCCCGCCTACCCTGGGAATTTTGTCTAGATCTTAGCTGTCTTTTGTCAGAAAAGCATAAGATTATTCTCCTTAATTTTATTTGTACGCCAGGGTGTGGTGACAGAGAACTTCAGTCCCAGTACTCAGCAGGCAGATCTGTGAGAACTCCCTGTGAGTGTGAGGCCAGCCTGGACTACGTAGTGAGTTCCAGGCCGGTGGGGCGTCATAGTGAGAGCCTCTCTCCAAGAACTGATTTGTGATGGGACTGTGTACTATGTGGGAAGGGCACATCAAGGAAGACTACATTTTCTCACTCTGGCAGCAGATTGTGTCAGTAACGGATGTCGGATGGTGTTTTTGTCCCTGGAAAGCCTTTCATGAAAACCATGGATTAAGTTGCTGTGTTGGAATCTGCTTCTGGGGTGACAGTGATCTCTGTCAATGGCTGCCTAAGGAGCTCCACTTCGGTTTGGTTCTTTTAGTTCTGTAATACATTTGCAGAGAGTAGAGCTAGCGTGTCCATAAAATGATTTAGGGATGTGTGGTAGCATTTAGCGCTATCCCTCCCACACCCAGCACGGCGCCTCCACTCCTCCTTACCAGGGGACAAAATGAAAAATGGTGAACATTCAGGTTCCCTGGCAGGAGGTGAGCCGATTGGGGGTGAAGCTCTAGGCAGTGTACTGAAGTGGGGTGTCAGTGGGTAGGGTTCTAGGCAGTGTACTGAAGTGGGGTGTCAGTGGGTGGGGTTCTAGGTAGAGTACTGAAGTGGGGTGTCAGTGGGTAGGGTTCTAGGCAGTGTACTGAAGTGGGGTGTCAGTGGGGTTCTAGGCAGTGTACCAAAGTGGGGTGTCAGTGGGTAGGGTTCTAAGCAGTGTACTGAAGTGGGGTGTCAGTGGGTGGGGTTCTAGGCAGTGTACTGAAGTGGGGTGTCAGTGGGTAGGGTTCTAGGCAGTGTACTGAAGTGGGGTGTCAGTGGGTAGGGTTCTAGGCAGTGTACTGAAGTGGGGTGTCAGTGGGGTTCTAGGCAGTGTACTGAAGTGGGGTGTCAGTGGGTGGGGTTCTAGGCAGTGTACTGAAGTGGGGTGTCAGTGGAGTTCTAGTCAGTGTACTGAAGTGGGGTATCAGTGGGTGGGGTTCTAGGCAGTGTACTGAAGTGGGGTGTCAGTGGGGTTCTAGGCAGTGTACTGAAGTGGGGTGTCAGTGGGTGGGGTTCTAGGCAGTGTACTGAAGTGGGGTGTCAGTGGGTGGGGTTCCAGGCAGTGTACTGAAGTGGGGTGTTAGTGGGGTTCTAGGCAGTGTACTGAAGTGGGGTGTCAGTGGGTAGGGTTCTAGTCAGTGTACTGAAGTGGGGTGTCAGTGGGTGGGGTTCCAGGCAGTGTACTGAAGTGGGGTGTCAGTGGGTGGGGTTCTAGGCAGTGTACTGAAGTGGGGTGTCAGTGGGTGGGGTTCTAGGCAGTGTACTGAAGTGGGGTGTCAGTGGGGTTCTAGGCAGTGTACCAAAGTGGGCTGTCAGTGGGGTTCTAGGCAGTGTACCAAAGTGGGCTGTCAGTGGGGTTCTAGGCAGTGTACTGAAATGGGGTGTCAGTGGGGTTCTAGTCAGTGTACCAAAGTGGGGTGTCAGTGAGGTTCTAGGCAGTGTACCGAAGTGGGGTGTCAGTGGGGTTCTAGGCAGTGTACCAAAGTGGGCTGTCAGTGGGGTTCTAGGCAGTGTACTGAAATGGGGTGTCAGTGGGGTTCTAGTCAGTGTACCAAAGTGGGGTGTCAGTGAGGTTCTAGGCAGTGTACTGAAGTGGGGTGTCAGTGGGGTTCTAGGCAGTGTACTGAAGTGGGGTGTCAGTGGGTGGGGTTCTAGGCAGTGTACTGAAGTGGGGTGTCAGTGGGGTTCTAGGCGGTGTACTGAAGTGGGGTGTCAGTGGGGTTCTGGAAAAGCCACTGCTTTGCTGATAAAGCGCAGTTTTGATGGCTGCCTCTCCTACCCCTCTCCTTCCCCCTTCCCCATCTTGTCTTGAAAGCAGATTTATGGTAGCCATCTGAGTGTAAGGAGCATTTTACTCGAGTTTACAAAAAAAAGGTAAGCCAGTGAGGTCAGGGGGCCTTTTACAACTCTGTGGAATGATAGTTTATGAAGTAGCCTTTCTCTGTAATTATGGGGAAAATTAGGCAAATACTAGCTAAATTCTGAGAGAGAGTTTTCTGTTTGTTTGTTCATTTACTTAATAATTCTTGGTTAAAGATTTCCTCGATGCTAAGTATAAAGATTAAATAAATGACCTCATTGTCAAAGGTCAGTTCATGCACAG
Organism: Peromyscus maniculatus bairdii; assembly: GCF_049852395.1. NCBI lineage: Eukaryota > Metazoa > Chordata > Mammalia > Rodentia > Cricetidae > Peromyscus > Peromyscus maniculatus. The sequence goes on along the minus strand of NC_134853.1, from coordinate 83,438,812 downwards.
ATAAGGACTGGGACATCAGTCTGGACAATGGCCTCTGGTTCCTAGTGCAGGGGACAGCAACGAGAACATGCAAGCATTCGGGCACAGATACCCATCCCTGTGGACTCCTCCCAAGAGCGATTTCCCAGCACAGACTGTTCATGTGGTCTAGGCTTCACTGTCCACAGACACTTCCTTCCTTACCCTCTGGGAGGACTTTTTCTATTCCAGGTTGTCTTGTGTAAGGAACACTGGCTTCCTCCTGGGGAGCATGTGGCCATAGGCACCCTGCTGGAAGCAAGTCATGTCACCACAGCCTGAGCAAGGTCAAGATACAAGGAGAACATAGTATGAGCCCTTTGGAGAGTGTGCCTGGAGAGCAAGGGAAGGGAAGGGGCCGTTCCAGCTAGGAACTGAAGATGTTTATGGGGAGAATGGGTATTTGACCCTCCCACCCCCGTTCTTGGAATTATGGCTGAAGTTTCACAGGGCTTAAGCCATTTACCCAGCGTATAGGTGAATGAGCTTTTGTGGGAAAATGGAAATCGGCTGTTAGGTATTCTCTGTAGTGCAGAGACACTGCTGGGATCCTTCAGAGGCGAGCAGCTCTCCCCATCCCCCCAGCACAGAGCTGCCTTCGAGCCAGGGCAGTGAGTCAGCCTTCGGTGGCTGAGGAAACGGTTTATCGTTCTATCGAGGAAGATGGTCTACTTCCGTTCTTTGTCATCATACCGGGCAGACACCTCCTTTCGGAGGTTTATAAGGAAACAAAGTCAGTGTCCGCTGAAGGGCAGGAGAACACCACGGCCTCCTCACAAGGCCTGGGCTTGGAAGCTCTGAGCCCAGGCAGGGTAACTCACGGTCCGTCTGGTCCTTGTACGTCATTCAGTGTCCCAAGAAGGTGGCCAGGCCTGCTGTTCCTAAGTTCTGTAGACTATGTCCCTTCCAGCATTTCCCTCCTGGCTTCAGGGAACTAGAGCAGACTGAGCCTTTGTAGGGAGTTACAGAGTGGCTCTGAGGAACAGTGTCCTCGGTCAAGAGAGAGCTAAGTCAGTTTCTAAAGGGAAGGGATGGTCTCCATACTCTCTGCAATGACGGGCTTCTAGAGGCTGAGGGAGGGCTCCGTCTCTGAAGTACCTACCTCCTGAGCACAGGAACTGAGTCCAATCCCCAGAACCATGGAAAGATGTCACGCACTGTCATCCCAGCACTGGGAAGGTGGCAGTAGGATCCCGGGACTGTCTGGTCAGCCAGTCTAGCCCACTTGGTGAGCTCCAGGCCAGTGAGCAATCCTGCAGCAAAGGAGGTAGATGGTGTCCCTGAGGATGACACCCAAGGTGGTCCTCTGATTTCCACATGCACACAAAGGCATGTTCGTGAGCACCCACATGGTGTCCCTGAGGATGACACCCAAGGTCGTCCTCTGATTTCCACATGCACGCAAAGGCATGTTCGTGAGCACCCCCACACAGAGACGTACACACACTAGAAAATAATGTGCTTCTACGCTCCACCTTCCACTGAACCTTGGGGGCTCCTAAGGAGGTGACAGCCTATGGCATAGAGGAAGATCTCACTGGATTCTGAGTACAGAAGCTCTCAGCTCTGGCAAAGATATCAGGGCAAACAGAATACTTGACCTCAAGGATCTTTGTAGACCTTGGAAGAAATCATGTAGGCAACCATGGCTATCCTGTTCATGCATAGATCAAACCTGGGTTTTGCATGACCCATGAAGTAAGAGAATACAGTTATAATGTCAGGGGTGCTGGCAACTCAAGCCAGAGTCTCATGTATGCCGGGCAGGTGCTCTACCACAGACTTACGCCTCAGTCCTATATCTATAAATGTTTTGGATAAAAAAAATTTAATAACATGGGCTTACACAAGATAAAAATTTTAGCATCTATAAACAACATCTCCTTGGAACACAGTTAAACTCATTCACTTGCCTTTGGCTGATGCCTGCCTTCAAGTCACAACGGTGGAGCAGAGAAGTGTGACAGAGAAAGGCCTGGCCTGCACAGCCGAGTGACAGTTGGCCCATACAAAATCACTGAGACTTAAACTTGTAGCAATGACACTGGGAAAGAGATAAGATCACAGTTTTTGCAAAATTCACTGCCTGATACATTTCCTTCTTCTGAAGAGCTATGGCTAGTTCTGTGGTTTAAAATCGTTCTTGGTACTGGTCTCCCACTCCAGTGTCCCCCTTTACACTGTCATAGTCCTGTGGGCACAGTGGGTCAGGGAAGGGAGACGGGAGGAAAGCCTGTCAGTGGGATCAGGTGAGATTATAGTCATGAGGGTGAATGAAGGCCTGGAGAGGCCCCAACCCCAAAAACCAGGAACAGAATGGGAGGGGTGTGGGAGCCCGTTTTCAGGTTCCTTGTGGCTTTACCCAGCAGGTTCGCATAGAGAGGATGATTGGACCACGGGCCTGAGTGCGGGTGTCTGAGATGGTCTGCACTTGGCTGTGCTGGGGGGAGGTCTTTTGCTCCACCCCTTGGTATCTATAAATACCCTGAGGCAGAGACAGTCAGGGCTCGTTGGAAAAGGTTCCAGGCCCTCTAGAAGCTATTCTGTATTTTCTGTTTATCTCCACAACCTATATCCTTCTATCTAATATTTCCTGCTGCTCCCACTCAAGAAAACTCTGGGGAGCTGTGGGGTTGGTGGGTAAACGCTCCTCAGAAGGGGACTGCTCTGATAGCGAATTCTGATGCTTATTCCACACCCTCAAGCCTCTCTGAGGGCTTCTGCCCCTGGCATCCACTCACCAGGGCTGTGGCTGACATCCCGTACTCTGTGACGGTTTCTCTCGCTCCTGCTCGGTCTTAGCTTTTCTGTAATCTAACTGGAAATGGAGCCAATTCTCCTGCAGAGGCCCAAACAAATCTCAGGATGGACCTCCTGCAGAGATGGAGTCATTTGTAACTCACAAACTGTGGGTTTGTTTGTGTTTAAAGGCAGAGATATTGTTCGTTCTTCTTCCTGGGAAGTGGGCCCTGTGTGCTCGCCCATAGAGTGCAGCTGCTGAGCTGGCACACCTCTGAGCCTGTTCGCTGGAGGGAGGCCACCTCTGGCAGACAGCTGGGGTCAGAGGTTGGGAGTCAGGAGTCTTTTCTGGCTTTTGTTTAAGTCCCTCTTTTTCACTCATCCCTTCTACACTATGAAAAGATTCTTAAAAAAAAAAAAAAGCCTTTGTCCGCATCTAGGACAGCTGCGAGCCGGTCCCTGAGGGAGGTGTGTGAACAGAAGCCAGGCTGGGTCTGTACAGTTCTAAAGCTACTTATGAGAAGTGTGATACGAAGACAAGCTGGTCTGTCTGTCACCTTAGAACCCTGCCTGCGCCTTCCACCTGCCGAGCGTCTTCCCCCATGGTCTCTGCTGGAGGGCCCCCCCTCCCCCTTCAGGTCTTCGAGACTAGGTGACAGGTGTCTTCCCGTTAGATTTCAAGGCTTGGGCAGATCCACTGACCAGTGAGGCCCATGGATTCCCTGTTTCTATCTCCTCGGCTCTGGGACTGGACTTTTTATGACTTAAATTTTTATTTTATTATTTTATGTGAATGGTTGTTTTGCCTGCGTGTATGTCTGTGTGGTGCCCAGAGAGGCCAGAGGAGGGTGTTGGATCTCTTGGAACTGGAGCTACAGATAGTTGTTTACCACCACATGGGTGCTGGGAATTGAACTCGGGTCCTCTAGAAGAGCAGCCAGTGCCCTTAACTGCTGAGCCATCTCTCCAGCCCCCTGGCTTCATGGCTTGTTTATGAATGATGAGACAGCGGGGGAGGGGGGGTTAAAGTAGGCTCTTCCTGCTTGGGTGCAAGCCCTGGACTGAGCCATCTCCCCAGACTCCCCACCCCTCTGTGCTGCCGTCTAGATAGTCTTTCTCTTCATTACAGCTAAGCCTCTGGAGAGTGATTATCCGGGTCGTGTCCACTGCCTCACCCGTCACCCACAGCAGCTGGGTTTGCTGCTGAGTTCTCACTGCTGGGACCACTCTGCTGAAGCTGCTCTGTTTGGTCTTCACCTCTGACCACACCTGGATTCTGGTGGTGGAACTCGGGTCTTGATACTTTCAAAGCGGGCACCTTACCGACGGAACCATCTTTCTAGCCCTCTGTTTTCTTTTGAATCAATATCTCTGTGAATACAAATAGGTCAGGTTTGATTTGGGGTGGAACATTTTGGTAGTCTCAACTGAGACTGGGGAAGGAGGTTTTTTGAGGTATTTAAGGCATTACGGACAGGGCCAAGTAACATCTTGGAGAAGTCTCGACTAACCCTTGACAAGTGTAGTGAATGAACACTGCTGCATTGGTCCTTTACAAATGTCTGTTTCTCAGCACGGCTCAATGGAGAGACACATTCCAGCTGGGGTTTCAGCCAGACGATTCCCCTTCGCCCAGCTCTGTAGATCTATAAACCTACAGGCTCACACGTGAGCTCTTAGAGCAATGGTTCTCAACCTGTGGGTTGTGACCCTTTGGGCCGTCAAAGGACCCTTTCATAGGGGTCACATATCAGATACCCTGCATATCAGATATTTACATTACGATTCATAACATTACCCAAACCACAGTTATGAAGTAACAACAAAAACAGTTTTATGGTCGGGCGCCCCCACAGCATGAGGAACACGAGGGTCAGCATTAGGAAGGCTGAGAAGCACTGCCTAGAGCCAGCTCGGAGGGCTGCTGCTGTCCCGTGGCTCTGCGCAGGGCTGCCGGGCCAGCACCCAGGACTTCACTACCGTCACTACAGGCCCATCTTATCTAAAACCTTGACATCTCTCTGTTGCTGATGATAAAGTTTGAGAAAACCACGCTGCTCAGGGAAACTTCTCCAGTTTCCTTGCTCGTCGTCTTCCCCTTTGCTTCATTTCCTGAACTGTAAACAGGCAGGATGGGAAGAGATGACTCGTGCAGACGATAACCCCAGCGCTCCACTGAGCTCAGCACATCCTGTTATGGTCGGCTCTCTTTTCTTCGCCTTTTCCCTCCTTTTTACGGGTGTGTGATTAGGGTGCTGAGTGGGTCTGTGAAAATAAATGTTTTAGTTTTTCACTGTGGTAGCTAGCATGGTCTAGTTGAAAGACCATGTTCAAATCCCACTTCTGACACCAAATGCCAATGTCTTCTCTTTAGTGGGAGATAAATAAAAACGTTGGCTGGAAACCACTTTTGAGGCCTGTATAGGAGTGGGAAAAGACTCCATAGGACGGTGTCTGTGTGAACTTAACAACGTGGGAATCTGTTAGGAATGTGGGGTTCGTGTGGAAGTGGGGGGGCAGCTTTCGGGACTCTGCTTTTCCCTCTGCTCTTGAAAGCTTCCCCTGACCCCGGTCAGCCTGGGCCCCGATGGGCACAGATTCTCTACAGAATTTGTCCTAACGTTGCTTCCCTTCCATCACAGATGCTGAGGACAGAAGCTTGGCCTGCCCCGTGTGTGTGTGTGTGTGTGTGTGTGTGTGTGTGTGTGTGTGTGTGTGTGTGTGTGTGTGTGAGAGAGAGAGAGAGAGAGAGAGAGAGAGAGAGAGAGAGAGAGAGAGAGAGAGAGAGAGAGGTGGGACCTAAGTATAGGAAAAAATGACAACATGTGGGTTGTCTTTGTGCAACTGATTTCCTCAATGTGGTCCTTTGCCTCCTTAGGATTAGCTTTCCATGAAGTGTGCTGATCTCCCCTTTCTGTGTTCTCTCTCTCTCTCTCTCTCTCTCTCTCTCTCTCTCTCTCTCTCTCTCTCTCTAACATACAACACACACACACACACACACACACACACACACACACACACACACACACACATTGCAGCAGCCTTCAGCTCCCAGGAAACAGATGCATCAGGCCAGCTCTCTCCAGGGGCAAGCTCAAATGTAAGTTCATCAGAAATGTCCATGGAGGAGCCAGCAGTGGAGTGAGTCGATAGCTGGCTCATGGCTCTCATTTATTAACCCAAGTCAAGCCAGCCAGCTATTTAAGTTGCTCTATTTCTGCCTTTTCTTTCTTCTCATCAGCCATGTCAATGAACATTATTAATATTAAAACAATAATATCAGGAGTTCTAGGACTGCTCTGATATATACAGCACCTTGGTTTGCAACAACTAAAATTAAGTCCTTCATCCAAGGCATAGCATTAGTTAGTGATTAACCAAATTCCAGAGGGGGATTTAGCACTACATCCTTCTTTGGCTTTTAACATTGCATTGAAGCAGAACAGGGTATCCAAAAAGACTCTCAGGCTTTAGAGGTCCAGGTTTTGGATAATGACCCAGAGATGAATAGTTTACTGGGATACAATCAGTATCATTTGAATAAGGCTTACTTATATATTTATAACTAGAGCTTGATACACACACACACACACACACACACACACACACACACACACACACACACACACGTATATGCCTATGTGTGGTGGTTTGAAAGAAAATGACCCCCAAAGGGAGTGTCACTATTGGGAGGTGTGGCCTTGTTGGAGGAAGCATGTCACTGTTGGGGCGGGCTTTGAGGTCTCTTTTCTCAAGCTTCACTCAGTGTGACAGTGAGTTGACTTCCTGTTGTCTGCAAGCTCCAGCACCACATCTGCCTGCATGCCACCATGCTCCCGTTATCATGATAATGGTCAGAACCTCTGAAACTGTAAATGAGCCACCACAATTAAATGTTTTCTTTAGGAGGGGCTGCGGGCATGATGTCTCTACACAGCAGTAGAAACCCTAAGACACTATGTAACCATTTTTGGGAAAAAAAATGTACCTTGCATCAGCGTACTAAAAGATGTCAACACACAAGAACAAAGTACAACATGCATGTATGAAGACTCAATGGTGAAATTCATTATTTTGTTTTGTATGTTAGTTCAAAAACATGAATAAAAAGAAAGATGTCATAAAAATTAGATTTCTGCCAGGCAGTGGTGGTGCATACCTTTAACCCCAGCCCAGGGACAGTAGAGGCAGTAGAGGCTGGTGGATCTCTATGAGCTCAAGGCCAACCTGGTATACAGAGAAGTTCCAGGGCTACACAGAGAAACCCTGTCTCAAAAAAAACAAAAATTAGATTTCTATACAAAACATTAAAGTTTATTCCATGAATTAAAAAGAGAGCAAAACTTACCCATAAACTTTTTTTCTTGTTCTGGGTTCCACTTATATTACCAAAGCATCAATTATCCTGAAGATTGGAGTGGCCCTAAAACTGAAGATGAAAGGAACATGGGGGTCCAGAGAGATGGCTCAGCAGTTAAGAGCAGTATTTCAGCTTGTCACCCACATCAGGTGGCTCACAGCCACCAGTGACTTCAGTTCCAGGGTTCTGAAGTCCTCTGACCTCTGAGGGTACCTGCACACATGTAGTACACACAACTCACACAAGCACACAGAAATACATGTAAAACAAATACATAAATTAAGAAAATCCTTTTTGCTGTTTTTTTTTGTTTGTTTTTGTTTTTGTTTTTGTTTTTCGAGACAGGGTTTCTCTGCATAGCCCTGGCTGTCCTGGAACTCACTCTGCAGACCGGGCTGGCCTTGAACTCAAAGATCTGCCTGCCTGCCTCTGCCTCCTGAGTGCTGGGATTAAAAGTGTGAGCTGGCCTAATTAAACAATTCTTTTAAAGAAGAAAATGAGCACATAAAGCTTCTGCTTTCAAATACAGTCTCTAAGATAAAGGGTGTATTCCAGACCTTGTCTGATAAGCCTGGGGAAGAGACAATGGATTTCAGCTGTAAGATTCAGAGAGAAACAAACCCCTCATTGAGTGACCCCATCTCTGGGTGGGGTACCAGGAATGAGTGAGATTGACACTGATGTCATTCTGAGGTCCAGAGGCCACTAGGCTGGCACTGTGCTCTCTGAATATGGCTGTCACCACCTCCCAGCTGCTTCTGCCTGGCCGCTAGCCCGAGCATTCCCGGTGACAGTTCTTCAGAGTTCACCAACTTGACAACACAGACCGGACCAGACCTGGTGGACAGAGCAAATGTGGCCACACCGCAGCTTTTCTCCCCACTGAGATGTGGGTGATTGAACACACGTCCTTGACGTGTTTACTGGAGAAACACACGGGTTCACGGGCACGGATGTTTAAAAAAAAAAAATTAGTCCTGACCACAAAGGTAGTGAAAGTACATTTGAAAGCACCATTCCCCATGGTGGAAAGTCAAAAATATTAGTCAATGGCTTCTGAACACTATCCGGAGTATTTTAGTTAATGTTGATAATAAACCTTATAAACTAGGTAATCCTATTATCTCGGGGAAGCTGAGGTTTTGAGAATAACAATCATTTAAGCTGTCACACAGCTGCTCAGTGGTGAAACTAGGATTCAGATCCAGTTTGACTCTTGCATTCTTGTCCTTACCCACGGAGCAGTGTTTCCAGGCCCTCTAAGCCTGTAATATGCCTCTGAAACTAGGTTGAGTTAACGGTATCATCACCCAGCTGGTCACCCACACTCAAGAGCCACCCTTGAGTAGGCCTGTTTCAACTCCCTTCATCCACCTGTTTAACTCACTGATGGTGCTGTCCCGTGTGTAACTCACTGATGACGCCGTCCCGTGTGTAACTCACTGATGACGCTGTCCCATGTGTAACTCACTGATGGTGCTGCCGCACGCTCCAGATAACATGGCTGCAAAGGCAGTGAGATATCCTGCTGAAGATATGTCAATCAATCATAATCCCCTTTGGGGTTCTACAATTGGGAACCAGACGGAGGATAAATCAATCTCTGGTTGAAGCAGAGCGAGGAAGGCCAGGGGGCCTTGGGAGATTGTGTTTCTTTTTCTTTTTCTTTTTCTTTTTTTTAATAGGGAAGTTGGGTGAGATGGTCTGAGGCTGTGGCAGGTGTGTGCTCTACAGTGTTTTTTGTTTGTTTGTTTTTAAGATTTATTTATTTATTATGTATACAGAAGAGGGTGCCAGATCTCATTACAGATGGTTGTGAGCCATCATGTGGGTGCTGGGAATTGAACTCAGGACCTCTGGAAGAGCAGTCGGTGCTCTTAACCTCTGAGCCATCTCTCCAGCGCCCTGTGTTTCTTTTTGAGTGAGGGATTGAGCTGCAGTACAAGGACGAGAAGTGGGAGGTGTTGAGAGAAGGCCAGACAGCTTGTCCCCTCCCTCTGTTGTTAGGTCACTGAACCCTGATGTGACGTATTGTGTTAGTCTGTTGACCTTTTCCGTCTCCTACCTAAAATGGTTAGAGCTGTGTTTCACCCACCCTCCACCCATCTGATCGTGAGTGATACAGACTTTCCCCGTCTCACCTGATACCCCACTTTCATGCTGTGGTACCCTTTCTCATAGCAGCCTTTCTGAGAGAGCGCGCCTGGCCAGCTCACGGAGACTCTTGTCCAGCTGTGTCCCCGAATCACAGAGGATGGCTGCCAGCTGCCACATCAATACTCCTCGGCCCATCTAGCAGGCCATAGTTCACTCAGATACTCACTTGCTTTTGGCTCACATTGGATCAGAAACCCTTAAAATTTTACATTTTTACGGGTGTAGCAGCCATGCTTGTAATTCTTGCCCTTAGAATGCTGAGGCAGGAGGATCTCAAGTTTCAGGCCAGTCTGGACTACTAAGTGAGATTCCCCCACCTCTCAAAATTGTACTATATAAAGACACAGAGCCCTAGATGTGAGCCATTTTATTAAAGTGGTAGAGAAGGGACTGGAGATATGACAGAGTCAGTAAAGCAAGAAGAAGAAAGTTCCATCCCCAGAAACCATGTGAAAGCCAGTGTGGGGACAGGTTACTATTGTAGTCCCAGCCCTGGGGAGGACAAAGATGGCCCTGGAGACTGCCTGTCCTATCTGACAAGTTCTATGTGATAGATCCCACCTTTAAAAAAAGTCCAATACCTAAGGTACAACCCCCAAGATTATCCTCTGGCCTCCACATAAACACGCACATGCAGGAGCACCATGGACACACACACACACACACACACACACACACACACACACACACACACACACGAGGAAGAAATTCCTCAAATCTTTCAACAGATGGGAAGGATCCTGGCTGTTCCTGCTTCAAACCCAACTTTATCTTGAAAGTATAACGTTCTTGATATTTTAGCATTTTCCTAATGAAGAGATGAAATTATTAGGAAAATGCTGGGCATGGTTGGCTCATACCTTTAATCTCAGCATTAGGAAGGTGGGTAGATCTCTGTGAGTTCAAGGCCAGCCCAGTCTACATAGGGAGTCCCAGGTCAGTCAGGGCTGTATAAAGAGACCCCGTCTCAAAAAACCAACAAGCAAAGCAACAAGGAAAGGCTGACCACACGTGAGGAATGACAGTCTGGAGCCGTCCTCTGGTCTTCCTGTGTACCTACACAAACATACACCCGCATACAAAGGAATGTGCAAAAACCCATGAACATGCACACACTAAGACAGTCTCCCGTTTATACGTAGAGGTTGTGTTGTCTAAATAAGTCACAATAATATGTAGGGTTTTTCTATTTTCCAATTGTGAGACAGAAATCAAGGGGGAGGTTCTATGATATGTTGATAATGTCTACACGGTGGTGGGGCTGCAGAAGTGGAGAAGTTGCCTTCATCCAGTCACCCCGTCCTTATTCACCCCAGTTCTCTCTGCAGAGCTGAGTGAGAAACTCTAATCAATGAGACTCAAAGTCACACTTGAGTAACGTGAGCCAGTTCCCAGCCATGCTCAGTGAGACATCCTTGAGAATCCAGACTGCAGCCGGGGCTCAGGGTCAAATCTAAACAGAGGCTTTGCCTAAATCTCTGGACCAAATATTCAGGCACCATGTGCAGGGAGCTGGCTGGATTCTAAGACGCCTCTGATTATCTCAGGAGGCATGATGGGTCTCTAGACACGCAGAGCCAGGAAGGGAAGAGGAAGCAGGCCGAGCTGCTGTCAGACCACCTGGCTGTGGGAGATGGCAGGCAGCCCATGAAGAGTGTGCAGGGAGAGGCCTGTGCAGGCAGAACCTGCCACTCCCTCCTACGGAGGACAGGCTTTATCTCTGTGGCTTCCTTTCTTCCTGAATGCCTGCTTGTGCTTTGTGATCAGAAAAGATGATCTGAGAACCTAAAGACATCTTCATGCTAGGCTGTTTCATTGTGACATTTTTAAAGATACCATACACACGCTATTCATACATACATACACATACACACATACATACATACATACACACAGACATAGTTGTCATCTAGTAATGGTTCATTGCATGTATACATACAACCTGCTGAGTGCATTTAGTGGTGCTCATATGCATGTGTGTTTAGGGATCTAACCACTCGGGATTGGCTTGTCCCTGGAGAAAACTGGTTCTCCTTCTCTCAGCAACCATTAATTGCCTACAGCTCTTCATCCAGGACTGGGGCTTTGTGAGACTTCCTCCTCCATGCTGACCTGTCAACTGGTGTCCTTGTGCAGGTCTTCTTTAGGTGGCCGTCCCGTTAAGATCTCACGAGGGGGCCTTCCCTGTCATGTATGGAAGACACTGTCTTGTGGAGGACAGCCTGGTCCTCTGGCTCTTAGTCTTCCCACCTTTTCTGGAATGTTCCCTCAGTGTTAGATGTAAGGGTTATTACAGATGTATAACTGGACCTGAGTACCCCACGGTCAGTGTTCTTTGCATTTTGACCAGTTGTGGATTTTTATACTGATCTCTGGTGCAAAAAGACCATTTTTGATGTAGGGGGAGAGCTACACTTATCTGTGGGTGTAAATATTTATAATGCAGTTAGAAATTATACTGGTTTAGAGAGGTGGAAGTTATAGGTTCTTCTTTTGGATGGCGGCCTCACTAGTCATGGGTAGATGTCTCAGTTTACAATACCAAACGTGAATTTCCTCCTATGGAGAGGGCCCTAAATCCGATTCGAAGGCTTTTGGTTGCGATCGAGATGTAAGAGCCATGGTTGCAGTCTCAGGGATGTCTTGCCAGGCCGGTCATAGGCTTTCTGAAGACTCTGATGCTCTTCTTCCTTGACAGCTTTCCTAACACCTTCTGATATGACGACGAGAGCCAGTCTTCAGAGGGGAAGCTTCCAGGTCAGTTCCTGCTCAATTCCTCCAAGTCCTGTGGCTGAATTGTGTGGTGTTTCAAGTTCTGGGAGGCAGCCAAGGACACGGACAATAGCTCATATTGTTTTGGGAGCCTCTTGGATCCCCCCAACAAAGAACACGAAGGGATGTTTCCCAGGCCTCTGTCCTGATAGACAGGGTCTCTAGCTATAACTGTGATTGGTTTCTTGTTTCAGGTCTCTCAGTTTTTGCCTCACGTAATTTGGAACTTCACCATCAGGTACATGAGCACCGACTTATTTGATTACCTTAACTGGTGTGGAAGGGAACTTCTCATGTTGATTAGCACTGGGTTTAGCACCAGCCTGGTGACACAAGTCTTGGGAGACCTGGGGCCTCACAGCACAGTGTGGACAGACTCTGGTTTGCAGGCCGTCTTCGTCAGGAAGTGCAGAGGTGGCGTCTCTCAAGGTCACTGCTATGAGTTACCTAGAACGGTGTTATGTGAGCTCGTTAGAAGTCTGAAAGTGACGCACCAGAGGAAGGAGGTCAACACTGGTCAGTTAAAGGAACGCTGTCTTTGGGGAGCTGCTGAGGACTTGTTCTGGGGGTTGAGGGTAGTCCGGTGTGGTCCCCATTTAAATCACTGCCTCCCTCCATATAATCTTCAGACGTGGGTAGGAAAAGCAATCTGAAAATATCGTCAATAACTCAGGCCTGAGAGCAACATGTGGGGTAAAAATCATTGACAAGTCTGCTTTCTCGGTGAATGAAACCAGGTTCAGGGGTTGATCTTGTCCTCAGTGTATTTTAAATGCAAATCAACTCCACTCATTGAGGGTTCTTTTTTTTCTTCCGAGAGAGGGTTTCTCTGTGTAGCCCTGACTGTCCTGGAACTTGCTCTGTAGACCAGGCTGGCCTGAACTCACAGAGACCTGCCTGCTTCTTCCTTCCAGAGAAGAGCTGGGGTTAAAGACAGTGCCACCACCATCTCCCCAGGAATTCATGCCATGGACAGTAGCTAATAGCATCTGGCTCAATTTCAATATCTTTTAAGATCTACTTTTATTATTTTAAAATCGTGTGTGTTGGGGGGGTGTACATGTGGAGGTCGGAGGACAATTACAGGAACCAGTTGCTCGTCCCACCGTGTGAGTTCGGAGATTGAACTCGGGTGGTCGGCCTGGCAGCAGGTGCCGTTACCTGTTGAACCCTCTCACTGGCCCTAAATTAGAACTTTTGAATTTAATTTAAAGAAATTTGACGTGGGCCATCGCTTAAATAAAAAGTAGAGTTTTGCCTATTTATATTATGAAAAGTTTCACAGTGCATCAATATAAACTTCGTGCATACTCAAAATATAGCTATAAAATCAATTACTTATAAATTAAAATTGCTTCTTTATTAAATACCATGCAGATATTTATGACCCTTCACCTTTTAAGAAATGAAAAAAGTAGTAATTGATATAATACATTAAATGATTCTTATAATTTATACTTCTATGTAAAACTATATATACGTAAAAACTATATATGTGGGGCCGGGCGGTGGTGGCGCACGCCTTTAATCCCAGCACTTGGGAGGCAGAGGCAGGCGGATCTCTGTGAGTTCGAGGCCAGCCTGGGCTACCAAGTGAGTTCCAGGAAAGGCGCAAAGCTACACAGAGAAACCCTGTCTCGAAAAACCAAAAAAAAAAAAAAAAAAAAAAAAAAAAAAAAAAAACTATATATGTGGGTCTAATAAAGATGTGTTTTACTGAAAATAACTTTGGCACACAGTCTATATTTGAAGAAGGGGCTGAGAGGAATCAGGATAAATTTGTGTCCTTAGTTTATGACACAAAGCCGTTGTCCTAGACTTTGTCCTCTCCAGTGACTCACGTGGCCACATTCAGACAATGCCCCCCCCACGTCCCCATCTCTTTCCCAGAGACTATTAGAGACACAAGTCATCCCCCACCCAGGGTGTCTTCCCTCTGAGAAGCAGACAGTTAGGGTGATAGATGAAGAATTCTCTAGACCCTCAAGAGCCAAGAGAGTTGGCTGGACACTGAGTGTTTCCCTGCCTTCCCACCGCACCATCTTCTCTCCCACGTCCTTCGTGGAAGTTGGACAACATGGCAGAGCAGACTGGATGTTCCCACACTCAGGAAGTTACCAACATGGCCCGAATAAGCACAGAGGGTCGTCTCTCTCTGCCCTATAGGCCAGGCTGTCCAGTGTTGGCATAGAACCTGGGCTGGTTAGCTGCTTATCTTTAAACTCAGCTTAATTTTCCTTTCTACAGCCCCTGCGATCTACACTGTAGAAACCGAATCCCTGCTTCCACTCGCCTAGACTAGGTAGCCATTCATGACAGCAATCATTATACAAGTGCCTAGCCTATCCCCCAACCCATAGTTCTTCTTTTAAAAAAATTAAATGCATTATCTAGTTGGCAAAAAAATTACATATATTTACCAGGAACATGCAATATAATGTTTTGATGCACATATACATTGGAGATGCATATGTATATAATGTATATATAACATATATGTATATAATGATTAACTAGCTAATGATATTTTTGTTTTGTTTTTTGAGACAGGTTCTCTCTACATAGCCTTGGCTGTCCTGGAAGTCCCTACATAGACCAGGCTGGTCTCAAAATCACAAAGATCTTCCTGTCTCTGCCTTTGCTGGGACTAAAGGTGGGCACCAGCACACTGGGATAATTAATGTATTTATCACCTCTACTATTATCATTTTTTATGATGAAGACATGGGAAGTCTACTCTCTTACCACTATGAAAATACCCGACACCTTACTATGATTATATTGCTATGCAGTGATTGGATAAGAGAACTCAGTTCTCCTGTCTAAATGAAACTCTTCATCCCCTGACTGACCTCCCTCTCCTCTTCCACATCAACATCACTGCCCCCCCCCCAGCCTCTCTAACCACAGTCTGTGTCAGTTTCCAGATGTGTGCTGTACCTTGCTCCGAGGGCCCGCTTTCCTAGGCTGTGCACAAGTGAGTTGTTCCTTACCTTCCCAGATGTCTGGTGCAAAAGAGGAACCAGATGCTGCCTCAGTCTAGATTCTGCAGGTCAGGGAGCATCAGCTCCTCTCCGGCTTCTTACCACCGCTGCCAGGCTCACTTCAGCTTTCGCATGGCTGGGCTGTTAAGATCTCTTTTTGAGTGCAGTGAACCTTGAGGTGCTAACTTCTCTATAATCAATGCAAAAGGTTATTCAGGTCCCCCAAACCCTTAGAAACACACCTCTTTCAAAACTGAGTTCCCTGTGTCACCTAGTTAGGAAGCCAGAACCTTGTCACATGTGTTGTACTCCCCTGCAGGTGACAGACCATGGTATGTCAATCATGCAGATGTTGGGGCCCTTTGCCTCCAGCTGGGCTTTAGAGAATCTCAGCTGTCTGGATGACACAGTAGCAAGGCGAGTGGGATGTGTAGCGATGAGAGCGAGATAAGGAGCAGTGGAGGTAGAAGATGATTCTTAGAATGGGTTGCTTAAATAACGTGTAGGTAAGCACACTGATGGGAATTTTTTCACAGCACCATTTTGCTCATTGTCTTTGCTAAACTGTATGCTCATGAGGGAAACATTACCTCCTCCCCTTCTTTAACCACTGTGTCCTGCAAATCTTACACATACTAAGTGCATATCAGGGAGTAGAACGTTAGATTGTGAGTGAGAGAAAGGTAGGCAAGCCCAAACATAAAAAAAAAAAAAACAAACCTTCTCATTGGGTAAATAAGTAAAGTCAAGTCTTAATAGTCTTTTAAACATTTATTTCCCCAGACACATTAAGAGTCCAGGTAGCAAAACTTTAACACTAATAGCAGGAGGTTAAAAACCAGAACTGGTCAGGGGTGAAGCTCAGGTCAAGAGAGCGCTTCCCAGCAAGTGCAAGGCTCTGGGTCCAATGCTGTAAAAGTGAAAGAAGAATAAGAAAAATGCCACAGATGTCGGAGCCGATATAAGTCACAACCATACACTGTATATATTTTAAAATATCACACTCTACTACATAGACATGTACAATTATTGTGTGTCAACTGAGAATTTTTAAATTACAGCAAACCACAGAATGCAAGACAAAATGAAAGGCAAAGGACCAAATTTATCAGGTAAGAAAAAAAAATATACATGAGTCAAATAGTTTTAGTAAAAGATGAAGACTTTACTCAGACAGTCCTAGTTAGGGTGACTACTGCTGTGATGAAACACCATGACCAAAAAGCAAGTTGGGGAGGAAAGAGTTTATTTGGCTTACATTTCCACATCACTGTTCATCATTGAGGGAAGTCAGGGCAGGGACCTGGAGGCTGATACAGAGGCCATGGAAGGGTGCTGCTTACTGGCTTACTCCACATGGCTTGCTCAATCTACTTTCTTGTAAAACCCAGGACCACCAGCCCAGGGGTGGCACCACTCATAATAGATTGGACCCTCTGCCATCAATTATATATATTTAAAAAAATGCTCTACAGGTTTGCTGCTGTAGGATGGTCTGTATGTCAAATGTGTTGCTCTGATTGGTCAATAAATAAAACACTGATTGGCCAGTGGCCAGCCAGGAAGTATAGGCGGGACTATTGAGAGAACAGGAGGACAATTGAGAGAACAGAAAGGCCAAGGGAGACACTACCAGCCACTGCCATGACAAGCAACATGTGAAGATGCTGGTAAGCCATGAGCCATGTGGCAAGGTATAGATTTATAAAAATGGATTAATGTAAAATATAGGAACAGTTAACAAGAAGCCTGAGCCATTAGGCCAAATAGTTTAAATAATATAAGCGTCTGTGTGTTTATTTTATAAGTGGGCTGTCGGACTGCCGGGGCTTGACGGGACCCAGAGAGAAAACTCTCCAGCTACAGTTTGCCTATAGCCCAATCTTCTCAATTTGTCAACTGTGGCTCCCTTCACTCAGATGACTCTAGCTCCTGTCAAGGTGACATAAAATTAGCCAGCACACAGGTATTTAAAAAATAATTGCATTTATTTATTTGTTTCTGCGTGTGCACACATGTGCCACAGCATGTGTGTGAGAAGCAATTCCTGTTAGCTTTCCCTTTCCACCACGACCAGTCAGCCTTCTCTCTGTCCCAGTCACAGTCTTGCCTCTATCCCCGCTTTGCTTGGTCCTGTCCTTCACCCATGGGTAGTGCTCCCTCTCTGGCCAAGGTGGAAATAGTTCACTGAGGCTTGCAGCTACAAAAGCCTGATACAAATCTGTTTCAAACAGCCTTGCCTCGGGCTGTATTTTCAGGAGTCTGGGCAATCGGCCACAAGCTTTTGCATAGTTGTCTCAAGGCGTCTTGGAATCCTCTAAACAGAAGCTGTGCATCTGCTTGACTGACAGCCTTTCTGCTCAAAGCAGGACTGGCAGCGAGAGAGAGACTGGCAGCTGCTAATTAGTCAGATGCCTCTTCTCCAATGTCTTTGCTTGTTTACAGGGAAACAAACACCAGAAAGAGAAAAAGCACTTGTAAATATAAATTGGAACAAAGTATCATTAACATCAAAGTGAAGTTTAAGATTTGTTTTTATTAATTTTAATTATGCATAAGTGTCCTCATGTGGATGTGGGTGTGTATACGTGAGTGCAGGAGCTTAAGGAAGCCAGAGGCATCAGAGAGCTTCAAACTAGAGTTACAGATAACCGTGAGACACTCAACATGGGTGCCGGGAACTGAACTCTGGTCTCTGGAAGAGCAGCAAGAGCTCTTAATCACTGAGCTGTCCTTTTAGCCCCGCCAAAATGATTTTTAGCAGCACCTTAACAGTTCTTGACATTTGCCTTGCGCTGAGAAAGAGGTAGAGTCCCTTGGTTGTCTCTCTAGCACAGGCCAGACTTTTTTTTTTTTTTAAATCAAAATGTGTACTGTCTAAGTGGGGTGCAGTGTCACAGGTCTATAAACCCAGCACTCACACAGCAGGGAGAATCACTGATTTAAAGCCAGCCTGGGCCTTACATATGTGGGCTGGAGACAACCAAACACCTTATACAAGCTAAAAAAGAAAAACAAAAAACAGAGGAAATGGCAAAGAAAGGTCAAGTGTGAGCAAAAATTAAGCACAGAAGGAAATATGAAATTTATAAATATAATTTAAGGCAAGGCAGACTAAGGCAAAAGCCATTAACATCGATAAAAGTCATGCCTCATGAATAAGGTTTTGAACTCTTACCAACTAAATAACATTATCTAAATAGATAAAATATTGTTATAAATTTTACAGAAATTTATATGAAATATAAATTTTATAAGGAAGCCACAATTATAATGGAAAACTTAACACACATCTACCACTTTCCTGCAGAATAAGAAAGACAAAGCAAAAGAAAAGAAATTATCTATTTGATACAATGTTTAGAAAACATGAACCATGGGCTAGAAACATTCTAGAAACTGCACTGGTGCAGAGCTGGCATTAATCATGTCCCTGTCAGAAGACATCAAATGTAAACACACAAAGGTGATGAATTTACAAGAAGATAGATTAGTACGCAAGAGACCAGTAGAGTGTCCAGCAATGGTGGGGCCAAATAGCTCAGTCTTGGGTCTAGGAAAGCTTGTATACTAAGCTTTTTATACTAAGACTTAAAAGTTACGGTAGAAGAGGTTTATCCCAGTGAAGATAGGGTAGAAGACAGAAGAGGATATGGAATTGCCTGGAGATAAAAGACAGAGAATTCAAGCCGGGCAGCAGTGGCTTTAATTCTAGCACTTGGGAGGCAGAGCCAGGCGGATCTCTGTGAGTTCTTGGGCCAGCCTGGTCTACAGAGCAGATTCCAGGACAGACAGCCAGGGCTACACAGAGAAACCCTGTCCTGAAAAACAAACAAAAACAACAGTGAATTCAGGTCTGAATTTGGCTAGTGGTGGGACGTCAGGAGACTCTCCTGCTTTGTGCTGGAATTTGTGACTGGCTTGATCTTGTACAGACCTTGTGCAGGCAAGCACAGCTGTTGTTAGTTCGTGTGTGCAGCCAGGTCGCATGCAGAGAGTGGCACTTCAGAGCTCTCCTTCAGCTCTTACAACCTTTCCTCCGCCCTCTTCCGTGATAGTCCCAGAGACTGGGATGGACTGGACTTGTGTTGGTACCCTGTCTATAAGTACTTGCAGCTGCTTAGTCTCGGTACTCTAAACACTAACCACTAACTTCTGCATCTGGCAGTTGATGGAAGAGTCCATTTTGGGGGGTGGGGTGGGGGCTAGTCATTGGTAAATTGTCAATGCCCCAGTGAATGACCACACCCATGTGCATATGGGCAATACTAATTGAACCCAGTGTGTTTAAAAAATAAAAGAGGCCAGATGATGGTGGCACATACCCCTAATCCCAGCACTTGGGAGGTAGAAGCAGGTGGACCTCTGTGAGTTCAAGGCCAGCCTGGTCTACAAGGAGAGTTCCAGGATAACCAGAGCTGTTACACAGAGAAACCCTGTGATGAAAAAAATCCCCCAAATAAGTAGATAGATAGATAGATAGATAGATAGATAGATAGATAGATAGATAGATCGATGATAGATAAAAGAGGACATGAAGTTGGAAAAGAGATGTGTTGAGGAGAAGGGAGGTTGTTGACAGGAGAGAGCAGGTGTCCATATGATCAAAATACTTTGTATACATCAATGAAAATTTCAGAGAATAAGAGAATGTAGCTTCCTATCTGCCTAGAGTACAGGGTGAAAAGTGGGACAAGAGTTGAGGATATGTGAGCAGAGGACAGGGATTTTCATGAGGGTAGTATGAAAGAAACTATGGCAGTTGACATCGGTTGCCAACTTGAGGAGATCTAACATGACTCTTGAAGCCGCCTCTGGGATGCCTGTGAGGAATTACCTAACTGAAGGTACCTTAAAGGTGGGAAGCACCATTCCATGGGCTTTGTCCTGAACTGTGTGAAGAGAAGCAAGCAAGCCAAGCATCACTCATTTCTCTGCACTTTCCAGTGCCTGTGCCATGTGACCAGCCAGCCCTCGGCTCCTGCTCCACGCCTTCCTCCTTTGATGGCGGAACACACTCCCTCAGACTGTGAGCCAGAATAAACCCCTCCTTCCTTAAATCGCTTCTTGTCAGTTACTTTGTCATGGCAACCAGGGAACTCATCAACACGGGGGCCAAGAAAGAAAGTTTGGTCAACGTAAGCTTAGTTTATCTTTTAAGAGGGTGCCTTAGAGGGGGACTTTCAAAAACCACGAAAGTCAGTCAGAAGTGGAGACAGAAATCCTGAAGTGGCCTCCAGGCAACGACAGAAGGAAGGAGAGGAGCCGAGGCGTTGGACAGTTGTTTCTGGGGCTGGAGAGATGGTGCGGCAGTTATGTGCACCTGCTGCTCTTCCAGGGGACTGGAGTTCCGTTCACAGCACCCTATCAGGTGGTTCACAACCATCTGTAACGCCAGCTCCAGGGGCAGCCAACACGTTTGGCCTCCATCAGGATCTGCACTCATGCACACATACCCACACAGATACATACATATAATTTAAAACAATAAAAATTAAAGTTAAAAAATAAATACTTTCAAAAAGGAAGTTATTTCCAAGGTCATATGGCTAAGTCTCCGTGAAGGATTGTGTAGATGAGCACATCAAATGTGTGGGCATAGATGGCCCTATTTTCATCCATGTCCTTACCTGGGTTGGCCTTAGGCCTGCTCTAGAATATGGAAGTTACACTGTGCCACTTCAGTTACAGCATTCAATTTTCCTCACCCCATCTACCCTCACTCTTAGAACCCTGCCTCCATGTAAAGAAATGTGACTGGCTTGAAACAATGAGCTATGAGAAACCCAGACCACCAGGAGAGACCCTGGAGAATAAGATGCCATGGAGGCACAGAGGTCAAGTACTGGCTCCAGACAATGTGAGTGAAAGTGACACTCCCCCCACCCCCTACATAGCCAGCTGAGGACATACAGACCAGAGGCAAGCCACTTAGCCAAATCCTTCAGTCCTTCTGGCCCACAAGCCCTTGAGCAAAATAAAAGGTTGCTTTTAATCACCATATTGTGGGATAGTTTGTGACTTGGTGAGAGAGCAGGCAGACAAGTGACAGGCAAAAGACATGTACGAGTGCTCACATGTCAGCTAGCCTCCTGTCACGGTCACAAACACCTGAGGTGATCAACTTATGAAGAGAAAATGTTTATTTGGCTTGCAGTTTTGGTGGTTCCAGTCTGTGATTGACCCCAGAGTGATGAGGGAGTGTGTCATGGTGGGAGCATTGGCCCCAGAGGGATGAGGGAATGTGTCATGGTGGGATCATTGACCCCAGAGGGATGAGGGAGTGTGTCATGGTGGGAGAACTGACCCCAGAGGGATGAGGGAGTGTGTCATGGTGGGAGCACTAGCCCCAGAGGGATGAGGGAGTCTGTCATGGTGGGATCATTGACCCCAGAGGGATGAGGGAGTGTGTCATGGTGGGAGTACTGGCCCCAGAGGGATGAGGGAGTGTGTCATGGTGGGAGCACTGGCCCCAGAGGGATGAGGGAGTGTGTCATGGTGGGAGCACTGGCCCCAGAGGGATGAGGGAGTGTGTCATGGTGGGAGCACTGCCCCAGAGGGATGAGGGAGTGTGTCATGGTGGGAGCACTGGCCCCAGAGTGATGAGGGAGTGTGTCATGGTGGGAGCATTGGCCCCAGAGGGATGAGGGAGTGTGTCCTGGTGGGAGCACTGGCCCCAGAGTGATGAGGGAGTGTGTCCTGGTGGGAGCACTGGCCCCAGAGGGATGAGGGAGTGTGTCATGGTGGGAGCACTGGTCCCAGAGGGATGAGGGAGTGTGTCATGGCGGGAGCACTGGTCCCAGAGGGATGAGGGAGTGTGTCATGGTGGGAGCACACAGAGCAGCAGAGCTTCCCACCTCATGCCCAGGAAGCAAAAAAAAAGAGAAGGGGAAGGAGCTGAGGTTTTACTGTTTCCTTCAGGGACATGCCCCCAGCGACCTGAAGACCTCCCACCAGTACTACCTTTTAAATGACAGCATGTTGGGGCCAAGCCTTTAATCCCTGGGCCTTTGGAAGACACTTACTGTCCAAACTATAATAGTCACAGTTTCTCTGAAACCAAAGATTTGTTGAGAAGGTGGTAAACTCACTGAATTTTAAGGTTTTTTTTTATGCATATTTTATGGGTGTTTTGCCTGCATGTATGTAAGTGCACATATGCATGCCAAGTGCCTGTGGAGGTCAAAAGAGAACGTCAGATCCCCTGGAGCTGGCGTTAGGGGTGTTTGTCAGGTATTACGTGGGTGCTGGGACTGAACCCCGGTCTTCTGCAAGAGCAGTCTGTGCTCTTAACCTCTGAGCTATCACTCCAGCCCTTCACCTGAATTTTAATTTATACCCCAAAACCTTTGTGGGGTTTTCCAGTAAGTACATACAACACTGGAATAGTGGGCAGAGACGAAAACAAGATGGAATCCCAGGAATTCCAACGTTTAATTGAGTATAGTGATTCACACTTAAAATCCCAGTACTTAGGAGGCAGAAGCAGGAGGATTGCTGTAAGCATGAGGCAAAACTGAGCTACATAGGAAACTCTAGGCCAGAGTACTAATGTTTAAAATCTTGCAAAGAGAAGTGGAAGCCTGTCCCCACCCACACTAAAGGAGGGCAGGCCTGCTCAGTGCCTGGTGCATGCCTTTGGCTAAAGCTCAAAGAAATCAACCAAACCAGGTTGATTGGCGTGCACATGTATGCCAACTGGTCACAAAGCAAGTGAATGCTGCTTAGTCTTGACTGAACCAATGTGCTTGTGGTCAAAGTCTGTCTTTGACGTTCACAGAGTCACAATCGCACGGAGGGTCTAAAAATTGCTCAGTTAGGATAGGAGGTTGTCATTTTCTGATCCTCGCATGTCGAAGGGGCCCCCTCGGATTGAGAGTCATGATTCTCACGGTCAAAAGGTGATGACAATTATTTGCAGAGAAAGCAAACTTTCTGACATTTCCCGAGACAGGGTTAGAATCTAGGAGTTCTGTTTGGAAAGGGGTTGCTTATTGCCAGTTATGTATTTGCTCTCATTCTAAAAACCATTCGACTGCTACAGACAGCAAAGCCTCTGGATGAAAATCCTGATTCCCCCAAAACTAATGTTTCCTTCATGGATTCTGTGCCTTTCTGTTACAGGAAGAGGGGGGAGAGGGGGGAAGGGAGGGGGAGAAGGGGAGGGAGAGGGAGAGAGCGAGCCCGTCAGTGCCCGGCATGTGTCACACATGATGTGTATCAGTTTATTGTCACTGAATCCGGGCAAACCATGGTGGCCAGTCCACAGGAAGTGTAGGTGGCCTTCTGGTCTCCTTGCCGAGCCTTCCTGTGAAATCTCCTGTTAAGATGTTAAGAACAGAAGCCACAGCCCTTGAGACCATCCTCGTTACCATGACTGCCCCTGTTAGACACAGCTGAGCAAAAGTTGAACCTGACCCTCTCTGCCCATCCAAAACAGGCCTGCCGCCATGGAGAGGACAGGGGTGGGCACGACTTTCTGAGACAAAAGGATGCCTTCTGCAGCACGGACCCTCAACCCAGCTAGGACTGAGGCTGGCATCTTCTTCATTTAGAAGGAAGGTGGAGTGGTCCACCTTGCTGTCTCCTGCTGTGTTCATCTTCCTTTGGCCGATGGAATCCACTCGATGTGAAAGGCTGCAAGTCCCAGGTCCTCCCTCTGGGCAGCAAGTCCTGACCAACAATATTCAAAAGTGTAGCATCAGGTCCAGATGAGAAGGGATGCCAGAGGAGGACAGGAAAGAAGCCAGGGCATGTTGGCTCCTCAAAGAACTTCACAGGGGTGGAGTTGCCATGGCAGATTTTCTCTCCCTCTTCTGGTGGGGCAGTCTCTTCACCATGCCAACACCATTGAGGACACAGACACTCGAGTCCCCAGTGGTCATGTTCACACCTTCATTGTGCTGCCAGTTCACACCCTCATTCTTAAGGCATCAGTGAAGTTTCTCACCCAGACTTTACCTACTAGGCTTTGTTTCCAAAATGCAGGGGCTCCAGATCTCTCATCTTGCCCTGGACAGTTAGCAGACCTGTAGGCCTTCCCTCAGGCATGAGTGGAACATTCACATCCAATTCCATGCTGACCTACTCCCTGCCTCCTCAGAACCAGCATATTGAGTCAATCTAGACTTCTCCACTCTGCCCTGAGAAAGTAACTCCCCCTGAATACAGCCTTCTACTAAGATTAAACCCAAAATACAAGATCTTTGAATAATTCACCTCATATCTAACATTGGTTGAGTGATTACTGTGTGTAGATTCTTGAGTTAAGCTCTTTTTCATTGGTTTGTTTTCGAAGACAGGGTTTCTCTGTATAGCCCTGGCTGTCTTGGAATGTGCACTGTAGACTAGGCTGGCCTCGAACTCACAGATCTGCCTGCCTGAATACTGATATTAAAGGCATGCCACCACCACCTGGCTGATTAAAGGTCTTTATGAAGGGATTTACTTCCCCCCAACAATATGGATGTCGCCATATTTCTTTCATGATCCTCATTTTAACGTCTCTAAACTTGGTGCATCTTACTATAAATAGGGCAGCCAGTTTAATGGACAGCAAGCTTTCCTGCCTCAGTGGTACATTATGCAACACAGCAGTTCTCACTGACGCCGTCTTAGATTAGGAGAAGATGGAATCGGAAGCAGTCCACGTAGCACAACGTCCTCCATCTGCCAATCCCAGTCGGGGAGCCAGTAATGCCGAGACTCTCAGACGTCTCCTTGTGAGAGTCGGCACCCCTCTGCGGCTCTGCTACCCTGATCGTCGTTACACAAGGAACATTAATCACACCATGGAATATGCAGCTTAGAGAACACAAGTAAGGATCCTGGGAGCAGTGGTCCCTCAGTCAGAAGTACCAGATTCTCATCTTACCTGCTCAGTGTGGGATGAGGAAGGAGGCCCACACTACCCCCTGCAGGCCTCTAGTACATCTTGCCCAGGAACAAGTCCTCTGGGGGGAATGGAGGGCTTTAGCAGAGTGGGTGGGAGCTGTCTTTTGTCCCTGGAACCTGACTGTGCTCCTGGCAGCTCTGTGATCTTGGACAAGTGGCTTTATCGCTCTGGGTCTGTTTCCTTATCTATAAAGTGGTAAATGGTGTTGATAATCATGCTTTTTTTTTTAAGTGGATTTATACAAAGTTAAATTATTAATATAAATAGAAAATAGAAAGCTAAAACAAATAAGCATAATGTTAGTAATTCACTCTAGCTACTAGTGTTCTTAGCTCCAGTTACTCCACACTAGAGGGTGCTCTTAGCCTTAGGGGCAAGTGGTACTGTTCATGGTGGGCGCACCATACCCAGACTGAGGAGATCAGCAGTTAAATGGTTTCTACTCTCTCCCTCATTTGAACAAGGAGACATTTTAATTGCTGAAGAGTCAGTTGCCCAAGTTCCTGGAAAGGGGAAGGATGAAGTGAAGCCACAGAAAGTTCCAGCAAACTAGAGTTATAGTGTCAGATCCAGATGGTCTGGAGCTGGCGTGGGGTGCCCTGACCTTGGCTTCTGAGACATCACGTGCATTGTCTACTGTGTGCCTTTTGGTGGCAGCCAGAGTTAGCTAGAAGGACCTGGGTCTTCAATACAAGGAAAGGGAGAACCAGTCAGTATTTGACTCCCGTGTGAGGGAGCTAGGGAAGCAAGCTGAACTCCCATGTGCAGCCAAGAGTCTAAACATGAGATCAGAGGTGAGAAGGAAGGAAGCAGGTGCTGGAGGAATGCCGGGAAGAAGAGCAGCTGAGGCTCTGGTTAGGAAGAGGGCCCTGAGGCCATAGAGCTCTTCCCTGCACAGATGAAACCATGGTAAATACCGGAAGCTTAGCGGTTGTTATTGATCACCTCTGCAGTCCCAGGAGGGCTGGGGCAAGCTTCCTCTTCTTTTCCTGTGTCTTTCCACCCTGTTTCCCTTTCTGAGGTGGGCCCTCTCCTTAACATTCATGCTTTTGCCTTCAAAAAGTGGGGGGAGGTTTTCCTCTTTCCAGAGTGTTCTGGCATCTGCTCCAAACACTAACTGCTTCCGGGTCAGGATGGCAAGGCGATTTATGGAGAAAGCCATAAGGATTCTGTTCTTCCGGCCATGTTTACTTACTTCCCTCTCCTGGTCTCCACCCCGGGGGAAGTGGGACCTTTGGGCTTCCTGGCCCTGAGCTTTCAGTTTCTTTCTTTGTTGCAGGAGTAAAGGTGAAGGATGAATCAGAAAAGTATCCCCGGAACTTTGAAACTTCAGTGCATAGAAAGGAGCTGGTTCCCTGAGGAGCGAGTTCCCTGAGAGCAGGTTTGGGAAGCAGATTCAGCTCCCCAGGTGGGGAGACTGCTTCAGGGAGCTGATCTGAAGGCTGTAGTTCTTTCCCTCCTTAGCTAAGCCAGTCTCCCTCCCTCCCTCCCTCTCCATTGCCCCGCTGAGGACTGAAGCCATAGCCTCATGCATACTAAGCAAATATGCTACCCCTCAACTGCATCCTCCACATAGCGGCCTGTATTTCCATGAGTGGCATCCCTGGTCCTCTGGGGAAACCTGTAGCTAGAGTTTTCCTGCCTGGGCCACAGTAAGGACAAATCTCTCTTAGACCCAACCGAGTAAACGCACAGAGACTTATATTGCTTACAAACTTTATGGCCATGGCAGGTTTCTTGTTATCTAGTTCTTCTATCTTAAATTAACCCATATCTATTAGTCTCTAAGTTACCACGTGGCTTGTGGCTTACCCATACCTTACATCTTGCTTGTCATGGCGGCAGCTGGCAGTGTCTCCCTGGGTTAGCCTTCCACTTCCCAGAATTCTCCTCTCTCCTTGTTCCGCCTATACTTCCTGCCTGGCTACTGGCCAATCAGTGTTTTATTTATTAACCAATCAGAGCAACACATTTAACATACAGAACATCCCACAGCACTTCCCCTTTTCTTTTTTTCAAAAAGGAAGGTTTTAACTTTCACATAGTAAAATTACAGATAACAATTATCAATCAAGAATTACAGTTACAGAAACTCCAGAGAAACAAGTATCTAGGCGGCAGTATTTGCCTTCTTGAATCCAAAGGACTCAAGCCCTGCACTGAGTTGCCTCTTGGCTGGCAGGCACGTGGCTGTCAGTCTCCTAAGTATGTGTGAGTGCACAATAGGAGCCTGTCAAAATGACCAAGAGCATCTGAATTATGACTAACACTTCATACGCCACTCGTCAGATGGGCAAGGGCCTCCATGTAGATAAACAGTTGAACCATTCTTACATCTGAGTGCATGGCAGAAAAATTCACATCAGTTACTATGGTGGTTTCAAAAAAAAAAACTGCCTGTGTTCAGGAGGAGGCACTCTGTGGTCTAACTTGAAAGGTTCTAGACGGTTCCCGTGGTCACTAAATGTCTCTCTTACCTTCCCTTCTGTGTCTGGCGCTTTTGTTAGTAACATTATTCCTGTGTTTTTGAAGTAGATGCTTACTAAAAGTAGGAGGGAACTATAAGATCAGTTCTGCACTGTGAGCCCACAGGGAACTGGGCAGGAGCAACCTCAACACAGGCACTTTGCTCTAATGCTTCTTCCTCTGTCTGCTGAAGGGGCCACACTGGGGCCAGTTTCCCCAGAAGTTGTTTTCTCTCTGACTCAGTTGCTCGGCCGCATTATTTTCTGGGGTTTCCTAACGGAAGCCTCTGGCCATTGTTGATTCATAGTGGCCGGTGATGGAGTACACACAAGCCCCCGGTGGTCTTGAGCATGTCCGTGCTTCCTGGTCTCTCACCTCCATTGGGGTGGGGAGCTCTTCTCATGTTTCCTCTTATAATATCTTGGGGACAGTGCCCCCTTTATAAGGAACCAAAATTGTGAACTAGCCTGCTGGAAACGTCCTTCCAGTCACTCTTTCTACACCCACAAGCTTGGCCCAAACTCTCTGTGTAAGAGTTTGAGTGAAGCCGGGCGGTCGTGATGCATGTCTTTAATCCCAGCACTCAGGAGCAGAGGCAGGTGGATCTCTGTGAGTTCGAGGCCAGC
Source organism: Peromyscus maniculatus bairdii (assembly GCF_049852395.1). Lineage (NCBI taxonomy): Eukaryota > Metazoa > Chordata > Mammalia > Rodentia > Cricetidae > Peromyscus > Peromyscus maniculatus. Next base: position 83,410,795 of record NC_134853.1, on the reverse strand, counting down.
CTGGGCTACAGAGTGAATTCCAGGACAGGCTCAAAGCTACACAGAGAAACTCTGTCTCAAAAAACCAAAAAAAAAAAAAAAAAAAAAAAAAAAAGAGCTTGAGTGAGAAATGTCCCCCATAGGCTCAGGAGTTTGAACACTTGGTCCCCAGTTGGTGGCACTGTTTGGGGGAGACTGTGGAACCTTTAAGACATGGAACCTTGGGGAGGAAGCAAGTCACTAGAGTGGCCGTGGAGGGTGTATGCCCTGGCCCATCTCCAGTTGGCTGAGGCGGAGGCTGGGCTCCCTTGAGATGATGCCATGTATGCACTTGTAGCAGGAATCTTAAAAAGTCTCATTAATAAAAACAAACCTGGAGCCAGGTACTGGGGTGAATGCTGGAAGATCAGAGAAGCAGATCAAGCCACAGCTACCTCACCTCGCCAATTCCTCAGCTGATCCTGTTTTCTCAGACTGGATGCCTCTGAGTTCTCAGCCAAATAGATCTCAGCTGAGCCTAAAAGCTTAACCAGCATCTAGTTCCTCATTCTCATACCTTATATACCTTTCTGCTTTCTGCCCTCAGTTCCTGGGATTAAAGGCATGTGTCACCATGCCTGGCTGTTTCCAGTGTGGCCTTGAACTCACAGAGATTCAGGCGGATCTCTGTCTCTGGAATGCTAGGATTAAAGGCGTGTGTGCCACTATGTTCTGGCCTCTATATCTAGTGGCTGTTCTGTTCTCTGACCCCAGATAAGTTTATTAGGGGGCACAATATTTTGGGGGACACAATACCACATGGACTGTTTTTGTCACTGCTGTGGCAATACTCCTGATAAAAGCAGATTAAGGAAGGCTTGATTACGGCTCTGACAGTCCATAATGGTGGAGAAATCAAGGCAACAGATGTGTAAGGCAGCTGGTCATGTTGCTTCTGTGGTGAGAAAGCAGAGGGAGAGGAATGCTGTGGCTTCAGTGAACTTTGTGTTTTTAATTCAGTTCCCCTCACTCCCCCCCTTCCTTGTGATAACACATTCAGTGTGGCTCTTCCTTCCTTAGTTAAATCTTTCTGAAAACACTCTCATAGACATACCCAGAGGTGTGTTGCCATGGTGATTTTAAATTTCATCAAGTTGAGCGTCAAGATTAGCCATCACAAGGTGGGAAGGGGTTTCTTTCTGACCTGAGGGTGTTATAATTCCAAGGCCACTGGCAGGTGCTCTGGCTCTATAAGTACCAATCATCAGATTCTGATAAGAGTCCATATGCTTCCCATTAGCTGGGAACTGGGCAGGGGTGGGGGAAGAGGGATGAGAAGTTGGTCCAGACAACTACCTCAGCTCTACCCAGATATCAGTTTCCCTTCCCTAGAGAGGGTTTGCTCAAATGTCCCCAAAGAAACCCTTGCACGTACCTCCTTCCTAAGCCCTGCATCTTTATCAAAGAATAAGGAAGTAGAGTTTCATTTCCTATATCCTAAGTAGAGCTCTACCACCTATTGGCTGGGGACGTGGGCAGACTGCCTGATGGTTACAAGTCTGAGCAGAATTCAGTTTTCCTGGAAGAGTCCCACAGACAGGAGAAGAGAAGCAGTAAGTTGATTTCCAGCACTTGGAGCTGGAGTCCCACTGTCCCCAAGGGGGCTTGTGACTCATCTCCGTGGGACAAACGAGCTGAGGACTGGCAGAGCTGTGGCTGCCCCAGAGGGAAAGACAGCTACTTGGTCTGTTTGGAGAGCTGAGAGTCCCTGTGTTGCAGAGAAAACAGAGGAGAAAAACTCACTGAGGAGATAGTGGAGGAAGATCCCACAACATGGTCGGTGTGTGTGGTGGTTTGAGAAAATATGGCCCCCAAAGGGAGTGGCACTATCAGGAGGTGTGGCCTTGTGGAGCAGGTGTGGAGGACGTGTGTCACTGTGGAGGAGGGCTTTGAGGTCTCATATGCTCAGGATACCACCCGGTGTCAGTTACTTCCAGTTGACTGCGGATCAACATGTAGCAGCTCCTTCTCCAGCACCATGTCTGCCTGCATGCCGCCATGCTCCCCGCCATGATGATAGTGGACTCAGAAACTGTAAGCCAACACCTCAAATGTTTTCCTTTTTAAGAGTTGCCACAGTCATGGTGTCTCTTCACAAAAATAGAAACCCTAACTACGACATAGATATGCAATAATCTTCAGCCTTTATGGGGTAGTGGCCTTTTGGTAGGCTCAGAGCTGAGCCACAGCTCCCGGCTTGCTCCCTGATGGGCCTTGCCTAAAGTCAGTGCCCAGTTAGAGGCAGGCCTGTCACCTGGGGAGCTAAGAGACCCCGCGTCAAGAATGCTGCTGCTGTCATCTTTGACCTCGCTAACCCTCAGCCACCCATCATGAGCAGTATGCGTCCTGGCGACTTTCCCATCCAGAGACTGGCTGTGGCGGTAAGGAAGGAAATCTCCCCCACTCCCTCTCCCAGAAGGCCAGCAAGACCTCGCTTCCATTTCATGGCTGTATTGCTACTCACTAAAGAGGAACAGACATGTCACAAGACCAACACACCTAATGCTACCAGAGATTTTAGGGTCAAAGCCTAAACTCCAGCAGCCCCTACAAGTTAGACTCAGCCACCTGTTCTCAATATGCCAATTAAAGATACGAGTGACAGTGAAAAACAGCTTTGTTCAAAGTGGCCACATTAAAAAGTGGAATGCAGCCGGGCAGTGGTGGCGCAGCTCTGGGCACCACTCCCAGCACTCAGGAGGCAGAGGCAGGCAGATCTAAGTGAGTTCGAGGCCAGCCTGGTCTACAGCGTGAGTTCCAGGACAGGCTCCAAAGCTACACCGAGAAACCTTATCTCAAAAAACAAAACAACAACAACAAAAAAGAAGTGGATTACAGTTGTCCAGTGGCCCCCCCAAGACTGTCCTCAGGCTCTGTCAGAGTTTCACATTTAAATAGGGGACAAGAGATACGAGGAAGTAGGTGGCCCTGGTCAAAGTGTGGTCCTACCCACAATTGGGTCGTAATTACCTCTGCTTCTGTCCTGCCAAGTGGCCCACCGAGTTGCCAGAACTGTAAGAGCTCTTCCTGGGAGGCAGGTTACTCCTCTGGCTGACGCCAGGCCTTTGGCCTTTCTCTCCCTCCTGCATGAGATTCCTGGGGAATTTTAATTTTCTGTAGCTCATTGTTTTAGTAGTCAGGCTTGTGTGTCACCCTGCATCCTTATTCCCATCAGGAAGGTCACACCAGGAGGTGTAACAGCCTTTACCACGCTGGTCCCTCGTCCCTACCCACTCATCCCTCATGTGCTTGCCAATGCCTTCATTTATGTAAGGAATACTTACAGGGCACATGTTCACCCCACCAATCGAGAATAAGACCACTACCACAGTTTAAAGCCAAATTTGAAGCAAGCTTTAATTAAATACTGGCCAAGTAGATGGGCTCTGGCCAGGTGCATACCCATGTTCCTGAGAAATGGCCCAGAATCACAGTTTGTAGCTCCTTAAGAAGGAAAACCCATAATTCATTGCATTTCCCATCAGGTCCAATCAGGGGCAAACATACATCCTGATGTACATCCAGCCTGTGTACCTTCTGACCACATGTGATCAAGCACAAACTTGTTTAGGGGAGTGAAAACATGTGACTTGTTATCTCCCGTAAACAATGGCCTCCAGCATTTCAGGAACTATCTGTTCTTAGGCAAGGGGCTTGCAGATCAGAGGCATTTTTGTTTCATGGATCTCTTAGACATAGTAATTAAAACTTAAAATGTAGCTTTGACTTTCATATTCCCCCCTTGAGTTGTATCCTGAGTCAAATCCTTGACTGTGTGATGGGTACTTGTTTATATTGGGATCTAATAACCATCAGCATAATGGTACCAGACAGGAATTATCATTTGGTTAAGGCATCAATGATACAAGAGCCAACAGCAATTAGTAGAAGCAGCAGGGCCAAAGGCCCTGTGATGACTGACAGAGTTCCTAATTAGAAGGAACCTAGAAATGAGAATGGGGACCAGGCATGTACTTCATCTCAGGTCCCCTGTGATAGGGAGCTTCCTTTTGATCTAACATTCCAGTCTGTTGGGGGACAAGGGATGATGTGTTCTCTTCTGTAATTACTTCCTGCTGAAACTAGGACATTGTTGTCAGGGACCAGGAAGGCTTAGCATGCTAATCGAAGGCAAGGAGGGGATTCAGGCAATGGGGCATTTATTCATCTGGTTCGCTGACCCAGCTGAAGAGACAGGGTGCAATCACTTCAGCTGGACTGGTCCATATCAGCTTTCAGCAAGTCCAGAGCTCACAGTCATTTGAAGCAGGTTGTAGTCAGCAATTGATGCATGGATGTGTCTGTCAGCCAAGTGGAAACCTGCTGAGGTAGATATAGACTAAAAAGAGAAGTTAAAATTTAGGAACTTAATGGAAAATCTTACATTTGGAACTTTCAGGCCCATAGTCCTAGTAATTGGAGAAGAGTCCTAAGACCAGAGGAAAGAGAGAGAGAGAGAGAGAGATATTTCATCCTCAGGAACAGATAGATGGAGAAATGTAGGCTGTACTTCTCTGGAGTCCTTTTGATGTGTAAAAAGTGGATTCCAGTCTTATTCTTGATTCTCTGAAGCTTACATGATTTTTTTCAGTTTACAAAAAGACATAAAAGTTTTAGATAGTATCAGCATTACCAATCTGTACTGAAATCCACATTGTAGAAAAACCAGATGCTACAGGCCGCAGGAATATGTCATAAGAACTCAGCTGGTTGTGGCAAAGCCACTACCTGAAGGGATCAAGGAACTCCTTCAGAGGAAGCCAAATTCCAAGGAGCATTTGGTGTTACTTTGCTTGTTATATATCAGCTGTCTTCTGTTATGAAAATCATGTGTGCCTTCATAGTTTTCCCATTGATTTTTTCCCTAAGAAGGGCTAACAGTGTGGATTGATCACTCTTTGGACATACACATTCAAGGTTTTTGGGAAACAGCCTCAGGAAAGGGTTCCTTCCCCCCAGCCCATCCATTTCTCCCCTTTCAGCACTGGAATCAGATATCTCCCTTAGCCACTTTCAAGGACTAACAGAGATAACAGCCCAGACCACCACATGCTAGTCTCGTGATTTAAGGTAAATTCCACAAGGAGATACCACCTAGGTCAGGTGGACCTTAAATAATAGCTTTACACAATTTAGCTCGGACCCTCCTTTCTAACAGCCTTACTAACTTTATAGACCCCTAACTCCTTACCTAACCACTTCCAGGAATATTTAGATAACCCTCTGCACTGATAGCTATGCTCAGCCCGAACCCCAATTCAAGCCTTCCTGTAATTATCATCACTGGCAGCATCTGGCCAGGGCAATCCCCAGAAGGAGGAAAGTACCTTATCAGAAATATCTCTGTACTCTCTTAAGAACAGACTAAGCATCCAGACTACCCATTTGAGAAGGCCTGGCAGATGTGCCAATTAAACTTAACTTCCTCCTTTCCCAAATCTTACCTCTAGTTCCAAATCTCCCTTTAACTATCACCAGAGGCATCTAGCTGTACACAGGTTGCCTAGCGACCGAACATACTTTCCCCCACCCTGCAGAAAAATGGCAGGTAACTTGGACAGATAGGAGCCATAGGAAAAAAGAAGGCAGTTTTATTTTCTTCCATTGACCTAGCAGCTTATAGATTCTTAACATTTTCTACCAATCACGTTTAAGATTATAGTTGAGCACATAAGATCCCTCTTCTTAGATATTACCCGGATTTAGCCTTTAGTTAATTCATTTCCCCATTAGTCACTTCCCTTTGGGGTTGCAAATGATAATTAACAATTACTGCCCCTCTTTGTGATTCTTATCACCCCTCCATTTGACCCTGGAAGCCTGGCTTTGCATTGCCAAGGGATTACTGCTTGCAAGTGTATATATACTGGGACTCCCAGGGCACGAGAGGACGGAAAAGATTTAGAAGAATAAATGACTGGACTAAGAGCTCGGTGTGCTGAGATCCTATTTCCCAAAAATAGTCCTTGCCGTTCGTAGTTCTCTCTCCTGAGCCCCTGGAATGTATAATATTAAGGCTGGTCCCTCTAATATCATACAAGAAGCAAGTATCTGGTGTCTGTAAAACAGCTGGAGTAGAGTCACACCTTTGAGTCTTAGCAAAAGCTATAGATTTGGGTTTAAAAGCATGAACATTCATTCCACTGTCCAGAGAATTGGGTATAGATTGGACAGAGATGTCTTTAGCCCAGTGAGAAGCACCTTTAAGTCTATACTTTAGAAGACAACCAAAAGAAATCTAAAATCTTGAGCTTGTGACTGAACAGTAAGCAGTCAGTGCTCTACCAGCTTATCAGAACTCCATTGATCAATGTTAACACTCTGAGCTTTAGAAATCCTAATGTAAGGGCATAAGGGGAAAGAAATCTGAAACATTTCCCATTTTCACATATCTTAAATTACTTATATGCTTACAACTTGCATTTACATCTTACATCACTTTCTGAGACCTTCAGAACTTACTTAAATTTTCATATCCTCAGACCTTTATATATCTTAGACCTCAGAATTTACATGGACTCTTATATCCTCAGACCTTTATATATCTTAGAGCTCAGAATTTACATAGACTTTCATATCCTCAGACCTTTATATACCTTAGAGCATTTTCTTAGACCCTCAAAACTTGCATAGACTTTAACCCCTTTTCCCCCATCTAATCATTTACCAGAGACATAAGCAGTTATTACTGAGAATAGTATTGGAGGCTCGAAGCATTGGGAAAGTTGAACCATTGGCTTAGAGAATGTCTCTTCTTACCTAAGGTCTATTCATGCATAAGAATGTCTGTCTAGCCTCCTTGTCTTTGCTAACTTTGTTTAGCTTAAGCTATTTCAATACACTGGGTCATATAAGAAACTGTTATATTCTGTAATGGTGTACTTTCCAATAAGACAAACAAAACTCCCAACCAGAGCCAGAACCGGAACTGGGTGGGCGAGCAATGCCTTGCTATATGCCAGGGATATGAGAATATTAGGGTTCTGTTGACTCCCCCTCTATGTCCCAGATAGGGATCCCACAGAACAGAACCAGACTATGACCCACCAGGAGGCCTCCATAGTTGCTTGCTGCGTTTCTCAGCATGGAGGTTTACCCTGATATTCAGCAAACTGAAAGCAGCCTTAGAATGTCTCAAAGCACGTCTCTCCTGAAGCGGCCCCTCAGCCTGGAGTTCCAAAGTGAAGGTCCAGCTTTAAAATTTGGGTGGGTGGTCTGAATCCCACTGGGGCCTCCAGAAAAATGTTCACCCAACCAATCAAGAATGAGACCGCTACCACAGTTTAAAGCCAAATTTGAAGCAAGCTTTAATTAAATACTGGCCAGGTAGATGGGCTCTGGCCAGGTGCATACCCATGTTCCTGAGAAATGGCCCAGAATCACAGTTTGTAGCTCCTTAGGAAGGAAAACCCATAATTCATTGCATTTCCCATCAGGTCCAAGCATACATCTGATGTACATCCAGTTTGTGTACCTTCTGACCACATGTGATCAAGCACATCAGTGCAGATGGGTCAAGCAAACTTGTTTAGGGGAGTTGAGAACACATGGCTTGTTATCTCCCATAACCAACAGCCTCCAGCATTTCAGGAACTGTCTGTCCTTGGGCAAGGGGCTTGCAGATCAGAGGCATTTTTGTTTCATGGATCTCCTAGGCATAGTAATTAAAACTTAAAATGTAACTTGGACTCTCACACACCTACAGTGTGCCAGAGAGAACCAAGTACTAGGGATACAGCGGTGAACAGATAGCTGTAGCCAAGATTTCTGCCCTCATGCAGTTCCTGCCTCACCCGAGACAGTCCTGGGAGGGAACCTGATGACTTGTGTTCTCTAATGGAAGCCCATCACTGGAGCACTGTCCTACAAGGGCTAGAGGCAGATGTCCTGGAGCAGCCAGAGTCAGTGCACCAGGGATGGATGCCACCAAAAGTTGGGACCAAAAAGTCAGGACCAAAAAAGGCAGTTTTTGTGTGTTTGGTTGGTTTTTGGTTTTTTGAGACAAGGTTTCTCTGTGTATCAGTCTTGGCTGTCCTGGCTGGAACTTGCTTTGTAGATCATGATGTTCTTGAACTCAAAGAGATCCGCCTGCCTCTGCCTCCTGAGTGCCAGGATTAAAGGCGTGCGCCACCACCGCCAGCCTACATTGTTGTTTATTAAGAAGTGAATTCAGTATTGCAAATGGTTTGGACCAGGCATTGGAAAGAGGTTAGGATGCAGACCACAAGGGAGAGGGCCATTGACATGGCAGGGTTAAAGGAAGGGCAGAGCATAGGGAATCTGTCTTTCTGGGCGCTGACTAGAGAGGGGGCCAGCAGTCAAGGCTAATGATGACAACGCAGAAATAATAATGTTTGCTGGCTGGGTCCTGTCAGCCACCAAACTAAGCAGTTCATGCTAAGCACAAACAGCTTCATGCTGGTCTTAAGCATGGGAGGAACCCACCAAACTTCTCCATTCTGTGCCCCAGTCAAAAGACCAGGCCAAGGCACTGCTCACTCTCTCCAGATCTTCTTAGTAACTGCGCCCTACAGTGGGTAGAAAGAGAGACAGAGGCAGAGCAAAAACCTCCTCACATTCTAGGAAGACAGTTTCAATCTCTGAGAATCATCTGCTTCTCAGGCCTTTGCACATTCCAGGAATGAACCTTTCTGGACAGGAGTCAAGTGCCCCAGGGGTAGGTCGATAGTGTGAATGAGTAGCGTGGAGGAAGAAAAAGTGACCTTAATCTTCAGAGCAAGAGGAAATTCCCCTGGCAAACTTGGCCATCAGGGAGGTGCTTCCCTGCCCACACAAGGAACTTCATCTTCAGACCTGATTATTTTTTCCCCCAAAGAAATCAGGACTAGAATGTGAAATCTGTAAGTGTTCTAATGTAGATAATATCAACATAGAAACAGATCAGCAGTTCCTGGTTGTGACTTTAATGACGTAAATCAAATGAAACACCCTGGGCTGCTGAGTTGTCAACGTGTCAGCTGCCCAGAAACATCAACACCGAATCCAGGGGCCTCAGGCCCCTTGGTGAAATGTGCTAAGTAAGTCTTTGTGCTCAGCTTGGAGCCCCACTCCAGCCCCAACTCTTGGGAGTTGGAATTGGCACAATTCCTCTCATTTGTGACTTCAGGGCAGAAGCAGGAAGGGAAGGCTAAGAAGGAGAGATGCGGAGAGGCAGGGATGAAAGCATGGGGTAGGTAGGGGCCGGTGTCTGTGATAGAATAACTAGCTAGTATCTCTGAAGCAACCCTCCCAGTGTGCCTGTTGTTCAACATAAGATAAGCCTTGCCTACGGTCACCGATAACCAGCTCTTTGGAAGGAGATGGTGCAGTATCTCGTATATCTCAGGAACTGACTGAAGGGACATGTAAGAGTGAGGCCTCAGGGTTGTTGACAAGCTGCCAGTCTTTCCCAGTGTCCTTGCTGACTGTCAATGCACTAACATGAACAGTTATCACTAAACAACTGGACCAAAGAAGATGGGCAGTGAGCATGTTAGTCATCCTGGCAGGAATGAGGATTTCTAAAGGGTTTCTTATGCTCTTCCCTTTGGCTATCTGACTACTGAAACAATGGACCTCGAGAAATTAAAATTTCCCCAGACATCCACTGATAAGAAGGCCAAGGAGAAGCTCGCCTCCTAGAAAGAGATTCCATCCAGTGCTATTCAGGAAAATAATTTTGTGCTAAGATAATGATAGGTCAATGATGGGTGACCACATCTTGACTGGGACAAGTTAGCAATCTATACCTTCTGCCTGCTAGTTGAGTCAAAGCCTTACATCAGGATCTCAGAGACGGGCTTGGGGAGAGCTACTGGACTTTTTGTTCCTCTTTCCCGTGTGTCCACATTGACCAAATCTCCTGTTTCTGTTTTCACTATTTATTGTGTCTTTAAGTGGCCTGTTTTAGACTGGCGGTTGAGCCCAGTTTGTTAGGGCTGCCCGGGTGCAGGCTGGAGTCCCACAGCTCAATACCCCAGAGGGATTAGCTGTGGTCCCTGCTTCACTCTGCCCCTCACAGGCATCACTCCCATGTGCTGTTTTTTTTTTTTTTTTTTTTTTGTTTTTCGAGACAGGGTTTCTCTGTGTAGCTTTGCACCTTTCCTGGAACTCTCTCTGTAGCCCAGGCTGGCCTCGAACTCACAGAGATCCGCCTGTCTCTGCCTCCCGAGTGCTGGGATTAAAGGCGTGCGCCACCACCGCCTGGCTTCCCACATGCTTCTTAAACACTTGGTTCCTCGGTAGTGTTGTTCATGGAGACAGAGGAAGCAGAGCCGCTGGGGATCCGACGTCTCCCTGCAAAAGCTCTCAATCTGAGACGAACATGGCATGGCTCAAAGGACACGAGTTAAGGCCATCTGATCTCTGAGACACCTTGTTGTCCAAAACACAATGAAATGATCCACACTTTCCATCCCGCCAAGACACAGAAAAAAGGTTACTCAAAATGAAGGGCAGTCTTGGAAGTTGTCCTGAGAGGCTCCTCCAGGAAAAACCCAGAGGAGGGCTCATTAACTAGAAATGCCTATTTTGTCCCATTTAAAAACCATATCCCTGGACTGTTATTCAGTAATCAAAAGAAACAAAACACTGTACGTAGTTCTGCATGGATGAGCCTCAAAAGTATACTAGGTAAAAGAATCTGGACACAAAATACCACATGCTTAATGATTCCACTGATAAAATACATCCTGAAAAAGTCAATGTATAGAAGCAGAAAGTAGATTAGTTATTGACTGGAGCTGAAGGAGCAATAAGAGTTAACTATAAATGAGTGTGAAGCATCTTATTGGGGACAAAAGATTATTTTATTTTATTTAAAATGTGTTAAAGAGTTTCATGTTTAAATCACTTCCACCCTTCCCTCTCGCAGATGCAACTCCTCCCATACCTCTGAAGCCCCTCTAAAATGCATGACCAATCTTCTACAACTATTATTGTATCAGGTATAACCTACTGAGTCCATTTAATGCTGCTCCCGTGTACTTGTGATTAGGGCTGACCATCAGGATTGGAGAACCCATCAAGGGGTCATCCCTGGAGAAAAGCATTCTCCTGTCTCAGTAGCCTCTGAATGCTCTTCGTCTAGGAGTAGGCCTTGAGAAAGTCCAAGTTCCCACACCCCAACCCTCATTTACACTGGCATGTCAATCAATTGTTGTCGTCTTTATGCAGGTCTTATTTAGGCAGCCATGTTGTTGAGATTTCATGAATGCAGATTTCCTGTCGTGTCTAGACAACACCATCTAGTAATAGGCTTCCTGGGCCTCTGGCTTGTACAGTCTTAGATGGAGAGGCTTTTATTATTATTTTTCTTTTTATTTATTCTTTGTGTCTTTCACATCATGCATCTCCATCCCATTCATTTCCCCGTCCCTTCATATCCACCCTCTGCCCTTGTAATCTCCCCCAACAAAATAAAATAAAATAAAATTTAAGAGAAAAAAGGAGAAAAGAGAGTCATACAGTAAACCCTTTTATCCGTATATCTTTACCTGCAGGTGTTCATTACAAAGAGTCACTGGTCTGGTTCGAGGTCTCTGGTTTCTGCTACACTGTTGATGCTGGGCCCTCACTGGGACTCCTCTTGACTCTCCTGCTGTTGCCCTGTGTTGTGGAAATCCTGCAGCTCTGGGTCTGCAGCTCTGGTCCCTTCACGTGCTTCAGCAGATCACAGGTGGGGTAGGTGTTGGGGTTAGCCAACTCATAGGCCTGATTCTAGGCCCGGATAGTTGCAGGGTTGGTCAGCCCGCCAGCTCTCCCCTGTCCTCACCAGCAGGGTGAGGTCTCCTGCACTGCTCTGGCTAGTTTACCTTGTAGCAATGAGCAAAGGGCAGGACCAGTTCTCCAGCTTTCACATCCACAGGGTCAGCTCTCCCACACCTACACCTTCAGGCTCAGCTCTGCTGTGCTGCCCAGGTGTGGCACAGGGGCCGCTCTCCCGAGTCCTGCAGCTGATGAGGGGCAGGGCCTGCTCTCCTACATGCCTCAGACATTGATGAGGGGGAGGGCATCTCTCCCCCACCCATGCTGCCACAGGACAGATGAGTAATGGGGACAGCTCTCCCATGCTCACAGCTTCAGGGCTGGCTCACCCACACCTCCACCAACAGGACTGGCTCTATTGTGCTGCCCAGGCGAGGTTCAGGGCCTGCAATGGAGAGGCTTTTAAAGCAGATTGTGGTGTCGTATGTATAACCATGTAAAAACCCAATCAATTGTATACTTAAGCTGAGTGAAACTTGTGGTATCCAAACATTATTACACACACACACACACACACACACACACACACACACACACACACACGCGCGCGCGCGCGCACACACACAGAGACAGAGACAGAGACAGAGACAGAGATAGAGAGACACAGTCAAACAGACACAGAGTGAGTTTGGGACTTGAAGGAAGCCACCACACAGTACCTTTTATGCAAAGCCAAGCCAAGGAGGAAAATTAGAGAGACTCTAGCCTGACTGGTCACCGGGACAAGGCACAGGCTCAGAGTCACACATGTGGTTTGGGAGGGAAGTAGCGATACAGTCATGTGAGTTTTGCTTTCGTTCCACATGGCTACAATGAGGATGCGTGGGAAGGAAGCGGCCCTAAATTTAGATTCCGCAGCGAAGTCAGAAAGGAGAATTCCTTTCTGAGAACAGAAACTTAAACAGTGAGAGAAAGTTGACCCTGTGGAGTCCTGGGAAGAATACTAAAGAAGAGCAAACAGCAAGTCCAGAGCCCCCCAAATGAGAACGAGTTTGGGCAGATCTGAGACCATGTGAAGGATGAGGTTTTCTCAGGGTGGGGTATGTGTGGGGCTGGGCTCTGTCTTCACTTAAAATGTTGGTATTTTGTTCAGGGTGGACTTTTCCACAACCAATCTAGAGCCTTTCAAAGTCTTTTAAAAACTGTGATTACTAGCTTGGTGGTGGGGACACACTCCTTTAACCTCAGCATTTGGGAAACGGGGGGAATCTCTGAGTTCGAGGCTAGCCTGCCCTACAGAGTCAGTTCTAGGGCTACACAAGAAACCCTAGCTCAAAAAAAAGTGATTACTGAGGCTTTGGGGGCACTAAATTTTGTAACTGAGGGTACAGCTTCATTTACCTCTGGCCCTGTGGGCAGAAAGAAGCTGAGTAAAGGGCCAGCTGCTACTACTATATAAAGTAGGGGTGCCTGGTATAAGGGGTACATCCTGTCATTCTGTGACTTCATGATTTATTGTATTTTAAAAGATTTATTTATTTTTGTTTTACGTGTATCTGGTGCCCACAGGGCCAGAAAAGGATATCCTCGAAATGGAGTTACAGACAGTTGTGAACTGCCGTGTGGATGCTGGAAATTTAACCAGGACCCTCTGCAAGAACATCAAGTGCCTGTTAACTGCTGAGCCATCTCTCCATCCTTGTTTTATTTTGGAGACAAGGCCTTGCTATGTTGCTCAGGATGGTCTCCAACTTCTGATTCGAGCAGTTCCAGCCTTAGCCTTAGCCTCAGTGGTTGGTGCTGGGTCTACAGGCTTGACGTTGGATTACTGTAAAAACAACAACAACAACAAAAACAACTCAAATAATAAACAGCCCCCTGTATTCATTCCTCCCTCTGAAAAGGTGTGCGTGTGGGGGTGGGGTGGGGGTGGCTGTACTCAGAGATTCCAAGTCCAGCTGTGTCCCTTCCCTCTTAAGATTGTGTGTGTTCCAGGCACAACCAGGGTCCCCCCTAAATTGCTCTAGAGAGGGAGAAAACTCCAGGGCCCTCAACTGTGCCATCACTTCTAGCCAGTTCTCCCAGGTGAACCCTACACTGATGGGCTCAGCGGTACAACGCCCCTGTAGTGTGGCCAAACCCGGGGTTCGGTTCCTAGCACTACTAAAACCTGTGTAAACAGCAAAACTCTAACCAACTCTCACCCCTGACCAGGCCTCAGGCCTCTCAGACACCACTGGAGAAAATCCTCGTCGTCCCCTTTGTCATTCATTACCTCTACCAGAACGAGGCAACTTGGCATGTTCTCTAAGCTTTTCCTTTTCTGGTTTCTGGAACTTTCTGCAGGAAATTGAAATCTGGTTTCACCATTCCATAGCTCCTTCATTATTCCCTCTTCTAAGGGTTACATAGAAAATTCTTTCTTCTCTCCTAAATTTGAGCAACATTTATGATTCCCCGCAGCCATTATGCAAATCTGTTAGTATCTTTCCTCCTCTCCTGCTCCCCGCCCCCTCGCCCCTTCCTCTTTTTTTCCTTCCTGCTCTCACTTGATAGATGCATTTTTGAGCGCTTGTGTGTGTGTGTGTGTGTGTGTGTGTGTGTGTGTGTGTGTGTGTGTGTGTGTGCTCCTGAACTGAGGACCTGGGGTGTGACCTGGTGCTGTGCTCACAGTTTTTGAGCAGACACAGGAGGCCATCACAGCGTGGTTGCTCTCATGGAAGAGCAGTGAGGTGCTCTCAGAAGAGAGGAAAAAAGTTCTCACCCTTCAAAGCAAGGGACCGAGACTCAGAGAAGGGAAGCACCAGCCTCCACTTCCCAGAATCATGTTCTCCTTTGAGTTTTACTCTCTAATAAAAAATCTACCTCTGGGGCCCAGAAGATCTTAAAACTGGCGAGCGCTCCACTTGTACGACATCAAAGCAGAGGGAGTTGTTGGACAAGCTAAGCAGCCTGACAGAGTACGTGGTTGAAGCCAAGTCAAGGGCAGTGTCTTCGAGTACCACGTGACGAGCTGGGGCCAGCCTGGGCTCATTCTTACTACGTCAGCCCCCTGGGGATGTGTGGGCTGCAGGGCAGAGGGTCCAAGACCTGGTAGGGACCCTCACAGAACCTCCCGCGTGTTCTCCTCATGTTTCTGGTGCCAGCTCTGCTTTGTCAGCACGTGTTCAGTTTCCAAGCAGTGGCTTGAATTCCACATGGAGACCAGACGTCTGAGGTGAGTGAGTGTGCAAGAGATCTCTGTACTGAGACAGGTGCTTCCTCAGACTCCCAATCAAACCGCCCCCATTCTACTGGCTCTTGCTAAGAGTAGCTTTCACATGTTTCTGGAAAGTCCTGAAATATTTGTACATTTCTATTCCGTAACACACGTCTATGGATCTCTTACAGGAACTGCACCAGGTAGGCACCCCGGACACATGAACACAGGACTCTAGCCTTATCTTATTAGCCTAATCCTAAACAGCTTCCCTCCCAAAGGACATTGTTAATAGGGATTTGTGTAGGAATTTAGATGCTGAAAGAGGCACCAGCTAAAGAAGGAAGATGCTTTCTTTGCCCACACCTAGATGATGGGCAACGCCTGCTACTCTGGTTGGGAAAGACCCAAAGTGTACTCTCTCCGGAGGTCACTGCTGTTTCCCAGGACCTTTCTGACCCAGAGTAACCCCTTTCTGTCATTACATTGAGTTCTAGGTGGAAGCTGAGGGCAGGTAGCTGGTGCTTGGGGATCCAGAAAGCCTGGAAATACAGGCAGAGCGTTTGACCTTAGGTAGACTTGGCATTGGCCTCAGCTGACTCAGTCTTGCATTTCCAGTGCCATGCATGCCAGCAAGGTAGCAGGCTCCCTGGCTTTGCTGGGCTAGAAGGGCCATCCAAACAGACATGTAGATCGGGTTCAGTTGAGCTATCCAGAGTCTTCTCTGGCTTCTCCAGGAAAATGTGAAAATTCTACATTCTTTAAAAAAAAAAGTTTAAGCTGGGTAGTAGGGGCGCATACCTTTAATCCCAGCACTCAGGAGGCAGAGGCAGGGAGATCTCTGTGAGACTGGGCTGGAGTGAGTTCCAGGACAGCCAGGACTACACAGTGAAACCTTGTCTCGAAAACAAAAACAAACAAACAAAATGTTTAGATGTACATATATTTTAAGTATTTTTTTTTCATCTTTTAATTTTTTAACTGTGTATGAGTGTTTTGCCGGCATGGGTGTGGACCACATGTGTGCTCTGTGCCCACAGAGGCCAGAAGAAGGTATCGGATCCCCTGGAACTGGAGTTATGGGTAGCTGTGAGGCTCCCAGTGGATGCTGTGGGTGAACTTGGGTCCTATATAAGAGCAACGAGTGCTCATAACCACTGAGCCATCCACCTCTCCAGCCCAGATAAATGTGTGTGCATGATTATGTTTATGTGTGTAGGATATATGTGTGTCCGTGTGTGTGAGAATAGGTACATACATATCACAGCATGAATGTAGAGGTCAGAGGATGATTTCTTGTTCTTGTCAAATTCCACTTTGTCTGATGTAAGGTCTCGGCGCCTGCGTGCACCTGACTAGCTGGCACGTGACTTCTAAGGGGTCTCCAACCTCCCTCCCGTCTAGGATTGCAGCTGTGTATGCCCTGCTGCATCTGGCTGTACATGAGTTCTGGGGATCTAAACTCAGCACTTGCATAACAAGCAATTTTCTTACTGAGCCATGTCCCAGCCTTCCCCTCTGTTAATACAGCTCAAGCAACATTAGGATTCCTTAGGGGGAAATCCAAATGCAAAGTGTTCCTGCCAAGGAAGGCCGTAACAGGAAGAGCGTTGGAATAGTCAGATCTCTTCATCAGCAACCTGTTTGGTGAGTGTTATTCCTAAGAAATTAAACTTTAATGTGTTACCTTATCAAATAACACCCCACAAAGCAATGGCTGTGAACGCTGACCACACACAGGGATCGCCTAGGAGACCCCGAACAATGCCGATGCCTCGGCCCCACTCCAGAAACTGGGACTGCATTGTTCAGGAGTCAGCAGTTATAGAAGGACTCCCCAGCCAGGACTGAAAAAACAAACCTGTGCTAAAGGCCGCCAGCCTCCAGGTTCCCATGCCTGGCGCCTACTGAGCCAAAGGAAAGGTAAAGGCGGCCAACACATCAGAGGCTGCTGTAGAGGTGGACAGGGCACAGTCACATCCTGCAGTCAGCAGCGACTCCAACCATTTTCCCCAGAGGGCCCCATGATGTAGCCCTTCTTTCCCCCATAATTCCACACTCTTATCATCTATTAAAATTTTAGTAAAAATT